>NW_024870850.1:11542500-12132500 GCF_019054845.1 Dipodomys spectabilis
GCTTCCAGAACTGACACAGGAGAAACTAGAAATGTTAAAAAGACTGCTCAGCACCAATTGCTCATGCTTGTAACCCCAGCTACTCAGGAAGTTGAGATCTGAGGATATGAAGTTGGAAGCCAGCTGGGGCAGGAAAATCTGCGAGACTCATCTCCAAATATCCACCAAAAAGCTGGAAGTCTGTGACAGTGCCCAGCCCCTGAGTTCAAGCCTCGCAACTGTGTGTGTGCACACGCACACTGACCCTGAATCCTTTCTAACTTTCTTTACAAAAGACAGCAAGAGGGAAAAGTATTGCAATGATTCTACAAGATGTCACAAGAGCACTAAGTCTTATAACCTTAATCATGCACCAAAACCTTCAACAAACATCCTGCATTTGTTAGACTTGAGGGCGTCAGGCACTTGTCTGTGGTGGGGGTGGGGCCCGCACCTGTGTCTGCAGGACCGAGGAAGGTGAGTGACCCCTCCGGCAGGGTCTGGCCCAGGACTCTCAGTGTGTTTTCCAGGTCCAGGAGCAGTTGAGTGGCCACACAGTGCTGCTGTGAGCGAGGCAGGGTCTGCAGGTCCCCAGGGGTCTCCAGCAGCTCATCCAGACTCTCCAGGACACTCTGGAGGATGGAGGACAGAGACAACGTGACCACAGGCCAGAGAGACGGCATGGAGAAAGTAAACCACCCGGCCACGGGGCCCAGAGGCCCGAAGATAATCCAGAGCGGGTGGAAGTTGTGCCCAGGTTGAGAGCAAGAGAAAACTAGTGAGTGCACCTGGTGTATGTGCGTGTGTGTGTGTGTGTGTGTGTGTGTGTCTGTCTGTCCTTCCACAGGCGGCAGGACCCCGCCGCCCCGCGGCCTCTCCTCTGTCAGATCGCAGCTGCCCTGGCCTCCCCCGCGCCCTGCTCACCCGGATGGCGTCCGCTGTGTCCCGGGCTGTGTGTGGCTGGAAGTCTCTGGTCAGATTCTGCATCTCCTCCAAGAAGGCGGCCAGAGCCTGGGGGCAGAGGGGGCGCTCAGAGCCGGGCCGGCGCGGGGTGCGTGGGGCGGCCGAGGGGCCTCACCCCACCCCGACCCCGCTGCGCCCCTCACCGGGCTGTGGATTCCGGGGGGCGCCGTCCAGGCGGGGAAGAAGACCTCTGCGGGGACAGAAAGGGTCTCGGTGGGCGGGGCGCGGGGCGGGCGGGGCGGGGCGGGGCGTGGGGAGAGGGCGGGGCGGGGCGGGGCGCGGGGCGCGGGGCGGGCGGGGCGGGGCGGGGCTCGGCTCCGGCACCTGCGCACGCGGTCCTCCCCGGCAGCGGCCGCCAGCCCGGGGGGCAGCGGCACCTGTAGGACCCCACGGTGTTGACGCAGTCGGCGGAGCTGTGGCACTGGTGCTGTCCGGAGCGGCACTCGTCCACGTCTGCGGAGACAGGAACGGCTCAGACCCCGTCCCCGCCCCGCGGTGATTCAAGGTGGTCAGCCGCGGCGGCGGAGGGCGCGGGGCTCGGGCGGGCGCGGGCGCCGGTGCGCGTGCGCCGGGCCGTGGGGCGTCTGGAATCGCGTCCCATGTCAGTCATCAGCGGACTGGGACTCCAGGTCCAGCCAGGGCGCGCGGGGCGTGGCCAAGCGGGCGTGGCAAAGCGAGGGGGCGTGGCCAACCGTGGACTCTCCACCCGTGGGCGTGGCTAAACGTGGGCGGGAAAGTCAGAGGCGAGATGAAGAGGGGCGTGGCAAAGTGTAGGCTCGCCCAACAGTGGGCGTGGCCAGACAGTGGTATCTAGCCAGTGGGTGTGGCCATTCAGGGTGTGGCTAAGAGGTGGGCGTGGCCCGCTCCGGTCCTTGGGAGTGGCGGAGTCTGCAAGCTGCCGACCTTCACACTGGGTGTGCACTTGACCAGAGAAGGTTGCCCAGATGAAGAACGACCTCCATCCTCGTCGGCAGCCGCACTCGTACCCTCCGGCTTTGTTGAGGCAATGGGCGGAGCTGTGGCAGCTGTGGTGGCCGGAGGTGCATTCGTTCACGTCTGAGGACAAGGCGTGAGAGTCAGAGCCTGCCCGACCCTCTGGCACCGCCACAGCCTCAACGGTGCCCACCTGGTCTACAAAGAACCCCGGGGCGTGGCCGGCGGTGGGGCGTGGCCGGCGGTGGGGCGTGGCCGGCGGTGGGGCGTGGCTCAGCGGTGGGGGTGTGGCCTGGTGACGGTCGCAGCTCATTGGCTGAGGTGTGACTCTCATGACTCATTAGCGGGAGCGCTTGCCTCCCTCGCACAAGGCCCCAGCGTTCACCCTCAACTCCCTCGCACAAAAGAGGCCAGACAAAGCAAAAGACATTGTGCCTTCCAGACAGGTGCTCCAAGATGGAGCCACGCCCCCACCACGTAGCCCCGCCCTCCAACCACGCCCACTGAGAACCACGCCCACACACCCATCCACGCCCACTCCCCACGCGCCCAGCACTAGCCAAGCTCTACCAGCTTAATACTGTAGTTTTAAGATCTTGACAAGATAGGTGTTTTCTCCATTGTTTCTGTCTCTGCGTCTCAGCACACCATCCAAGGGTCTTAACACGTCTCACATGTCCACGGTGTTTCAGAGAGTGGGGTCCTGCCTGCAACTGGTCCCCACGTTTGCTCCTGACCGTGGCACCACCTTGCAGCTAGACGTTTGTGCACAGGTGCGCGCGCACCTGTCCAGCCCGTCTCACGCTCTAGGCCTCTTAACAACCATTCCTTGGTGATGGGGAGGAGGGCGGGGTCTCACCTTGACACGTGTTCTCACTCTCGTTCCTGAATATTTTGTCCCCAGACTCGAGTGCATATCCTGGGCTGCACACACAGTAGTAGCTCCCTTCCGTGTTCTCGCAGTCTGCAAACTTCCCACAGTACGTCCTCAAAGGTGGTGCACACTCGTTGATGTCTGCAACACACAGGCCAAAGGTCACCTTCCAAAGGTGTGAGTTCTCTCAGGAGGGAGACTCCCCCATCCCCAGCCTGACCCCCAGCACTGGGGCTGATCTCGCTTTTGAAAAGAATCTTGGGCTGCGCTCTGAAGCCGGGCTGCACCGGGAGCAGGCCATTCCTGAAGGCTGATCAGTCAGCTCTGCTCCTCTGAATTCTCAGGGTGACGCGCAGGATTTAGACACAGTGGACAGTGACAGGGTAGGGGATGGGCTGGAGGCTCAGCACCTCCCTCTCCTAGTCCTGAGGGAAGATGGACACACAGACTCCTGGCCACCCAGGTCCTTTCTCCACAGGAAGCCATGCACATTGATTTCTTGTTTCTCCCCTTCTTTTCTCTCCTTCAGTGATGGACCCCAACTGTGACCCGAGTCCCCCACTCTCATAGGACTAGACCCCCCCTAGTGTGCCCAGCACCCCAGGCCTCTGTACCGTCACAGCTGCCGTCAGGGCTGGTGATGAGCTCCTCGACTGAACTGAATCCCGCATCACAGCGGCAGGTGTCGGCACTGAGACACTTGGAGTTCGGAGGACACCACCTGGCACAGCCTGAGGCAGGGATGGGGACCAGGTGAGGAGCCAGGCTGGGGCGGGGCCAGCGCCATCCCAGGGGAGGGCCCAGGGGAGGGGGGGGTAGAGGGGGCGGCCCTGTGTCCTCCCTGGGCTGAGGGGTGCGGGGAGGACGCTGCCCCCAGCCTCCAGGTGGGGACCGAGTGCTGCCTGCAGACTCACTTCCTGCCTTCTGGGCTGCAGCTCCACACAGACTCAGCACCGTGCACAGCACTGCAACGGAGCGGGGAGGGGTCAGGGTGCCTTTGAGGGGTGGGGTGCGGACCACGCTCCGAGGCTTGCATTATGTCAGCTCCAGGATTTGTCCCATGGGCGCCTCTGCGAGCCCATGGCCACGGCACACTTGGGGTCCCTTCAGGACACAGACAGGGGGCCTGGCCACCCCATCCTCATTCTGCACCAAGGGCAAGGAGCGGGGTGATGCCATCTCCTTCCTGTACCAGGGCAGGAGCAGCCCGGGCCAGGCAGTGCCTGGTCTTCAGGGAAGAACAGAGGCCCCGGACCGGGCATTTTCTCAAATCTTCACCAGCCCAGCTCTCGGTGCCTTCAGACCGCAGAGGGGAAGTTGCCATGATGGGCTGCAGAGGGGCTGTGCCCCTCTGTTCCTGATGCTGGGCCTGGGGGGTGGTTGGCCCCTGCCCAGGGCAGGTCCTTTCTAGTCTCCATTCAACAGAGAGATGCAGGAAAGGGGCTGAGCAGGTGAGAAAATAGAGAGAGAGACAGAGACAGACAGACAGAGTAGGAGGACAGAAGGATGGGTACACTGTATAGGCAACTGGGACTGGTCTCCTTACGACCTCACAAACTTCTTGCCTGATATGGCCTCAAATTACGATCCTCCTGTTCTCTGCCTCCTCTGACAGGCAGCATGAATCATTGCAGCAGGTCACATAATCATGTTTTAAACACTAAGGGACATGTAATATACAACTATGCCAAGCTTTGGAACATATGAATTGATTTATGGCCCCTCTCCCTGGTCCCCAGTCCCTGCCAGAATAAATAAGAAATAAGATAATAGTGCTATTATCACCCCTATTTTACATAAGGGAAAACCAAAGCTCAAGGAGAGGAGAGCTCATGAGTATCAATGTCACTGATAAGAGACAAAGCCAGGATTTGAACCCAGGAATCTGGACCCAGATTCTACCATTGCTCTCCATACCATTTGGCTCTCTGGGATGGTGGCTGAGTTACAGGAAAAAGTGAATTCTAATGTCTATGTCCACATGTACAGTCAAGTTCCCTTGTCCCTTGTGTACGGTGCGCATACACACTTAGCATGTGCCCTAGTTGGGTGTGGCAGGGTGTGCCTCTAGTCCCTGCTGTTTGGGAGGCTGAGCCACAAGGATTGCTTGAGCCCAGGAGTTTGAGGTCAGCCTGGGCAACATAGTGCGAACCTGTCTCAACAGCAAACTAAAGCAAACACACACACACACACACACACACACACACACACACACACCTCTTGAAGAAGCTGACAGCACGGAAATTGTTTTACATTTTTACACTATTTAAAACCTGAAGCTGGTGGCTCAGCCCTTTAATCCTAGCTACTCAGGAGGCTGAGATCTGAGGATCAAGGTTCAAAGCCAGGCCGGGCAGAAAAGTCCATGAGACTCTTATCTCCAATACACCACTCAGAAAACCTGAAGTGGCTCGGTTTGAGTGGTGGAGCACCAGCCTTGAGCTGAAAAGCTGAGAGACAGCGCCCAGACCCAGAGTTCAGGCCCCACAACCAATAAAAAAAGTTTTTTCTACACTATTCAGTGCTGTTCAAAGTGTTCCCAGCTTTGGAAAAAAAGTCATGTTTTACACATCAGATAGGAAGTTATATTCATAAATACCGAGTCATATTCATAATATACATATCAGACAGGAAGTTATATTTATGAATACCAAGTTATAGTCATAAATACCAAATATATTCATAAATACCAACAAACAAGTTACAGCCAAAAAGACAAGGGCCTAAGATAGATGTCTCAACTACTGACAGTCTCCTCATTATGAAATTATTATTCTCACTATTAAAGAAAATGAATGCTAATCAGAATTTGCTGCATATTGATGAGATTTTTTTCTCCCCCAGAGCACAATGCATATCAATATTTCAAAGTATTTTTTATGGCTGGTGCTAGGATTTCAACTCAGAGCCTCTCACTTCCACTTGAACTTTTCCACTCAAGGCTGGTGCTCTACCACTTGAACCACAGCTCCATTTCTGGCTTTTTGTTGGCCAGTTGGAGATAAAAGAGTCTCATGGACTTTCCCACCTGGGTTGGCTTTGAACCACAATTCTCAGTTCTCAGCTTCCAGAGTAGTTGGAATAACAGGCATGAGCCACCGGCATCTGCCTTCAGATGGCTTTTGGATTAGAGTATTAGAGGTCAAGTATCAGCTCCTGTCTGGCTCGACATCTTGACACACCTTGAAGAATTCCAGCATATGTCATCAGCAAGATGACTATAGATACTGGAAAAAAATGAATTTCTTGTTGGAGAACTTAACATAAGAGAATGAACATCTGCCCAGCACCTGTGGCTCACACTTGTCATCCTAGTTACTCAGGAGGCTGAGATCTGAGGATCACAGTTCAAAGCCATCCGGGCAGGAAAGCCCCCATGAGACTCATCTCCAGTAAACACCAGAAAACAAGAAGTGGTGTTGTGGCTCAGGTGGTAGAGCACTCATCTTGAGCTGAAGCACTGAGGGACAGCGCCCAGGCCCAGAATTCAAGGCCCACAACTGACACAAAAAGAAAAAAAAAGAGTGAACATCTCAAAAAAATATCATCCCTGCTGTTATAGAGAAGCCAGAAATCAAGTTAAAGACTGAGAAGATTTGCTACCATTATCTGTCTCTTGTCATTGTCATAATTCAACTTACCTGGAAGCAGTCTTAAATACCCCTGTCTCATGGTCCAGAAACTGGCAAGGCTGGTCATGGAGAAATACTTGATTCTTGTCTGAATGAGCTAAAAAATGCTTCCTGTTTTAAGGAGAACTCGTGACCAAGATGGTTTAGGAAGCCACTGATCTGAATGTTTTTTTTGAGACCCCCTTATCTGTATGATGTTCATGTTTCCGGAACTCAGAGTTCCGTTTTCAAGTATTTGCTTTATAGTAGAAGAAACTCTACAAAAACGCCTTTTTGGGGTGGCTCCTAAAATACTTTGTTACAGGGAGTGTGAAGTTACATATTAGAATACATCTTAACATTTAGAAACATCCTACTGGATTCCAGCATCTCTGTGTGTGTATATATATATATGTATATTGCTAATTAACATACTTAGCTGCTTTTCTTTTTGTCAGTCATGGGGCTTGAACTCTGGGCCTGGGCACTTTCCCTCAGATCTTCAGCTCAAGGCTAGCGCTCTACCACTTGAGCCACAGAGCACCTTCGGTTTTCTGATGGTTTACTGGAGATAAGAGTCTCATAGACTTTGCTGCCCAGGGTGGCTTTGAACCACAATCCTCAGATCTCAGCCTCTTGAGTAGCTAGGATGACAGGTGTGAGCCACCAGTGCCAGGAGGTTAAAAAAAATTTTTTTTTTAAACCCAATTGATTCTGAAATACAGATCCACAGAAAGTTGCAAACACAGCACCAAGAAGTTGTGGGTAGCCTTCACTCAGTATTGCCCAAGGTTACACTTAGATGAGAACAGTCCATTGTCAAGAAATTGGTATAGTGCATTCATTTTGTGGCATTCTTTGTTGGTAATGGTACCAGTGCTGGAACTCAGGACCTGGGCAGTGTCCCTGAGCTTTTCTCACTCAAGGCTGTCACTTTACCACTTGAGCCACAGCCCCACTTTTGGCTTTCTGGTGGTTTTTTGGAGATGAGGGTCTTATGGACTTCCCCTGCCTGGGCTAGCTTTGAACCATGCTCTTCAGATCTCAGACTCTTTTTTTTTTTTTTGGGTCCAGTCGTGGGGCCTGAACTCTGGGCCTGGGCGCTGTCCCTCAGCTCTTCAGCTCAAGGCTAGCGCTCTACCCCTTGAGCCATAGCACCACTTCTGGCTTGTTTTTTTTCTCCTACTTATGTGGTGCTGAAGAATCAAACCCAGGGCCTCATGCATGCAAGGCAAGCGCTCTACCACTGAGCCACCTTCTCAGCCCAGATCTCAGACTCTTGAGTAGCTGGGATTACAGGTGTGAGCTGCTGGGCCTGGCCTTTTTTTAATTCTCTTTTTATTTTGACTATTTTTTTATTGTGAAAATACCATACAGAGGGGTTACAATTACATGAGCAAAGTAATGAGTACATTTCTTATCAAGCATTGTTGCCTCCATTCCTGCCCTCCCCGCCCCCCCCAGCTTTTATGCCATTACATGTCTCTTTATGGAAGAGGCACCATCCCCATAGAGAACTCTTCATGCTCCTCGAGCTCCCTTCCCTTTTGGTGGTGGTGAGGGGGAGTGGGCAAAGGGACTTTGATGAAAATGTTGGAAATTTCCATGGTAGAGCTGATCTACTTGCCGTTCACGTCTATCTTGATCACTGAGCTCTGGTGACTGAGATGTGTCTCCTCTGCTGCAGTTTTCCTGTCTGTAAATTGGGGATTGTGTGTGTCACACGCATGACAGGAGAGAAAGGAAGGCAAGGCTGGCCCGGGCCACCCCACACAGAAGCCTCGATCCTGGCTGCTGGGGGATTTGTTTTTGTGTTGTTTCTGTTTTTCTTTTCTTCTTTTGTTCCCTCTCGCATTGTTTCAACTTGCAGACAGCCTTCTTGGCTTCCCTACTCTTGATTCTTTGAAAGATCAGCAATCCACCCAGCTCTGCCAGCCCCGAGCTCTGGGATGGGGAGACTGAGCGCTTCTGAGGCAGCCCCTGGTAGAGGCCTACGCCGGAAGTGAATCGCCCCAGAATCCGGAAACCGGAAGTCGGTGAGTGGCGTCCCTTCGGAACCGGAAGTTCTGATTTCCTGCCCCAGAAGCCAGAGAGACCAAGCTGGAATCTCCGTGTGCGCGATCGCCAGGAAAATGGGGAGAGATCTCGGGAATCCAGAGCTAAGGATTTGTTTTCTTCCGGAAACCCTGAATGCCCAGAAAAGAGCATTTTAAAAATCAGAACCTGTGAGCAATTGAAAGAAGGCTGAGGCTGGACATGAGCTGTGGTCAGACACTGGAGGGGAGAGGGAGGACGATTCGGTCAGAGAGATCACCAAAGAGTGAGTGAGTGTGTGTGATGTGTGTGTGAGTGTGTGTGTGAGAGTGTGAGAATGTGTGTGAGTGTGTGTGTGAGTGTGAGTGTGATGTGTGTGTGAGTGAGCGTGTGTGAGAGTGTGTGTGAGTGTGTGTGAGTGTGTGTGAGCGTGTGAGAATGTGTGTGTGAGTGTGAGTGTGATGTGTGATGTGTGTGTGAGTGAGCGTGTGTGAGAGTGTGAGAATGTGAGTGTGAGTGTGATGTGTGTGTGAGTGAGCGTGTGTGTGTGATGTGTGTGTGTGTGAGAATGTGAGTGTGTGTCTGTGAGCGTGTGTGTGAGTGTGATGTGTGTGTGAGTGTGTGTGTGAGTGTGTGTGAGAATGTGAGGGTGTGAGAATGTGAGTGTGTGTGTGAGTGTGTGTGAGTGTGAGTGTGTGTGAGTGTGTGTGTTGACATCACAGGCTTGTGATGTCAGCCTTGTATTGCAGGACAGTGGGAAGAGGGTGAACTCTAGGGAGATCTCTGCGGGATACTATGGAGCATGCATGGGAGGGTTTGGGGAGATAGGGAAGGGATGTTGACGTCAAATAGGAAGCAAAGAGCGGGGCCAAAATTGGAACCTAAGCCATGAAGACTGAATCACTCAGCTCAGAAAGCACCACAAAGCCCGGTAGGCGGGTAGGGGTGACTGTGTGGTGGCTGCTTTGGGCCACGTTTTCAGGTGACTTCCTTCCCAGGGGATGAACTGGAACCTGTCTTCTATAGGAAGAGGGAGATGTTTTCAAGCAGGTGAAAAGAAGAGAGCTTGTGGGGAAGGTCTGGACCAGAAAGACCCCTGCATCACCGTGTTTGTTGTAGTAGTTCCCAACAACACATGAATGGATGAATAAGAATGAAATAAGTACTCAGAGGCCAGGCATCCCAGCTACTCAGGAAGCTGAGATCTGAGGATCATAGTTTGAAGCCAGCCGGGTCACAAAAGTCTGTGAGACTCTTATCTCCAATAAACACCAAAAAAAAACTGGAGTGGGGCTGTGGCTCAAATGGCAGAGCATTCGCCTTGAGCAGAAAAGCTCAGGGATGGGCACACTCACAAAAAGAATGAGATCCTGTCCTCAGGAAATGGATGCATTAGGAAGACATGCTGTTGATCATGACAGGCCCAGCTCACAAAACGCAACATATTGCACGTTATTTTTGGTGCACATCTTGCTTTTTTTGTGTCTGTTATGTAAAACCAAATGAGCAGCAAATCACTTTCTCTGTTCTCCTTTGCATTTCCACAGAGGTATGCGAATGTATTCCTCTACGAGTATAGTCAAATATGGAGTAAAATGAAAGAAAAGGACAGATTCTGCCATACAGAAAATGGCAGTGAGGGGAAGGTGGAACTAAGTGTACAACAACTGTATTAAGCATTAATAGTGATATTAATAACTAAGCATATGCACATATTATACGGATAATGTAATGCAATCAAGAGTTCCTAATCTCATTGGTGCTGGCCTAGAAATGAAAGAATGTATAAAGAATGCTTCCCTAAAATGTGGCCCATTGTAAATGTCCAGATAGTGTGTGTCATTTTTCTGAAACAATAAAAAAAATACCAGGTCTCACCAGGCACCGGTGGCTTATATCTGTCATCCTAGCTATTCAGGAGGCTGAGATCTGAGGATTGTGGCTCAAAGCCAGCTGAATCAGGAAATTCTGTGAGACTCTCTATCTCCAGTTAAATACCAAAATAAATAAATAAATAAATAATCCAGCAGTGGAGCTGTGGCTCAGGTGGTAGAGCCCTAAAGTGAAAAAGCTCAGGAACAGCACCCCGGCCCTGAGTTCAAGCTCCAGGACACACACACACACACACCCCCCAAGTCTTTAGCATGCCATTTCACTTCTGACAAGGTGTCTTTGTATTGAGTTGGGGACGCTTTTGATGGGTTAGGTGACAACATACATTGCTGTTTATCTGAAGGGAAATACAGTAAGTCACCTGCTTCACAGACTTTTAAAAACTCAGAGGAGAAAAGACCTTGCTATGAGAGTAAATAACAAGCTTTAAGGACATATTGAGAAAACTCCACATAAAGTTCCTGGCTGGACAGAATCACTCTGAATGCACAAAGACAAATATTCCTCGGGGTAACATTTAAAAGGGGGTATGAGTGAAACAGTCTATCTAGAAAGAATCCAAAGTTATATCTACAACGAATCTAGAAAATGTCCTCCAAATGCTGCTGAGTATAGAAAATAGGCAAATGATCACAGCAAGAAAACGAATTTCAGCTGGGTGCTGGTGGCTCATGCCTGTAATCCTAGCTACTCAGGAGGCTGAGATCTGAGGATCGTGGTTCAAAGCCAGCCTGGGCAGGAAAGTTTGTGAAACTCTTATCTCCAATAAACCACTCAGAAAACAGGAAGTGGCGCTGTGGCTCAAGTGGTGGAGCACTCGCCTTGAGCTGAAGACCTGAGGGACAGCGCCCAGGCCCAGAGTTCAAGCCCCACGACCGACAAAAAAAAGAAAAAAGAAAAGGAATTTCAATGGTTCTCCATCTCACAAATCATAAACGCCCTCAGCTCACCGCAAGGTTGTCCTCCCTTTTCCCTAAATATCTGCAAAGTCCGTGGCCCCCGCTCTACCTGTGGGAGACGGTTTTATCCATCTCGATCCTCCTCTAATTGGGCTGTCATTGCTGTCCGTTCCCAGCCCAGGATGACCTCCACAGCTGTGCTAGGCGTCCACGTCCCTTTGTAGCATCAGCGAGTGAATTAACCAAGCAAGCAGTGGCCGCAGCCGCCTCTCAGCCCTGGGCCTGGCTGCGGTGGCTCTCTTTTGACCTTAGTAAATGTTGGAGGCTTCTGTCTGTCCGCAGCTCTTCCTCGGCACCAGCTGGGCTGTCAGACTCCCCTGGGTGGGATTTCATGAGTGGAAGGTCCTGTGTGGGAAGAATTCTCCCCAATACCAGTGAAGGATGGAAGATGGCAGGGAGTGGATTAGCATTGGTTCTGGAGCAAGATGGGGTACCCCAAAGCTAGCCAGCTTGTGTGGCCCAGCCAGGGACACACACACACACACACACACACACACACACACACACACACACACACACGGACAATGGCAGGGGTTTACACAGCACGGGAATCTGCGCTTTAGGTTCGTTTCCCTTCTGTTTCCAGCCTGAGCTTGTCATTGCCCTGGGGGAATTTACCAAGAAAGCATATTTACTTTCGGATTATCCCCAAGACACCTAGTTAAATGTCAGTTGAATCATGAATTATTACCCCACCCCGACTCCACCCTCCTCCACCCTCCTCCACCCTCCTCCACCCTCCTCCACCCTCCTCCACCCTACTCCATCCTCCTCCACCACTCTTCCACCTCTCCTCCACCCCTCCTCCATCCTCCTCCATCCTCTTCCATCCTCCACCCTCCTCCGTTCCTCCTCCATCCACCTCTATCCTCCACCATCCTCCTCCACCCTCCTCCACCCCTCCTCCCTCCTCCACCCTCCTCCACCCTCCTCCACCCTCCTCCACCCTCCTCCACCCCTCCTCCATCCTCCTCCATCCTCCTCTATCCTCCTCCTCCCTCCTCCACCCTCCTCCACCCTCCTCCACCCTCCTCCACCCTCCTCCACCCCTCCTCCATCCTCCTCCACCCTCCTCCACCCTCCTCCATCCTCCTCCACCCTCCTCCACCCTCCTCCATCCTCCTCCACCACTCTTCCACCTCTCCTCCACCCCTCCTCCATCCTCCTCCACCCTCCTCCACCCTCCTCCACCCTCCTCCATCCTCCTCCCTCCTCCTCCCTCCTCCACCCTCCTCCACCCTCCTCCACCCTCCTCCACCCCTCCTCCATCCTCCTCCATCCTCCTTTATCCTCCACCATCCTCCTCCTCCCTCCTCCACCCTCCTCCACCCTCCTCCACCCCTCCTCCATCCTCCTCCACCCTCCTCCACCCTCCTCCATCCTCCTCCACCCTCCTCCACCCTCCTCCATCCTCCTCCACCACTCTTCCACCTCTCCTCCACCCCTCCTCCATCCTCCTCCACCCTCCTCCACCCTCCTCCACCCTCCTCCATCCTCCTCCCTCCTCCTCCCTCCTCCACCCTCCTCCACCCTCCTCCACCCTCCTCCACCCCTCCTCCATCCTCCTCCATCCTCCTTTATCCTCCACCATCCTCCTCCTCCCTCCTCCACCCTCCTCCACCCTCCTCCACCCTCCTCCACCCTCCTCCACCCCTCCTCCATCCTCCTCCACCCTCCTCCACCCTCCTCCATCCTCCTCCACCCTCCTCCACCCTCCTCCATCCTCCTCCACCACTCTTCCACCTCTCCTCCACCCCTCCTCCATCCTCCTCCACCCTCCTCCACCCTCCTCTACCCTCCTCCATCCTCCTCCCTCCTCCACCCTCCTCCATCCTTCTCCACCCCTCCTCCACCCTCCTCCACCCTCCTCCATCCTCCTCCACCCCTCCTCCGCCCTCCTCCACCCTCCTCTACCCTCCTCCACCCTCCTCTACCCTCCTCCACCCTCCTCCACCCTCCTCCACCCTCCTCCATCCTCCTCCACCCCTCCTCCATCCTCCTCCACCCTCCTCCACCCCTCCTCCATCCTCCTGCACCCTCCTCCACCCTCCTCCATCCTCCTCCTCCCTCCTGCACCCCTCCTCCATCCTCCTGCACCCTCCTCCACCCTCCTCCATCCTCCTCCACCCTCCTCCACCCTCCTCCACCCTCTTCCATCCTCCTCTACCCTCCTCCACCCTCCTCTACCCTCCTCCACCCTCCTCCACCCTCCTCCACCCTCCTCCACCCTCCTCCACCCTCCTCCACCCTCCTCCACCCTCCTCCATCCTCCTCCACCCTCCTCCACCCTCTTCCATCCTCCTCCATCCTCCTCCACCCTCCTCCACCCTCCTCCATCCTCCTCCACCCTCCTCCATCCTCCACCCTCCTCCACCCTCCTCCACCCTCCTCCACCCTCCTCCATCCTCCTCCACCCTCCTCCATCCTCCTCCACCCCTCCTCCATCCTCCTGCACCCTCCTCCACCCTCCTCCACCCCTCCTCCGCCCTCCTCCACCCTCCTCCACCCTCCTCCATCCTCCTCCACCCTCCTCCACCCTCCTCCATCCTCCTCCACCCTCCTCCACCCTCCTCCATCCTCCTCCACCCTCCTCCACCCTCTTCCATCCTCCTCCATCCTCCTCTACCCTCCTCCACCCTCCTCCATCCTCCTCCACCCTCCTCCATCCTCCACCCTCCTCCACCCCTCCTCCGCCCTCCTCCGCCCTCCTCCACCCTCCTCCACCCTCCTCCATCCTCCTCCACCCTCCTCCACCCTCCTCCATCCTCCTCCACCCTCCTCCACCCTCCTCCATCCTCCTCCACCCTCCTCCATCCTCCTCCACCCCTCTTCCGCCCTCCTCCACCCTCCTCTACCCCTCCTCCACCCTCCTCCACCCCTCCTCCGCCCCTCCTGCACCCCTCCTCCTCCTCCACCCTCCTCCATCCTTTCCCACCCCTCCTCCATCCCACCTCCACATGCCTTCCCGTGCCCCAACGGCAGCGCTTGTGCGCACCCTGTGGCCAGGGAGAGGATTGCAACCAGAAAGCAGGTGCGGATTGCCCTTCAGAATGAGTGCCTATCTTCACACGAGAAAGGGCTCATCACACGTCTTCTGAAAACGACTGTGTCTCACATGGAGCTGCCCCATGGCCACATGAAGAGACCCAGACCCCAGGTGAACGAGTGCCTGCTATCAGCACCGACGGCTCAAGGGGACGAGTCACAGGCACAAAGGAACTTCTTTGCTTTCTCCACTTCTTTCCCCCCTGTCCTGGGGCTTGAACTCCTGGACACTGACCTTGAGCTTCTTTTTGGTCAAGGCTAGCACTCTACCACTTTTTTTTTTTTTGGTAGGTCGTGGGGCTTGAACTCTGGGCCTGGGCGCTGTCCCTCAGCTCTTCAGCTCAAGGCTAGCGCTCTACCACTTGACCTACAGCGCCACTTCCAAGCACTCTACCACTTGAGCCACAGCTCCACTTCTGGCTTTTTAGGGAGTGGTTTATTGGAGATAAGAGTCTCATGGGTTTTCCTGCGCAGGCTGGCTTTGAACCGTGATCCTCAGATCTCAGCCTCCGAGTAGCTAGGATTATAGATGTGAGCCACTGGTGCCTGGCTCAGCCTCTCATTTTTTTGGAAACAGCATTTTGTTGAGGTTCATTCCACTGTATTCATATATGTCTTTCTATAAAATATCCTTCAATTCCCTTTGTCTTGTGGTGCCTCTTCCTTTTATCCTCCTCTTCCTTCTAACTCCTTCTTAGTCCCCTTTTATATCCACATCCCATTACTGTGTCAACATCATCACACCATCATGACTACTTTTGGTTTACACTGTATAAATGGATGAGAACGGGTGAGATGTGTCTTCGTGTGCTCAGACTTCACAGCATGGTCTCCAGAGCCGCCATCTCCCTGAAAATGGCATAATTCCGTCTCTCTGTGACTGAGCCACCGTCTATAGGCTAGAGTCTTCTTCAGCCACTCTTGTTGGGAGGGACGTGGCTGATCCACAGTCTGCCTTGACATAGGCAGATGTGGAGATCGCTTTCTCGCACAGTGATGTCACCTTCCTTCAGATATATCCCCAGGCATGCTCAGAAAGGTCGCGAGAACATTCCTCAAAAGATCTGAGCACCCATGAGGCTGAGATCTGAGGATCTCAGTTCAAAGCCAGGCAGGGCAGGAAACTCTGTGATACTCATCTACAGTGAACCAATAAACACAAAAAATGGAGCTGTGGCTTGAGAGATAGAGCGTCAACCTTGAGCAAAAACGGTCAGGGGACAGCACCCAGGCGCTGAGTTCAAGCCCCAGGACCGGCATCCACACAAAAAGAACTAGTCATCTAGCTTCTGTCTTGCTTCTCTGACTAATCTCCCCTAATGTCTCAAGACACTACAGAACCAAGCTTCCTAAACGACCATGGGGTCTCTTAATTCCCTTACAGTTTCTTCTTGAATATGGTCCCATGGTTTCCCTTGGGAAATCTCTTCTGGAAGTTCCTAGGGGTCCTAACTTTAGGTATATCCACCTTTGCCCATTCGGTTAACAGAAGCAGGTAGAGATTTCCAGGTGGATGTGAGTGACCATTAGAAAATTCGGCCCAGAAGCTGGGCATGATCACTCACGCCTGTAATCCCAGCTATTCAGAAGTCTGAGACCGGAGGATCGCTGTTCAAAACCAGTCCAAGCAGGAAAGTCCATGAGACTCTTATCTCCAATTAACTACCAAAACACTGGAAGGGGAACTGTGGATGAAGTGGTAGAGCACTAGCCTTGAGTGAAATAGCTCAGAGACAGCACCCAGGCCCTGGGTTCAAGCCTTGCCTTCAGTGTTGCCTGAAGGAGCTGCTTTTGCAATGGACTCTAAGATGAACTCAGAGACAAGGTGGATGACGCGTTCTCTGTCTCATCCTGAGGGAATTTTTCCCTTGAAGGAAAGAGGCAGCATATCATCCAGTACGAGCAATGAACACCACGCAGATAGCTAAGTGCGAGGTTCCTGTGAACACAGAGACATTAAAGTGAGCTGTGGGTTTTCAGAAGCAAGAGGCTTCTCACGGAATGCAGACTCAGATAAACAGATGTTTTACCAGCTGTCCCTGGGGGGAACGGTCTTCCTCTCCTGGAGGAAGAGAGAGAATGCGTGCCAGCCATGATCATTTGATGGCACGTTGAACTCACTCACCATGGATCTGATCAGGTGATTACTCTTTTTGAGAGTGTGTGGGTGGGGGGCACTGTGGGGCTTGAACTCTGGGCCTGGGCGCTGTCCCTCAGCTCTTCAGCTCAAGGCTAGTGCTCTACCACTTGAGCCACAGCACTACTTCTGGTTTTCTGGTGGTTCATTGGAGAGAAGAGTCTCACAGACTTTCCTGCCCTGGCTGGCTTTGAACCAGGATCTCAGTCTCCTGAGTAGCTAGGATGACAGGTGTGCCCGTCTTCCTCATGACTTTTTTTTTTTTTTGTCTGAGATAGATAAGCCTCTGACCATGATCCCCCAATCTGGGGGTTATAGGTGTAAGCCACTGCACCTAACCCAACTGTTGAATGCATAATATACTTAAGATATGTGGAGACAAATATTCCTGACACAGCTCACGTGAATGAAATTTTTTAAAAGTAAACTATAGTATACGTGCTCATTCAAATAAAAATTAAAAATAGACAAAAAAATCCACACACACAGCAAGTTCTCCCATAACCTCAACAAAAGATTGTAATTTCTTGCTTAGAATTTTATTTTAATTGTAAAGGGGTTACAGTTATGTAAGTTAGGTAATGAGTATACTTGTTGTTGTTGTTGTTGTTGTCGGCCGTGGGGCCTGAACTCTGGGCCTGGGTGCTATCTCTGAGCTCTTCAGCTCAAGGGTAGCACTCTACCACTTGAGCCACAGCCTTTTCTGCTTAAGTGGCACTGAGGAATTGAACCCAGGGCCTCATGCATACAAGGCAAGCACTCTACCACTGAGCCACCTTCCCAGCCCCAATGAGTATAATTCTTTTTGAACAGAGTCAACCCCTCCCTCCTTTTCTCCCAGCTTTCCCCCTCCCACTTCTCCATTTCCCCACAGGCTGAATAGTTCATTCCCGACATAGCATCATTGCTAAATAGGTTCAGCCTTTGTCCCACCATTTCTGTGCTTCCCCTTCCCCTCCCCACATCAGATAAACTTACATACAAGTCAAAAGGCACAGAAATCACTAACAGTGACAAAGTGTGTGTGTTGGGGGGGAGGGGAAACAGAGCCCTAAAATGGAAAAATTAAAAACTCCTTGTTTCCATTTCTTGGAGTTCATTTCAATAAGCATCATTTTGTACGGTTATATGTAGATAGCTACTGAGCCCTTTTGATCCCCTCCTAAGAACATCCTCCTTTGGTCTCACTGTGTGAATGGTTAGACTCCTGTTTAATTTATCCTGTCCAAGTGTAGTTTTTTTGTCTTTTACTATCCGTTGTCTTTTACTATCACAGATGTATAGGCACATTGCAGTTGTTACACATGAGGGGAGCCCTGCAGCCTACGCTTCTTTGGGTTTGGCTTACTTGTTTTCCAAGCCTTTCCATTGCCTTAGGAGTGGGCGATGCCATTCTTTCTGAGAGAAGTGTAGCATTCCATTGTGCATATAAGCCACATTTTCTTCATCCATCTGTCCACTGAGGGCTTTCTTTCCCCCTTGTAGTCAGATGCCCTTTCTCACATCCAGGACCGTGAGCACCTGCCTCGTTTCCTTCTCAAGGAACATTGCCGGAGCCCTCTTGAGGTCCTTGTTCCTCAGGCTGTAGATGAAGGGGTTCAGCATGGGGGTGACCACTGTGTACATCACCGAGGCTGTGGTACTCGAGTGTGGGTTTTGGATCACCTCAGAACTGAAGTACACACCCAGGAGCATGCCATAAAACAAGGAGACCACGGACAGGTGAGACGCACAGGTGGAGAAGGCCTTGTACCTCCCCTGGGCCGTGGACATGGCCCGGATGGAGGAGACGATTTTATAATAGGAATAAAGAATACCAACCAGGGCACTCCCACCCAGCAGCCCAGCGGCACAGTACAGTGCTATTCGGTTCAGAGAAGTGTCAGAACAGGACACGTGGGCCAGCTGGTTAGGTTCACAGAAGAAGTGTGGGATTTCCGGAGCCTCGCAGAAGGACAGCCGCTGCACCAGGAGGCTTTGTAACAAGGAGTTCAGGGCGCTCGTGGACCCAGGAGCCCAGCACCAGCAGCACGCAGAGCCGGGGGCTCATGATGATCGCGTAGCGCAGCGGGTGACAGATGGCCACGAAGCGGTCGTAGGCCATCACCGCCAGCAAGAAGTCATCTAACCCTATGAATAATGTAAGGAAGTAAATTTGGGTGACGCAGCCCGCGTAGCTGACGGCCCGGCTGTGCGTGTGAAGGCTGAGCAGCATCTTGGGGATGGTGGTGGAGGTGAAGCCGACGTCCGTCCACCAGGGACAGGTGGGAGAGGAAGAAGCACATGGGCGTGTGCAGACGGGGTCGGAGATGGCTGCCAGGATGACGAGCAGATTGCCGAGCACGGTGAGCAGATACATGGACAGGAAGAGCCCGTAGAGGAGGGGCTGCAGTCTGGCGTCTTCTGAAATTCCCAGAAGAAGGAATTCTACGATTTGCGAGTCATTCATTGTTCACATGTGGTTGAAGACCCCTCATTCTATGGTTAGTATATGCTCATGAAAATGCTAAAAAAAAGAGAGAGAGAGCGAGAGAGAGAAAAGAGTATACAGCACAATAAAACCATGCACACTTGACCAAGATGCTGCTGTGTCTATTCTACAGCCAAGACCTGAATCTGCGGTTTTGTGTGTGAATCTGCTCCTCCCAAGCGGCTCCTGTCACGATGATTGGAGTTTTCTGCCCACCACTTAGTATCTTCCCTGGAGATGATGCATTCAACATGTTTTATTTTGTTTTTGTTTTGTGGATCTGTGCTGGTCTCGTGGTTTGAACTCAGGGCCTGGGCACTGTCCCTGAACTTTTTTGCTCAAAGCTGGTGCTCTACCCATTTGAGCCACAGTTCCACTTGCTTTTTGCTAGTTAATTGAAGGTAAGAGTTTCATGAGCTTTCCTGCCTGGGCTGGTTTCACACTGCGATCCTCAGCTCTCAGCCTCCTGGGTAGCTAGGATGTCAGGCATAAGCCACCGGTGCCCAGTTGGAAGGATACATTTTTGGGCACTGTGGAAGAAATCATATTGAGACTTACAGTTTCATCCTACATATAGAGTTATATATGAACTAAAATGGACCTTGGACGCTGGTCCTAATTCAAGACAACAAAATGAAATAATAGCTAATTAAAATATTCATAGGAGCTGGGCACTGGTGGCTTACACTTGGATTCCTAGCTACTTAGGAGGCTGAGAGCTAAGGACTGAGTTTGAAGCCAGCCTTGGCAGGAAAGGCTGTGAGATGCTCATCTCCAGTGAATCAGCAAAAAGCTGGAAGTGGGGATATGGCACACGTGGTAGAGCATTAGCTTTGAGCAAAACAGCTCAAGGACAGCATGCAGGCTCTGAGCTCAAGCTCCAGGATAGGAACACAGACACACAGACACACACAGACACACAGACAGACAGACAGACAGACACACACACACACACAGAGCACCTCCCTCCACATCTCATACCCAATTTTCTGGCCTGATTGCAAAAGTTTTTTTGTTTTTTTAAGTTTTGCTTGGGCTCTAATTTGATAGACTTTTGTTCCCTTTGCTCAGCTGGCTCCGTTCCCATCCCACAATGGTCCGTCCAGATGCGAGCCTTGCAGGGTTCAAAGGACACGTCAGCTTCCGAACGTGAGATAGATCTCCAGCACGTGAGCCCGGTAGATGATGCTTCTCGAAATGAGCTCCAAGGAATGGAAACGAGAGATTTTTTTTTGTACTGTGTGCAGTTCCTTTTTCCTTTTCTCGTTGTTTCTCTCCATTCTGCTTTGCTCTGTCTCTGCTTGTGATTTGTGCACCTTCGTCTTGTACATAAATGAATCTGACTGGGGGAGGGGAGGGGGGCGCAGGAACGGAGGGACAGAGGGTGAGCCAGCTCACAGCCAGACTCACGGACTGGGCCGGGAACGAACTCTCCTGCATGAGGGGGAGTCGGGAGGGGAAACCAGGGAGAGAAGGAGGGAGGGGGCGACACTGTTCTAAAGGAAATGTGCCCATTCCCTGAATCGCACAACTGTAACCCCTCTGCTCATCACCTTCGTAATAACAATTAAAAAACAAACAGAAGAAAATGAACCTGGTAGGCGGGAAGGAGTCAGGCCTCGGCTCCAGACAGGAAGGTGGGGAACGGTCAGCTCCTCTTCTGCTGCTTCTCAGTCCCACCGGCCGGGGGTGGGTGAGAAAACCGTCTCGACGTGGGAATCGCATCTCTCTCTGCACGGCAGAGAGGATCTGGAGTCCGGCTCTGACAGGATGGACGAGGGAGTGGACGCAGGGCTTCCCTAGCCTCGCTGCAGACCCTGCCCGGGAGCCCCCATGCCCAGCCCGCGAGGGACACAGCCAGGCGGCGGGCTTCTCCCTCCATGCCGCTCACAAGGGATGCTCCCTCTCCTTACTCCAGACCCTAAGCTCCTCATCCCCCCCCACCCCAGGGACGCTGGTCTGGGCAGAATTTAAAAAAAGTCACGCTCATTTTATTTCCCCGAGAGACGAGATTAGAAGTGAGGGGAAGTCAGGCTTGTTTATTCTTCTTGCTTTTCCCCCTCTTCTAAAACCATTGTTATTACAAAGGCGATGGGGGGAGAGAGGTGACAGTTACACCAGTCAGGTCGAGTCACTTCAGACAATGTCGCCTCTTCCCGCACTCTCTCCCAGTTTCCCCCTCCTGTCCCCACCCACAAGCTGTAGAGATCATTGTCCCCACAGCGTGGACAATGCTGCTGCGTTTGTTCACCCTCTGTCCCCCCATTCTGTGCCCTCCTCCCCCCCACAAGGACAGGAAAATGAACAAACGAGAGAAAAAGAAAAGGATCCTGGAGTTTCGTTGGATAAATATTGCTTTCTAGGACCAGAGGCACATGGGCATTGCACCGAGCTTCCCCCCCACCCCGCCTCCAAATGTTAGTTCCAACTTTGTCCAAAGTCTGAGTTGGGGGGCCTGGAAACTTCCCAAAATGGTCACTCCCTCCTCATGGAGACAGACAAACACACCATTTCGTAGAAAGCCATAGCACCATTACTACTGCCCCTGCTTCCCAGCAGGTAGGAGGGTAAAATCTTGGGGCATAATTTAAGACTTTTTTTTCATTTATGAAATGCATGATAATTTCCACAGATATGTGTAGGTGTTGAACGCCCCATAGACTGAAGATAGATCTTACACAGATTTTATTCTTTATTTTACTTTCTTATTTATTTATTTTTTTTGTACTGGCTCTGAGGCTTGAACTCAAAGTATATCAAAGGCTGGGTGCTGGTGGCTCATGCCTGTAATCCCAGCTACTCAGGTCACTGATATCTGAGGATCATGGTTTGAAGTCAGCCTGGGCAGAAAAATCTCCATGAGACTCTTATCTCCAATGAATCACCCAAAAATTGGAAGTAGAGCCATGGCTTAAAATGGTAGAGTGCTAGTCTTGAGTGAATGAGCTCAGTGACAGCATCCAGGCCCTGAGTTCAAACCCCAGGACCAACCCCTCACACCCCCTAAAAAGAATCCCACAAATCTCCCAAAGTGTAGCAAAGACCTCAACATCAGATCCAAAAGTTTGAAACTACTGCAAGAGAGAGGGTAGGAGAAACATTAGAACTTATAGGTATAGGTAGACACATGTTGAACAGAGTTTCCAGGGCATAACAGATAGAAGAGAGACTTGACAGATGGGACTACATCAAAATAAAAAGTATCAGCACAGCGAAGGACATAGCTACCAAACTAGAAAGACAGCCAACAGACTGGGAAAAGATCTTTACCAGTAATACATCAGACTAAGGCCTAATATCCAATATATACAAGGAGCTCAAGAAACCAACCCTCCCAAACCTCATAAGCCAGTCACTAAATGGGCAAGGGAGCTAAGGAGAGACTTCTCAGAAGAAGAGGTGAGAATAGCAAAGAAACACAGGAGGAAATGCTCATTATCTCTGGCCACAAAGGAAATGCAAATCAAAACAACCCTGAGATTCCATCTCACCCCAGTTAGACTGGCCAACATTGTGAATTCAAACAACAACAAATGTTGGCAGGGATGTGGAGAAAAAAGGATCCCTACTGCACTGCTGGTGGGAATGTGAACTCCTGCAACTCTGAACAGCAGTCTGGAGGCTCCTCAAAAAACTAAACACAGACCTTGCCTACGACCCAGCCAAAGCACTCCTGGGAATCTACCCTGAACATCATGCTCCAGGATACAGTAAGGACACCTGCACACCCATGTTCATTGCTGCACTGTTCACAACAGCCAAGATATGGAAACAGCCCAGAGGCCCCACAATAGATGAACAGATCCAAAAAACCTACACCCAGTGGAAATTTACACAGCCCTTAGAAAGGATAAAATGATGTCATTGGCAGGGGAAATGGACAGAACTAGAACAAATTATATTAAGTGAGGTAAGCCAAGTTCAGAGAGACAAACAATGCGTGTTCTCTGTGATATCCAGAAGTTAGATCTAAAACGCACTGGGATATGACAAATTACACAGGATTCTAGATCCTCACACACAGCGAGACCAGAAGAGGATGGCCTTAGGAGAAAACCACAAAGGTGCAATACCCAAGCGCCTCTTCACAGGTATATAAACCAACTCCAAAGATACGGAAACAAAAGAGTTCTTCCAAAAAAGTTTTTAGTTTTTGATGGCTCTGTCTTCTTTACCCTATGTATGGTGTATTCGCGTGTATATATTCAGGAGGGCGGGGGAGGGCATAGAACTCCAGGGAAAAAGGGTCGAGCTCACTGGACATTGGTGAAGTGAACTGTACAACTTGTCGGTGGAGACGGGAGGGAGGGAGTGGGAGAGAAGGAGGGAAGAGAAGACACTGGGTGAAGGGAAATGTGCTCGTCACCTGACTCACGCCAACGTCACCCCTCTGTATACCACCTCTATCATAACCGTAAAGTTAATTAACTGGAGAAAGAACAAAAACGCATTTGAAAAATCAGTTTTCTGGAACTATTGCATAGGCAATAAGGTTTTGGTTTGTAGAATTAAAAGTCCCTATAATAAATCTTGGAGAAAGAAAATCTCACTCCTGGGACTCGAACTCTGGGCCTGGGAACGATCCTTGTGGATTTCTCTTTCCTCAAGGCTAGTGCTCTACTACTTGAGCCACAGTTGTTTTCCGTGGTTTGCTGGTGATAAGATGGACTTTCCTGTTTGGTCTGGATTCAAACCGTGATCCTCAGACCTCAGCCTCCTGAGCAGCTGGGATGACAGGCGTGAGCCACTGGTGCGCTGCTAATACATACTCTTAAAGAATGCTAATATCTACCTCGGTCAGTTGTTACTGTGCATGTGAGCCAGCGACAATTCGTGTATTAGCACACTCATTCCTCACCGCTCCACAGTGTGGTGGAGAGCAAGGATGGTGTGAACACGGTGAAGCTGGGGAAGGGAGGTGGGGGACTTAGGCTGAGTGCCAAAGACCAGGCCACATGAGACGCAGGAAGATGATGTCTACGGCTTAAAATGGAATTAATCACAAATGCCAGTCAGTGGTAGGGAAGAATACCTACAGGACAAAATGGTGGATGCTAATCAAGGGGAAACTGATTACTATCTACCGTGTAGAGCTTCCTAAATGGAAAATGGAGGTGTCTGGGGCCTCGGTATTATTGACAAATTAGGAAACACAAAGTTGATTAACTTTCAATATGTACTTTAAATCAATCAATCCATCGGCCAATCATCCACCTAGCTCAGTCTACTATCTATGTATCTATCATCTATCAATCATCTAACTACTAGTCTGTCTATAATCTATCGTCTATCAATCTATTATCTATCCATCATTCATCTTTCTAATCTCTAAATATCATTCTACTTAGCTATTTCCTTCCTCCCTTACTCTCCTCCATCTCTTCTTTCCTTCCTCCCTCCCTCCTTCTCTTTCTTTGTCATTACTTTCTTATCTATCTACATACCTATCTACTCTATCATTCTATGTATCAATTTCTTTCCTCCCTCATTCTCCTCTCTGGCTCTTTCCCTCTCTTCCTTCCCTCCTTCTTCCCTCTCTCTTTTTCCTTCCTTCCGTCTTTATGATTCCTATCTATCAATCAATGTATGTATGTATCTATCTATCATATATCTATAGAACTAAATGACCAAGATAACATAGTAGAAAACCCCCCCAAATCTTCCTTTGAAACTAGATAATCAGAAGCTAAACACACGCAGTCCTCCTGAAAGCAAGGTATCTGCAGAAGAAATCTGGAATTACAAAGGGACGGGAAAAGGCCAACCATGTGGGGGTTTGCTTGTCCACGGGAAGAATGAAATCCTGTCCGTTGCAGGGGAATGGACGGATCTGGAAAGCACCACGCCGGGCGGCGCAGGCCGGGCCAAAGCCCAGCTGCCCCGTGAGCACACGCGTGCGCACGCGCGACCGGCGACCGGGGGGCAGGCGCTGCGGGGTGACGCTCACGGGGGAAACCTGGGAATAACGCGCAGCGCGGTGACGGAGCGGGCGCGAGGAGGCTGACGCGGGTGCGGAGGCGGCTCGGCCGGCGGCAGGGGCCTGAGCAGCGACAGGGAGCAGGGCTCCCGACGCAGCCAGAGCCCTCCAGGGCCCTGAGAGCGCGGGCGGCGCGGGAAGCGGTGAGGGGAGGGGGGGGATGCGGGGCGGGACACGCGCACGGACGCGCGCACGCGCAGCCCCGCCCCAGACGCGCGGGACACGCGCACGGACGCACGGACGCGCGCACGCGCAGCCCCGCCCCAGACGCGCGGGACACGCGCACGGACGCGCGCACGCGCAGCCCCGCCCCTGCGCACCATGCAACACCGAGACAGTAAAGAGGAAAACACGTGGCTCCCGCCTGTCATCCCAGCTACTCAGGAGGCTGAGATCTGAGGATCGCGGTTCAAAGCCAGCCCCGGCAGGAAAGTCCGTGAGACTCCTATCTCCAATAAACCACCAGAAAACCGGAAGCGGCGCTGTGGCTCAGTGGTAGAGCGCTCGCCTTGAGTGAAGAGCTGAGGGACAGCGCCCAGGCCCAGAGTTCAGGCCCCACGACCGACAAAAATAAACCAGTTAAGATCTCCCTAAAACGAATTGTCTTCCTTTTTTTAAAAGTATCTTTAAGTAGCTGTACAAAGGCGTTTCAGTTCAATACGTCAGTTTGGGAGTACAATGTGTCTTCTTTTCTGGCGCTGGTCCTGGGGCTCGAACTCTGGGCCTGGGCGCTGTCCACGAGCTTCTGTGCTCCAGGCTGGTGTTCTTCCACTGGAGCCACAGCTCCACTTCCAGTTTTACTGCTGTTTAATTGGAGAAAAGAGTCTCATGGACTTCCCTGTCTGGGCTGGCTTCGACCCTCGACCCTCAGATTGCAGCCTCCTGGGTTGCTAGCACGGCAGGCGTGAGCCCCCGGCGCCCGGCTTACAATCATGTCACTCCTGCCACCATCCCCACCCCACCCCATCGTCTCCCCAGCCCCACCCATCTCCTCAGCTTCCCTGGTCCCATTTTTCCCGTATGGACATTGAATGTCAGGACTAGATTCTCCCACCCTTCCTCCCCTCCTTCCTCTCCCCTCCTCCCCTTCCCGTCCTCCCCGCCTCCCACCCCAACCCTACAAGCACACTCCAGCCTTCATTCATTTTGCTCACCTGTTCAGTTAGTTGCTCAAAGGAGTTACAACCACTGCAATCCTCCCCTCCGCTTGAGTCAACACGTTTGTGCATGTCTCCATAGAACCCGTTTCTATTCACACACACACACACACACACACACACACACACACACTCATAATTTAGACCTAACTTCCACCTGTGAGAAAGGACACATGTTCTTTGTGGCTCAGAGCCTGCCTTACTTCACTTGATGTACACTTTCCCCCTCAGGTCCATCTGTTCCTCAGTCTGGGGCTGACCTGGTCCTTTGAAAACACTGAGTATATTCTGTCCGCCTCCATTTGCATTTTCCCCTTTAACCCCAATCATTTCGGCATCCCTAGCAGGGCCACCGCTCACCCCGGCAGAGGGTCTGAGATGAGGTTGTCCATGTGGCGGTCTTGCTGCTCCCCTGGATGGTTCTGGAATCCCTTCCCAGACAGGACTGAAGCATTGGTCTCTCAAATAGATTTTCAGGTGTGAAAGGAACCAGCCCTGCGGGGTGCAACCCACAATTGTGTCCTGTGAGGACGGACACCAAAGGATGGAGGCACTTATAGTTCCCACCTGCTAATGAGGCTCCTTTCCTCTTCTTTCTCCAGCCCCTGAGCCCCGAGTTCCCACTGGGGACATTGGTGAGAATAGGAAGGAAAAATTTCCACAATGTCTCTGTGTTCTCACGAGACCAGCTTGGCAATGAGTCTTCGTTACTTCTCCTCCGTGATTTCCCCTGCCTTCTGGAAGTCTCATCTAAGTAAAGCATTTGTCCCATCTTTATCTGAATTTGCTCCCAATTTGAAGGCACTGTGCTAGATTCCCTGAAAGGCCAAAAGCCTGACTTGTAGAGGGATGTCAGTTCTGTTAGCTTCAGAAAAGCAATTGGCATCTTCATCTATACAACTGTAGTCACTATGTTATTTTATTTTATTCTTGATGTGATCCTGGGGTTTGAACTCGGCCTGGGTGTTGTCCATGAGCTTCGCTCAAGGCTGACACTCTACCAATTAGGCACAGCTCCCTTTCTGGCTTTTTTTAAATTTTTGTTTGTTAATTGGCAATAAGAATCTTATGGGCTTTCTTGCTCTGGCTGGCTTTGAACCATGGTCCTCATTTCTCAGTTTCCTGAGTAACTAGAGTGACAAGCAGGAGCTACTGGAACTCAGTTTGTATTCACTTGTCTTGAAACCATGGGGACATTATTATAACCATTGATCTTTTTGTGTTTCCTTCTTTTTACATAATTTGTACACTTTGCAGAAGGACTGATTATAGTTAATATCCTGTGCATTCCAATATATAGCTCTTATTTTGTGGTGAGGGCACTTGGCATCATGTTGTCTGTCTATCTATCTATCTATCTATCTATCTATCTATCTATCTATCTATCTAGTGGGGTTTGAACTCAGGGTCTGGGCACTGTCCATGAGCTTCTTTGTGCTCAACCACTTGAGCCACAGTGCCACTTCCAGTTTTTTTAATTGGAGATAAGAGTCTCATGGGGACTTTTCTGCCTAGGCTGGCTTTGAACCGTGATCCTCAGATCTCAGCCTCCTGAGTAGCTAGGATGACAGGCGTGAGCCACCGGCACCCAGTTTGTAATATTTTTAAAGAGGACAATGTATCAGCAACTGAAATAATCACCTTGTACAGTAACTTCCTTGAATTTATATCTAAGATAGAACTTTCCATTAGGATCCTTTGTTCCCTGTCTACCCAACCACCTCATACCATTCTTAATTTGTCTGAAGTCACAATTTTAGATCGTGTACTCCTGCAGGTCAGGATACAGTGAAGACACTTGCACACCCAAGTTCATTGCTGCACTGCTTCCAGATTGCATCTTCTTTTGGATTTTTCCTGTCTAGGCACCTGATCGCTGTGCTCGGGAATCTACTCATCGTCCTGGCCATCATGGCAGACCGCCATCTGCACACGCCCATGTACTTCTTCCTTACCAACCTGTCCCTGGTGGATGTCTGCTTCACCTCTGCCACCGTCCCCAAGATGCTGCTCAGCCTCCACACGCACAGCCAGGCCATCAGCTACGCGGGCTGCCTGGCCCAGATGAACTTTTTCATATTCCTTAGTGTTGGGCATCCTTCCATTGACCGTGAGGGCCTAGGGCCTCTTTGTGGCCATCGGTCACCTCCTGCATTACGTAGCCAACACGAACCCCCGGTTTTGTGTGCTGCTGTTTCTGGGGTCCTTGATGGTGAGTGTTGGGTGCTGTGCCTGTCCTCCGGTGCGCACTCAGACCCCCCACTGTGAAGCGGTCTGCCATGTGTGCTCTGACGCCTGTGTTAGTGACAGTGTCTCGCAGCTCTGCTGCGGTCTGTGGCCCCTCCACGGCCATCCTGTGCTCTCCACGATCGCTCCCTCCACCCGGGCCACCCCCTCAGCTCAGGGCAAGGACACTGCGTTCGCCGCCTCTCCGCTGCCTCTTCGTTTGAGTCGTTAGGTGTGCTCCTCGGTTCTTGCCGTGACCCCCAAACTCACACGCAACGGCAACTGCCCATGTGCTGGGTACTACACTGTGGTCACCCCATGCTGAACCCCTTTATCTACATTCTGAGAGACAAAGATATCCAGAGCCCTGAAAAAAAAGACTTCATGAGGAAGTGGCGCTGTGGCTCAAGTGGTAGAGAGCTAGCCTTGAGCAAAAAAGCTCAGGGACAGTGCCCAGGCCTTACATTTAAACCCCAGGACCAGCAAACAACAACAATAACAACAACAACAAAAAGCATAAAAGCTTTGTGAGTCATAAACAATAAGAAGTACCGTTGTACTGAGACTAAAGAAATGCCCATGGCTACTCAGACTCAAAATCTAAGAGTGAGTCCTGGGTTATTTTGTCAGCTGGTAAATGCAACAGAGAATTTGTTCATTTTATTCTTGGAGTTTCTGTTTTTCTGATTGTAACTTCTCTAAGTGAAAAATCTATCTACTAGAACTGTTAATTAAAATGTATTTTTAATATTAATGGCCTATTAATAAACTAATAAACATCTATTAAATTCTCCTGCTCTGTATGTGATCCAACCATCTTAATTTTATCATCCTCCTCTCCAAATTCTGGCAATTTTTTTTGTGCCAATTTTGGATCCAAAACATTTGGAAATTTATATTTATTTTACACAAGTTTTTGTGATCTCACTTCAGATAACATATTAATTACACTAAATAATTTTTTAAAATCTTGTACTAAAAATAGTCAGTATGCAAGGATAGGGAATGAATTTGAAAACCCAAGCCATTTCTAAGACTTTTTTTTTTATTGTGAAAATACCATACAGAGGGGTTACAATTGGTTAATGAGTGCATTTCTTATCAAGCACTGTTGCCTCCTCCTTTGTTTCCCCTTCCCATCCCTTCCCATCTCCTCCCCCACCCCCCCTTCTAAGTTGTTTGCTTGCCTGTGTTTGTTTTTCTTTGGTGTGTCAATTCACACATTGCTCTAGCTGATGATTTGAGTTTTAGCAGATTAGGGTGTTTAGATGTGAGATGCTCATGAGGGTATTTGTTTAAAATTTTTTAAATTGTTTTCACAAAGGTGATACATAGAGAGGTTACAGTAACATAGGACAGGGAATGAGTACATTTCTTTTATTCTTTTTTCTTTATTTTTGGTCATGGGGCTTGAACGCAGGACACTGCCCCTGAGCTTTTTGCTGCAAGGCTAGTACTCTACCCCTTTGAGCCACAGCACCACTTCCGGTTTTCTGGTAGTTCATTGGAGATAAGAGTTTCATGTACTTTCCTGCCTGGGCTGACTTTGAATCATGATCCTCAGATCTCAGCCTCCCAAGTAGCTAGGATGACAGGTGTGAGTGCCCAGCACCAACACATTTCTTTTTGGGCAATGTCACCCCTTTCCCAGCTGTTTCCCAGTTTTTCCCTCCCATCCCTACCCACAAGTTGCGTAGTTCATTTTCAATGTAATGTCTAGTGAGCATCACTGCTGCATTGGTTCCCCCTTTGTCCTCTGTATCTGTGGTCCCCTTCTTACCCTCCCGAAGACAGACAAACTAACAAACAGGACAAAAGGAAAAGAAAACAAAAACAGCAACAAAGGAAAAAAGAAGAAGTGGGCTGGGAAGGTGGCTCAGGGGTAGAGCGCTCACCTTGCATGCATGAGGCCCTGGGTTCGATTCCTCAGCACCACATACACAGAAAAAACTGGAAGTGGTGCTGTGGCTCAAGTGGTAGAGCGCTCGCCTTGAGCTGAAGAGCTGAGGGACAGCGCCCAGGCCCAGAGTTCAGGCCCCACGACTGACAAAAAAACAAAAACAAAACCAAAAACAACCTTTTGTTTCCATTTTCAGAAGTTTATTGGTCTTAGAACTCAGGGATCTTTCACGAGGCTCAGGGTCTGGTGTCAGGAGTACAGATCTCTGGAGAGCAGATTAATTTTGTGCAGAAGGAGGAGAGGGGCGCGCTGGGCATTTCTGCAGGGGTCTCAGAAGTGGAGAATCAGCAGGGAAACAATGGCTCTCAGAGCGATGTCCCACGGGGAAAGCCGGTGCTTTGTGCTGGAATAAAACAGAAGAACGTGCTGAGGGGCCAGGAGACACAGCTGCGCCGTTCTGAGGGACAAAGAGACGCAGCTGCGCCGTTCGTTCTGTGTTTGCCGGCTGGTGCAGCTGGCCTGCACGGGCCGTTGTCAGCTGTGGCGTTAACATCTGGCTGCGAGGCTGACGTCCGCTTCTGCCCACGGTCCCAGGTCTGCACAGCTACTGACTCCACCACCACCAGCCGGGAAGGATGTGTGGACTTCCAGGCTGAGCGCCTCTGCTCACAAAACCCATCCAGTGAGTCTGAGAGCCTGCTGCGTGCCACAGGGGAGCCGGGAAGCCAGGGTGTCTCTCGTTTCCGTGATGGAGCCATTTTCCATCTGTTCATGACCTCCTTACACCCACATTCCTCCACCAGTCCCATTCAGTGGAAATCTCCTGTTTTCTACAGACTTGTGGAGTAATATTGTGCCCTTATTTGAGGGGGGAGGATGGTGGTCGTGGGGCCTGAACTCCCGGCCTGGGCACTGTCTCTCAGCTCTTCAGCTCAAGGTGAGTGCTCTACCACTTGAGTCACAGCATCACTTCCAGCTTTTTCTGCTTATGTGGTGCTGAGGAATCGAACCCAGGGCCTCAGGCATGGGAGGCAATCACTCACGGACTTTCCTGCCCAGGCTGGCTTTGAATCGTGATCCTCAGATCTCAGCCTCGTGAGTAGCTAGGATGATAGGCGTGAGCTACCAGCGTCCAGCTGAGAGACACATCTTAAATGATGACATTGAACCATCTAAGTTAACCTCAGAAAGATGAATATCTGTCATGATCTCTCATTTGAAGAGAGAATTAAAAACAGCCATGAGTACAATGAAAAGATGACATGAAGGCTGAGGGACACATTTTCAGAGGTGGCCGTGGTGGGGTAAGGAGAAGATACATGTATTCAAATAGCACAAGGAAACCTGCTAAGACCTAGATGACTAAAAGAGGAGACTCTGAGGGAAAGAAGTAGGAGGAATGGTGAATTTGACCAAAGTAAAGTACATATACGCATGGTAACATTGCAGTGAAATCCCCCTGTGGAAAATTAATTTTTGCTAATAAAAAGAATATGCACAGTAGAAGAATATGTACAGTTAAGTGTTCATCAAAAAGAAAAAGGCAGCCTGGCACTGGTCACTCACACCTGTAATCCTAGCTACTCAGGAGGTTGAGATCTGAGGATCACAGTTCAAAGCCAGCCCGGGCAGGAGAGTCTGTGAGACTCTTATCTCCAATTAACCACTGCAACTGGTGTTGTGGCTCAAAGTGGTAGAGCACTAGCCTTGAGCAAAAGAGCTCAGGAACAACATCCAGGCCCTGAGTTCAAGCCAAAGACAAGAAAGAAAGAAAGAATGAAAGAACAAAAGAAAGGAAGGAAGGAAGGAAGGAAGAGAAAAGGAAAAAGAAAAAGGAAGACCTAAGTAATCGCATGGTATCACATGCTTACTATAACACACCTGTTCTAAATAACTTCTATCTGTGGTCCTTCTGTTCTGTGGGTTAGTATTCTACGCATGCTTTGGCTGATGTTTCCCAGGCAGCGTCTCACAATGGCCGAATCAAAAAAGCACTGGTTAGGCTGTGTTTTCAGCTGGAGAGCAGGAGGGACCTCTGGGCTCCCCTAGGCCCCTTCACGGACCTGACTCCTTCAAGGTCCAGCTAGAGCTCGCTTGTGTGGGTTGGACTCCGGTCCTGTCACCTTGTTGGCTGTTGGATGAAGCTTGTTTTCAGCACCAGGAGCTGTCCAGATGAGTGGCTCACCTGGATTCGATCACTACCGCAGGCGGGCAGGATGGTTGTAAGCTGCAGAAATCCTTCCTTAGCCAGGTGCCAGGGGCTCACGCCTGTCATCCTAGCTACTCAAGAGGCTGAGATGTGAGGATCGCTGTTCAAAGCCAGCATAGGCAGGAAAGTCCATGAGACTCTTATCTCTAATAAACCACTCAGAAAACCAGAAGTTGTGCTGTGGCTCAAGTGGTAGAGCGCTCGCCTTGAGCTGAAGAGCTGAGGGACAGCGCCCAGGCCCAGAGTTCAAGCCCCACAACCGACCAAAAAAATCCTTCCTTAAACAACACCGAGATATCTCCTCTTTCTATCCATCTAATCTTGCTTTAGTCGCTGCCTTCAACACCCTTTCCCCACATTGGTGAACACAGTTCTCATTCAACCCATGAACCTCAGGAAATTCAACCAAATATTTTGTGTGTGTTGGTTCTGGGTCTTGAATTCAGGATCTAGGCCTTATCTCTTAAGCTTTTTTAGTCAAGGCTAGGGCTTGACCACTCGGGCTACAGCTCCACTTGCAGATTTTTGGTGGATTATTGGAAGCAAGAGTCTCACAGATGTTCCTGCCCTTGCTGGCTTTGAGTCATTATCCTCAGCTTCCTAAGTAACTGGGATTACAGGTGTGAGCTACCGGCTCAATGATGTCTCAAACTATGAGTCCTATCAAATTATGTATTATGTATTTTAAAAATCTATGAAGCAGATGACCTGGAAGATGGCGATGGGGCAGTAGGGAAATGCCACAGCTCTCCCCAACCAAAAAGAGAGTTCGAGTTCCAACGCTTAATCTCCCCAAGAGACCGACAACCACAAAAAGATGAACACTCAGAGAAAAACAGGACGTGGAAAATAACAAAAAAGAAAGAGAGGAAAAGAAGAATTTCAGAACAGAGAAGAGCGAAGAGCCCTCCCCCAACCTTCACTGGCCGCCTGTCAGCACGTCAAGCCGCAGCCAGCCGGCCGGGCAGCAGCTGCCGGAGTCCCAGAGACACAGGGGCCCGTCTGCAGATCACCTGTGCAGAAGCCCTGAGGTACCGGTGTCAGACGCATCGATTGTGACGACCCGGCGGGGCTGCCGGGGTCCCAGAGACACAGGGAGCTGCATGCAGATAACCTGCGCAGAAGCCGCCTGAGCGTGGACACTGTGGACCCGACAGCTTCGACAGAGGCAGAGACAGAAGAGAATCACACAGAGCCACCACCGCCCAGCCCAGCCCGCAACCACCCCAACTGAACTCGGATTGCAACAGCAACTGAGACCTACATCACACAGAAACAATTAGCTCCAGGGTGAGTACCCCACAGGGGACAGTGTATCCCTCAAGGGAGACCAGAGCTGGAGGGAATCCCCAGACCCTGACCCAGACTCCCTACCCCAACACCTGGACCACAGGACCCACTAAAACTGGGAACTGTTCGAGAGCTCCACCAGCCCGTGGAGCACACTCCGCTGGCCAGCCTAGAGCAAGAGCGCCCCTGGAAGGGAGCTTAAATGCCCAAGCCAGGAACAGCGCCCCTGGGTCAAGACAACCAATAGTAGAAGAAATTTGAACTGTGTACCCCAGGCTTCATAACGTAGGTGGTATACACATCAGGAGCCCATAGCAGACTCCAGCATCTGGGAGAGTGCATCCAGAACATCCGGTCTTGCCAAGAGCACCCGTAGGAGCACAGGAGCAGTCTAGGCTGCTCAACCCTTCCAGAGGCGGGAATTGCCAGTGATCTACAGCAGAGAGCTGAGAATCCTATGTAGGTCAGAACAGCAGCTGGAGGTAGGCCCCAACAGAACCCAGATCAGGCGCAGACTTTCTCTACCAATACAGAAACAGCAACCAAGCAAAGACAGACACACCAAAACAAAATTGCAGATTAGTCTCCAATAATTCCCGAACCCCCATGCAAAAATCACAGAGACAAATTACAAGGTTTATCAACACCCAGGATAGCAAGCTATCCCCAATAGCCAGTATCCATGCAGGGGAGATCCCCAGTGGGAGCAAAGCAGGAATGGAAGACAAAACCTACATCCAAGCGATGCTAGAGGCAATGACTCAAGAAATAAAGCGAGAAATAGACCAGAAATTGAAAGAGCACAGGGATGAACTATCAAAAGAGATGCAGGATATCAAACAGGGGATGCACGCAAAACTAGAGGCAGCACACACCTCAGTAAGAAGTGAGATAAATGCCCAAATAGAGGCAGCACACACCTCATTAAAAGGTGAGATCAGTACTTTGAGAACCAATATCGAATCCATAAAGGAGTCCATTTCCTCCATGCAAACCACAATGGAAGCCACAGTTAACAGAGTGAACGAAATGGAATGTAGAGTGTCAGATACAGAAGACAGAATACACCAACTGGACCAAAAAATGACAGATATGGAAAAATCACTCAAATTATGCCAAAGGAAATTCAAGAGCAAGCAGATAGTGCCACGAAATTTAACTTTTGTGTAATTGGAGTGGATGAAGGTGAGGAATATCAAAGCAAGGGAATGCAACACCTATTCAACAAGATAATCGGTGAAAAATTTCCCCATCTCAAAAAAGAACATCTTACCTACGTAACAGAAGCATATAGAACACCTAACCAGCAAGATCCCAGGAGAAACACTTCTAGACACATTATAGTAAAAATGATAGATCTGAATAATAAGGAAACAATCTTGCATGCAGCAAAAATGAAGAAGGAGCTATACTACAATGTGAAAAAAAAATTAGAATCACTGCAGATCTCTCCACACAAACACTGAATGAAAGAAAGGCCTGGGAAAGTACCATACGAGCCCTGAGAGCCAATAACTGCCAACTCAGACTGATATACCTGGCAAAGCTAGCATGCTCATTTGATGGAGAACTGAAAATTTTTTTGGGGGGGAGGTCCGGTCGTGGGGCCTGAACTCTGGGCCTGGGCACTGTCCCTCAGCTCTTCAGCTCAAGGAATTGAACCCAGGGCCTCAGGCATGCAAGGCAAGCACTCTACCACTGAGCCAACTTCCTAGCCCCTAGAACTGAAAATTTTAAATAGCAAAGAAAAACTAAATGAATACATAAACATTAAGCCAGCATTACAAGGAATACTAAGAGGGGGGACACAACCTGAAGAAAGCAACCAGGAACTGGGACCTGCACCCAGACAGGCATTAATCGAAGTCTAACTGAACAAGCACAGGAGAAAAGGAAAGAAGAAAAACTGAGGAAAACAGGGAATGACAGGGACCACAGTGCATCTCTCTATACTATCTCTTAATATTAATGGGCTTAATTCGCCAATCAAAAGAAAAAGTACTGCAGATTGGATCAGAAAACATGACCCATCCATCTGTTGCCTTCAAGAGACCCACCTCTCAGCCAAAGATACAAACAAACTCAGAGTGAAGGGTTTGAAAAGGATCTACCAATCAAATGCCCCCAGTAAGAAAGCAGGTGTAGCTATCCTGATATCTGACAAAATAAACTTTTCATTAAAATCAGTACAGAAAGACAAGGACGGACACTACATATTAATACAGGGAACAATCCAAGAGGAGGATATAACCATCATCAACTTATATGCCCCAAATATTGGTGCACCCAGATATGTCAAACAAATGCTCTCAAACTTACAGAATAAAATAGATCCCAATACGATAATATTAGGAGACTTTAACACGCCACTCACCAAAGGACAGGTCTACCAACCAGAGGATTGGCAAAGAAGCTACCGAATTAAGTGAGGCCATACTTCAAGCGGAATTAACTGACACCTACCAAGTATTTCACCCTAAAACAACACAGTACACATTCTTCTCAGCAGCTCATGGAACTTTCTCCAAAATAGACCATATCATAATTCATGCAAGGAAATTAAGCAAATACAAAGAGATCGACATAATCCCCATATTCTATCTGACCACAGTGGAACCAAGCTAGTTCTCAATAACAAAGCATACCGCAGAAATTTCTCTAATACATGGAGATTGAACAGCACACTCCTTAACAAAGCCTGGGTAACAGAAGAGATCAGAGAAGAAATAAAGCATTTCCTAGAACTCAATGAAAATGAAAACACCTCACAAAGAAACTTGTGGGACACAGCAAAAGCAGTCCTGAGGGGCAAATTTATTGCCCTCAGTGCCCACATCAAGAGAATGGAGACAGACCAAGTAAATAATCTCATGTTGCAACTAAAACAGCTAGAAAAACAAGAAAAAATGGGACCTAAAGCTACTAGACGAAGCCAGATAACCAAATTAAGAGCAGAGATTAACCAATTAGAAAACCAGAAAATTATAGCCAAAATTAACCAAACAAAAAGCTGGTTCTTTGAAAAAATAAATAAAATTGATGGACCCTTGGGAAGATTAATTAAAAAAAAGAAGAGAGGAAACCCATATTAACAGGATTAGGGATGCCACGGGAAAAATCACAACACGTACCCAAGATATCCAAACAATTTTAACAGACTACTTTCAAAAGTTATACTCTCTAAAGGAAGAAAACCTGGCAGAAATGGATGCATTTTTAGAGAAATACAAGATGCCCAAACTGAGCAAAGAAGAAGTAAACCAATTAAATAAGCCAATATCCTACAATGAGATACAGGAAGCTATCAAAAGTCTTCCAACAAAAAAAAGCCCAGGACCAGATGGATTCACAGCAGAATTCTATAAGACCTTTAAAGAAGAACTAATACCCATACTCCTCAAGCTCTTCAGAGAAACAGAGGAGAGAGCTATCCCAAACTCATTCTACGAAGCCAATATCACACTCATCCCCAAACCAGGCAAAGACCCAACCAACAAAGAGAATTACAGGCCAATTTCCTTGATGAACACAGATGCAAAGATCCTTAACAAGATTCTAGCTAACAGAATCCAGAAACACATAAAAAAAATCATACACTATGACCAGGTAGGCTTCATCCCGGAGATGCAGGGATGGTTTAACATACGTAGGTCAATAAATGTAATCCAACACATCAACAGAGCCAAGGTCAAGAATCACATGATTATCTCCACAGATGCAGAAAAGGCCTTTGATAAAATTCAACATTCATTCATGCTAAAAGCTCTGGAGAAAATAGGAATAGAAGGAACATTTCTTAAAACAATAAAAGCCGTTTATGACAGACCAATCGCCAATATTATACTTAATGGGGAAAAGCTACAACCAATTCTCCTAAAATCAGGAACAAGGCAAGGATGCCCACTGTCTCCACTCCTCTTCAATATAGTCCTGGAACCCTTAGCCAGGGCAATAAGGCAAGAAAAAGACCATTAAAAGGATCCGCATAGGGAAAGAAGAAGTTAAACTATCCCTTTTTGCAGACGACATGATACTATACCTTCACGATCCCAAAAACTCCATCCCCAAACTCTTGGAAATCATAAATCACTTCGGCAAAATAGCAGGATACAAAATAAACCCACAAAAATCAGTTGCCTTCCTATACACTGATAACGCACAGGAAGAGAGGGAAATAAAGGGAGCAACCCCATTCACAATAACCTCCCCCAAAATAAAATATTTAGGAATTAACCTAACCAAAGATGTAAAAGAGCTATTTAATGAAAACTATAAAAAGTTAAAGAAAGAAATTACAAAAGGCACTAGGAAATGGAAAGACCTCCCATGCTCTTGGATAGGCAGACAATATAGTGAAAATGGTAATACTGCCAAAATTAATATACAAATTCAATGCAATTCTTATTAAAATCCCAATGATGTACATCACTGAAATTCAGAAAACAGTCCAAAAATTCATATGGAACAACAAAAGACCTAGAATAGCCAAACCATTTCTAGGGAATAAAGACAACATGGGAGGGATATCCATGCCGAACTTCAAACTCTACTATAGAGCTATAATAACAAAGACAGCATGGTACTGGCACAAAAACAGACCCAAAGACCAATGGAATAGAATAGAAGATCCAGAAATAAATCCACAGGCCTACAGTTAGCTGATATTCGACAAAGGAGCCAAAGACATACAATGGAAGATACACAGCCTCTTCAACCGCTGGTGCTGGGAAAACTGGGCAGCCACATGCAGAAAACTAAAAGTGGACCCCAGCCTATCACCATGCACCAACATCAACTCAAAATGGATTAAAGACCTTAACATTAAACCTGAATCTCTGAAACTACTGCAGGACAGAGTAGGAGAGACACTTGAACTAATAGGCACAGGAAGGAACTTCCTGAACAGAGTCCCAGGGTCACAGCAAATTGGAGAGAGACTCGACAAATGGGACTACCTTAAAATAAAAAGCTTCTGCACAGCTAAAGCTATCGCAACCAAGCTAGAAAGACAACCAACTAATTGGGAAAAAATATTTACCAGCAATATATCAGACAAGGGGTTAACATCCTGTATATACAGGGAACTCAAGAAACTAATCCCTCCCAAACCTAACAAACCAATTACTAATTGGGCAAGGGAACTAAAGAGGGACTTCTCAGATGAAGAAATAAAAATGGCAAAGAAACACATGAGGAAATGTTCATCATCCCTGGTGGTGAAGGAAATGCAAATAAAGACAACCCTGAGATACCACCTTACCCCAGTCAGAATGTCCCACATCCTAAAGTCAGCCAATGACAAATGCTGGAGGGGATGTGGAGAAAGAGGAACCCTATTACACTTCTGGTGGGAATGTACACTTATACAACCACTTTGGAAAGCAGTCTGTTGGGTCCTCAGAAAGCTAAAGATTGACCTCCCTTATGACCCAGTCATACCACTTCTAGGCATCTACCCTGAACAATAGGAACCAATATACAAGGACACGTGCACCTCCATGTTTATTGCAGCACTGTTCACAATAGCTAGGATATGGAAACAATGCAGATGCTCCACCACAGATGAATGGATCCAAAAATTGTGGTATCTATACACAATGGAATATTATGCAGCCATTAGAAATGACAAAATAATGGCATTTGCAGGGAAATGGATGGAGCTAGAAGGAATCATGTTGAGCGAGGTAAGCCAAGAGCAAAGAGACAAACAGTACATGGTCTCCCTGATAAGTGGATGCTAAATCCAAAATGTTAGGTGATACGACAAAATTAACAGGACTTAAGAAACAAAGAACTTCCACTCATCTGGTCGAACCACTACTAAATAACCCCATTATCTTACCCATGTAATTGTAACCCCTCTGTACAGTATTTTCACAATAAAAATATATTTTAAAAAATTTTAGGATCTTACCCTTATTGATTTTCATTGTGTCTCTTCCTTTAGAATTTATATATTGACTACTAACAAAGGACCCAGTGGGGAAGCTCACTTATAATTCAGAACACCATTTATGTGACTAGATTGAGGGTCACCATTGAACAGACCACAAAGAATAGACTTTTATTTTTAAAAAAAAAAAGAAATAAAACAAACATGGGGGGTCTGGAGTCATAGCCCAAGTAGTAGAGTGCTAGCCAATGAGTGAGAGAGAGTACCAGTGAGTTTGAGTCCTGGTCTTGGACCATAAACTCCAAAACTAAACCGAATCATGGAATTATTGTTTTGCCAGTCCTGGGGCTTGAACTCAGGGCCTAGGCACTGTCCCTGAGCTTCTTTTGCTCAAGACTAGCACTCTACCACTTGAGCCACGGTGCCACTTCAACAATTTCTGTTTATGTGGCACTAAGGAATCGAACCCAGGGCTTCATGCATGCTAGGCAAGCACTCTACCACTAAGTCACGTTCCCAGCCCCAAATCATGGAATTCTTATTTATAATGATGTATATAGACAGATCTACAGAATTTATATGTTTTTGGATTGTCAAAGATGAAAAAAAAACTACTGGACAGCAGTGACTCATGCCTATAATCCTAGCTACTCCGAAGTCAGAGATCTGAAGATCATATTTCAAAGCCAGCCTGGGCAAGTAAGTCCCTGACACTCTTATCTTCAGTTAACCAGGGAAAACCAGAAGTGTAGCTGTACTCAAGTGGTAGAGCACCAATTCTGAGTGAATAAACTCAAGGTCAGTGCCCAGACCCTGAGTTCAAGCCCTAGTACCAGCACACACACACACACACACACACACACACACACACACACACACACACACACACAAATGATATGAAAACTCTCATCTTGTATTTCAAACATGATTTTTATTTTGGGAAAAATACCTTGAAGTCAAGGATTGTAGTAGTGATTTTATATCACAGAATCACGCATCACTCCTTCTTGAGTAAAAAGCTATATTAAAATTCCTGGAGATCTCCCCAATATTTATAAAAAAGTTTTGGGGGCCAGGCACCAGTGGCTCACACCTGTCATCCTAGCTACTCAGGAGGCTGAGATCTGAGGATCACAGCTCAAAGCCAGCCTGGGCAGGAAAGTCTCCACAAGACTCTCATCTCCAATGATCCACTCAAGAACCTGAAGTGGAGCTGTGGCTCAAAGTAGAGTGTTAGCCTTGAGCAAAAGAGCTCAAGGACAGCACCAAGGCCCTGAGTTCAAGCCCATGTGGGGGCACTGAGTAGAGCTAACCAACAGTGGCTCATCTGCCTTCGACTTTGGAGAAAATGTTAATTGAAGATTGAAGATTGAGGTATTGGGAATTGATGCCTCTGATAGGCAGAAGTGGTCATGGGAAATTATTAATAAACATCTATTCACCTGAAAATCATCCAGGTGTCTTGGGACCAGAATGTCAGGAAGAAAAAAAATTGCTTTGTGTACAAAGCAAAGTCCCATAGGGAAATGCTTTGGAGCCTGGAGACTGGATTAACAAGAGAGAAACGTATCTAAAGAACACATTCACATCCCTTGCCCCAGCCCCTTGGATTGGACAGGACACAGCTGTTTCCTCCGAAGTCCACATCTGGCTAGGGGACGGATCCGTGGGCATTTCTTGCTGGCCTGTTTCATTGTATCACTTTTTTTTTTAAGTCTCCATCATTGACAATCCAAGGAGGAATTAGCGTTTCCAGGCTGAGACTTCATCTGAAACAACTCACCCAGGTGAGAATCTGTGGAGGGGTTTTGAGAGATGGACGCCGGGAACATTTATCTATGGCAGCACAATGTGTTTAGACAGAGCTGAGAGGCGGCTGTGACTGGTTCGCGTGTTTGATTAATAGGTTGATGTGTTTATCACCAGGTTGGACAGGGAAGTAGACCTAGAACTCCGCAAGGTCAAGTTTGATAGGAAAGAGACAGCAAAGCCAGCGCCTGGTGGGAGAGAACTGAGAGGAGGAGAGTGATTTTCCTCTAATCCAAGTCTTCAAGGACCTTAGCTGCCAATTAAGAGAAGTTACCAAGGGGTGCTGCTCGTGAAGAGCGAAACAATGAAGTGATTTCTGATACAGGTTGACCATATTGATTTGCGTATGGTCCATTTTCTCCAGGGATCATTCTTTCCAGCTTATTATCAGAAAATTTCCAGTGGTTTCTTGGTGATTGAAAGTGCCTAGCAATTAAACATTTCACACAGCAAAATACTTTCCTCACTGCATCCTGCCTTATTCAAGATGATTAATTTTGTCCATCTTTTTTTAAATTTAGTACTTCCTTAATGCTTCTTTAAAATGTGCCAATTAATTTCCAGAATGAGGTCTTCAATTCAGCTCAGATTCTTTCTTCTTTCTTTAAAAACATTATCGTTAAGTAGTTGTACAGAGGGGTTTCAATTCAACATGTCAGTTTGTGAGAGCAATGCATCTCCACCAATTATTACCCCTTCCATCTTCCTCCCCATCTCTCCCACCCATCCCCTCATTTCCCTAATTCTATTTATTTTTTAGTTTTATTGTTGTTTTAGAGGTATTAGACAGCGGGTTACCTTTACACACGCCGGGTGATAAGTACATTTCTTCCTTTTGCTTGCGATCAGCTGTTCCCGCATTCTCTTTCATTCCCTCCCTCCCATCTCCGCCCATCCTAATTCTAGTTTTACATATACACATAGAATATTATGATTGTTTCCTCTCTTCGTTCATCTACCCTCCTCCCATTGACTTCATCTCTCCTGATACCCAAGGTTCCAATTTCCTAATATTTGTTTGGTTAGGCTGTAAGTTAGTTGTTCAAAGGATTTAGACCATTGGAGCTCTTGCCTCTGTGTGTGTGTGTGTGTGTGTGTGTGTGTGTGTGTGTGTGTGTGTGTGTGTGTGTGTGTATGCATGGAACCTGGGAGTTTTCCTAAAATATGTGCATTGATTCCCAATGTCATTTTCCCTGGGATGGAGAATCATTCGTCTCAGCCTTTATTTAACTCGGTGCTTTTCCATCTTAATTAGAATACAAACTCTAAGCTGGGAGAGATGGGCGAGAATGACGGGACAGGGGACACTGATCAAGATTCATTGCACTGCCGGGCGCCGGTGGCTCACCCCTGTCATCTTAGCTACTCAGGAGGCTGAGCTCTGAGGATCATGTTTGAAGCCAGCAGGGGCAGGAAAGTCTATGAGACTCTTATCTCTGATAAATCACCAAAAGCTATAAATGGAGCTGTGACTCAATTGGTGGAGCACCAGCCTTGAGTAAAAAAAACCACAAAGACATGGCCCAGGCCCTGAGTTCAAGCCCCAGGACCTGCACCAAAACAAACAAACAAACAAAAAGCCTTGTACTCACAAATCATTATAGTGAGTCAAACCCCTTTGGAAAAAAAGAACTCAAAGATAGCAGAAATAAAATAAAACTTGAAGAATACAAACTCACCCATGGTACATGCCTGTATGTACTGAGACGAGGGTATAGAAACAGAATCTGTATTCAGTCATAGATTAGTAGTATCTATTAAGTACGAATTATACACCTGTTAGTGTTAGTATTAAACGTTAAATCTGTTTCTGATGTTTATATTAGAGAATCGTTCTCTATTACATTCTTTTTTTTTTTAATTGGTCATGGGTCTTGAACTCTGAACGCTGTCCCTCAGCTCTTCAGCTCAAGGTGAGAGCTCTACTTCTTGAGCCACAGCGCCACTTCCGGTTTTCTGGTGGTTCATTGGAGATGAGAGTCTCGCAGATTTTCCTGCCGGGGCTGGCTTTAAACCGCGATCCTCAGATCTCAGCCTCCTGAGTAGCTAGGATGACAGGCCTGAGCCACCAGTGCCTGGCTCTATTACGTTCTTTTGTGTCTGTGTTATAGCCGATGATGTGAGTTATCCATCTCGGGAGCATCGTATTTATTATTGGGACCGGAGGCCTCGTGGCCAGGACAGACACTGACAGATGGAAATAGCCAAGAGATGCTTCGGCGTCCCCAGGGAGTCCCGTGGTTATCTAGGATGGAAACGCAACACGACCTGCTGAGCGACCCCTCGTGTCTTGAGGTCTCAGAGGTAACGGGCGGGGCTTTATCTCCACCACTCTCCATCCCTTGCTGTCTTCTCTTCTCCTTACCTTCCTTTGGGCCTTGGGGGTCTGAATGGAGACCCTTCCTTTGGCCTCTGCACTGGCCATGGCTCTTTCCAGGTACAAACTTGTGTAGATAACTCTGTACCCTCCCTCCCCTGGTCTTTCTAGAACACCCAGTGCAAGTTAACTTGTCCTGTTCACATCCGTCTCCCATGTTTCCCTCTCCTTGCACCTGCCTCTCTCTGATAAGGTTGCGTGATCACTCAGTTACCTCGTCCTAGCTCTTTCCTTTTACTTGTACGTTTACACCCTGCACTCAGTTCTTTCCCCTTTGTGTTTTTTCCTTCACGAAGGCACATCGAAACACATGGGACCAGAGAATGATTCCCGTGTTTCCGGATTTCTCCTTCTGGGAATTTCAGAAGACCCCAGGTTGCAGCCTGGTCTCTTTGGGCTGTTTCTGTCCATGTATCTGATCACCGTGCTCGGGAATCTGCTCATCATCCTGGCCACCGCCTCCGACCCCCGTCTGCACACGCCCATGTGCTTCTTCCTCTCCAACCTGTCCCTGGTGGACGTCTGCTTCACCTCCACCACCGTCCCCAAGATGCTGCTCAGCCTCCACACGCATAGCCGGGCCATCCGCTACGAAGAGTGCATCGCCCAGACACATTTTTTGTCCTCTTTTCTGGGTTGGACATCTTCCTGCTGGCGGTGATGGCCTACGACCGCTTCGTGGCCATCTGTCACCCGCTGTGCTACACGGCCATCATGAGCCCCCGGCTGTGTGTGGGGCTGGTGCTGGGCTCCTGGCTCATCAACATCATGGATTCTCTTCTGCAGAGCTTCATGGTGCTGCGGCTGACCTTCTGCACCCACTTGGCAATCCCCCACTTCTTCTGCGAACTGAACCAGGTGGTCCACCTGGCCTGCTCGGACACCTTCCCCAACGACGTGGTGATCTACTTTGGCGTGCTGCTGCTGGTGTGCTTTCCCCTGGCGGGCATCCTGTATTCCTATTCCCAGATCGTGTCTTCCATCCGGGCCATCTCGTCGGCCGAGGGGAGTACAAGGCCTTCTCCACCTGCGCGTCTCACCTCTCCGTGGTCTCTTTATTCTACTGCACCGTCCTCGGGGTGTACCTCAGCTCCGCGGTGACCCAAAATTCTCACTCCATTGCCATCGCCTCGGTGATGTACAGCGTGGTCACCCCCATGCTGAACCCCTTCATCTACAGCCTGAGGAACCAAGACCTCAAGAGCGCCCTGAGAAGACTCTGTACCTGAAGCAAGACCCCTTGTGCGGGGACTGGAGCAGTGGTGGCCGTAGGCCGGATGTGGGATCTCTCATTCATTCATGTGGTTTTTCATTTGATGGTGGAAGTTTCCCCATTCTATGACGTTCCTGGAGTTTCTCTGTTTTCGGCTTCTTTCTGCAATTCAGCCGCAGCACTTTCTCAATTAAACTGTATCCCATGTCTGGGTTCTGATTCTGTCTGTGGGACCATTCCCCAATCTTTCCAAAGGTTCTTCTGAATCACATACACCTGGAATTCCTTCTTCATCCTGCAAGCTTGGTGTTTACAAATAACTTCATTTCAAATAAGATAGATTATGCAAAACAACTTCATTAATGAGACTCATCAGATGTTCCAATTTATGTGTGAAATTTAGTTTGGAAACTAAAGTCCCATGTAATCTTCTTTTTTTTTTTTTGGTCCAGTCGTGGGGCCCGAACTCTGGGCCTGGGTGCTGTCCCTCAGCTCTTCAGCTCAAGGCTAGCGCTCTACCACTTGAGCCACAGCGCCACTTCCGGCTTTTTTCTTTTTGCTTATGTGGGGCTGAGGAATCGAACCCAGGGCCTCGAGCATGCAAGGCGAGCGCTCTACCACTGAGCCACCTTCCCAGCCCCTGTAATCTTCTTTTTTGGGGGGAAAGAGGGGTGGTTGGTTATGGGTCTTGAACTCAGGGCTTGGGTGCTGTCCCTGAGTTTTTTCACTCAAGGCAAGCACTGTATCACTTTGAGCCACAGCACCACTTCCAGTTTTCTAGTGGTTTACTGGAGATAAGTTGCGTGGGCTTTCCTGCCTGGGCTGGCTTTGAACTGCGATCCTCAGTTCTCAGGCTCCCAAGCAGCTAGGATGACAGGCGTGAGCCACTGGTGCCCGGCCCCCATGTAGTCTTTTAGTTGGGAAAGTACCTGGGTTGTCACTTGTGGCTTTCTTTAGTGGACTTCCGATGGAGGGCCGTGTCTTCTCATTGTGGTGTGCCCTGGCTGGGGAGCAGGTTTTATTCTCATATTTAAAATTCTCCTCCATCCTGGCTCAGTGTTCTCACGGTGCCACATTTCACCAGGCAATTCAACACCCAAACATATCTGCTGGACCATCTTTGTTTTATCCTTACTTTTGTGCCAATTCTGGAGCTTAAACTCAGGGCCAGGCAGACTTGATGAGCTTTTCAGCTTGAGGCTGGCGCTCTACCACTTGGGCCACAGCTCCAGTTCCAGCTTTTTTGGTGGTGAGTTAGAGATAAGAGTCTAACAGATTTCCCTGCTCTGACGGGCTTCAAATTGTGATCCTCAGAGCCCAGCCTCCTGAGTAGCTAGGATTATGGGTGTGAGCTACTGGTGCCCAGCTGTTCGTTTCCTCTTGAACTCCTTTTTCACTTTTCCTCACATAGCCATATAACTTCATTATCTATCATTTACTTAGAATTCCCTTAGCAAGATTTCTTCAATAATAGGCAGAGTAGCCCGTGGGATTTTTAAGTACATACACCCAAGGGAACCACCATTGGAGAAACCCAACAAAATCCCCGGAGGCAAAGCGCACGCAGCACTGTAACTCTGAAGGATCTGAGCTGTGGAGTGAGGGCCCAGTGATTTCTGATTTTTTTAACACACTGGTCAAAAGCATGTACAACAAATCCACAAGTACGACAGGTACAGTGTGCAGGAAAATGAGCTGTGCCTGTACACCATCCTGGACAAGCAGGTGAATCGCTTTCTCCTCTGGAGTTTGTTTTTCAGATTGATGTGGGAAGGTTGGACCATGAAATATGCAGAATTGGGATGATGGCAAAGGTTGGCATCTTTAGGAAGGGCTGTAGTGGAGAGGCCGAGGGACACAGAGAGAGGTGTCAACACAGACACTGCACCCTAACCAGCAGAGGGAAGTCAGAGCATGGTCTAATTTGAAGCACAGGATTGTTGCTGAAACCCTAATACTGCATTATCCAATGTGTCTATCTAGAGTGGTCAGACTCATGCATGCACAGAATGGGCTGGCAATGTGAGGAAAGTTGGGAGTCTGGTTTTTTGGTTGTTTTGTTTTTTAGTGGACATAGACTTTATTATAGAGAAAAAGCTCATAGACACAAAAGCTTCCTAGCCCTAAGTATCATCAGAATTTTCTATGAGCCGGGCTGGGAAGGTGGCTCAGTGGTAGGGTGCTTGCCTGCATGTATGAGGCCCTGAGTTCGATTCCTCAGCACCACATAAGCAGAAAAAAAAGCCAGAAGTAGCACTGCGACTCAAGTGGTAGAGCGCTAGCCTTGAGCTGAAGAGCTGAGGGACAGCATCCAGGCCCAGAGTTCAGGTCCCACGACAGGACCTACCCCCCCAAAAAAGAATTTTCTATGAGCCTAGATCTCATGTGAAGAATTTGGGGGGGTCAATTGTGGGGCTTTAACTCAGGGGCTGGGTGATGTCCCTGAGCTCTTTGTGCTCAAGGCTAGCAGTCTGTCACTTTGAGCCACAGCACCACTTCTGGTTTTTGAGTGGTTAATTAGAGATGAATGTCACGGGGACTTTTCTGCTCGGGCTGGCTTTGAACCAAGATCCTTAGATCTCAGCCTCCTGAGTAGCTAAGATTACAGGTGTGAGCTACCAATGCCTGGCTCATGAGAAGCAGTCTTACCACATACAATGCAATGCAATGAAATGAATGGAGGTAGAGGAGAACCGGAGGTGACCAGCCTTTCTGTACCATTGCCTTCACATGTGTAGCTCATCCAGTCCTGCAGGTCACCTCTATGCAATTCCTGTGCTTCCACTGTGCCTTGATAAAGCTACCTAAATCTGAAATGCAAGGCTGATGTGGCACCGTTGTACTTCACATGTCTTCACACTCCAAGACTTCAAGGAGCATCTGCATTCTTCTACATCCCCTGGAAAAATCCTCCTGACGTCCCTCTCAAGCTCCTTCTGGATCCCATCTTACTCTGTTGTGAATTCTGATGTATGTGACTCAGGCACCTTTCTTAGGGCCTTTGCACCACTATTTCTGCCTTCCCGACATGGCCACAGATAGCCACATGGCTCATTTTGCTGACTTTATGTCCTTCAAATGACATCTATCTCCCAAGGAACACTAAGTACAAAACCTAGCCATGTCATTTTGTTGTTGCTGGTGGTGGTGGTGGTACGGCTTGAACACTGGACATGGGTGCTGTCCCTAAGCTCTTCATCTCAAGGCAAGTGCTCTGCCATTTGAGCCACAGCGCCACTTCTGGTTTTCTGGTGGTTCATTGGAGTTAAGAGCCTCACAGGCTTTCCTGCCTGGGCTGGCTTTGAACCACTATCCTCAGATCTCAGCCTCCCAAGTAGCTAGGGTGACAGGGGTGAGCCATTGGCACCCAGCAAGAGAGCACACCTGTCTTTGCCAATCTGCTTTCCCTTCCTTCGGCTTTGTACCAAGTAGTGGATGGCTTGATCTGACTGATGGAATTGTGACCTCTAAAGAGCGAGACAATCCACCAAGGCATGGTTAAAAGTGACAAAAAGTATTTACACTATTTACACCAGAAAGGGGGCCTGCGACTACCTTGTCCTGAGCCAGATACCCAGAACCAAGAGCAGCCTCGACCATCAAACTTCCAATGGGCAGCCCAACCTTTATTAGTTGGTCTGCAAACCTCCAACCCCAGACCTCCAAAGCTCCAAAGATTCAAAGCTCCACAAGGGAAGGCTTTTCCTTTCCCTTCCTCCCTCTTTCTCTGCAGGCCTCTGTACTCTCCACAGGCCTGCCCAGCTCTGCTCCGATAGGCACCTCTCCGCAGGCCTCTCCACAGGCCTCTCCACGGGCCTCTCCGCGGGCCTCTCCGCGGGCCTCTCCGCGGCCCTCTCCACAGGCCTCTCTGCAGGCCTCAGGCATCCCCACAGGCCTCTCCCCAGACCTCCCCACAGGGAGGCCTCCCCACAGGCCTCTCCGCAGGCCTCACCACAGGTCTCAGGCCTCCCCCACAGGCCTCTCCCCAGGCCTCAGGCCTCTCCACAGGTTCTCTGTGGGCCTCTCCCCAGGCCTCAGGCATCTCCACAGACCTCTCCACAGGCCTCTCTACAGGCCTCAGGCCTCTCCACAGGCCTCTCCACAGGCCTCAGGCCTCCCCACAGACCTCTCCACAGGCCTCTCCCCAGGCCACAGGCCTCCCCACAGGCCTCTCCCCGGGCTACAGGCCTCCCCACAGGCCTCTCTGCAGGCCTCAGGCCTCCTCACAGGCCTGCCCCGCTTGGATCCCGCAGGCTTTCCCTTCCTGCTGTCTCTCTCTCCACTCACCCCATTGTTGGGAACACACAGCCTATATATAGGCTGTGCCCTTCCCCACTCTGACGGACTCACAGCTTCATCTGCTTGACGATTTCCAACCTCCATTCGTGTCCCTCCCCCAAGCTGCCTGCCATCCAATCACTTCTTGACAGCTCGCCATGTGGGCCTTGATACCTCAGCCCACTCCAACAGCATCCCCACCCCCCCTCACTTCTGGCTGCATGCCCCGCCCCCCCAGCAGCACACCCATGGGCTGTGACGTCAGCCTCTCGAGGGCCCACCCCCTCCAGTGGGCCAGGCCTGGGGCCACGCTGATCATTTGATCATTGGGCCGCAGATCTCCGTGGTGAATGTGTACATTCATTTACATCCCACCAGCATTGTCTTTGAGACCTCTTGGCTCCTCCTCCTCCTGGGTATGTTTTGTTGTCTGCCATGTTGTGGATCAAAGGCCAGGCCACACGGAGGACACCTCTAGTGTCAGCCCAGCAGCACCTTTTCCACTCTGTTTGCCATCTGTCATTCTCACTGAGTGTGGAGGGTAGGGATGCTATCCCACTCTGGGTTTGATTGCATCTGCTGGCCATTTTGACGTGTTCTTATTGGAAAGAGCTGTTATGAATGTTCTTAATTGTATAATATGTAGGTTTTGTCCTACATACTTCCATTGTCACACAAGCGTAAAAAGCATATAAAAGAATATGCTTACATACAAGTATAGAAAGTAGGCCGAAAATCTATCTCTCTCTACCTGACAACCCAGCCCTCAAGTATTCCTACACCGCCATACTCTGTTTCCCTCCCTATGTTCCAGTGACCCCTATAAGTGTCATGACATGTTTGAGAGTCTGAATGGGAGAAGAGATACATGATACTCATCTTTCTCCCTGGGGTTTACCCACTGTATTCTAGTCAGAGTATTTGATTTTTCTGTTGTTGTTGCTGTGGATTTTTATGATTCTTAGGGATTTGGGACATTAATTTTAGTAAGAAAACTAGTCATACATGAAAGCTGGGTGCCAGCGGCTCACACTTGTAATCGTAGCTACTCTGAAGGCTAAGATCTGAGAATGGAGGTTTGAAGCCAGCCTGGGCAGAAAAGTCCACGAGACTCATATGGCCAATAAACTACCCATTCCCACTCCCCAAAAAGGCTGGAGGTGGCACTGTGGCTCAAGTGGCAGAGTGCTAGCCTTGAGCAAAAGGAAGCTCAAGGACAGCGCCTGGGACCTGAGTTCAAAGCTCCAGGACCAGGAACTAAAAGAAAATTATAAATGTTTTCCCCAGATCTACAGGTTGTTGTTTACTCTGATGAAAGATGTGCAGTAGTATATTTTCCATTTGTCTGTTTTGACACTTGCTTTCATGCATTTGGTGTTTATCCAAATTATTTTTTTACCCATACAAGTTTCCTAATATCATTTATCTTGTTTTGATTTTATTTTACTTTGTGAGCAGTTGGAAAGTTTAAGATTTTTTATTCATCTTTGAGTCTGAATTTTTTTGTCTTTCATGAGCTAGCAGGAGTGTACTTCTTTGATCTACTTAATGATATCAAATTTTCTCACCACACTCAGTTGAAGATACTGACCTTCCAGTGCCATTTCTAAATCTTTTGTGAAACAATTAATTTTCTATCAATGTGGATTTATTTCTGGTCTCTTCAGTTCATTGGCCAATGTGACTTATTTCCCAGGACCATTTTTTTCCTGAGTGCTGGTCTTGATTTGAATTGAGGATTTGGGCACTATCCCCAAGCTTTTTTTTTGACTCTACCACTTGAGCCACAACTCTACTTTGGCTTTTTGATGGTTAATTGGAACTAAGAGTCTCAAATCTCAGCCTCCTGAGTAGTTAGGATCACAGGTATGAGCCACCAATGCCCAGCAGAAGAACTTTGTATTTTGTTTTACTCTATGTGGAATATTTTGGAATTTCATCCATCACAAAGCCTCTCTTTTTTAATACAGTTCCCTCCACAAGAGTACAGTCTATGGAAATGTTTAGTAAAAGAGAAGAAAGGTGTTTATTGTTATGCCACCTGAGAAGAAATAGTTCCTAGAGGACTGTCCTGTTGGAAAAACAAACAAACAGGATTTTACAAAAACTTCTGAACCAGAGCTGCAAGAGTCTGAGAAAATGGAAAACAATGAGAAAGATATGATTGACTATCACAGAGAAGGAAGGAAAATGGCATGGGCTTTGTGTTTGAATCACAGTGATGCTAAGCCCAGAAGAAGAAAAAAAGAATCAGAAATCCTAGGAATAAAAGAAAAGGAACAAATTCCAGTTCCATTGATCACAGAATCTGAGGTCTGACCTCGAGGATCTGAGTTCAGCAATCATGGTGGTTTCTTTAGTCTCCATAAAGCTGGCCTTTTAGAGATTTCATATCAAAAAGTCTTTTCAAAGCCCTCTTGATGTCTTGGTTCCTCAGGCTGTAGATGAAGGGGTTCAGCATGGGGGTGACCACCGTGTACATCACCGAAGCTGTGGCTGACAAATGAGGGTTTTGGGTCACCGCCGAACTGAGGTACACACCCAGGAGCGTGCAGTAAAACAAGGAGACCACAGACAGGTGAGACGCGCAGGTGGAGAAGGCCTTGTACTTCCCCTGGGCTGAATTGATTTTACAGATGGAGGAAATGATCTTGGAGTAAGAGTGAAGAATGCCAGTGAGGGGACAGCAAACCAGTAGAAAAGTGGCAAAATACATCAGCACATCATTAAGAAAAGTGTCAGAACAGGCGCTACGGACCACCTGGTTAAGTTCACAGAAAAAGTGGGGAATTTCAACATGAGTACAGAAAGAAAGTGGAAGCACCATTAGGCTCTGTAACAGAGAATACAGGACATTTACGACCCAGAAGATCAGCACCAGCAGCACACAGAGCCGAGGGCTCATGATGATCGTGTAGTGCAGCGGGTGACAGATGGCCACGAAGCGGTCGTAGGCCATCACCGTCAGCAGGAAAATATCCAAGTCTATAAAGAATATGAAAAAATACATCTGGGCGATGCAGCCCGCGTAGCTGATGGCCCGGCTGTGTGTCTGGAGATTGAGCAGCATCTTGGGGACGGTGGTGGAAGTAAAGCAGATGTCCACAAGGGACAGGTTGGAGAGGAAGAAGTACATGGGTGTGTGCAGACGGCAGTCAGAGACAGTGGCCAGGACAATGAGCAGATTCCCGAGCAAGGTGAGCAGGTACATGGACAGGAAGAGCCCGTAGAGGAGGGGCTGCACTCTGGGATCTTCTGAAATTCCTAGTAGGGCAAATTCTGAAATTTGTGTGTAATTCTCTGATCCCATAGAGCTGCAGTGATTAACTGAAACAAAGAAAAAAGGAGTGACACAATTATGCAATGGAGACATGAAGAAAACAGGTATACATATTTGTAACAAGGACAGAAAGTACCATGCAGGAAATGATTGGGACAAAATACTACCATGGAGGGTTGGGAAGTTGGCTCAGTGGTATAGTGCTTGCCTTGCATGCACGAGGCCCTGGGTTCGAAACCTCAGCACCACATAAACAGAAAAAGACAGAAGTGGTGCTGTGGCTCAAGTGCCTTGAGCTGAAGAGCTGAGGGACAGCGCCCGGACCTGGAGTTCAAGCCCCATGACTGAAAAAAAAAGAACCTACGATGGAAAATGGAATATAGAAAAAAAAGAAGAAGTCCATTGTCTCCATTGTCTGCTCAGCCAAGGCCCACAGGGAAGATGCTCATTTCAGATCTTCAAGGTTCAGAATACAGAATGCACAAGAGTCGGGCTGGGAAGGTGGCTCCGTGGTAGAGTGCTTGCCTTGCATGCCTGAGGCCTTGGGTTCAATTCCTTAGCACCACATAAGCAAAAAGAAAAGAAAAGCTGGAAGTGGCACTGTGGCTCAAGTGGTAGAGCGCTAGCCTTGAGCTGAAGAGCTGAGGGACAGCGCCCAGGCCCAGAGTTCAGGCCCCACGACCAGACCCCCCCCCAAAAAAAAATGCGCAAGAGTCTGAAAATAATGAGCAGAGTGATTGCATTGCTGCTCAAATTCTAGACACTAGGAGCTTTTCAAAAACTTTTTTTGTCAGTCATGGGGCTTGAACTCTGGGCCTGGGTGCTGTCCCTCAGCTCTTCTGCTCAAGGCCAACACTCTACCACTTGAGCCACAGCACCACTTCTGGTTTTCTGGTGGTTCATTGGAGAGAAGAGTCTCACAGACTTTCCTGCCCGGGCTGGCTTTGAACTTCAATCCTCAGATCTCAGCCTCCTGAGTAGCTGGGATGACAGGCGGGAGCCATCAGTGCCCGGCCACTGTTCTATTTTTATACATGCATTTAATCGCATTCACCTTCCTCCACCCTCTCCACACACCTTTCCTCACCCCGCTGGTGCCCACTCACCACCTGGAAAAATAATCCATACAGTGGTCTCCTGGTGACATGTAAATATCATGGCCTTTGCACACTCACTAGATCAAGGAAAAGAGGAAATGCAGGCTGATGAAAATTATGTTTCTCCTGGGCTGGGAAGGTGGCTCAGTGGTAGAGCGCTTGCCTTGCATGCCTGAGGCCCTGGGTTAGATTCCTCAGCACCACATAAGCAAAAGGAAAAAAGCCAGAAGTGGCGCTGTGGCTCAAGTGGTAGAGTGCTAGCCTTGAGCTGAAGAGCTGAGGGACAGTGCCCAGGCCCAGAGTTCAGGCCCCATGACTGGACCAAAAAAAAAAAATTATGTTTCTCCAAAGGGAAGCATGAATTGGGCCCAGAAATCTCAGGTTGCAGATTTCTTACTTAACCTTGAAGTTATATATATATAATATATATATTGCTAGAGCTGTTCTCTACAATGTGTTTTAACAAGCATTGAAAAAAAATAGGCTGGGCTGTAGCTTTGTTCTAGAGAGCTTGCCTAGGATAAACCTGATCTCCATATTCTAATAAACACTTAAAAGCATGAAGAAGACAACACATTGCTTAGGAGAGAGAGTGAGTGAGAGAGAGAAAGATTGGGGGGAGGAGAAATTGAGAAACTGTGAGACAAAGAGACAGAGAGATATGAATTTTTGCCAGTCCTGGGGCTTAAACTCATGGCTTGGGCACTGTCCCTGAGCTTCTTTTTGCTCAAGGCTAGTACTCTACCTCTTGAGCCACAGCACCACTTCTGGCTTTATTCTGTTTATGTGGTACTGAGGAATCGAAAACCCAGGGCTCCCTGATGCTAGGCGAGTACTCTACCCCTGAGCCACCTTTCCAGCCAATGAAATACTCTTAAGCGGGTAAACATCTACCTATTTCAGTTAGTCCTTGAACAGTTGCAAGACAGAAAACATGCCCTTAGTTTTTGGCTAGATTCCAACTATACCTATATTCCTTTGTGGACTAGCAGAATAACAGAAGATCAATTTTTTTCTCCCCACAAAAGACAGACGAAGCATGTTCTTTGGTTGCTAGAACAGGCTAACATCCAGATTAGAGAAACAGGCTCAAAGGGAAGAATCAGACAAAAATTCAAACAGGAAAGAGTCAACCAAGCTACGTACTGGTGGCTCATGACTGTTGTCATCATGGTTGAGATCTGAGGATCACAGACCCAAAATAACCAAGGCAGGAAAGTCTGTGAGACTCCTATCTCCAATTAATCAAACAGAAAGCCAGAAAGGAAGGTGTGGCCCAAGTGATAGAGTTCTAGCCTCGAAACTCAAACACACTGATTGAATCAAGCAAGCAAACCAACCACCACAACCTTCTCTCTGGCCAGGCTAGGTCACCATGACTCATAAGGCAACCTGCAGTACATATTTTTGTCTTCTTGTCTTCCATCTCTGTGAAGCAATCCTGCAACACCATCTGGGTTCTTAGACTTACCTGAGTGGGTTTTCTGAATGGAAGGTCTCTCTACCCTCAAATCTGTATTCTTCCTGAGGTGGTCGACAAGAGACTGAAGGCAGGAGGCCAGATGAGACAGCAGGAAGATATTCAAGCCTCCGTTCCTCTCAGATGAGCACTCCCAAGGAGATGAGCATATCCTGCCTGGAGGAAGGCTGCTTGCATTGAGAGATGCCAGGGGAGGCTGCTCACAGCTCTGGGTGTCTGTTCATTCTGTACATTTCCTTCTGGCTACTCCACAGCCAAACTCACCGTTTCCCTGTAGGACCTTGTTCTACACCAATGTTTTCCATGCCAACCCTCTGGTCCCAAGGGACCACCAGAGCAAGCGAGACTTTTCTCTCTACTACTATTCTTTTCCCATGAGTCTCTGGACTTCCGGAGACCTAACCTCCTAATAACATCTCAATTAAAGTTTTCCCACACTTGGAGCCTGACGAGCCTTTGTTGAGTAAGTCCCGTGTGTCCTTCCCCTCTCCCTCGCTCGCCTTCTCTTGGGTTTTGAGAACACACACATTCAGATTGTCAATTTGGAATGTTCTGTGATAACTTTTGTTTTGTTTTGTTCCTATCAGTGGTGGGGCTTGAACTCTGGGCCTGGGCGCTGTCTCTTGGTTCTTCAGCTCAAGGCAAGCACTCTACCACTTGAGCCACAGGGCCACTTCCGGTTTTCTGGTGGTTTATTGGAGAGAAGAGTCTCATGGACTTTCCTGCCTGGGCTGGCTTTGAACTGCGATCCTCAGATCTCAGCTTCCTGAGTAGCTAGGATGACAGGCGTGAGCCATTAGTGCCCGGTTCTGTTATCTTGATGTGAGAGAAAAAAAAAAAAACCACAAAAAATGAACTCCCAAACAAGTAGAAGTAGGGCTTTCCTGTTCTTAACACAACAGTTGTCATTTCATTATCATTATTGTTTTTGAAAAGCTTGAAAATTATGGAAGACTTATTCAGATTTCTTCATGCACATTTTTCTGTTTAACTTTTTCTTTTCCTTCCTTCCTCCCTTCCTCCCTTCCTCTCCCTCCCTCTCTTCCATCCTTTCTTCTTTTCTTTCATCAGTCATGGAGCTTGAACTCAGGGCCTTGGTGCTGTCCCTAAGCTCTTTTGGTCAAGGCCAGTGGGCCACTATGGGTCACATTTTCCATTTTCCAGGGCTAATTAAAGATAAGAGTCTCACAGATTTTCTTGACTGGGTTGACTGAACCATAATCCTCAGATCTCAGCTACCTGAGTAGCTAGGATTACAGACGTAAGCCACCAGTACCCAGCTCTTTTCTTTCTTTCCTTCTTTCCTTCCTTCCTTCCTTTTTTCTTTCTTCTTTCTTCCTTTCTTCTTTCTCTCTCTCTTTTTTCTCTCTCTCTTCTTTCTTTCTTTCTTTCTCTCTCTTTCTTTCTCTCTCTTCCTTTCTTTCTCTTACTTTCTCTCTCTTTCTTTCTTTCCTTCCTTCCTTCTTTCTTTCTTTTTTTCTTTCTGGTGGGTCATGGGGCTTGAACTCTGGGCCTGGGTGTTGTCCCTCAGCTCTTCAGCTCAGGGCGAATGCTCTACCACTTGAGTCACAGCACCACTTCCAGTTTTCTAGTGGTCTATTGGAGATAAAAGACTCATGGAGTTTCCTGCCCGGGCTGGGTTTTGAACCATGATCCTCAGATCTCAACATCCTGAGTAGCTAGGATTACAGCCACCAGTGCCTAGCTTCTTTCTTTTTTTTCTTTTTCTTTCTTTCTTTCTTTTTTTTTTTTGGTCGTGGGTTTAACAACTTATAAGAATTCTCTGATTTCTTTTGCACTCTTTGCAGTCAGTGCAATGAGGAATCTCAGCCTGTATTTGCACAAATGTGTTAGGGATGGATAAGGGAATGGGGCCCATTGGTAGACCAGATGGAAGCATTCAGACAGAATGGCAACATCATGAAGGTGGGGAACACAGCAGTGTCTCAGAAAGCGCTCTCCGCCAGGACCGTGCCTGCCCTCCTGGGCATGGCTCGTGACCCAACGCCCTGTGCGATGCCCACAAGGCTAGATAATGGAGGACAGCTCCCAGTGCTGAAAGTGGGCCTTGCCCAACAACCAGCAAGACAGCCGGCTATGGCCCTCATCCACACAGGAACGGAATCTTTTCACTGCCTGGACTGATCCTGCTGTAGGAGGTTCCTCATCTACAGATGCAAACTCTGTCTCAGAATGGATTGATTTGTCCTGAAAAAAGTCAGCAGACTTGCCTGGTAGATGAGAAGCAAGAATTAGCCTATAAATGGACAAGTAAAGAAGCTGGGTGCTATGCAAGGGTGAATACAAATGTATTCACTGAAATTATGGTAGATTCTGAACCATCCGATGCATCGGGGCGTGGCCCCTCGATTTTAATACTTGTTCTCCCTGGCAACACAAATGGAGGGGACAGGAGGCACATGGAAATGTTTATCTCACAGAGAGAAAAGCTCCTCCTAGTGACCAGCAGTAGCTCTCAGGGTAACGCTTCTGTTGGAAAAGTAGCCCAGAATCAGACACCTGACCCTTGGCCAGGAGATTCCAAGTGCTGAGGATTAGAGCCAGTGCTCTGAGCATGTGGGAACAGCTCAGTGAGTCCTAAGCTGTAACCTCAGCACAGTGGTAAGAAACTGAACCTTGTTGCTGACTGCCCTTCTTGAACACTGGGAGTGGAAGGCAATGGGAGACATGCTGCCCGTGACTTGATCAGATCTACAAATCCCAATGCAGAAACACAGCCAAGGAAAGAGCAAAGCAACGTGACTCCTCTGAAAGCCAACAGCTCCCCAACAACAAACAGCAACGACAAGGAAATGAACGAAAACCAGACAAAGAACTGCAAACCGACCCTAAGCATGATCAAATGAATGGGATATGGTAGGTTAAGGAGAGATAATGGAATTCATGACATGCATGTAAAATAGTCCTAATGGAATCTGCTATTTAGTACAATTAAAACATGATCATAGAAATGAATAAAAAGGCTGGGTGCTGAAATCCTAGCTACTCAGGAGGCTGAGATCTGAGTATTGAGGTTTCAAACCAGCCCAACAGGAAAGTCTCTCTAAGACTCTTATCCACCTGAAAACTGGAACTGGCGCTGTGGTTCAAAGGGGTAGAGTGCTAGCCTTAAGCAAGAAAGCTTGGGGACAGCATCCAGGCTCTGAGTTCAGGCCCCAAAACCAACAGAAAAAAAAAAAAGAAGAAAAGCTGGATATCTGTTTTGCTTTCTGTCTTTACAATGCAGTTTTTGCCCTCATGGTTTTTCTGCTTTATAATCATCTGAATATTTCTTGTTTTATTGTTCATATTCTTTTTATCTTGGTCTTAAAAACATTTATTTTACTAGCATATATTTAGTTTGTGTAAGAGGTTGTTCATTGTGATTATCTGAATATTTCTGTCTCCTCTAACATGCACCTATTAAAAGCTGGGCACTGGTGGCTCAAAGCTGTAATCCTACCTATGCAGGAAGCTGAGATCTGAAGACCATGGTTCAAAGCCAGCTTGGGCAGGAAAACCCATGACAATCATCTCCAATTAAAAAACCAAGAAGTGGCACTCTTCCTCAAAGTGGAAGAGCATTAGCCTTGAGTGAAAGAGCTCAGGGACAGCATTCAGGCCCTGAGTTCAAGCTCCCATGACCAATGGGGAAAAATGCACCTATTGAGATCTGAACACCTAGGGTGCTCAATAGAGCCAATCATGCAACCATTCCAGCCTGAATTGGTGCAAATGTACAACGAGGTTCAAAATAGTGCCAACCACAAAGAACAAACTTTTATCAGAAGTCAGACTGCACAATTCCTTTTCATTGCAAATCTCAAGCTCTAGTGCACACACCATGGAATCCTGTATCATTTTTGGCACTTACCACTTTGCTTGAAAAACGTGTCTATAAGTGCTGGGAATGTGACTTGGTGGCAGAGTGCTTGCCTAGCTTGCATGAAGCCCTGGGTTACATTCCCCCAGTACCACATACACAGAAAAAGCCGTTAGTGATGCTGTATCTCAAGTGGTAGAGTGCTAGCCTTGAGCAAAAGCTCAAGGACAATGTCCAGGACCTGAGTTCAAGCTCCATGACTGACAAAAGTGTTTATACGTACTTGAGTAAACACAGCTTTTTAACATATTTTATAAGCACGGTATTTTAATTAACTGGGGAAAAATAATATATAGCCAAGGAGTGTACTAATTTTTATTTTTATATTAAGGGATCACAGGTCAAGAACCTTAACTAATTTTTCTTTTTTTCTTTTATTTATTTACTTTTTTGCAGGTCTTGAACTCTGGGCCTGAGCATTGTCCTTCAGCTCTTCAACTCAAGGCTAGCACTCTACCACTTGAGCCACAGCACTACTTCCAGCTTTTTCTGCTTATATGGTGCTGAGGAATCAAACCCAGGGCTTCATGCATGTAAGCCAAGCACTCTACCACTGAACCACTTTCCCAGCCCCACTAATTTTTCTTGAAAATGTCAGAAATGGTGTCCACCACACATTGAGTACTTTGGGCCAGCCAGCAGTCACCAAGTCAAGAAAGTTATCATTTGAAGACAACTTTAATTGAGGGTTGGAAAAGGTGTGAAGAAATTAGACCTTTTGAAGTCACACAATGAATGGAGGGGGTTGAGGAAGGTAATAGACACCTGACAGCCTGCTATCAGAGGACCAAAGACTCAGCCAGATGAAATCATTTTCTGTGCAGCAAAACATCCCCAAGGGAAAGGGTGTGCTTGCTCAAGGCTGGAATCACCAGAGGGACAGATGCCCAGCGAGCTGACACAGCGGCTGTAAATATCAACCCTGCCTCTGTCCCTCCTCATCTGCACAGGACACGGCTGCTGCTTCTGGGGTCCTCACGTGGCTTGGATACGGACGCCTGACCCCCATTCTGTTGGCCTGCCCGGTTAGGCATCTTCGGTCTCCTTCATTGACTACCTCACAGAAGGGATCTGGAAGTCGAGTGGAGGTCTCCACTTACATCCATCCAGGTGAGCTCGTGGCGTGCACCAGGGAGAGGTTCTGAGAGACTGGATCACATTCAGAACACTTACCTAAGGCCACCGCCCCACGCCATCCAGCCTAGCGCAGAGCTGGGGGCTGGCGGCGGTCGTTTGCTGCATGTGTTTGATCCAGTCGTCTGATGTGTCTATTTGCCCTAGCGAAGAGGGATGTGAACACCGAGCTCAGCGCTGCAGGGTTCTTATCGACAGTGAAGAGAAGGTGGAGAAAACCCAGGTGGGAGAGAGCTTGACAGACTGAGGGTGGCTTCAGTTAGTAGAACACACATCCAAGGAGGCACCGGTTCATCAGGGGAGAGGAGAAATTAGGTGCCTGTCTGTTGTAAAAATCAGAGCTAAGGGTGAGAGAACTTCTATTATTACTATTATATTGCTACTATTACTATTATTTTAATTGTCCTGAGGCTTGAATTCAGGACCTGGGTGCTGTCCCTGAGCCTCTTTGTGCTCAAGGCTAGTGTTCTACCATTTGAGCCACAGCACCACTTCCAGATTTTTCTGAGCAGTTCACTGGAGATAAGAGTCTCATGGACTTTTCTGCCTGGGCTAGCTTTGAACCCTGATTCCCAGATCTCAGCCTCCTGAGTATCTAGGATGACAGGTGTGAGCCACTGGCACCCAGCAAGAGAACTTCTTTTTATGGTTTTATTATCATTAAGGCAAGTGAATGCATTCAATTTATAAATCTGATTTAATGAAATTCGTGTGTTTTCACCCATTCATAGACAATATACTATTTAGGATACAGCCATATAATGTACCTTCACCATTCTCCCTGACCCTTCCCACAAGGCAAAATGTCTGTAAGATTTACTTTTCCACTTCCCACCAGTACATTATATATATATGGATGGATGGATAAACACATATGTACATTATGTATAAGTATATATATATATGTGTGTGTGTGTGTGTGTGTGTGTGTGTGTGTATATATATATATATATATAATGTGTGTGTGCATGCATATGTGCTAGCTGTTACTAGGGCTTGAACTCAGGGTCTTGATCTCTCACGACTTTTTGCTCAAGACTGGTGCTCTACTATTTGAGCCACAGCACCATGGTTCTGGCTTTTTTGGCTGGTTAATGGGAGATAGGAGTGTCACATACTTTCCTGACCAGACTGGCTTTGAACTGTGATCCTCAGACTGTGGCATCCCAAGTAGCTAAGACCACACGTGTGTGAGCTACCAGTGTCCAGCTTAACATTTGTTGGATCCTTTTTGAACACACACCTTCTATTTCCTAGAAATTAGCGGCAAGATGATCATCATGAAATCATATTCCTCAAATGCATGAAATTCAAGTTGTTTTTTTAAATACATGACCTCGAGAAAAGGCTAAGAATGGAATGAGATTCTTCCCCTGCCCCTAGAAAACAGAGATGGGGGAGAGAATTCACACAGAAAACTTTGGAACTACTGTCACGGTTGCAGAATGCATATGACAGATAGCCTTTTATTCAGCTTGCAGTTGGAGACCTGCGTGGTGTTATTTTCCCTTTCTTGTTAGCCAGAGCAACCACATGGAACCCGAGAATGACACGCAGAGTTTGGAATTCTTTCTTCTGGGAGTTTCAGAGGACCCCGAATCGCAGCCCCTCCTCTATGGCCTCTTCCTGTCCATGTACCTGCTCACCGTGCTCGGGAATCTGCTCATCATCCTGGCCACCGCCTCCGACCGCCGTCTGCACACGCCCATGTGCTTCTTCCTCTCCCACCTGTCCCTGGTGGACGTCTGCTTCACCTCCACCACCATCCCCAAGATGCTGCTCAGCCTCCACACGCACAGCCGGGCCATCGGCTATCAATCCTGCCTTACCCAAATGTATTTTTTCCTACTGTTTTCAGTGATGGACATCTTTCTGCTGACGGTGATGGCCTACGACTGCTTCATGGCCATCTGTCACCCGCTGCGCTACACGGCCATCAGGAGCCCCCGGCTGTGTGTGGGGCTGGTGCTGGGCTCCTGGATGGTGAGTGTCTCGCACGCCATCTTACAAAGCTTGATGGTGCTGCGGCTGTCTTTCTGTGCCCACTCAGAAATCCCCCACTTCTTCTGTGAGCTCAACCAGGTGGTCCACAGCGCCTGCTCCGACACCTTCCTCAATGATTTGGTCATCTACCTAGCCGCTGTGTTTTTGGCTTTCGTTCCCTTTGCCTGCATCCTGTATTCTTACTCCAAGATTGTCTCCTCCATCCGGGCCATGTCCACGGCCCAGGGGAGGTACAAGGCCTTCTCCACCTGTGCATCGCACCTCTCCGTGGTCTCCTTGTTTTACTGCACAATCCTGGGTGTGTACCTCAGCTCTACTGTGGCCCAAGACTCACACTCAACCGGCACAGCCTCGGTGATGTACAGTGTGGTCACCCCCATGCTGAACCCCTTCATCTACAGCCTGAGGAACAAAGACCTCAAGAGGGCTCTGAACAAACTCTTAGTGGCAGACAGTATGAAAATGCCCTCGGTCCGCAGACTGAATTGTGGGTGACGGCAGGTTTTAAAGACTCAGGAGCAGGCTGGGAGTATTTTTGTTTTTGTTTTTCCCTCATCAGACAACGGATGGCCAGCATATCCCTTCCCTTTTAACCTGGAGTTTGAATTTCTCTGATTTTTGGCTTCTCTATACAATTCAGTTACCCAATTTCCCAGGACTGGGGCTTGAACTCAGGGACTAGGTGCTACCCCTTAGCATTTTTACTCAAGACTAGCACTCTACCACTGGAGTCACACCTCCATCCATTTCCAACATTTTGTTGGTTAACTGGAGATAAGGGTCTCAGGGACTTTTCTGCCTGGGCTGGCTTTGAGTCATGATCCTCAGATCTCAGCCTCCTGAGTAGCTTGGATTACAGGTGTGAGCCACTGGTGCCCAGCTCATACTGCATATTTTGTAATAACTGGAATAAAAGGATTGGAATGCTCCCACACACTAGGAACTAGAAACAATGAATGCTTGAGAGAATACACTAAAACCTCTGATTTGATTATTACATTATATCTGTACATACACGTATCTATATCTCAAAAACAACACTCCAGCCGGGCGGCAGTGGCTCACACATTTAATCCTAGTTCCTCAGGAGGGAGAGATCTGAGAACTACAGTTCAAAGCCAGCCTGGGCAGGAAAGCCTGTGCCTCTCATCTCCAATTACTCAAAAAAAAAAATCACAGTCCACCCCATAAATATGCACAAATAATAGCTGTATTTACTTTCCTTTGTTTTATTATCTTCAAGTAGTTGTGCAAGGGAGTTTTGCCACTTAATGAAGCTGTTTATGCATATGAAGTATCTCAACTGACACGGGGTCTAAGTTGTAACAGTCACACACAACGCTTTGTAGTGAGCAATCCAATTAAAGAGAAATAATGATAGTCTTAGAGCAGTTGCTTCTCTAACCAGTGTCTTGACAAAATAGGTTCCTGAGAGGAAATGAGAGTAAGAAAAAAATTTCCCAGAAGCCTCAGGGGGTCCAATGGAGAAATAGAGCGTTTTCTTTTGTTCTGTGTGAAGTATGAAATATGTCTGCAATGGAAAAGAAACTGTCCCAGGTCCCCGCCTCTCCCATTCTCCCTCCCGTGACCCTGGGTTTTCCAGTGCTTTCTTTTCTCCTCAGCCCTGACATGCAGAACATCCACACTGGAATTTAGGGCTCAGCTCTCCCTCCTTAATCAACTCCAGTGCATTGTGGTCTGCGTGAATTCCAAATGGTTTTCCCAACAACTGAAGGCGTCACTCAAGGGGTAGAGCACCAGCAAGCTGACAAGCCAAGCAAGCGTGAGGCCCTGAGTTCAAATCTCAATACTGCCTCAAAGAAATGTGATTTTTCTCCTACTATCCCTTCCCTCCCCTACCTCCTCCCCAGACCCCCCCCAAAGTTGTAAAGTTCTTTTCCAACATAGTGTCTTTTATCGTTGTTGCAATGGGTCATCCTGGGCTCTTATAACAATGCTCAACTAGAAATGTGCTCATTACCTTTCTCATGTAACTGTAATGCCTCTGTATAGCATCTCTACAATAAATTAAAATTTAAAAAAAAGAAATCTGATTTTTTCTTCTTTCTTTTTTTTTGTTGATTTTTGGTTGGTCGTGGGCCTTGAACTCTGGGTCTGGGCACTGTCCCTCAGCTCTTCAGCTCAAGGCGAGCACTCCACCATTTGAGTTACGACGCCACTTCCGGTTTTCTGGTGGTTTTATTGGAGATAAGAGTCTCACAGACTTTCCTGCCTGGGCTGGCTTTGAACTGCGATCCTCAGATCTCAGCCTCCTGAGTAGCTAGCATGACAGGTGTGAGCCACCAGCACCTGGCTAAATTTGATTTTCTTAAACAACCCTCCTGCCTAGCCTCAGGGAAGAAAACCAAAATAACTCCACAATCCCAATTCGTATCATTATTTGAAACATTTTGTTCCAATGCTTCCTAAACACACACATCCTTCCTATTTATTGAGGCTCTTTCATTTGCTTAATAATTCTTCTGCAACAGATGTCCATGGCTCAAACCTGTAATCCTAGCTTCTCAGGAGGCTGAGAGCTGAGGATCGTAGTTCAAAGTCAGCCCAGGCAGCAACATCTGTGACAAAAAAGCCAGAAGTGGCGCTGTGTCTCAGTGGTAGAGCACTAGCCTTGAACACAAAAGCTCAGGAGGCAGCGTCCAGGACATGAATTCAAGTCCCAGCATCGGTGTACACACACACACACACACACACACACACACACACACACACACACACACACACAATCTCATGACTGGGGGCAATTAGGATGGTTCCACATTTTCATTTATGTAGATTGAATGCCTATGGACATAAATCTCTGACTCTACCATTGATTGCATTTCAGCTTGAGCTCTTCAGCTCAAGGCTAGCACTCTACCTCTTGAGCCACAGCACCACTTCCGGCTTTTTTCCTTTTGCTTACATGATGCTGAGGAATCGAACCCAGGGCCTCATGCATACAAGGCAAGCGCTCTACCACTGAGCCACCTTCCCAGCCCCTGGTATTATTTTTTCTGAGTGGTATTATTGAAAAGATATGAACCAGCCGGGCGCTGGTGGCTCACGCCTGTAATCCTAGCTACTCAGGAGGCTGAGATCTGAGGATCGAGGTTCAAAGCCAGCCCGGGCAGGAGAGACTGTGAGACTCCTATCTCCAATAAACCACCAGAAAACCGGAAGTGGCGCTGTGGCTCAAGTGGTAGAGCGCTCGCCTTGAGCTGAAGAGCTGAGGGACAGCGCCCAGGCCCAGAGTTCAAGCCCCACGACCGACAAAAAAAAGAAATGAACCATGCTTTAAATTGCCATTATATTTTGAGAATTAGAAGTACCAAAAATAGAATGAACTCCGTGAGTATGCTAAAGAGCAAAGAAAAAAAGTATCTCCACTAGACATACTCAGCATTAGCAGACAGTGGGTATTTCTGAAGCGCTTTTCAATACTGAATTGGCAGATGGCCCTTGTTATCTAACTATGCAAGGAGTGGAAGGAAAAGTGTCATTTTTTTTCTCCACTTGGGAATAGGGAGCTGGAGGGGAGAGCACAGACAGAGAATAGGATATGAGTAAATCTAACTTCTGAAGCTGTGTGTGTGTGTGTGTGTGTGTGTGTGTGTGTGTGTGTGTGTGTGTGTGTGTGTGTGTGTGTGTGTGGATACTGGGGCTCAGCTCCTGCTCAGTTTGTCTAGATGCAGTCATCCGTTGTTCATTGTGAACGCAGACATTGGCAGCTTGCTTATCTTGGCTATTTTCAGCGTTTCAATGAATATGAATATGTGGGCTTTTCTCTGAGACAATAGTTTCCCGACCCTGAGCGGTGCCCAGCTTGCCGGGTGCGATGGCAGTCGCATACTGATGCCTGCGGTCCAGCGTGCAGGGAAGGTGTGTGTTCTGAGTTTCTCCACCAGCCACGTTCCCCACTCCTCAGCGCTCAGGTCAGGATTTCAGACGTCAGCGTCAGTCGCTGCTTCTCTTGTTTCTTTTGGTCTGAGACCGGGACTCAAATTCAGTGGCCGATGCTTTTGCCCACTGGCTGGTGGTGCTCTCCCAGCTGAGCCAGGACTCCGGTCTCCAGAGCTGACTTTCTTGCGAGCACCATGGTTTCTATTGTGCTCTCGCCTCGCGGCAGGCAAATCAAGTGTGTGCCATGGCGCTGCTTTCGTACCAGCTCGTAAAATCCCCCCTGGTGATGCAGCTCAGCGTGAGCTGCGGAGTCCCTGGAAGCTCAGAGCGATTCACGGCCACAGAGCAGAGTCTCCTCGGTCACCATCACTGTGGGCAGCTGTGACTGTCATCGCGTTCTCTCATTGGCTACGTTCACTGTGACATCACAAAGGTTTCTGGAGGCAGGAAGTGAGTCTAGAATTTCCCAGGCTCCTGTGGGGCAGCCGTGGTGATGGGGAAGAGGATTTTCCCCCAGGGCCTGCGCATTGTCCAGGACACGGTGATGTCCTGACCTCATGGACTTCCTCTCTGACCCCCTCTCGTGCGGCTCCTAACTGGCTCATGCAGAGCTTTGCGGTGCATGTGGTAGAGCACCTGCTCTGAGTGAAAAAGCCCAGGCACAGTGCCCTGAGTTCAAGTCCCAGTATCAGAACACACACACACACACCTCATTAATCCTAATTTAATTAAGTGGAAATCTTGTGTGTGTGTGTGTGTGTGTGTGTGTGTGTGTTGCTCCTGGAGCTGGAACTCAGGGCCTGGGTGCTGTTCAGCAAGGCTAGTGCTCTGCTACTTGGGCCACAGTTAGACTTCTGGTCTAGTTGTTGCTAGTTTATTGGAGTTGAGAGTCTCACAAACTTTCCTGCACAGCTGGAGTTGAAGCACAGTCTTCGGCCTCGACCTTCCACGTAGCTAGGATGTCAGCATCCTGAGAATCAGTTTATTGAGACATCAGGAGTTTGTGGAGGCCAGGAAATCAGTGAAGTAAAGTTGTTCATTCGTAGACTTCTGAAAACTCTTAGTGGAGGGCTGTGCTAGGCTATGAGTTAGGCTGATGCGAGCGAGGAGAGTGAATGGAAGCACATTAATGACTGCTTTACGTTATGCTGGGCCAAGTGCCTTGGGAACAGCAAATCTCAGAACGGAAAAAAAAAATTGCTTCTTGGCAGTGACATCCCTAAGGGAGAATTATGCACTCAGGACTGGAATAAGAAGAAGGGGACGAGTCTAATGAGCAGACCTGCCAGAAATCATTCTGACACCATCTTAACTGTGGACAGCCTTTTTATTTTTTAGCCTGCCTCTAGCTTGGGGACCGATGCTTGCACCCTCGTGGTTACTTATTATGCCTGGATGTATAGCTTAATCTCCATCACATAGTAAATGATCAAAAAAGGGATTTTTAAATTTTCCAAGTGGAGACCTTCTATTCAGAGAACCCACATCAGTGAGTTGGAGCCCAGCAGTGTTGGCCAGATATCTATGAGTCTATGAGACAGTTGTCAAGAATATTGACCAGAGGTCACCTTGACCCAAGGTAGCCCAGCCAAGACCTGAGCGCTGCTCGTGATCGCTTGCTGGTTTGATGAATGCATGGATGTGTTCGTGTCCAGGGCCAGGAAGGGGCAGGAACTCAGTGGTGTAGGTCAGTGTTGACAATGCCAAGTGCTGGCCGTGGAGACACAATGAGAGGAGGACGGAAAGAGTGTTTCATCAGATGGGAGAGAAAAAAGAGCTTATTACCTACGCAGGAAAATACAGCGACTTGAGGTGGAGCAAGATTTTCATTTGCTCATATTCCCTGGTGCATTTATCATATTTCCCCTGGAAGATTCTAGTTTACGATTTCCCTATTGACTTTTGGAGTGATATGTTGCTCAAAATTTTTTTTAACTCGGACTTTGTTTTCTTGCTTATTATATTTGCCTTCTGACCTAGAACATTCTGATAATTTTCAGGATGCTTTTGCCATCTATTAATTTTATTTTGTTGGTCATGGGGCCTGAACTTTGGGCCTGGGCACTGTCCCTGAGCTGCTTCTGCTCAAGGCAAGCGCTCTACCACTTGAGCCACAGCACCACTTCCAGCTTTTTCTGCTTATGGGGTGCTGAGGAATCAAACCCAGGGCTTCATGCATGCTAGGTAAGCACTCTATCACTAAGCCACCTTCACAGTCCCAACTTACCTTTGTTTTCTTCTGGTGCTAATCCTGGGATTTGAACTTAGGGCCTGGGCACTGTCCAAAGGCTGTCACTCTATTACTTGAGCCACAGGATTTTCGAGGGTTAACTGGAGACAAGAATTTCACAGACTATCCTGCCCAGGCTGGCTCAGTCTCTTGAGTAGCTAGGATGACAGGTGAGAGCCATCAGGGTTGAAATGGTGTTTAAACACTTTTAGCTCTTAGACAAAGATGGAGAATGGGACAAGAATTCAAAGTCTGGGAGGAGTCACGTATGAAACTCCAGAATTCAGGTCTTGACTGTAGAATGTGTATATGCGGTATTTTATTTTTGCCAGGCTAGTATTGCTTAGCTCTCTCAACCATGTTTTTCTCGTTGTTGCTAGTTACTTCAAGTCCACGTGGCCAACGAATAACTCTTGGACATCAGAATTTCTACTTCTGGGACTTTCAGAGGACGCTGGACTGCAGCCCTTTCTCTTTGGGCTGTTCTTGTCCATGTACCTGCTCACTGTGCTCGGCAATCTGCTCATCATCCTGGCCATCATCTCCAACTCCTATCTGCACATGCCCATGTACTTTCCTCTCCAACCTGTCCCTCGTGGACACGGGTTTAACTTCTACCACCGTCCCCAAGGTGCTGCTGAACATCCACACAGACACCAAGGTTATCACGTACGAAAGCTGCATCACCCAAATGCAGTTCTTCATCATCGTTATGGATTGGACATCTCTTTGCTGACCCTGATGGCCTAGGGCCGCCATGTGGCCATCTGTCACGCCTGCGTTACGCGGCCATCATGGATTCTAAGCTCTGTGCGTGGTGGTTCTTCTCTTGGGTTTGAATGTTCTTCACTCTATGTTATGGAGCTTCCAGTGTTACAGCCGTGCTTCTGCACTGCTGTGGCGATCCCACGCTTTTTCTGGGAGCTGAACCAGGTCGTCCGCCATGCTTGTTCTGACCCCTTCCTTCATGATGTGCTGATGTATCTGGCAGCTGTGTTCCTGGCTCTGTCCCCTGGCTGGCATTCTGTACTCCTCCTCCAAGATCGTTTCCTCCGTCTGTCAAATCTCACCAGCTCAGGGCAAGTACTAAGCTGTTTCCACCTGTTCTTCACACCACTCCATGCTCTCCTTATTTTATTGCTCCTGTCTAGGCATGACCACTACTCCCACTGTGACCCAAAACACACTCCACGGCCACGGCCTCGGTGATGTACACGGTGGTCACCCCCATGCTGAACCCCTTCATCTACAGCCTCAGGAACCCAGACATCAAGAGGGCTCTGAGAAGACTCTTCAAGGTAGGAAGAATGGAAGCGGACCTTGTACGGAGCCTGGAGCATTTGCCCGGGATGACGAGAGCTGCAGAGTCAGACTGTGACTGTTGATGCTACAGAGGTAGAAATGACTGCCTGTATCCGACTCCCAGAATGGCTCCTTGTTGCTATCAGCTTTTCTATGGAATCCACTTGCAAAATGTGCTTTCCTATGCTTGATGCTAGTCAACGCACCCCTCCCCAAATACCCATCTTTGGATCAGAAATAGCTGGAACTCCCCACTTATCGCCGAGGACATAATTTTATAAACAATCTCCTCTTGATGATATAAATGCCACTCGATAAATGATCTTTTTTTAAAGAACAGCCATCCATTGAACAACTATGGGGAGGAGAAAAATCTTCATTTTGCAACTAAGAAGATAAAAATGTTATCATGGAAAAGGAGATTTTCTCCTTTCTTGGGACTCTGTGATTCCTTCTTGTCGTGTCCTTGCGTCCCTTCTGAATGGCATGGCTGTTCAGCGCTCGGTGAGTGACTGTGGTGAGCAGGTTGTATTCCCGTGCTCGAGGTCCTGTTTCCATTCTGCTCAGTTTTTCCGTTTGCCCAACTTTATCTTGGACAATCCCTCCCCAGAGGCATCTCTGTCATCTTCTCCCCAGATGCATATGAGGGAGTATCGATACCTTTTTCCTATGTTTTAATTAGTAGGTATTTACTGTACAATTGTGGTATTTCCAAGCGTCTACATGACATACACACACTGGTCATATCCACTCCATTCTTTTTATTCTTTTTTTTCCCCCCTCTTCTCATTTTTAACTTCCTTGAGAAAAAGCAAGTCCTGGCTGGGAAGGTGGCTTCATGGTAGAGTGCTTGCCTAGCACTCATGAAGCCCTGGGTTTGATTCCACATAAACAGAAAAAGGCAGAAGGGTGCTGTGGCTCAAGTGGTACAGTGCTACTAGCCTTAGCAAAAGCAGCTCAAGGACAGTGCCCAGGCTCTGAGTTCAAGACCCAGAGCCGGGAGCTGGCGGCTCAGGCCTGTAGTCCTAGCTACTCAGGAGGCTGAGATCTGAGGATTACAGTTCAAAGCCAGCGCAGGCAGGAAAGTCCATGAAACTCTTATCTCCAATAAACCACTAGAAAACCAGAAGTGGCGCTGTAGCTCAAGTGGTAGAGTGCTCGCCTTGAGCTGAAGAGCTGAGGGACAGCGCCCAGCCCCAAGTTCAAGCCCCATGACTGACAAAAAAAAAAAAGACCCAGGACTGGCAAAAAAAAAAGAAAAGAAAAGAAAAAGCTGGTCCTAAGGCTTGAACTTGGGACCTGGGCACTGTCTTTGAGCTCTTTTGCTCAAGGTTGACTCTACCACTTGAGCTACAGCTCTACTTCCAGCTTTTTGGTGGCTGCCAAGGTCTTCTCCATCTTGGCCTCCAGTGCGGGCCTCCTAGGCTGCATCTTTGCCCCTAAGTGCTACATCATCTTGTTGAGACCAAATAGAATTTCTATGCAAGGATTTGGGGAAAGTCACATTCTGGGAGAAATAAAGCTTCTTAAGATAAACATATGGAATCCTTAGAATCCACAGAGTCTCCTAGGCAATTCTATACTATTTTGTATGTCCACATTCAATTGAATTTTAGTAGATTCTTCAATGAATAAGTCACTCATTCATTTCAATGGCAGTGTTAGAAATTTCAAGCAAGATTTTCTAAATTTGAATTTTATTTTGGATATATTCTTGGTTCTTCTTATTTAAAGTGCATTGAATGCTTTCCTTCTCATTTTGGTTTACACTTTTTTTGTCAGTCATGGGGCTTGAACTCTGGGCCTGGGCGCTGTCCCTCAGCTCTTCAGCTCAAGCCCAGCACTCTACCACTTGAGCCACAGTGTCACTTCTGGTTTTCTGGTGGTTCATTGGAGATAAGAGTATCACAGACTTGGGGCTGGGAAGGTGGCTCAGTGGTAGAGCGCTTGCCTTGCATGCCTGAGGCCCTGGGTTCAATTCCCTAGCACCACATAAGCAAAAAGAAAAAAGCCGGAAGTGGCGCTATGGCTCAAGTGGTAGAGCGCTAGCCATGAGCTGAAATGCTGAGGGACAGCGCCCAGGCCCAGAGTTAAGGCCTCACAACCGGACCCAAAAAAAAAAAAAAAAAAGAGTATCACAGACTTTACTTCCAGGCTGGCTTTGAACCTCGATTCTCAGATCTCAGCCTCCTGACTAGCTAGGATACAGGCGTGAGCCACTGGTGCCAGGTTTCCAAGTTGTTGTTTTTTTAACCAGCACCAACACAGAGATTATAATAAAGGCACATGACCTCACCTCATCTCTCTGACAATTAGCCAAGGTTTCAAGTCTTTTATAAATCAAACGGAATTCTCCACCTTGACAAGGCCCTGCCCTTCCCCTTCTGCTCATCCCTAACCTGACCTACTGTACAGCCTCAAAAAACAGGTGGTCCTTGGAGTCACCAATACTTACAGAATGGTAATAAATCAAGAGGATTTTGTTGTCGTTGTTGTTGTTTGGAGGTTGGTTGTTTGGGCTTTTGTGTGTGTGTGTGTGTTGGTCTTAGAGTTTGAACTGGGCCTCAGAGCTGTCCCTGAACTTGTCCTCAAGACTAATGCTCTGCCACTGGAGCCACAGCTCTACTTCTGGCTTTTTGGTGATTCATTGGATTTAAGAGTTTCAAAGGGTGGGGGGGGGGGGGCTGGGAAGGTGGCTCAGTGGTAGAGCGCTTGCCTTGCATGCCTGAGGCCTGGGTTCGATTCCTCAGCACCACATAAGCAAAAAGAAAAAAAGCCGGAAGTGGCGCTGTGGCTCAGGTGGTAGAGCGCTAGCCTTGAGCTGAAGAGCTGAGGGACAGCGCCCAGGCCCAGAGTTCAGGCCCCATGACCGGACCCAAAAAAAAAAAATAAAGTTTCACAGATTTCTCTGCCTGGACCCAGCACTGCAGCCCTTGGTCTTCAGCCTCTTCCTGTCCGCGTACCTGGTCACCGTGCTGGGGAGCCTGCTCATCATCCTGGCCGTCGGCTCCCACGCCCACCTCCACACCGCCATGTGCTTCTTCCTCTCCACCCTCTCCATCACAGACCTCTGCATCAGCACCACACCATCCCCAAGATGCTGCGGACATCCAAGCCCGGGGCCACAGCGCCTCCTACCCCGGGTGCCTCTCCCAGCTCGGCTTTGTCTTGGTGTTTGGCTGGCTAGAGAACTGTCTCCTGGCGGCGACGGCCTATGACCGCTACGTGGCCATTTGTCAGCCCCCGAGGTCTCCCATCGTCATGAGCACGCGCGTCTGCGTCCTCCTGGCCCTGCTCTGCCTGGGCATCGCCTCGGGCAACGCCCTGCTCCACACGCTGATGCTGCTCCGGCTGGCTTTCGGCCCGGATGTGGAAATAGCCCATTTCTTCTGCGAACTCGTCCAGGTCATCGGCCTCTCCTGCTCCGACGCGTCCATCCACACCCTGCTGGTGCATTCGGGGACCAGCCTGCTCGCCGGTGTGCCTCTCTTGGGGATCATCTTCTCCTACAGTCACATCGTCCCCTCCGCGCTGAGGATCCCAAGCGGGAGGGGAAGGCGCAGAGCTTCCTCCTCCTGTGGCTCTCACCGCTCCGTGGTGTGCTTATTCTATGCGACAGGCATCGGGGTGTACATGAGCTCCCCACTAAAAATGCCATGGCTTCCGTGATGTATATCGTGGTCCCTCAAATGCTGAACCCCTTGTGTACAGCTGGAGGAACAGGGAAATGACGGGAGCCCTGAGACAGCTCATCACTGGGTGCCACCTGCGCGGTGAGCGCGTCAATCTCCATCAACTGTGGTTGTTCAGAATCGGAGAAATACCGGGGAGACGGAATACTGAGCTCTTCTAGCCTTGTTCTGGGGGGGGGGGAGGCTAGGCACCAGTGGCTCAGGAGGCTGAGATGTGAGGATCACTGTTTGAAGCCAGCCCAGACAGAAAAGTCCCCGTTAGATTCTTATTTTGCAGAAGCAGAAGCAGAAGCAGCAGAAGCAGGAGGAGGAGGAGGAGGAGGACGAGGACGAGGAAGAGGGGAGGAGGCGGAGGTGGAGGCGGAGGAGGAGGAGGAGGAGGAGGAGGAGGAGGCGGTGGCATTGTGGCTCAAAATAGTTGAGAGCTAACCTTGAGCAAAATGGCTCAGGGACTGTTCCCAGGCCCAGGTCCTGAATTCAAGCCCCAAAACTGGCATCATAAGGAAAGAAAGAGAGAGAAAGAAAAAAAGGAAGGAAGGAAGAGAGGGAGGGAGGGAGGGAGGAAGGAAGGAAGGAAGGAAGGAAGGAAGCAAGGAAGGAAAGAAGAAAGGAAGGGAGGAAGGGAGGAAGGGAGGGAAGGAGAGAAAGGAAAGAAAGCAAGAAAGAAGGAAGGGAGGGAGGGAGGGAAGGAAGGAGATCATAAGGAGAAAGTAGATTCAGCCGGTTCCCGTGGTTGGAACTTCCTGCCTTGCAACCCGCAGCTTGCTGATAGACATCGACTGTAATTCAAATGAGCACATAACTAGATAAACCACTGACGTGTCCCTGGAAAATGGCAGCCTCAGGAAATCATGCTCATCTCCCCTTACTCAGTTCCATCACTCAATTTTTTTTTTCTTTCTGTTGGTCATGGGGTTTGAACTCTGGGCCTGGGCGCTGTCCCTCAGCTCTTCAGCTCAAGGCTAGCGCTCTACCACTTGAGCCACAGCACCACTTCCAGTTTTCTGGTGGTTTTATTGGAGATAAGATTTACAGCCCTTCCTGCCTCGGCTGGCTTTGAACCGTGATCCTCAGATCTCAGCCTCCTGAGTAGCTAGGTTGACAAGCATGAGCCATGGGCTCATCACACAATTTGACATCTCAGTGCCAAGGGGATGGTTTGGAAATTAATTGCTTTTGTTTTTGTTTTTGTGTTTGTCCTGTGGCTTGAATTCAGGGCCCATGCTCTGTTCCTGAGATTTTATGCTCAAGGCTAACTCTTTAACACTTGAGTCACACCTCCACTTCTGGCTTTTTGGTTGTTCCTTGGAGATAAGGATCAAATGAATTTTTCTGTCCAGGCTGGCTCCAAACTGTGATCCTCAGATCTCAGCCTCCTGAGTAGCTGGGATTACAGGCATGAGCTACCAGTGGCCAGAGAAATCTTAGACTTTGGAGAAAGCTTAAATGGAGAGTTGGGATAAAACAAGACTAGTAATAACTCCTGATTCAATTGACATTTAACTAGGTATCTTGGGAATAATCCAAAAGTAAGTAAATATGCTTTCTTGGTAAATTCCCCCAGGAGGGAAATGAACCTAAAGTGCAGATTCACAGTTCTGTGAACACCTCTGCCATTGCCATTGTCCGTGTGTGTGTGTGTGTGTGTGTGAGAGAGAGAGAGAGAGAGAGAGTGTCCCTGGCTGGGCCACACAAGCTGGCTAGCTTTGGGGTACCCCATCTTAGCTCCAGACCCAATGCTAATCCACTCCCTGCCATCTTCCATCCTTCACTGGTATTGGGGAGAATTCTTCCCACACAGGACCTTCCACTCATGAAATCCCACCCAGGGGAGTCTGAGAGCCCAGCTGGTGCCGAGGAAGAGCTGCGGACAGACAGAAGCCTCCGACGTTTACCTAAGGTCGAGAGAGAGCCACCGCAGCCGGGCCCAGGGCTGAGAGGCGGCTGCGGCCACTGCTAGCTTGGTTAATTCACTCGCTGATGCTGAGCGCAGCCATGGAGGTCGTCCTGGGCTGGGAACGGACAGCAACGGCAGCCCAATTAGAGGAGGATCGAGATGCATAAAACCATCTCCCACAGGTAGATCAGGGTCCACGGACTTTGCAGATATTTAGGGAAAAGAGAGGAGAACCTTGCGGTGAGCTGAGGGCGTTTATGATTTGTGAGATGGAGAACCACTGAAATTCGTTTTCTTGCTGTGATCATTTGCCTATTTTCTATACTCAGCGGCATTTGGAGGACATTTTCTAGATTGGTTGTAGATATAACTTTGGATTCTTTCTAGATAGACCCCCCTTTTAAATGTTACCCCGAGGAATATTTCTGTCTTTGTGCATTCAGAGTGATTCTGTCCAGCCAGGAACTTTATGTGGAGTTTTCTCAATATGTCCTTAAAGCTCGTTATTTACTCTCATAGCAAGGTCTTTTCTCCTCTGAGTTTTTAAAAAGTCTGTGAAGCAGGTGACTTACTGTATTTCCCTTCGGATAAACAGCAATGTATGTTGTCACCTAACCCATCAAAAGTGTCCCCAACTCAATACAAAGACAACCTTGTCAGAAGTGAAATGGCATGCTGGCATGCTAAAGACTTGGGGTGTGTATGTGTGTGTGTGTGTGTGTGTGTGTGTGTCCTGGAGCTTGAACGCAGGGCCAGGGTGCTGTTCCTGAGCTTTTTCACTCTAGGGCTCTACCACTTGAGCCACAGCTCCACGGCTAGATTTATTTTGGTATTTAACTGGAGATAGAGAGTCTCACAGAATTTCCTGATTTGGCTGGCTTTGAACCACAATCCTCAGATCTCAGCCTCCTGAATAGCTAGGATGACAGATATAAGCCACTGGTGCCTGATGAGACCTGGTTTGTTTGTTTGTTTTTTTGCTGGATGTGGGGCCTGAACTCTGGGCCTGGGCGCTGTCCCTCAGCTCTTCAGCTCAAGGTGAGCGCTCTACCACTTGAGCCACGGTGCCACTTCCAGCTTTTTCTGCTTATGTGGTGTTGAGGAATCGAACCCAGGGCCTCATGCATGCAAGGCAAGCACTCTGCCACTGAGCCACCTTCCCAGCCCAGATCTGGTATTTTTTTTTATTGTTTCAGAAAAATGACACACACTAGCTGGACATTTACAATGGGCCACATTTTAGGGAAGCATTCTTTATACATTCTTTCATTTCTAGGCCAGCACCAATGAGATTAGGAACTCTTGATTGCATTACATTATCAGTATAATATGTGCATATGCTTAGTTATTAATACCACTATTAATGCTTAATACAGTTGTTGTACACTTAGTTTCACCTTCCCCTCACTGCCATTTTCTGTATGGCAGAATCTGTCCTTTTCTTTCATTTTACTCCATATTTGACTATACTCGTAGAGGAGTACATTCGCATACCTCTGTGGAAATGCAAAGGAGAACAGAGAAAGTGATCTGCTGCTCATTTGGTCTTACATAACAGACACAAAAAAGCAAGATGTGCACCAAAAATAACATGCAATATGTTGGGTTTTGTGAGCTGGGCCTGTCATGATCAACAGCATGTCTTCCTAATGCATCCATTTCCTGAGGACAGGATCTCATTCTTTTTGTGAGTGTGCCCATCCCTGAGCTTTTCTGCTCAAGGCTAATGCTCTACTACTTGAGCCACAGCTCCACTTCCAGTTTTCTTTTTGGTGTTTATTGGAGATGAGTCTCACAGACTTTTGTGACCCGGCTGGCTTCAAACTACAATCCTCAGATCTCAGCTTCCTGAGTAGCTGGGATGCCTGGCCTCTGAATACTTATTTCATTCTTATTCATCCATTCATGTGTTGTTGGGAACTACTACAACAAACACGGTGATGCAGGGGTCTTTCTGGTCCAGACCTTCCCCACAAGCTCTCTTCTTTTCACCTGCTTGAAAACATCTCCCTCTTCCTGTAGAAGACAGGTTCCAGTTCATCCCCTGGGAAGGAAGTCACCTGAAAACGTGGCCCGAAGCAGCCACCACACAGTCACCCCTACCCGCCTACCGGGCTTTGTGGTGCTTTCTGAGCTGAGTGATTCAGTCTTCATGGCTTAGGTTCCAATTTTGGCCCCGCTCTTTGCTTCCTATTTGACGTCAACATCCCTTCCCTATCTCCCCAAACCCTCCCATGCGTGCTCCATAGTATCCCGCAGAGATCTCCCTAGAGTTCACCCTCTTCCCACTGTCCTGCAATACAAGGCTGACATCACAGGCTGCAACACACTCACTCACACACACATCACACACACGCTCACTCACACACACATCACACACACACACACTCACACACATTCTCACACTCACACACACACACTCACACACACTCACACACACTCACACTCACACACTCACTCACTCTTTGGTGATCTCTCTGACCGAATCGTCCTCCCTCTCCCCTCCAGTGTCTGACCACAGCTCACGTCCAGCCTCAGCCTTCTTTCAATTGCTCACAGGTTCTGATTTTTAAAATGCTCTTTTCTGGGCATTCAGGGTTTCTGGAAGAAAACAAATCCTTAGCTCTGGATTCCCGAGATCTCTCCCCATTTTCCTGGCGATCGCGCACACGGAGATTCCAGCTTGGTCTCTCTGGCTTCTGGGGCAGGAAATCAGAACTTCCGGTTCCGAAGGGACGCCACTCACCGACTTCCGGTTTCCGGATTCTGGGGCGATTCACTTCCGGCGTAGGCCTCTACCAGGGGCTGCCTCAGAAGCGCTCAGTCTCCCCATCCCAGAGCTCGGGACTGGCAGAGCTGGGTGGATTGCTGATCTTTCAAAGAATCAAGAGTAGGGAAGCCAAGAAGGCTGTCTGCAAGTTGAAACAATGCGAGAGGGAACAAAAGAAGAAAAGAAAAACAGAAACAACACAAAAACAAATCCCCCAGCAGCCAGGATGGAGGCTTCTGTGTGGGGTGGCCCGGGCCAGCCTTGCCTTCCTTTCTCTCCTGTCATGCGTGTGACACACACAATCCCCAGTTTACTGACAGGAAAACTGCAGCAGAGGAGACACATCTCAGTCACCAGAGCTCAGTGATCAAGATAGACGTGAACTGCAAGTAGATCAGCTCTACCATGGAAATTTCCAACATTTTCATCAAAGTCCCTTTGCCCACTCCCCCTCACCACCACCAAAAGGGAAGGGAGCTCGAGGAGCATGAAGAGTTCTCTATGGGGATGGTGCCTCTTCCATAAAGAGACATGTAATGGCATAAAAGCTGGGGGGGGGGAGAGGGCAGGAATGGTAAGGGGAAACAAAGGAGGAGGCAACAATGCTTGATAAGAAATGTACTCATTACTTTGCTCATGTAATTGTAACCCCTCTGTATGGTATTTTCACAATAAAGAAATAGTCAAAATAAAAAGAGAATTAAAAAAAGGCCAGGCCCAGCAGCTCACACCTGTAATCCCAGCTACTCAAGAGGCTGAGATCTGAAGAGCATGGTTCAAAGCCAGCCCAGGCAGGGAAAGTCCATGAGACCCTTATCTCCAAAAAAAACCACCAGAAAGCCAAAAGTGGGGCTGTGGCTCAAGTGGTAAAGTGACAGCCTTGACTGAGAAAAGCTCAGGGACACTGCCCAGGTCCTGAGTTCAAGCACTGGTACCATTACCGACAAAGAATCCCACAAAATGAATGCACTATACCAATTTCTTGACAATGGACTGTTCTCATCTAAGTGTAACCTTGGGCAATACTGAGTGAAGGCTACCCATAACTTCTTGGTGCTGTGTTTGCAACTTTCTGTGGATCTGTATTTCAGAATCAATTGGGTTAAAAAAAAAAATTTAACCTCCAGGCACTGGTGGTTCACACCTGTCACCCTAGCTACTCAAAAGGCTGAGATCTGAGGATTGTGGTTCAAAGCCACCCTGGGCAGCAAAGTCTATGAGATTCTTATCTTCAGTAAACCACCAGAAAAACAAAGGGGCTCTGTGGACCAAGTGGTAGAGCGCTAGCTTTGAGCTGAAGATCTGAGGGACAGTGCCCAGGCCCAGAGTTCAAGCCCCATAACCGACAAAAAGAAAAGTAGCTAACTATGTTAATCAGCAATATACATACACACACACACATACACACACACACACACACACAGATGCTGGAATCCAGTAGGATGGTTCTACATGTTGAGATGTATTCTAATATGTAACTTCACACTCCCTGTAACAAAGTATTTTAGGAGCCATCCCCAAAAGGCATTTTTGTAGAGTTTCTTCTAATATAAAACAAATACTTGAAAACGGAACTGTGAGTTCCGGAAACATGAATATCATACAGATAAGGGGGTTTCAAAACAAAACAAAACATTCAGATCAGTGGCTTCCTAAACTATCTTGGTCACAAGTTCTCCTTAAAACAGGAAGCATTTTTTAGCTCATTCAGACCAGAATCAAAGACTTCTCCATGACCAACCTTGCCAGTTTCTGGACCATGAGACACGGGTATTTAAGACTGCTCCCAGGTAAGTTGAATTATGACAATGATAAGAGACAGATAATGGTAGCTGGGGACCATGTACCCAGTCTGCAAATCTTCTCAGCCTTTAACTTGATTTCTGGCTTCTCTATAAAAAACAGCAGGGATGATATTTTTTTGAGATGTTCACTCTTTTTTTTTCTTTTTTCTGTCGGTTGTGGGCCTTGAACTCTGGGCCTGGGCGCTGTCCCTCAGCGCTTCAGCTCAAGATGAGTGCTCTACCACCTGAGCCACAACACCACTTCTGGTTTTCTGGTGGTTCATTGGAGATGAGTCTCATGGGGACTTTCCTGCCCGGAAGTCTTTGAACCGTGATACTCAGATCTCAGCCTCCTGAGTAGCTAGGATCACAAGTGTGAGCCACAGGTGCTGGGCAGATGTTCATTCTCTTATGTTAAGTTCTCCAACAAGAAAGTCATTTTTTTCCAGTATCTATGGTCATCTTGCTGATGACATATGCTGGAATTCCTCAAGGTGTGTCAAGATGTCGAGCCAGACAGAAGCTGATACTTGACCTCTAATACTCTAACCCAAAAGCCATCTGAAGGCAGATGCCAGTGGCTCACGCCTGACATTCCAACTATTCTGGAGGCTGATTACTGAGGATCGTGGTTCAAACCCAACCCAGGTGGGAAAGTCCATGAGACTCTTTTATCTCCAACTGGCCAACAAAAATCCAGAAATGGAGCTGTGGTTCAAGTGGTAGAGCACCAGCCTTGAGTGGAAAAGTTCAAGTGGAAGTGAGAGGCTCTGAGTTCAAATCCTAGCACTAGCATAAAAAATGTACTTTGAAATATTGATGGGCTGGGAAGGTGGCTCAGTGGTAGAGTGCCTGCCTTGCATGTATGAGGCCCTGGGTTCAATTCTTCAGCACCACATAAGCAGGAAAAAAAAGCCGGAAGTGGCGCTGTGGCTCAAGTGGTAGCGCGCTAGCCTTGAGCTGAAGAGCTGAGGGACAGCGCCTCAGTGGCCCAGAGTTCACGCCAGAACCAACCAAAAACAGTTTTTTTTAATGAAGTATTGATATGCATTGTGCTCTGGGGGAAAAAAAATCTCATCAATATGCAGCGAATTCTGATTAGCGTTCATTTCCTTTAATAGTGAGAATAATAATTTCATAATGAGGAGACTGTCAGTAGTTGAGGCATCTATCTTAGGCCCTTGTCTCTTTGGCTGTAACTTGTTTCTTGGTATTTATGAATATATTTGGTTTTTATGAATATAACTTGGTATAAATATAACTTCCTGTCTGATGTGTATATTATGAATATAACTTGGTATTTATGAATATAACTTCCTATCTGATGTGTAAAACATGACTTTTTTTCCAAAGCTGGGAACACTTTGAACAGCACTGAATAGTGTAGAAAAAAAAATTTTATTGGTCCTGGGGCCTGAACTCTGGGTCTGGGCGCTGTCTCTCAGCTTTTCAGCTCAAGGCTGGTGCTCCACCACTCAAACCGAGCCACTTCAGGTTTTCTGAGTGGTGTATTGGACATAAGAGTCTCATGGACTTTTCTGCCCAGCCTGGCTTTGAACCTTGATCCTCAGATCTCAGCCTCCTGAGTAGCCTCCTGAGTAGCTAGGATTAAAGGCCTGAGCCACCAGCTTCAGGTTTTAAATAGTGTAAAAATGTAAAACAAATTCAGTGCTGTCAACTTCTCCAAGAGGGGTGTGTGTGTGTGTGTGTGTGTGTGTGTGTGTGTGTGTGTGTGTTTGCTTTAGTTTGCTGTTGAGACAGCTCAAGCAATCCTTGTGGCTCAGCCTCCCAAACAGCAGGGACTAGAGGCACACCCTGCCACACCCAACTAGGGCACATGCTAAGTGTGTGTGCGCACCGTACACAAGGGACAAAGGAACTTGACTGTACATGTGGACATAGACATTGGAATTCACTTTTTCCTGTAACTCAGCCACCATCCCAGAGAGCCAAATGGTATGGAGAGCAATGGTAGAATCTGGGCCCAGATTCCTAGGTTCAAATCCTGGCTTTGTCTCTTATCAGTGACATTGATTCTCATGAGCTCTCCTGTCCTTGAGCTTTGGTTTTCCCTTATGTAAAATAGGGGTGATGGGGCTGGGAAGGCGGCTCAGTGGTAGAGCGCTTGCCTTGCATGCCTGAGGCCCTGGGTTCAATTACCTAGCACCACATAAGCAAAAAGAAAAAAAGCCGGAAGTGGCGCTGTGGCTCAAGTGGTAGAGCGCTCGCCTTGAGCTAAAGAGCTGAGGGACAGCGCCCAGGCCCAGAGTTCAGGCCCCACGACTGGACCAAAAAAAAAAAAAAACTTTGTAAAATAGGGGTGATAATAGCACTATTATATTATTTCTTATTTATTCTGGCAGGGACTAGGGACCAAGAGAGGGGCCATAAATCAATTCATATGTTCCAAAGCTTGGCATAGTTGTATATTACATGTCCCTTAGTGTTTAAAACATGATTATGTGTCCTGCTGCAATGATTCATGCTGCCTATCAGAGGAGGCAGAGAACAGGAAGATCGTAATTTGAGGCCACATCAGGCAAGAAGTATGTGAGGTGGTAAGAAGTCCCAGGTGCCTATAGAGTGTACCCATCCTTCTGTCCTCCTACTCTGTCTGTCTGTCTGTCTGTCTCTGTCTCTCTCTCTGTTTTCTCACCTGCTCAGCCCCTTTCCTGCATCTCTCTGTTGATGGAGACTAGACAGGACCTGCCCTGGGCAGGGGCCAACCACCCCCCAGGCCCAGCATCAGGAACAGAGGGGCACAAGGTCCCCTCCGCAGCCCATCACAGCAACTTCCCCTCTGCGGTCTGAAGGCACCGAGAGCTGGGCTGGTGAAGATTTGAGGAAATGCCCGGTCCGGGGCCTCTGTTCTTCCCTGAAGACCAGGCACTGCCTTGGCCCGGGCTGCTCCTGCCCTGGTACAGGAAGGAGATAGACCCGCTCCTTGCCCGAGGCGCAGAATGAGGATGGGGTGGCCAGGCCCCCTGTCTGTGTCCTGAAGGGACCCCAAGTGTGCCGTGGCCATGGGCTCGCAGAGGCGCCCATGGGACGAATCCTGGAGCTGACATAATGCAAGCCTCGGAGCGTGGTCCGCACCCCACCCCTCAAAGGCACCCTGACCCCTCCCCGCTCCGTTGCAGTGCTGTGCACGGTGCTGAGTCTGTGTGGAGCTGCAGCCCAGAAGGCAGGAGGTGAGTCTGCAGGCAGCACTCGGTCCCCACCTGGAGGCTGGGGGCAGCGTCCTCCCCGCACCCCTCAGCCCAGGGAGGACACAGGGCCGCCCCCTCTACCCCCCCCTCCCCTGGGCCCTCCCCTGGGATGGCGCTGGCCCCGCCCCAGCCTGGCTCCTCACCTGGTCCCCATCCCTGCCTCAGGCTGTGCCAGGTGGTGTCCTCCGAACTCCAAGTGTCTCAGTGCCGACACCTGCCGCTGTGATGCGGGATTCAGTTCAGTCGAGGAGCTCATCACCAGCCCTGACGGCAGCTGTGACGGTACAGAGGCCTGGGGTGCTGGGCACACTGGAGGGGGGGGTCTAGTCCTATGAGAGTGGGGTACACAGGTCACAGTTGGGGTCCATCACTGAAGGAGAGAAAAGAAGGGGAGAAACAAGAAATCAATGTGCATGGCTTCCTGTGGAGAAAGGACCTGGGTGGCCAGGAGTCTGTGTGTCCATCTTCCCTCAGGACTAGGAGAGGGAGGTGCTGAGCCTCCAGCCCATCCCCTACCCTGTCACTGTCCACTGTGTCTAAATCCTGCGTGTCACCCTGAGATTTCAGAGCAGAGCTGACTGATCAGCCTTCAGGAATGGCCTGCTCCCGGTGCAGCCCGGCTTCAGAGCGCAGCCCAAGATTCTTTTCAAAAGCGAGATCAGCCCCAGTGCTGGGGGTCAGGCTGGGGATGGGGGAGTCTCCCTTCTGAGAGAACTCACACCTTTGGAAGGTGACCTTTGGCCTGTGTGTTGCAGACATCAACGAGTGTGCACCACCTTTGAGGACGTACTGTGGGAAGTTTGCGAACTGCGAGAACACAGAAGGGAGCTATTACTGTGTGTGCAGCCCAGGATATGCACTCGAGTCTGGGGACAAAATATTCAGGAACGAGAGTGAGAACACGTGTCAAGGTGAGACCCCGCCCTCCTCCCCATCACCAAGGAATGGTTGTTAAGAGGCCTAGAGCGTGAGACGGGCTGGACAGGTGCGCGCGCACCTGTGCACAAACGTCTAGCTGCAAGGTGGTGCCACGGTCAGGAGCAAACGTGGGGACCAGTTGCAGGCAGGACCCCACTCTCTGAAACACCGTGGACATGTGAGACGTGTTAAGACCCTTGGATGGTGTGCTGAGACAGAGACAGAAACAATGGAGAAAACACCTATCTTGTCAAGATCTTAAAACTACAGTATTAAGCTGGTAGAGCTTGGCTAGTGCTGGGCGCGTGGGGAGTGGGCGTGGATGGGTTGTGGGCGTGGTTTTCAGTGGGCGTGGTTGGAGGGCGGGGCTACGTGGTGGGGGCGTGGCTCCATCTTGGAGCACCTGTCTGGAAGGCACAATGTCTTTTGCTTTGTCTGGCCTCTTTTGTGCGAGGGAGTTGTGGGTGAACGCTGGGGCCTTGTCCGAGGGAGGCAAGCGCTCCCGCTAATGAGTCATGAGAGTCACACCTCAGCCAATGAGCTGCGACCGTCACCAGGCCACACCCCCACCGCTGAGCCACGCCCCACCGCCGGCCCCGCCCCGCCGCCGGCCACGCCCCGCCGCCGGCCACGCCCCGCCGCCGGCCACGCCCCGCCGCCGGCCACGCCCCGGGGTTCTTTGTAGACCAGGTGGGCACCGTTGAGGCTGAGAGAGGCAGACTGCCTGGCTGTGGCGGTGCCAGAGGGTCGGGCAGGCTCTGACTCTCACGCCTTGTCCTCAGACGTGAACGAATGCACCTCCGGCCACCACAGCTGCCACAGCTCCACCCTTTGTCTCAACAAAGCCGGCGGGTACGAGTGCGGCTGCCGACGAGGATGGAGGCCGTTCTTCATCTGGGCAACCTTCTCTGGTCAAGTGCACACCCAGTGTGAAGGTCGGCAGCTTGCAGACTCCGCCACTCCCAAGGACCGGAGCGGGCCACGCCCACCGCTTAGCCACACCCTGAATGGCCACACCCACTGGCTAGATACCACTGTCTGGCCACGCCCATTGTTGGGCGAGCCTACACTTTGCCACGCCTCTCTTCATCTCGCCTCTGACTTTCCCGCCCACGTTTAGCCACGCCCACGGGTGGAGAGTCCACGGTTGGCCACGCCCCCTCGCTTTGCCGCGCCCGCTTGGCCACGCCCCGCGCGCCCTGGCTGGACCTGGAGTCCCAGTCCGCTGATGACTGACATGGGACGCGATTCCAGACGCCCCACGGCCCGACGCACGCGCACCGGCGCCCGCGCCCGCCCGAGCCCCGCGCCCTCCGCCGCCGCGGCTGACCACCTTGAATCACCGCGGGGCGGGGACGGGGTCTGAGCCGTTCCTGTCTCCGCAGACGTGGACGAGTGCCGCTCCGGACAGCACCAGTGCCACAGCTCCGCCGACTGCGTCAACACCGTGGGGTCCTACAGGTGCCGCTGCCCCCCGGGCTGGCGGCCGCTGCCGGGGAGGACCGCGTGCGCAGGTGCCCGAGCCCCGCCCCGCCCGCCCCGCGCCCCGCCCACCCCGCGCCCCGCCCCGCCCCGCCCCGCCCCGCCCTCTCCCCACGCCCCGCCCCGCCCCGCCCGCCCCGCGCCCCGCCCACCGAGACCCGCTCTGTCCCCGCAGAGGTCGTCTTCCCCGCCTGGACGGCGCCCCCCGGAATCCACAGCCCGGTGAGGGGCGCAGCGGGGTCGGGGTGGGGTGAGGCCCCTCGGCCGCCCCACGCACCCCGCGCCGGCCCGGCTCTGAGCGCCCCCTCTGCCCCCAGGCTCTGGCCGCCTTCTTGGAGGAGATGCAGAATCTGACCAGAGACTTCCAGCCACACACAGCCCGGGACACAGCGGACGCCATCCGGGTGAGCAGGGCGCGGGGGAGGCCAGGGCAGCTGCGATCTGACAGAGGAGAGGCCGCGGGGCGGCGGGGTCCTGCCGCCTGTGGAAGGACAGACAGACACACACACACACAGACACACACGCACATACACCAAATGCACTCACTAGTTTTCTCTTGCTCTCAACCTGGGCACAACTTCCACCCGCTCTGGATTATCTTCGGGTCTCTGGGCCCCGTGGCCGGGTGGTTTACTTTCTCCATGCCGTCTCTCTGGCCTGTGGTCACGTTGTCTCTGTCCTCCATCCTCCAGAGTGTCCTGGAGAGTCTGGATGAGCTGCTGGAGACCCCTGGGGACCTGCAGACCCTGCCTCGCTCACAGCAGCACTGTGTGGCCACTCAGCTGCTCCTGGACCTGGAAAACACACTGAGAGTCCTGGGCCAGACCCTGCCGGAGGGGTCACTCACCTTCCTCGGTCCTGCAGACACAGGTGCGGGCCCCACCCCCACCACAGACAAGTGCCTGACGCCCTCAAGTCTAACAAATGCAGGGTGTTTGTTGAAGGTTTTGGTGCATGATTAAGGTTGTTTTGTTGTTGATGTTGTTGTTTGGTTGTGGGGCTTGTACTCTGGGCCTGGGCGCTGTTGCTCAGCTCTTCAGCTCAAGGTGAGCGCTCTACCACTTGAGCCACAGTGCCACTTCTTGTTTTCTGAGTGGTTAACTGAAGATAAGAGTCTCATGGACTTCCTTGCCCAGGCTGGCTTTGAGCCATGATCCTCAGATCTCAGCCTCCTGAGTAGCTGGGATGACAGGCGTGAGCCACTGGCGCCTGGCTGAACTCAGAGCTCTAAGCTCACAGGTGCTCTCCCACTAAGCCATGCTCCAGCCCTTTTATTCTGCAGTAGCTTCTCACTTTTTGCCTGGACTGTGATCCTCCAATTATGGGTTTCTCACCATAACTAGGATGACAGGCTCAGCTTTTTCTATTGAGAATCTGGGTTTCTCTGGCACTGTTCTTACAACCTCACAAACTTCTTGTCTGAGGTGGCCTCAAATTATGATCCTCCTGTTCTCTGCCACCAGCCCCCAGCTGCATGATTAAGTTTACATGAATTAGTGCTCTTGTGACATCTTATAGAATCGTTAAAATACTTTTCCCTCCTGCTGTCTTTTGTGAAGAAACAAAGTTAGAAAGGATTCAGGTCAGTGTATGTGTGTGTGTTTGCACTAGTCTTGACATTTGAACTCAGGGCCTGGGCACTGTCACAGACTTCCAGCTTTTTGGTGGATATTTAGAAATAAGAGTCTCACAAATTTTCCTGCCTGAGCTGGCTTCCAACTTCAGATCCTCAGATTCTCAGATCCCAACTTCCTGAGTAGCTGGGGTTACAGGCATGATCAGTCTGAGCAGTCTTTTTAACATTTCTATTTTCTCCTGTGTCAGTTCTGGAAGTGTGTGTGTCCTGAGGAATTTGTCTGTTGCACCTGAGATTGTCAAACACTTGCTGTGCAATTGCTATTATTATTTTAAGCCTCTGCAAATGACGATCTCACCTACATTATGCACAATGTGTGCACTATTGTTCTGTGACTATATAGGTGATATGGAATATGTACATTATATATAACACACACATACATTATACACTATATGCATCATATATCTGCATTATGTATACACATGCACGCACATATTTGTCCTCATCTAGCTCTGCTTGTGTTATTTCCATCTTCACAGAAGTGACGCTGGAGTTGCAGGTTCCAGGCGACAGGCAAGTCACCTTGAGTCAGAATCAAACAAAGATGCAGCTGACCTGGGACCTGGCCCAGAAGCCCGGTCACCCAGGTAATGGCCAACATGGTATCCCTGGCACTGAGGCCTCCTGGTAGGAAAAGGTGTCATATAAAAACAGAGTTAAGCCGGGAGACAGTAGCTCAAGCCTGTAATCCTAGCCACGCAGGAAGTGGAGATCTGATTCATTTGGCTCTGACAGGAAATACTGCTAGACTCTTATCTCCAAGTAACCACTGAAAAATGAGAAGTGGAGCTGTAGCTCAAAATGGTAGGGCACTAGCCTTAAGCAAAAGAGCTGAGGGACAGAGCCCAGGCCCTGAGTTCAAGCCCCATGACCTACAAAAAAGAGAGAGAGTTAAAAGCCAGGTGCAGTGGCTCATGCCTATAATCTCAGCCACTCAGAAGGCTGATATCTGAGGAATATGATTCAAAGCCAGCCTGTGAAGGAAAGCCCAAACTCTTATTTCCAATAACTAGCAAAAAGCCAGAAGTGGAGCTGTGGCTCAAGCGATAGAGCGCTAGCCTTGAGCACGCATACACACACACACACACACACACACACAGAGAAAGCTCAGGACAGCGCCCAAGCAATGAGTTTAAACCCCAGTACCAGCACACAAAATTTTAGGGAGCATGGGAGAGGGGTGAGGCCACGAGAGGAAGGGTCCATCTGAGGCGGCACCCCGAGCTCACCCTTGCGTTTGGCCCACAGGCCCCGCCATGGTGGGCCTCATCTCCATTCCCAAGATGGGCAAGCTGCTGGCTGAGGCTCCGCTGGTCCTGGAGCCAGCGCAGGAGGCAACTCCTGAGACAAACTGGGGCCCACACCTGACACCAGTCCTGCTCTCCGACGTCATCACAGCCTTCCTGAGCCACCGGGACACGCAGAACCTCAGCTCCCCGGTGACCTTCACCTTCTCCCACCGTGTGAGCGCCGGTGGACGGGCGATGGGCAGGGAAGAGCCTGAGTTCAGGACACACCCTGGTTGTGCTTCTTGGCTTTGGGGTCCCCCCACCCCAAGAGCCAGCCCTTCCCAGGCCAGCCTGGGCCTTCATCTCTGAGCCGTGTCTCTCGCCCCTGTCCTGTCCCTGCAGCCGGTGAGCGCTGGGCCGCGGCGTGGGGTGCTCTGTGTGTCGTGGCTTGGTGGCCGGGGTGAGTATGGACACTGGGTCACCACGGGCTGCGAGACGGTGGACACCGGAGACTCCAGCACCACCTGCAGCTGCTCGCACCTGAGCAGCTTTGCCGTGCTCATGGCCCACGATGGCAGGCAGGTGAGACCATGCGCAGCCTCCGCTGTCACCGGCAGACCCGCACCAGGGAGCTGTGGAAGTGAAACGAGTGCACAGGAAGGAGCCGCGCGCCCGCGCTGCTGGCTCACGCCTGTCATCCCAGATACTCAGGAGGCTGAGATCTGAGGATCATGGTTCAAAGCCAGCCTCAGCAGGAAAGGCCTTGAAGTTCTTTTCTCCAATGAACCACCAAAAGGCAGACGTGGAGCTGTAGCTCAAGGGCTAGAGCGCCAGCCTTGAGCACAAAAGCTCAGGGACAGTGCCCTGGCCCTGAGTTCAAGCCCCAGGACTGGCAAAGAAAAAAAGAAACACTTAAAATCGAGGCTGGGTGCAGTGGCTCAGGCCTGTCATTCTGCCTCCCTGGGAGGAATCAGGTAGCCGCGGTGTCAGTTCGAGGCCAGCCCAGGCAAGATGTTTATGAGACTCCATCTCAACCAATGGTTGGGCACAGTGGCACACGCTTTGCCTGTTTTCCTGGCTACAAGGGAACCAAAATAGTGGGGCACAGACAGGGGCGTGTGCCTGTCATGCCCTGCGTCCCAGAGAAGCACAGATAGGATGACTGCCTAGCAGACCCGACCTTGAAAACAACCCTGTGGGCAGGGACGGGAGGGGAAATTGGCTGGAAAGTAATGGAAGGGGTGACATCGTTCCAAAAAGGAAATGCACTCATTACCTAGCTTCTAAAATGGTAGCCCCTCTGCACCCCACATTCATAGTAACAATGAAATTATTAAAAAATTCTAACCAATGCAAAAATGAGCTGGGGACCTGGCTCATGGCAGGGGCGTGGCTCACGGCAGGGGCGTGGCTCATGGCAGGGGCGTGGCTCGTGACGTGGGGCGTGGCTCATGGCAGGGGCGTGGCTCACGGCAGGGGCGTGGCTCACGGCAGGGGCGTGGCTCACGGCAGGGGCGTGGCTCGTGACGTGGGGCGGGGCTCCCAGTGAGGGTGTGCCTCCACGGCTGGGGTGTGTCTGGTATAGAGTTGCTCTGTGGTGTGGGCTTGGCTCCACTGTGGGTCTTGGTCTCAGAGTGGGTGTGATTTTGGGGAGGGGGCGTGGCCAAGGTGGTAGACCAGCTGCCTAGGAAGAGCGCTAGGCCCTGTGTTGAATGCTCACTGCAGCAAAATATGAGTAAGAATCTGTTGTAATCTAAAACTCCAGCCTGGTCACACTTAGCCATCAAGTTCACAAATTTCCCTGGGCCCTTCTTTCTATAACGTGCTAAGCCAAATACTAATGAGTCTGGGTGTGGGGGGGGGCGGTCACTGACCCCAAGCGGGAGGCAGTGACCACCGTCTCTGCTCCGCCCCCTCCCAGGAGGCCGACCCCGCCCTGGCCCTCATCACCCAAGTGGGGCTCGGCCTCTCCCTGCTCTGCCTCCTCCTGGCGGCCCTCACCTTCCTCCTGTGCAGGGCCATCCGCAACCTCAGCACCACCCTGCACCTGCAGCTCTCCATCTGCCTCTTCCTCGCCCACCTCCTCTTCCTCACCGCCATCCACCGCACCGAGCCCAAGGTACCCACCGTGCCCCTCGGCCCCCAGGCCCCCCGCGCCGCCCAAGGGCGCACGGAGCCAGGCTGCCGCCTTGGACTGTGAAATACAATGGCACTGAGAAAGTAGACAGGCATGGCGGCTCACACTGACACTAGACACTCGGGGGCGGAGTTTGGTGGGACTGTGATTCCAGGTCAGCCCAGATAAACGGGGAAAGTCCGTAACACCCCACTTCAGCAGAAGAGGCTGGGCATGCAGGGTGGTGCGCACCTGTAAACGCAGCTTTGCTAGGCAGCACACACAGGAGGATCGCAGTCTGGGCTGGGCCAGCTTTAAAAAAAAAAAAGTGAGAAAAAGGTGTTCCACACATAGCTAGAGCAGAACGGGTTAGAGGTGAGGCTCGAGTCGTGGAGCACCTGCCCAGCACCTGCCCAGCACCGGCAGAACTCTGGGCACAAGGAGGGGAAGGGCGGGGGGTGATCTGCAGTGAGTCGCACTCGGCCCGTCTCCTCCTCCTCCCCCCCCCCCCCCCCCGCAGGTGCTCTGCGCCGTCATCGCCGGCGCCCTGCACTACCTCTACCTGGCCGCCTTCACCTGGATGCTGCTGGAGGGGCTGCACCTGCTCCTCGCCGCCCGCAACCTGACGGTGCTGCACTACTCCGCCAGGAGCAGAGGCTTCCGAGCGCTCATGTTCCCCGTGGGCTACGGGCTCCCCGCTGTCACGGTGGCCGTGGCCGCGGCGGCCCGGCCTCGGCTCTACGGCACGCCTGCCCGGTGAGTGCGGACACCGCCCGCCCCAGCCCTTCCGGCCGCGCGGAACCAAAGCGGGTGCCCAGCATTTACTCCAGAGCTTGGCCAGCAAACAGGGATTCTGCTCAAAGGGGATGAATTCCGTGCAGCAAAGATCCAGTGGAGCTGCGCACAGGTCACTCAGCCCTGTAAACCCAGCTACTCAGGAGACTAAGGGCTGAGTAGGAAAATCCAGTGAGACCCTTATCCCCAATTATCCACCAAAAAGTCAGAAGTGGTGCTGTGGCTCAAGTGGTAGAGGGCAGTGCCCAGGCCCTGAGTTCAAGCACCAGGACTGCGCGCGCGCGCACACACACACACACACACACACACACACAGTTACATGGCTGTGTTCTACTTTGGCCATGTTTATCTCAGGACCATTGACTTATTTGCCATCTCAAACTAAGTATGACATCCAAGAGAGATGTCACCTCTTTTCTGCTTGATGGTTCACTGTGTCCTCGCAGAGGTGACATGTGTGGGACATAAACCATGTGTACTTTCTTCCCCATTGGATCTTTACAGAAAATCGCAGAAGAGACACACTAGTATTGAGGAAGGAAGGGGAAGGAAGGGAGGGAGGGGGAAGGAAGGAGGAGGAAAAGTGGATGAGAGTGAGGGAAGGTAAGGGAAAGGAATAAAAGAGGGAAGGAAGGGAAAAAAGGATGGAAGGAGGGAGGAAAAAATGAAGGAGAGGGAGGGAAAAGGGAGACAAGGAGGGAAGGAGGGAGAGGAAGAAAAGGAGGGATGAGAAAGGAAGTTTAAAATGAAGGAGGGGCTGGGAAGGTGGCTCAGTGGTAGAGTGCTTGCCTAGCATGTATGAGGCCCTGGGTTCCATTCCTCAGCACCACAAAGAAAAAGCCAGAAGTGGCGCTGTGGCTCAAGTGGTAGAGTGCTAGCCTTGAGCAAAAGAAGCTCAGGGACAGTGCCCAGACCGTGAGTTCAAGCCTGAGGACTGGCAAATAATAATTATCATCATCATCATCATATAAAAATAAAGGAAGGAGGGGAAAAGAAAAAGGAAGGGAAGAAGGAAGACGGTTTTATCTGCACTGTTGGTTGTCTCTGTCCAGCTGCTGGCTGAACACAGAGAAGGGCTTCGTGTGGGCTTTCCTCGGCCCGGTCTGCACCATCATCTCTGTGAGTGACTCCTCAGACCTCCTAATACCCATCTGGGCAGGGCGCTACGAACACCCAGGGGGCAGGAATGCCGCAGGCTGGCCCCGGGGTTGGGTTGTGTTCCTGAAACTTCCAGATTCTGATGCTTCCACTAGAGATGGAAAAGGCTGCCATTTGCCATGGGTGTTGGGTGGCCTGACAGGAGATCAAATTGCTCAACTTCCACTCCTGTGGGGCTGGGGTGGGGCTGGGGTGTAGGTGAGGTCCTGGGGTTCACCCCCAGCCCACAAAGAAAGAGAAGGGGGCATTCACGGCGCTCCCCTGGTCTCCTCAAGATCAACATGGTGTGCTTTCTGCTGACCGTGTGGGCGGTGAAGAGCAGGCTCTCCACCCTCAGCCGGGACGTGTCCACCCTCCGGGACACCAGGTGAGATGACCCGCACGCGTGTGCTCCCCAAAGCCCAACCCACTGTGTGGTCCTGGTGTCTCTTCTCTGACTGGATACGAAGTTAACAAATGTGCCGGGCACTGGTGACTTCACACCTGTCATCCTGCTACTCAGGAGGCTGAGATATGAGGATCTCAGTTCAAAGCCAGCCCCAGCAGGAAACTCCCCATGAGACTCTTATCTCCAATGAACCATTAGTAAACCAGAAGCAGAGCTGTGATTCAAAGGAGTGCTAGCCTTGAGCAGAAGAGTTCAGGGACAGTGCTCAGGCCCTGAATTCAAGCTCTGCAACCAAAAAAAAAAAAAAAAAAAACTTCCATTCATGATCCCACTAGCATTCAGCAAGGTGCTGCTACCACCCCCAAAACGTACTGTCCATCCCTGAACCCAGCTTGTGACGCCACCTCCCACCCCACCCCCCAGCCTACATGTGCCATTCCAGCCAACCATTCCTCCCACCAAACGAAGAAATCCTAACCAACATCAAACCCTCCCAGAGTGCTTTGCTGGAAGGACAGTTCGCATGTCAATGTTTAGTGATTCACTGTTTGAATGTGATTCACTGTTTGAATGCACTGTCGCCTTTATGATTGCAAGGATCTGGTCTTGCTCTCTCCTTTTGTTTTTATATTTTCATGGTATAAGGGTTTGAACTCAGAGCCTCATGCTTGTTGGCTGGTACTCTACCCCTTGAGCCATGCTTCCAGCCCTTTTAAGCACTGGTGTGTGTGTGTGGTGTTAGACATAAGGGTCTCACTGACTTTCTTGCTCAGGCTGGCTTTGAACGGCGATCCTCAGATCTCAGCCTTCTGAGTAGCTTAGGATGACAGGCGCGAGCCACAGACGCCCATGAAATTATAAGAACTTTATCACGTGTCAGCGTCCTCACAGGTCCACAGGTGTCCCCCAGGAAAGAGACTCACAGTGTGAAACGCCATGACAGTGACCCTCCCAGCTCAGCCTGAGCAGCCAGCCAGAGGAGGGCAGCCAGGACGTCATCCGTGGGTTTGTTCTGGTGGTATCAGGGCGCTCTGTCTCTCTCTGTCTCCCTGTCCCAGGATGCTGGCATTTAAAGGAGTCGCCCAGCTCTTTATCCTGGGCTGCACGTGGATCCTGGGCGTCCTGCAGGTGGGCGCGGCGGCGCGGGTCCTGGCGTACCTGTTCACCATCGCCAACAGCCTGCAGGGCGTCTTCCTCTTCCTGGTCTACTGCCTGCTCAGCCAGCAGGTGCCCCCACCCCTCCCCTCCCCCCTCGCCCCCTCCCCTCCCCCCTCGCCCCCCTCCCCTCCCCGCAGGCTCAGCCTCCCCGCCGTCCCCCAGCGCGCCCACAGCTCGCTCCCTCCACAGGTGCGGGATCAATACCGCAGATGGTTCCGAAGGACCGGGAAGTGGACAGAGGAACCCGCGTCCTACACCCTGTCCAGCCAGGTGGCGCCCGAGGCCGCCCGGCCCGCCCAGGTGAGCGGCCCAGCGCCCCGCTGGCTGACCGGGCCGCGGCCCAGCCCGTCCGCAGTGGGCTGACCCGCGCCGGTCCAGACCTGCGGCCCGAGCGCTTGGCAGGGCCGATGAGCCGTGGCCTCGGGGAAACCAGGCAAACAGAAGTTCAAGAGATGCCATCCACCAAATGGCCGAGAGCCGCCCTCTCCAGTCACAGGAGAAAGCATGAACAGCAGCCCAAGCGTAACGCACGGCCCATCTCCAATAGAAATAATAACCACACAGCCGGGCCAGGGGCTCACGCCCCGCATCCTAGCTCCTCAGGAGGCTGAGATCTGAGGATCAAGGCCCCGAGTCAGCCCGGGCAGGAAAGTCCTTGAGACATTTCATCCCCAAAGAACCACAAAAAAGGTGGGAGGTGGAGGTGTGGCTCAGAGGGTAGAGTGCCAGCCACGAGCAAAAAAAAAGCTAGGCGAGTGTGAGGCCCTGGGTTCAAGCCCCAGCACTGACACAAAGAAAAAGAAAAAAGGAGGGGAGGGAGGAAGGACGGAAGAGAGAAGAAGGGAGGGAAGGAAGCTTGAAGGAAGAATTTTGGAAGTTTTTACTATATAGAAATGTATCAAAATTTCATATTATCCCAATACTGTATGTAACTTTTTATACTAAATTTAAGCTAAATTTAAGTTATAAAGAGGTTAATCTGCACCCCAGAGGGTGTTCTTCACCTGTAACACTAGATACTTGGGAGGCAGACAGGAAGATCACAGTTCAAGGCCAACCTAGGCAAAAGTTAGTGAGATGGGATCTCACTAACTGGAGATGTAGAGTAGAGCCCGAAACCTTGAGTTCAAACCCTAGTACCACAAAATAAATAACCTTTTTTTTTTTTTTTTTGCTGGTCATGGGGCCTGAACTCTGGGCCTGGGCGCTGTCCCTCAACTCTTCAGCTCAAGGCTAGCGCTCTACCACTTGAGCCACAGTGCCACTTCCACCTTTTTCTGCATATGTGGTGCTGAGGAATCGAACCCAGGGCCTCATGCATGCAAGTCAAGCACTCAATCACTGAGCCACCTTCCCAGCCCAATAAATGCTTTTTAAAAAACAAGGCAGGCATAGTGGTGTGCACCTATGATTTCAACTATTCAGGAGAAGATAGGAGGATCGTGACAGACTTTAAAAAGCAAATAAGTAGGGGCTGGGAAGGTGGCTAAGGGGTAGAGTGCTGGCCTTGCATACATGAGACATGTATGCATACATCGAACATGGGTTCGATTCCTCAGCACCACATAAACAGAAAAACCAGAAGTGGCGCTGTGGCTCAAGTGGTAGAGCAACAGCCTTGAGCTGAAGAGCTGAGGGACAGCGCCCAGGCCCTGAGTTCAAGACCCATGACCCACCAAAAAAAAAAGCAAATAAATAAGCAGAAAGTCTAAAGGTGTGGCTTAAATGATAAAGCACAACCTACCCCATCTAGTGTTGGTCCTAATGTGCTGGGTCTGACTTTTGCTAGGTAGGACCTACCCAGGGGCTCTAACACTTTGGCCACGCCCCTGACACCTTAGATAAGCCCCTGGTGCTCAGGCCACACCTCCAACAATTGAACCAGGCCCCTAGACTAGGAGTTACAACCCCACACTGCTGACCCCGCCTCAATCCTAAAAGTATTATAACAAAGCAAATTAACCAATCAGATCACAAAGTGAGCTTTTTGACTTGAGTACAATCAACCTGATACATTTCACCTTTCTTTCCTTGTTTTTAAAGGGAACTTGTAAGTTAGCATTCTCTAGTCACCTATCATTTTATGGTCTTAGATATCATTTACTCAAATATTATCTTTCTAGGCTAACTAGAAAGATCTTACAACCTGTCTCCTGGAAAATCTGAGTGGCAGTTCTTGGAGCCATTAAGAGGGAAAATGAAGACTTTGTGATGTTTCAAGAAATCTATCCTGAAAAGCTAGGCAGCATCGGCTCACACCTGTAATCCCAGCTACTCAGGAGGCTGAGATCTGAGGATTGCAGTTCAAAGCCAGCCCAGGGAAGAAAACTCCATGAGACTCTTATCTCTAATGAACCACCAAAATCCAGATGTGGAGCTGACTCAAGGGGTAGAGTGCCAGCCTTGAGCAAAAAAGCTAAGCAAGAGCACCAGGCCCTGAGTTCAAGCCCCAGTACCAGTGCAAAACTTTTAAGTAAAAATGAAGGCCAGAGAAGACATGCATCGTGTTGGCAGCGAGGGCGTCACGGGGAGCATGGCTAGCGTTGTCCTTGCAGAACCCCAGGTGTCCTGCGCCGCTGCTGTTCAACCAGCTCAGCACACAGCTGACCAGTCACTCAACTCACCCGGGCTAAATCCTCACCCACAGCCACACCCTGCACTGAAGACTCTTCTACTCCCCAGATGCTGTGACCAAAAAGATTCACTTCCAAGGACGTTCCTCTCATGTGAACTGAACATGAAGACAGGTCTCACGATGGCGTTTCCATGCATCAGACACTGGGTGGATACAGCCACCTCCTCATCCTCACACCCCTGCCAGTCTTCTAATACCCACCCCCTCCCCTCATTTTCTTTAACTGGAGTTTGCACAAAGGCAAGATGCTTGTCTTTCTGTGTCAAGCTTTGTTTCACATCACCCAATGATCTCTAGTACCCTTCCATTTTCTTACAAGTGAGATCATTCCATTCTTCTTTCTGGTTGAATAGTATGCCACTGTTACCATTTTGTTTTGTGGGGTTTTTTTTTTCTTTATCCAATCATCTGTGGAGTGGCACTACTGGACTGGATTTTATACCTTGGATAAGGTGAGTTGATGCCACAAGATACAGGAGCCACACAAGTATCTCTGTGGTAAGCTGACTAACTTCAGGGCTGATAGAGCAGGTTCCTGTAGAAGTTCTATTTTACATTATTTGAGGAACTTCCTTATCAACTTCAGTAGCAGTGTGGCTCATGGAGTCTCCATTCCCATCAACCCTGGAAGGGCTTCTCCTCCTCAACCCCGCCCCCATCCTCACCCCTGCTGGCTAATTGGTTCATCACTACTAATCATGATGAATATATATATATATATATATTAGGAGGCTGAGATCTGATCACAGTTCAAAGCCAGCCCAGGCAAGAAACTCTTATCTCCAATAAACCACTTAGAAAAACAGAAGTGGTACTGTGTCTCAAGTGGTAGAGCACTAGCCTTGAGCTGAAGAGCTGAGGAACAGAGCCCAGGCCCAGAGTTCAAGCCCCATAACCGACCAAAGAAAAGAAAGATCTTCGATCCATCTCCAGTTAATTTCTGTACAGAGATGGAGGACTCTAGTTTGGTTGGTTGACCTATATTCTAGCAGACTAGAAAAAATCTAGAATAGATGACATTCATTGAATGCATATGACCTATTAAAATTGAACCAAAGAGGATAGAGACCACTTATAAAATAGACCTAAACCCAATCAATGAAATTAACTCCATAATACTCTCCCAAGAAAGAAAATCCAAGGACCAGGTGCATTCACTGCTGACTTCCACAAGGGAAGAAGAACGAACACCACTCTTGTAGGGAACTAATTGTGGTGCTGAGCTGCAAGCGCCAGGAAAGGGTAGAAGTTAGACTGTGTGCCACCCCCACACACACATATACACCGATGCTCAGATGGCTGAGAACTGGACCCAGGGAAGGTTGAGACAGAGGAAGGGAGATTTACATTTGAGTTACAGATTTTGAAAGTATTTACCATTTCCCTCTGCCCCCTAACACTAAGGGAGTCAGTTTTCACTGTGTATACAAACTGTCTCATATCAACAATTTTAACCACAAAATATACAGATACCTGGTTTTCTGCATGTATAGCCTGTTTTGGCCTATAGTGACCTTCCCTGTACTAACCTAAATAAATAAGCTTGCTTATGGGAACTGGAAGCTCTTGTGTCAGTAGTGTCTTGAGTCCCCTGGTCCCTCTTTGCTCTACTCTGTCTGGGTCTGTTCTCATTTCTTTGGCTCCAGTATCCCGTGAAACTCTTACAGGTTGCAGAGAGTAACAACTGGTTCCTCCAACTATTCCAGAAAGGGCAGGAACACTGCCAAGTTCATTCTATAGTGCCAGTGCTGTCCTGATATGAAAACAATAAAGAGACGCTGTTGTGGGGGCAAGATGGAGGGTTAGAAGTGGCCACCACTTTGATACGGTGAATGAGAAGCATCAGGTAATATTCAGATTGTATTGTGAAGAGAGAAGACCATTGGGTAATCACAGAAGAGGTCCACAGGACAGCTGAAACCCCCAAAGAAACTGAGGCACCAATGGCTCACGCCTGTCATCCCAGCTACTCAGGAAGTTGAGATCTGAGGACTGCAGTTGGAAGCCAGCCTGGGCAGAAAAGCCCTTGAGACTCTTGTCTCGAATTAACTACCAAAAAGCTGGAAATGGAGCTGTGTGGCTCAAGTGGCAGAGCATCAGCATTGAGCAAAAAAAGCTCAGGGGAGGAAAGGAAGAGAAAAAGGATTCCACAAGTCTTGCTAAGGGCTCTGAGCTTCTCTCCTCCCTGCCCTGGCCTGGAGCTGCAGAGGGGCTGCCTCCTCCTCCGGCCGATGGCACTGGACTCACACAGCATCTCAGCCATGTCAAAAAGATGTTCTGATCCCTAAAACAGTGACAGAAAAAAAGGCAGAGAAAGATGCTCTGAACAGGCTCAAGGAGGCTTGTAACGCTGCAAATATACCAGCCTGATTTCATAGAGAAATATCAAGGAGATGTGGCAAACCCTGAAAAGTTGAAGACTGCATTATTGTTGAGAATGTCCAGAGAAGTTACTTCATGCAGCTGCTGAGAAGAACTTCCCTTTTCAAATGAATTCTGCGACCACAGCTTTAGAAATCGGTGAAGGGTGACTTAGAGAGGACTAGCAGATGTCTTTGCATTGCCTCTTGTTTTTAAATGGCCCAATGGATTGCAGTGCTGTGTTCACATTTATGCACCGCATTCCTGATTTCTAGTCCTGGTGGTTCTAAGAGCAGTCTGTGTTCCCCTGCAGTACCTGCCTCAAGTCGAGTGAAAACCATCAGTGTCATAACTATAACTTTGTCCATTATAAAAAAATTTTAATTGTTTGTGCATAATTAAGCTTGTGCTGGAAGTTGACAAGATTTCAGCCACCATCTCCAAATTCTTTGTTTCAGAATCTTGATTAAAAAGTTTTAATTGTGTAAACCTGATCATTTTTTGACTAAAAAATGATACAGAAACTTGACCTTTACAGGAATGATCATGCTGGTGTTGTAATGTAAATGCATGTTAGACATGTTTTTCAAAGTTTTATAACTTATAAAGGCCTAAAAATAATGTACAAAACACAGCCAAGATGCAAAATTCCTTCTTTCTTTTGTTACTTGCAAGTTCTTAGAATGCTCACCTAATCTTGAGTGGTTAATCACTAGATGTGTGGTATGTTTCTACAAATATGTAATATTTGGGCTGGGAAGGTGGCTCAGTGGTAGAGTGTTTGCCTTGCATACATGAGGTCCTGGGTTTGATTCCTCAGCACCACATAAACAGAAAAAGCTGGAAGTGGTGCTGGGCCTCAAGTGGTAGAGGGCTAGCCTTGAGTTCAGGCCCCACGACCGACCTCCCCCCCCAATGTAATATTTTCTAATAAATAACGATTTCCAGTCATTAAGAACAAATGAAATATTAAAAGAACTCATATTAGCAGCACAGACATTTAAGTACCAGAAGAATTAATCTGTTCTTATGTCTTGAATAAAAAACACTTTCATTGCAATTTGTGGAACTAATGGAAATAAGTAAATCAGAAGTCTCGTGTTTGCTCAAGTTATTTCAGTTATTTTTACGTAGTAAAATTATCTTTTTTTTTTTGGTCTGGTGGTGGAGCCTGAACTCTGGGCCTGGGCGCTGTCCCTCAGCTCTTCAGCTCAAGGCGAGCGCTCTACCACTTGAGCCAACTTCCCAGCCCCATCATTTATTTTTTTTTTTAAGTTCAAGGACAGTGCCCAGGCTGTGAGTTCAAACACCAGCACCAATATGAAAGAAAGGCCTTGAGTTCAAGCCCCAGCACCAAGAAAAATGGAAGGAAGGAAGGAAGGAAGGAAGGAGGGAGGGAGGGAGGGAGGAGAGGAAGGAAGGAGGGAAGGAAGGAAGGAGGGAAGGAAGGAAGGAAGGAAGGAAGGAAGGAAGGAAGGAAGGAAGGAAGGAAGGAGGGAAGGAGGGAAGGAGGGAAGGCGGGAAGGAGGGAAGGAAGGAAGGAAGGAAGGAGGGAAGGAAGGTCGGCCAGGAGTTGCAGCACACCTGTAATCCCAGCAAATGGGAGACAGAGACAGGAAGAGTTATGTGTTTGAGACCAGCCTGGCTACGTAGTCAGACTCTGACCCAAAGAGCAACATGAAACCATGGCGGCCAAACGAGACACTACGTGGTGCGTGCCGGGCCCACTGCAGGGCAGAGGCCGGGCGCGGGCAGGCCGTCCCTCCCCGCGGGCCCTCCGGCGGCGGGGGTGGGGCTCCCCGTCGTGTGGCAGGCGCGGGGGGGCGCGGGCGCGGGCGCGGGCGCGGGCGCGGGCGCGGGCGCGGGCGCGGGCGGCTTCCCGAGGGGGGGGAGGCCGGCGGAGGCACGCCCGCACCACGCGGGGCCGCTCCCGGCTTCTCCCCGGCGTGCGCGCGCGCGCAGGTGGTGCTCGCCCGATCTCCATCCCGGGCCTCTCCAGCCAGGAGCCCGGGCCCCGCAGCCGAGGCGGCTCCCGGGAGCGCGTGCACTGGGGCGGGCGGAGGCCACGCCCCGCGCGGGCTCTGCCGGGGGGGGGGGGCGCATGCCCAGAACCGCCTCGTGGAGGGAGAGGCGCTGAACGGTGAGCAGTCGAATGTAACGGGCGACGCTGGCATTGCGTCATGACATGCGCGACGCCCGCATGACGTCATGAGGTGTGGGACGCTCGTGTCGCCTCATGAAATGTGCAGCCGTCACACTGTCATGAGGTGTGCGACGCTATCGTAAACGTCATGAAGTGGGCGCCACTCACCTCTGCGTTGCGGTGTGCGGTGCCCACGCTACGGTGTGCGACGCTCGTGTGACGTCACTAAGTGTGCGCCGCCGAGACCTAGGCCGAGTACGTGAGAGGCGCCGTGAGGTCACACCTCCCGCGCGCGCGGGGCAGGCCCGCCAATCCTAGAGCTCTCCCGGGCTGCGCGACCCTCGCGGGGTCCTCTCGGAGCTCTCGGTCCCCCGCGCTTCCCGGGCCGGGAGCCTCGGCCCTCGCGGGGCGCTCCCACCGCAGCGGCACCGAGCGCGGGCCGCCGTCCCCGGCGGGGGATCGGCACCGAGCCGAGCGCGGGACGCCTTCCCCGGCGGGGGATCGGCACCGAGCCGAGCGCGGGACGCCTTCCCCGGCGGGATCGGCACCGAGCCGAGCGCGGGACGCCTTCCCCGGCGGGGGATCGGCACCGAGCCGAGCGCGGGACGCCTTCCCCGAGCGCGGGACGCCTTCCCCGAGCGCGGGACGCCTTCCCCGGCGGGGGATCGGCACCGAGCGCGGGACGCCTTCCCCGGCGGGGGATCGGCACCGAGCCGAGCGCGGGACGCCTTCCCCGGCGGGGGATCGGCACCGAGCCGAGCGCGGGACGCCTTCCCCGGCGGGGGATCGGCACCGAGCGCTGGACGCCTTCCCCGGCGGGGGATCGGCACCAAGCCAGGGACGCCTTCCCCGGCGGGGGATCGGCACCGAGCGCGGGACGCCTTCCCCGGCGGGGGATCGGCACCGAGCGCGGGACGCCTGGCCCACCCTGCGTGCCGGCAGATGGCGTCCCACCAAAGTGTCTGGGCCGGGAGCGGACTCCTGCCGTCCAGGCCGAGGGTCCGCGATGGGCTGGTGGATGGGGTGGGAGAAAGGATTACAGACACAGAAAATGGTCCCGATGACCAAAGCAAGCAAGGCACGTGCGGATTTTTGTAGGAGAGAGAGATAGATCCCCAAGAGAGCAGAAAAAGTGGCTCTGAGGAGGAAGGCATCAGAAGGAAGGGTAAACCTCAGGCCTGTGCCCAGACCTGAGCCATAGGGTGGTGGGACAAGGACAGAAACGGTAAGACAGCCTGCGGGGGCCAAGCCTGTGGGCCCGGGGCACTGGCAACGCCTCCGAAGGGTGGGACTGCGCGGAGCTGACCGGACAAGATCCTCTGAGACTCCCTGCACGAAATCAGGGGGAAGTAAGGATGGCACACAGCCAAAGGACAGAGGGAAGAGGATGGGACTGACGGACCGGGCTCAGCCAGATCACTGGAAACGTTTCCTTGTCAAAGCTTACCAACGCTTGTTTTTCCTGGCCCTTCCTAGTACTGGACAGATGTCTGGCAAGACTCCTTTCTTGGTGGACAATGATTCTACTCGTATTTGTTTTGTTTTGTTTTTTGTCGGTTATGAGGCTTGAACTCGGCCCGGGCGCTGTCCCTGAGACTGTGCTCAAGGCGAGCCCTCTACCACTTTGAGCCACAGCGCACCTACTGGCTTTCTGGTGGTTCATTGGAGATCAGAGTCCCATGGGTTTTTCTGCTTGGAAAGACTTTGAACCGCGATGCTTAGATCTCAGCCTCCTGAGTAGCTAGGATGACAGGCCTGAGCCACCGGCGCCCGGCCCCTCATTCTTTTAAGAGACTAGCTTTCATCTTTACTTCCTTCCCTGCCTCCTGAACCTAAGCATCGGAATCTACTCCGAGTGCAATCTTTAATTGTGCCAGGCGGTGGCAGTTATGGAATAAAAACTAAGCAGTGTTTATACTAGAGGATTACGTTTGGTTCAGAAGTGGATTTGTTTGCCAAGCGGCTCATTGGGGCGGATCTCCAGGAAGCAGGGGAGTACAGGGGGAGGAGCTGACCCAGGGTGGGTGGGGTCCAGCCAGGGCCCAGACCTATGGGGGACGGAGGGCAGCTCTGGAGTCTGCACTATGAAACTGGCCCACAGTGAGGCCCCATCCCCATACAGGGTGCTCTGACAGCGCCCCCACGCAGTGCCTGCATTCGACACTCACTGCCCTGCCACGAACCATCGGTACCCCAGTTCCTACCTCCACACGTGTGGACGTCCTCTCCTACCCCAGCACAGCACGTGCACCCTGACCCTCCCAGGCTCCCATAAAACATCCCAACCATCACACACCCCCAACCTCCTCCCCCCTCCAACGGGTCATGGGAAATCCGATGGGCGAGGCGGTTGGGACACATGATGCGATGATAGAAGCCAGGTCCAGGAGCATTTATTTCATAAATAGGCATGATAAGCTGAAACCCCTTCGAACAACTATTTGATGTTTGTTTGTTTCCAAATAGCTGGCATAAAAAAGGCTGGGAGCATGGCTTGACAGTAAAGCACCTCCCTAACAAGCACAGGGCCCTAAGGGAAGGAAGGGAGGGAAGGAGAGAAAAGGAAGGAAGGAGAAAGAAGAGAGAAAGGAAGGAAGGGAAAGAAATGAGGGAAGAAAAGAAGGAAGAGAAGGAAAGTAGAGGCCTCGGTGGTAGAGTGCTTGCTTGCTGAGTGTGTGCTCTAAGATCTAACTTCCATCTGAAGCATAGGAAAAAAACAAAATCAAAAACAGAACCTGGCACTGATGGCTCACACCTGTAATCCTAGCTACTCAGGAGGCTGAGATGTAAGGCTTAAGGTTCAAAGCCAGCAAGGGCAAGAAGTCTGTGAGACTCTTACTCCAATTAACCACCAAAAAGCCGCCATTTGAGCTACACCTCAAGTGGTAGAGCGCCAGCCTTGGGTGAAAAGAGCTCAGAGACAGCGCGCGGGTCCTGAGGTCAGGCCCAGAACCAGCACAGAAACAAAACAATTTTTTTTTAATTAAAAAAGCAGAAGCACGGGTGGGGTGGTGAAAGGGGAAGAGGCTCAGGTCCAGGAGAGCAATTTCCTGAGCCAGTTTGCCTAAGAGACACCCGTCGCTCCTCCCGCCATCAGTTCTTGGGAGATCTCAGCTGGGGCTGGTTGTCAGCTGGGAGCGCAGGAGGGGACTTTCCAGAGCTGGCTGGTGTCACCTGCACCACAGGATGCAAAGGCCATGGCTTCTCCCAGGTACAGTGATGGCAGCCTTGACTCCACCACCCCTCCTATCCAGCCCATGAGGGGCTCCATCCCCCCTTCACCCGGACTTCCTTTCCTCATTCAGATCTTCCCCATCTTGGAAACTAACGAAACTACCTGGACTCTGTTCTTGCAGGCTCCTGGTGCTTTCCCTCTCCTCCTTTATCCCTTTTCTGTGACCAAAAAGAAAATAAAAATTGCTGGGGGCTGGGGGAGGGAGGGCTTATGTATCTCAGGAGGCTGAGATTTGAGGATCACAGTATAAAGCCAGTGAGACAGTAAAGGTCTGTGAGACTCTCATCTCCAAGTAACCAGCAAAAAGCCAGAAGGGGAGCTTGTGACCCAAGTGATAGAGCACTACCCTTGAGCAAGAAAACTCAGGGACAATACCAAGACCCTGAGTCCAAGTCCCAGGACTGGCACAGATAGATAGATTAGATAGATAGATAGATAGATAGATAGATAGATAGATAGATAGATAGATGACTGGCTGAATCCTTGGTGTACATCTGTGGTAAAGGAAGTGCAAAACATGATGTTAGTCTGGGGGAGGGGGAGAGGTGAGATGTGGGGTAGTGGGGAAAGGGATGACTCAGATTGAAAGGCACTGGACACCTGGATGGACACGTTTGAAGTGTACAAAGTTAAATACATAAATAATAAAACAATAGTGACCGAGCCAGTAGGAGAGCACTTGCATAGCACGCATAAGGCCCTGGGTCCTATCCTCAGCATAGTAATTAATACTAGCAATAATAATAACAGTGCATGTGTTTAAGTATTTGCCACGTACCTTTCATGTACCTGTGTTTGGCTTACAATGACTCCACTTTTGTTTTTTCTTTGAGGCTGACGTGAGTGCCAGTAATGGAGCTTCAATTCAGGGCAGGGACATTGTCCCTTAGCTTTTTTGCTCAAGGTTAGCTTTCTTCAACAGAGGTGTGGGTGGGTGTGGCTCCGTGGTGGGGCTTGGCTCCACAGTGGGGCAAGAGGCTTGATACATCAATAGGCCATATGACACGGCCATTCAGTGCTGGCCTGGCAAACTTCAGGCCCAGAGTTCAAATCCCAGCTTTAAATATATATATATGTATATATACAGACAGAGAGAGAACAATATTGACCTCATTGGCTGGAACATTCTCGTTTAGAGCTTAGAGGTGCCATAGGAGAAACCTGCTCCAGGCTGCCATGTTGGAAGGAAGCCCAAACAACTCCAGGCTCTAAAGAGGAAAACTCTACACTACAACCACATAAGCAGCCTGAGCCAGAATCACCCCTAGGAGCCCTTCCCAGACCCCACCCACCCACAGAAACCTTGGAAGAGAACTGTTTAAAACCAATAGGTTGTTGTGATCAATATTTTTTTTTGCAGCAACACATAACTGATTGATAGCCCTTGGAAGAGGAAGGGGAAGGTTCTGGACTCTTTCCCTGGTTGTCTCAAGTTTTTTCTCTTGTGTTCCAGGACTCTGCTTTCTGCTAAGCCTGCCTGGAGCTATGACTCAGTATGCCTCCTGTGAGTACTCAGAGGTGGACAGGCAAGGGAAAGGACTAGGGCTGGAGCTGGGGGAATCGCATCCTCAAGCCGGAGGAACTGTGCAGGAAGCAATATGTGGGAAAGCTTGCTCGTGTTTGCTTGAGTGATCATTCTGTTCCATCTGGACCTTTCTTACTTTTTGTTTGATGTTCATATGTTTTTGTTAGCCAGAACAGGTTCATGTGGGTACATGGGTACAATGCAGAGAAAGAACAGTAGGTAAAATACAGTAATACTGGAGTAGAAGTGATAGAGCACTTGCCTAGCACATGTGAGGCCCCAGGTTCCATCCCCAGCTCTGTAAAATAGATACACATACATGCATACGTGCACACAGGCACACACATACACGTAAAGTCTCCTGAAGTAAATGTTCAGATGGGGAGAGAAAAAGCAAAGGTAATAATTATCATTCATGTCATAAACAACTCAACAAGTCATGGACAAAATCATTTCAAAGTAGTGTGTGTGAGAGAAAGGAAGGTCTAAGTACAAATTCTCTTCTGTTTTCTTTGATCAAATGTGTAATTGTTTTTGCACATTTAAAGTATATTTGTTTTATGAATACTGGTCCTGGGGCTTGAACTCAGGGGCTGGGCATTGCCCTTGAGCTTTTCTGCTCAAGGCTAGCACTCTACCACTTGAGCCACAGCTCCACTTATATATAGCTTTTTGCTGGTTAATTGGAGATGAGAGTATAATGAACTTCCCTGCCTGGTGTTGGCTTTGAAGTTCAATCCTCAGATCTCAACCTCCAGAGTAGCCAAGACTGCAGGTGTGAGCCACCAGCACTTAGCTTAAAATGTATTTTAACTAATCAAGCATTAAAAATATACATATGGACCTACCTGGGCACCAGTGGCTGATGCCTATAATCCTAGCTACTCAGTAGGCTGAGATCTGAGGATTGCAGTTCAAAGCCAGCCTGGGCAGAAAAGTCCATGAGACTCTGATCTACAATGAACCACTAAAACAACAGAAGTGGCGCTGTGGCTCAAGCGGTAGAGTGCTAGCCTTGAACTGAAGAGCTGAGGGAAAGCGCCCAGGCCCAGAGTTCAAGCCCCACAACCCACAAAAAAAAAAAAAATATGTGTGTGTGTGTCTGTGTGTATTTGGCTGGGAATATGGCCTAGTGGTAGAGTGCTTGCCTTGCATGCATGAAGCCCTGGGTTTGATTCCTCAGTACCACATACACAAAAGAAGCCAGAAGTGGCACTGTGACTCAAATGGTAGTATGCTAGCCTTGAGCAAAAGAAGTTCAGGGACAGTACCCAGGCCCTGAGTTCAAGCTCCAGGACCAGCGATGTATATATTCACACACACACACACACACATATATTTATGGAGTACCCTGTGCACAATTAAGTTCAAATCAGAATAAACGTTTCTATTTCCTCATTTATCTTCTACAATAAACTATGGACAAGCTAGGCGCCGGTGGCTCACGCCTGTAATCCTAGCTACTCAGGAGGCTGAGATCTGAGGATCACAGTTCAAAGCCAGCCTGGATGGAACAGTCCATGAGACTCTGATCTCCAATAAACCACTAGAAAACCGGAAGTGGTGCTGTGGCTCAAACAGTAGAGCGCTCATCTTAAGCTGAAGAACGCAGGGACAGCGCCCAGACCCAGAGTTCAGGCCCCACGATGGACAAAAAAATAAAATAAAACAAAAAACAAAAACTATGGACAGCCTCCTCTGGGAAAGCTGAGCCAAGCCCCTTCCACAAAGCCCTGTCCCGTCCTATGAGCCACAGCTCCAGTGCTTCAAATCATAGTTGACTCTTGCTACATAATATGAACTTCCCAAAATTAATCCTCAACTCACATTCTAGCAAAGCAATTAATCGGAAAGACCACAAAGGAGGAAGCAACAATGCTCAATAGGAAGTGTACTCATTACCTTGCTCATGTAACTGTAATCCCTCTGCACAACATTTCTACAATAAAAGAAAGTCCAGCCGGGCTGAGGATCGCGGTTCAAAGCCAGCCCGGGCAGGAAAGACCGTGAGACTCCTATCTCCAATAAACCACCAGAAAACCGGAAGTGGCGCTGTAGCTCAGATGGTAGAGCGCTCGCCTTGAGCTTAAGAGCTGAGGGACAGCGCCCAGGCCCGGAGTTCAAGCCCCACGACCGACAAAAAAAAAAAAAGAAGAAAGTCCAAAAAACAAAACAACAAGAATCTGAACAGACCAGGACCTTTGCCCAAATCTAGTTAGTGGTAGGCCCAGAATCAAATCTAGTCACTGTGTTGGTCTGGGGCGTGGCTCAAGTGATGGGCGTGGCTCAAGTGGTGGGGCGTGGCTCAAGCGTGGGGGCGTGGCTCTAATCATAGGGTGTTGAGTGGTTGGTGGGGGCGTGGCTGACGCGGGGGCGTGGCTTGAGTGGCAGAGCACCTGCCACGCAAGCAGTTCGAACTCCAGTGTGCCTAAAGGAGAAGCGCATTGGGCTGCGGGGTGTGGAAGGCTATCCCTGGGCCTTTTTATTTTTGGTGCGTATAAATCAATTACACAATAGAGTTTCAATAGAGTTTCCTTCTGCTATGTCCGTACATGTGTCCAGCATGCTGGGACCAAATTCATCCGCTCTATTAGTTTTTCTCCTCTGTCTGTCTGTCTCTCTTTCTGTCTCTGTCTCTCTTTCTCTCTGTCTCTCTCTGTCTCTGTCTCTCTGTCTCTCTCTCTCTTGCTCGCTCTCTCTCTCCCTCTCTTTCTCTCTCTCTCTCAAAGTAATAGCTCCAAAATTGTGACTCAAGAGAAACAAGCCGACCCGTGGCTGACGTGGCTGCCTTTCGCTCCCTCGCAGACGCTTGCTCCTGTCCCCAGCATGCTTCCTGTGTCAACAGCACGGCCTGCACCTGCAACCCCGGGTACACTTCCAGCTCTGGGCAGAAGATCTTCACCTTCCCCTTGGAAACGTGTGACGGTAAAGGAGTCACCAACAGGAGGGGAAGGAGGGCGTCCCCAGGGCTGTGGGAAAGAGAAATTGCAGAGAAGAACAATGCTATAATAATGATAATAATAATAATCATCATCATCATCATCTACCTATGTAAACCTCACCAAGAAAGAAGCGCCAGATTCTTGTAGAATCTGGCAAGCTCTCAAACTCCTTTTCTCCCCTATCTTGTGAGGATAGTTATGCCAACTCCATGAAGTGGGATCAGATCATGAATAAAACACTGCTTCCTGAGTGATACAGCCTGGTGCAGGGCTGGAGGCATGGCTCAGGCAGGAGAGGGCCAGCCAAGCAAGCAAGCAGAGCAAGCGTGTAGACCTGAATTGAAGTCCAGAATTTCATCCCCTCCCAAAAAAAAAAAAAACAGAAAAGAAAAGAAAAAGAAAGCATGGCACAATTGTTTTCTCAAGTAAGGACAAGGATTGGGCACTAAGATATGTCACTGAAAGAAAAAAAAAGCCAAGTTCTTCATGGTGTCTCACACAATCAGAATATTATGTATCCCTGAAGAAGAATGAAATCCTGACCTGTGCAACCAAGTGGATGAAACTGGAAGGCATTGTGTTAAGTGAAGCAGAAAGCTGGGTAGCACATGCTCTTTTGTAAATGGGAGAAACTAAAAAAGAAAATTCAACATGAAAGGAGGTGCAATACCTACGTGCATCCAATCATATAAAATAGTACTTACTGAGATTAACCCAGGAAATGGAAATGAGGGTTTTTTTCTTTGTTGCTGTTTTGTTTTCTTTTCTTCTCATCTTACTCATTTATCTGTCCCTGGGAGGCACAGGAACAGAGGGGCAAAGGGTGAACAAAGGCAGCATTGGTGCTCACTAGACACTATGTTGAAAATGAACTATACAACTTGTGAATGGGGATGGGAGGGAAAAACTGGGAGAGAAGGGGTGAAATTGTCCCAAAAAAAGTACTCAATACCTCACTTATGTAACTGTAACCACTCTCTATATCACCTTTATAATAACAATAGTAAAATGATGAGGGAGGAGAAAAGAAAACTCAACACGGAAACAGAACAATGCTGGAAAGGTGAGCTAAGGTAAAATTGGGAGAAAATGGGAGAACATGATCAATTCATGAGCATATTTGGAGATATCACAGTAAACCTCATTCGTCTGGCTAACAAATATTAATTTTTCAATTCACAGTTTAGAATGGTTGTGCATGCTTGTAATCCTAGGTACTTAGAAGGCTGAGCACTGAGGATCAAGGTTCAAAATCAGCTGGGGTAGAAAACTCCTTGAATGTTTTCTCTCCAATTAACCGCCAAAAAGACAGAAGTAGAGCTGTGGGTCAAATTGTCAAGCGCCAGCCTTAAGAGGAGAAAAAACAATCTCAGGGCCCAGGTTCGAGTCCCAAAATCAGCATAAAAAGGAAAAATGCAGTGTGAGTATTCTGCTTGGTTACCGGGGAACTTTCGTGCTTGGATTCCAGATGTTGATGAGTGTGCACCTCCTGTGAGCATGGATTGTGGACCAAATGCCCAGTGCCACAACCTCAAGGGGACCTTCGAATGCCGCTGCATGGCTGGATTTGAACTGGCCTCCGGTGGTGTGCAGTTCAAATATTCCAAGGAGAACACTTGTCACAGTGAGAGAATTGGGGTCTTCTTGCTTCCTTTCCTCTTTTCCTCTTCATTGAGTCTGCCAGAATTCACGTTGATGCTATGGAAGGGAGGAAAAAAACATAAACAGTACAATTTTTTTTTTTTTTTAAAGCCGGGTGCCAGTGGCTCACGCCTTCATCTACCCACTCAGAGGCTGAGATCTGAGGATAGTGGTTCAAAGCCAGCCAGGGCAGAAAAGTCTGTGAGACTTTTATCTCCAATAAACCACTAGAAAACCGGAAGTGCCGCTGTGGCTCAAGTGGTAGAGTGCTAGCCTTGAGCAAAAGAAGCTCAGGGACAGTGTCCAGGCACTGAGTTCAAGCCCCAGGAGTGGCAAAAAAGAAACAAAACAAAAAAACTTCTTGCTTCCATTTCTTGGAGTTTATTTCGATAAGCATCATTTTATAAGATCATATGCACATAGTTATTGAGCCCTTGTGACCCTCTCCTAAAACTATCTTCCTTTGTTCTCACTGTGTGAATGTTTAGAGTGCTGTTTAATTAACCAATTCCAGGTATATTTATTTATCTTTTACTATCCACTGGGTTTACTTGTGGATTTATATGCACACTCTAGTTATTACAAATGAAGGAAATTATGCAGCTTTGGGTCTGGCTGACTTCATTTAGTATAATTTTTCCAAGTCTTCCATTTTCTTATGAATGGGGTAATGTCATTCTCTCTAATGGAAGCATAGAATTCATAGATAGACAGGCAAGCAGGCAGGCAGACAGATAGATAGATAGATATCACAGTTTCTTGATCCATTCATCTACTGAGGGGCATCTGGGTTAATTCTATATCTTGGCTCTGGTAAAGAATACTGCAGTGAACATGGTTGTGCTGGTGGCTTTAGCACAGCCTGGTTTGTGGTCATGTATATAAATGGAACAGAGAGAGCAGGAATTCAAATCCAGCAGAAGGTGGGTGGAGGTGGTAGGCAGAAGACACATGCCAGGCCTATAGCTAAGTCAGAAACCTTGCCTGACACCAAGGCACCCCCAAACTCTGAGGCTGACATTCCCTAAGAACCAATAATGCAGAGCCAGGCATCACAAATAGAGCTACACTCGCAGCTCCACGTGCAACCACGGCTGCCCTTGAAGCCATCCAAAGGGAGATTAGTTAACTGACTCTCAGAATCACGTAAATTCTGGTTTATTTGGTTTTGACTTTTGTTTTCTTGTGGGTTTGTTTTTTGTTTGTTTGGAATATGCCAGTCCTGGGGTATGAACTTGGGGGCTGAGTGTGCTGTCCCTTAGCTTTTTCACTCAAGGTTGGCATTCTACCATTTGAGCCACTCCTCCACTTCTTGCTTTTAATTGGTTAATTTGAGATAGGAGTCTCACAGGCTTTCCTGCCCATGCTGGCTTTGAACCTGGAATCTCAGATCTCAGCCTCCTGAGTAGCTGAAGTTACAGGTATGAGTCACCAGCCCCCGCCTCCAGAAAGAGACTTTAAAGCTAAACTCTCACAAACTGGTTCCGTTAAAAAATAAAACTGCTATTCTACTTTATACCAGAAGCCATGCATTACCCTAATAACTAACCATGTCGGGTTTTTTTTTGTTTGTTTGTTTTTTGTTTTTGTCGGTTGTGGGGCTTGAACTCTGGGCCTGGGCGCTGTCCCTCAGCTCTTCAGCTCAAGGCGAGCACTCTACCACTTGAGCTACAGCGCCACTTCCGGTTTTCTGATGGTTTATTGGAGATAGGAGTCTCACGGTCTTTCCTGCCCGGGCTGGCTTTGAACCAGCATCCTCAGATCTCAGCCTCCTGAGTAGCTAGGATTACAGGCGTGAGCCACCAGCGCCCGGCTAACCATGTCGTATTTTATTTAAAGTATTCAGATGAAGGAGTAGCATTTCTATTGCCAATTAAAATAAAATAAAATAATTAAGCCAGGCACCAGTGGCTCACACCTGTAATTCTAGCTACTCAGGAGGCTGAGATTTGACAATGCAGTTTGAAGCCAGCCCAAGCAGGAAAGTCTGTAAGACTCTTATCTTGAATTAACTACCAAAATGCTGGAAATAAAGCTGTGGCTCAAGTGGTAGAGCACTAGCCTTGAGCACAAAGAGGCTCAGAAACAGCACCCAGGTCCAGGGTTCAAGTCCTAGGAGAAGGCACAAAAAGAAAAACAAAAACTAGCATGGTGCCAGTGGTTCACATCAGTAATCTTAGCTCTTCAGGAAGCTGCAGTCCAGAGGACTGTGGCATGAAGCAAGTCCCAAAGACTTCATCTCCAATTAAACAACAAAATAAAACTGGCTGGAGGGCATGGCTCAAACGGTAGCGCCAGCTGAGCAAGCGTGAGACCCTGAGTTCCATCCTCAATACCACAGGGGAAAACAAGTAAGGCACATGTGCCACCCTAGGATGAATGAGGAGCTCAAGCTTTGAACCCCTATCCCCAACAAAAACAGTGTCGGTGAAGACAGAGTACAAACAATGAAGATGAATGATATGAATATATCATTATACAAATTGCAATGAGGATCAATTGTAATGGTGATTGAAAGCAGAGTGTAAGTCCAGATTTTGCAGATGGAGAATTGCCTAGCCAGCCACCTGGGCACCGGGTCCAACAGTAACTGCTCTCCATGTGTTGCAGAGACCAACTCCTCAAAGGCAGCTCAGGGCCACCAACAGGTGAGCAACACTCACTGGTCCCCGGAACCCAGCAGGAGACAGAGGCCAGGAAACGAGTACTGACAAAGTCCCAAGCTGGCAAGAGGAGGGATGGACAGATGGATAGATGTACAGGCAGATCAATGGATGGACAGACAGACAGACAGACAGACAGATAGATAGAAGAATAAGTAGAATGTACACAATAGTTGATAGATAATGTTACACGTTATAAACATGATGTATTATTATCTGCCAATAATATTATATTCCACATTATTTTATTATACATACTATGATGTAATGCATAATGATATCATATACTACTCAATCCATATGATGTCAGCCAGGTCTGGTGGTGCAATACCTGTAATGCCAGCACTAAGGAGGCTGAGGGAGAAGGATCGTGAATTTGAGGCCAACTGGGGCCATTATCTGAAACCCTGCCTGAGGAAAAAAAACACATATGTGTTATTTCATTATACAATATTACGTGATTATATGATCGGTTATACATTTTTACGTGACTAACATTCTTAAAGCAAAATTCTACATGTCATGAATTGCAGTGTTATACATATCATAATACTTTTCTGTTGATATGATGATTTATGACTTAGACACACACATACACATTTATCATGTGTCACGTGTCACTGCATGTACACACACGTAGATGAATACACACGTATACACACTAGATAAATAGATACAAACGTGACTGTGAGTTAGGGCACACAGATTATTCACAAAACTGTTCAAAATTCTTCGACTTGCTTCTGTGTTTGGCTCTCTACGTCCCCTCTTCCTGCCACCCAGAGCCCTGTGATTCTCTTAACAGAAATAAAGCACAAAACTAGCTTAATAAACCGGGCACCAGTGGCTCACGCCTGTCATCCTAACTACTCAGGAGAGTGAGATCTGAGGATCATGGTTCAAAGCCAGCCCAGGCAGGAAAGTCTGTGAGGCTCTTATCTCCAATAAAACCACCAGAAAACTGGAAGTGGCGCTGTGGCTCAAGTGGTAGAGCACTCGCCTTGAGCTGAAGAGCTGAGGGACAGCGCTCAGGCCCAGGGTTCAAGCCCCATGACCGACAAAAAAAAAAAGTAACAAGGCCCATTTAAATTCAAGAATTTTGGAGGATTTTTTGTTTGTTTTACAACTTGTAATCGTTATCGCCATTGTCATAGCTCATAAAGCTACTTAGCTCATAAATGTAGCTCACAAAGAATTAAATGTAGCCTGGCATTTGCCTATAATCCTAGGGACATGGGAGGCTGGGAATGGAAGGATTCAAATTGGAGGCCAGCCAGAGCATGCTCCCTACCTCACCCCGTAGCTGGGCGCAGTGGCTGAAACCTGACATCCCAAACTGCACGGGAGCCGGAGACTGGGTGGACAGGAAGACTAGAGCAGTGCTACCTGAAAAGTCTGTGAGAGGGGCTGGGAAGGCGGCTCAGTGGTAGGGCGCTTGCCTGGCACGCCTGAGGCCCTAGGTTCGATTCCTCAGCACCACATAAGAAAAAAGAAAAAAGCCGGAAGCGGCGCTGTGGCTCAAGTGGTAGAGCGCTAGCCTTGAGCTGAAGAGCTGAGGGACAGCGCCCAGGCCCAGAGTTCAGGCCCATGACTGGACCCAAAAAAAAAAAAAAAGTCTGTGAGACTCCATCTAGAAAGTTGGACCCAGTGATTCATGCCTGTAATCCCAGCATGACAGGAAGCCCCCAAGGAAGTGCTCTACCACTTGAGCCACATCTCCAGCCCTCCCCCGCTTTTTTAAACCTTTTTACTTTAGTTGTTTTCCAAGTAGCATGCTGAATGTTTCACCTCAGACCAGCCTCAAACACAATCCTTTCCCCTATGCCTCCCGTGCAGCACCACACTACTCCCAGCTTCTCCGTTAAGATGGGGGGGATCCTAACGGGGGGTCCCCCACTTTTTGCCTGGGGCTGGGCTCAACACATCGATCCACCCAGTCTCCACCTCCTGAACAGCTGGGATTAAAGGTGTGCTCCACCGCACCTGTCCACATTCGATTGATAAAATAAATGTTCTTTGTGACTTCAAAGCTGCAGGAAATTGTCAACAAGTTCGAGTCACTACTCACCAATCAGACTCTGTGGAGAAGAGAGGACAAACGGGAACTCGCCTCCGCAGCGTCATCCCTCCTCCAGGATGCAGAATCTAGTGTTCTCGAAGCAGCCTTGAAAACCCCACGGCGAAAAATCCAGGAAGCCTTCAACAGGACTCTGGGTAAGTTGAAGATGATTAGCCAGGGATCTCTGCTAAATAATTGGAAAACAGACAAGAGAGGCAGCGCATGCGCCCATCGTTGTAAAAAGGGAGACAACGCAGACCTCGTGCGGTGAGAGGAGGTGGAGGGGCAGAGGAGGACCAGGGGATGGGGGAGGGGGATATTTGGGGGAACCATGGGAATCAAGGAAATGTGCACAATACTGCAATTGTGTGAGGCTGCACAGGGGTTAACTTCACAAATAGTACAGTTGGGCAGTTTCTTGGACATTAAATTGGACCACAAACTGGGCGCCGGTGGCTCACGCCTGTCATCCTAGCTACTCAGGAGACTGAGGTCTGAGGATCACGATTCAAAGCCAGCCCGGGCAGGAAAGTCTGTGAGGCTCTGATCTCCATCAGAAAACCGGAGGTGGCGCTGTGGTTCAGGTGGTAGAGCGCTTGCCTTGAGCACAGAGAGGCTCAGGGACAGAAACCAGGCCCAGCGACACCCAACTCTAAAATATTCTTGCTTGCCGGTATGCTATCCTGTTATTCCCCTTTTTTAACCTTTGTGACGTGTACAGAAGAGACAAAGCAGAACGTTAATGCCCCCAACTTGACAATTTCCTATTCCTAGTCACGCTTCATCTTGTCTGGTTTTGTGGTTGTGTCACTAAGGATGGAACCCGGGCCCTTCACATGCTGGGAAAGTTCTCTCTAGCACGGAGCTACCCCTGCCCCAGCCCTCTGCTGTATTTTATTCTCATATCTTTTTTATTTCTGACAGTACTGGAGTTTGAACTCAAGCCTTGCTTGCACTTGCTAGGCTGGTGCTCTATCGCTGAAGCCACACCCCCTACTGAGCCACGCCCCCAGGCTGAGTCAGGCCCCTAACCCTTAGGCCACACCCCCTGCTGATGAGCCACGCCCCCAACACCTAAGCGATGGCTTAGGTGGCACTGAGCCACGCCCCCTGGCCTAAGCCACGCCCCTTGGCCTAAGTCACACCCTCGCTCTGGGAGCCACGCCCCTACCTCTGCCGCTTCATTCTCTTTTTTTTCTTTTTTTCTTTTTTTTTTTTTGGTCATGGGCCTGAACTCGGCCTGGGCGCTGTCGCTCAGCTCTTCAGCTCAAGGCTAACGCTCTACCACTTGAGCCACAGCGCCACTTCCGGCTTTTTTTTTCTGCTTATGTGGTGCTGAGGAATGGAACCCAGGGCCTCATGCATGCAAGGCAAGCGCTCTACCACTGAGCCACCTTCCCAGCCCCTCTCTTTTTTTTCAATGAAGACTTGGATCCCCTCAACCAAGGGAACCTTTGTTAAACACCCAGGTAATTCCTCATCTCCTCACCATTATTCCCCGTCCTGTCTTGTCCTTAAAGCTGTCCCTCTTTGTCCGTAATTGCTTTTGGAGAATAAATGCCGCGTGCCTGTATCACTAGGCAGGGGCAGGGAGATTGCAAGGTGGAGGCCAGCTAGGCATGGCTACAGAAACCCTAGCTCGGGCTGGGAAGGTGGCTCAGTGGTAGAGCGCTTGCTTTGCATGCCTGGGGCCCTGGGTTCGATTCCTCAGCACCCCATAAGCAGAAAAAAAAAAAGCCGGAAGTGGCGCTATGGCCCAAGTGGTAGAGCGCTCGCCTTGAGCTGAAGAGCTGAGGGACAGCGCCCAGGCCCAGAGTTCAGGCCCCACGACCGGACCCAAAAAAACAAAAACAGAAACCCTAGCTCATAGACATAAAACTAACTGGCTGGGGGGGTGGGCACGACTCAAGAGGTAGAGCCTTTGCTTGCATGTGAGATGCCCTGGTTACATTCCCAAGATTGGGGGTTGGGGGAGGAAGCAAACGGTTACAGCCTCGCTTAATTTCTGAACGCCATTTCCCGCTTGTGTGAAACAATGGTTCCTCCTTGAGCCTTAGGAGGACGATGTGAGACGCCATTTATAACTCACTGCCTGGACCATCACAGACTCCTTGTAATAGGAGCCTTTGGTGTTCCTCACTGGCGACAACTCAATGTGTGTGTGTGTGTGTGTGTGTGTGTGTGTGTGTGTGTGTGTGTGTGGATCATAGGCCTTGAACTCTGGGCCTAGGCTCGTCCCCAGGCTCCTTTTGCACAAGGGTAGCATTCTACCATTTTAGCTACACCACCATTTCACCTACATCTCCACGTCAGGCTTTGCTTTTGTTTTCCTGTCCTTAATTGGAGATAAGAATCTTAGGGACTTTCCTGCCCTCCTGAGTAGCTAGGATGACAGGTATGAGCCACCGCTTCCCAGCTCAGCAGTGACAACTCATATTTATTTGAATACTTATGGAATTACTGTTTACTGTACAGTCAAGCAAATGAGACTCAGCTACCTTTAGAAGCTTTTTATACTGTTAACTGCTGCCTTCCTTCCCAGCTGTTGCCACACAGACCGTTGGGGACAAATGTTCTGAAGAAAGAAAGGTGTTCACATTAGATGTGCACATGAACTCCATGCAGGTCCATTGTGATGATGTCATCGAGGAAGACGCGCAAGGTTGGTGTGACCGCAGCCGTCCCAATCCTTCCTACATCCAGAGATGCCCCGGGGAAATGCATCCCATGGGCTCCTGCCTGGCAGCATGCTCACCCTCAGACTGGGTATCTTTTCCTTTAATAATAATAATAAATTTATACTAAAAAAGAATTACAGTAGCCCTGTAGCTGAAGTGGTAGAGTGCTTTCCTTGAGCTGAAGAGCTCAAGGACAGCGCCCAGGCCCAGAGTTCAGGCCCCATGACCAACCAAAAAAAGAAAGAAAGGAAGGAAGGAAGGAAGAAGGAAAGAAATCCCTTTCATATTTGGGCTGGGAAGGTGGCTCAGTGGTAGAGTGCTTGCCTTGCATGCATGAAGCCCTGGGTTCGATTCCTCAGCACCACATAAACAGAAAAGGCTGGAAGTGGCGCTGTCGCTTAAGTGGTAGAGCGCTAGCCTTGAGCTGAAGATCTGAGGGACAGCGCCCAGGCCCAGAGTTCAGGCCCCACGACCGACAAAAAAATGAAATAAAGAATTACCCTGAAATTTAACTAATAATAATAACTAAAGTAGCCAGGGATCAGTGGCTCATGCCTAAAATCGTAGCTACTCAGAGGCTGAGCTCTGAGGACCCTGGTTCAAAGCCAGCCGGGCAGGAAAGTCTGTAAGACTCTTATCTCCAATGAACCACCAGAAAACCAGAAAAGATGCTATGGCTCAAAGAGGTAGAGCGCTAGCCTTGAGCAAAAAAGATCAGAGACAGCACTCAGGCCGTGAGTTCAAACCCCATGACCGACAAAAACATAAATAATAATAACAGTAATAATAATAATAATAATAAGTACCTGACTGGGGGCGTGGCTCTGCAGTGGGGGCACTGCCACTGCACCTAATTATGGGTCGAGAAGGGATCCCCTGAACAATTTTGGTGGCTGGCATCAAACCACATATTCCCATTCTCATTAGAGGTTTTTTGGGGTGTGGAGATGGAACCCAAAGTTCCAGGAATGCTAAACACTAGGCAAGGGGCTGGGAAGGTGGCTCAGTGGTAGAGCGCTCGCCTTGCATGCCTGAGGCCCTGGGTTCGATTCCTCAGCATTCCATAAGCAAAAAGAAAGAAGCCGGAAGTGGCGCTGTGGCTCAAGTGGTAGAGCGCTCGCCTTGAGCTGAAGAGCTGAGGGACAGCGCCCAGGCCCAGAGTTCAGGCCCACGACCGGACCCAAAAAAAAAAAAAAAAAAAAGAACACTAGGCAAGCTGCTCATACCACCAAGCCATGCTGCCTATTGCCTAGCCACGCCCCTACCGCCGAGCCACGCCCCCACCACTGAGCCACGCCCCCACCACTGAGCCACGCCCCCACCACTGAGCCACGCCCTGATTAAATCATACCTCCTACTCAGAAGTTCCATCCCCACTGCCAAGCCAAACGCCACACTGCCAAGCCACGCCCCCAAAGATTAGCCACGCCCTATGGATAAGCCACTCCCTCACCTGCTGCTGAACCACACCCCTACCAGAAAGCCACGCCCCACCGCCAAACCACAACCCTATGGCTGAGCATGCCTCCCATTAGGCCACGCCCCCAGGACAGAGCCACGCCCCTGCCGTCTAAGCCACGCCCTCTATCCAAACACTTTACAAAGAGATCCCATTTTCTGTTTCCTCAGGCCCCAGCGCCATTGCCTTTATCTCCTATTCTTCTCTTGGACACATCCTCAATGAAACTTTTTTTGAAGAGACAGAGATGCTCCAACCCACTTCCCTGGACTTCCAAGAGAAGATGGAGGAGGACGAGCCCTTGTACCTGAACTCCCAGATAGTGAGCGCAGCCCTGGGATCCAGCTCCGGCCGCAGGGGCTCCTACCTCCCCGGCTTCGTCACCCTGACCCTGCAGCATGTGAAGGTGGGTGCCAGCTGCCAGGAGCCCTGGCAGTGCGCTTGCTATGCAAGCAACCCGGCAGATGGGAGTCCATTTTGGGAAGACTTAAATCCTGTCCTGGTACCCAGCGGGGAGGGGCGGTTGCCAGGGCAACCTGCAGGTACATCCCTGGCTGTGGAAGAACCTTAGGTGAAACACTATCGCATTTGCATAGAACCCTCACAATCCTACTTTAAATAGGGGCTCCTAGAGTGGCTCAGGCGGAAGTGGGCGTGGTTCTGGTGGAGGTGGGCGTGGCCTGTCGACGCGGGGCGTGGCTCCCCTGGTTTGGGTGGGGGTCTGGCTCAAACCAGTAGAGTACCTGCCTAGCAAGAACAAGGCCCTGGGTTCAAATCCCAGTGCCACCACAGAAACTAAGAATTCCTGATGGGATGTCAATGCAAATGACTGCTATACCAAGTCATTCTGGGGATAGTGACCAGAAAGAACTCTGGACATTTTCAGCACATATACAACAAATATTGTGTATGGATATGGCTATGATTTGATCCTTACACAACGTATACCTACACCAAAAGAAAGCACAATATATTCCATACCTGTGTATAATTCTTTATTTGGGGGGGGGGAGTCCGGTTGTGGGCCTGAACTCTGGGCCTGGGCGCTGTCCCTCAGCTCTTCAGCTGAAGGCTAGCACTCTACCACTTGAGCCACTTCCAGCTTCTTTCTTTTTGCTTACGTGGTGCTGAGGAATCGAACCTAGGGCCTCAGGCATGCAAGATAAGCGCTCTACCACTGAGCCACTTCCCAGCCCCATGTGTATAATTCTTATGTGTCCATTATAAACTTTTTTTTTTTTGCATGCTGGAACTCAGGGCCTGGGCGCTGTCCTTGAGCGATTTCACACTCTACCACTTGTGCCACAGCTAAGCTTCTGGTGTTCTTGGAGATAGGAGGCTGGGGGTGGGGGAGCTGGGAAGGTGGCTCAGTGGTAGAGCGCTTGCCTCACATGCATGAGGCTCTGGGGTCGATTCCTCAGCACCACATAAGCAGAAAAATAAGCCAGAAGTGGCGCTGTGGCTCAAGTGGTAGAACACTCTCCTTAAGTGGAAAAGCTGAGGGACAGCACTCAGGCCCAGAGTTCAGGCCCCATGACCGACAAAAATAAAGAGTCTGCCGGGCTGGCTTCAAACCCAGATCCTCAGATCTCAGCCTCCCGAATAGCTGGGATGACAGGCGTGAGCCATCCTTGATTGTGACACTTCATTCCATGCAGTAGAGGGCACGTGTGACCCCTGACCCGTGTGCCCTCGCCCAGACATTGCCAGGAACAGGGCCCCGCATCCTTTCTGTTTCCAGAAGAACCCTCGCAGCAGAAGGACCCTGTGCGTGTACTGGGCAGCCACCGGTGCGGGCGGCCACTGGGACACAGCTGGTTGTTTCCTGGTCAGCGTGAACGGAAGTCACACCGTGTGCAACTCCACTCACCTGTCCAGCTTCGCTGTCCTCATGGCCTTGACCAATCTGGTATGGTGCACGCGCTTAATGCCTCCCCTAATGCAGCAGGACCTCAGTACCCTGGTTGATATTGGTTCTACCCAGGGACCAAAACCTAAGGATGCTCAATTCCTCCATGCAAAATGACGTCATAATGTCACATAGCCCAAGGCACGCCCTCCTTCTAGACTTCTCCATCACCACAAACATGACCTAGGATCCCTGTTAAGACGGAAATGGGGGGAATCGTGGTCACATTGTCCTACTCAGGGAATCACAGCAAGGGAAAACCTCCCATGGACTCAGCAGAGTCCCAGATTTTTGCATGTGTGCCGGTCCTGGGGCTTGACCTCCAGCCTGGGTGCTGTCTTCAGTGATTCACTCAAGGCTAGTGCTCTACCACCTAAGCCACTCCAGCTTTTTGATGGTTCACTGGAGATTAAAAAATAAAAAATAAACTTTCACAGACTTTTCCTGCCCTGGCTGGCAGCGAACCGCCATGCTCGGATCTCAGCCTCCTGAGAAGCGGGGATGGCAGGCGCGGCCGCCAGCACCTGGGTTTTTGGAGTTTTTATAACGCTTTTTCATTTGCTTGATTTCTGCTTTTGGACACAGGGCCACACGATGTGACCTGGGCTGTCCTCACGTTGCAATCCTCCTGCTTTAACCCCCTGAGCTGGTACTACGTGTGCGCGCACCCTCTCGGCCAGCTATGAAAATGCACTTAGGCCAAAACAAGCCTCATGCCAAAGTGCCATGTTTACATGGGTCGCATATTCTCTCACCGTTATGCCCACTCATTGATGAGCATCAGAATTGTCCACATTAGCGACATGTCATCGGAATACACATGTTTGCTGGAAGTGGTGCTGTGGCTCAAGTGGTAGAGCGTTAGCCTTGAGCTGAAGAGCTGAGGGACAGCGCCCAGGCCCAGAGTTCAAGCTCCACCACTGACAAAAAAAAAATGCTGAGTAGGTGTGTGTGCATATATGGTGTCATGTGTGTGCTAACCATGTTCTTTGGCATGTGTTAAGTATATGTCAGTCGTATATATTCACTAGGCCTGCATCATTTGCATGTTAAATGTGTGTCCATTGCAGATATTAAATAGGTTATCTACCTACGTTACGTGTGTCATTTGCATATGTTACCTATCTGCTGCTTGCATGTTTTGTATTGGAACACAAAATGGGTATGTTAAGTGTGCCATGTGCATATGCTAAAATGTGTGTCATTTGCATTACCTAAGTATGTTATTTTCCATGTGTTAAGTATGTGCTATTTGCATGTGTAAATGTTATTTGCACCTGTAAATATGTTATTTGCATGTGTACGTATGTTACTTGCATGTGTAAGTGTGTCATTTGCATGTGCAAGTTTGCTATTTGCATGTATAAGCATATGTTGTTTGCATGTGTCAAGTGTGAGGCGTCTGCATGTATGAAGAAAAGGAGGGAAGCTTTTATCTGTGTGCACTTCCCGCCTCTTCACCGGCCTTCCTGCCTGGCATGGGGTAGTCTGGGGGGAGAGAGGCGGGCCCAGAACCTCACAGCAGGAACAGTGACCCAAACCTCTGCTCCGCCCCCTCCCAGGAGGCCGACCCCGCCCTGGCCCTCATCACCCAAGTGGGGCTCAGCCTCTCCCTGCTCTGCCTCCTCCTGGCGGCCCTCACCTTCCTCCTGTGCAGGGCCATCCGCAACCTCAGCACCACCCTGCACCTGCAGCTCTCCATCTGCCTCTTCCTCGCCCACCTCCTCTTCCTCACCGCCATCCACCGCACCGAGCCCAAGGTACCCACCGTGCCCCTCGGCCCCCAGGCCCCCTGCCCCGCCCAAGGGCGCACGGAGCCAGGCTGCCGCCTTGGACTGTGAAATGAAGTGGCCTCACAAGGGGCTCCTATAACAAGACGGACTTTCGATTTGAGCAAGGGACTGTATTTGGGGGATCCTGGAGATCCTGCATGCTTGCCAGGCAGGAGCTCTACCTTTTGAGCCATACCTCCAGCACTTTTGCTCGAATTATTTTTAGGATAGGGTCTTACTCCGCACCCAGGTTGTCCTGGACCTCAGTCCACCTGTTTGCATTTCCCACATAGCTGAAATGACAGGTACGCACCCAGCTATGGACTGAAGTGGAATCCCGGGAACCTTGACCTAGGCCAGCGTCAAACTGTGCGCCTCCTGATCTCAGCCTCCTGCATAACTAGGTTTAGAGGTGGTTGTCTCAACCCCTTGCTGTTGTGGCTGCTGCTGCTGCTGTTATCATTAGAGACAATGTAGCCCAGGTTGACCTCCATCTCCCCACCCCACCTCATCTCCCAGGGCTGGCATTCCAGACAACCACTGCGCCTCCCCCGCGTGAGGGAGAGACCACTTTCTGTAAACTTATGCCCTGGAATACTACTCAGCCTTCAAAAAGAAGGGACACCTGTTATTGATGACCACACCCTGTCCCTGGAAATGGTAGAGCTAGTGTCCCCACCACACGATGTCTAGACATGGGTCTAGACATTTTCAACCCACCAGGGGGAGACAGAGAGCTTCTGGATTTCTCTTCCAAATCTGCTCTTCTGAGTGGCTTTAAGTAAGCTCAGGACATTTTTATGTGGTTTTTAACATTCTGTGTTATTTTATCCTACGTTTAAATTGTTTCTCTGATAATAGTAATAATAGATGACCACCATTTGTTGTTAGAAGTCGCTGGGAGGGTTGATGAGGGGGACTGGTTTGGGGGTTTGTTTGATTTGGTTTTAGTGTGTATGTGTGTGCTGGTCCTGGGACTTGAACTCAGTGCCCAGGCGCTGTCCCTGAGTGTTATTACTCAAGGCTGGTGCTCTATCACTTGAGCCACAGGTACCCGGCCATGTTAAAAGCAGTTTCATAAGCCACCTCCCCTTCTCCTCTCCCCTTCTTCCTCCCCCTCCTCCCCTCCCTTCCTTCCCTCCTCCCTCCCCTCCTCCTTCCCCTCCCTTCCTTCCCTCCTCCTCCCCTCCCCCCCTCCCCCCTCCTCCTCCCCTCCCCCCTCCCCCCTCCTCCTCCCCCTCCTCCCCTCCCCTCCTCCTTCCCTCCTCCCCCTCCTCCTCCCCTCCTCCTCCTCCCTCCCTCCCCCTCCTCCTCCCTCCCCTCCTCCCCTCCCCTCCTCCCCTCCCCTCCTCCTCCTTCCCCTCCCTTCCTTCCCTCCTCCTCCCCTCCCCCCTCCTCCTCCCCTCCCCCCTCCTCCTCCCCCTCCTCCCCTCCCCTCCTCCTTCCCTCCCCCTCCTCCCCTCCTCCTCCCCTTCCTCCTCCCCTCCCCCCTCCTCCTCCCTCCCCCCTCCCCTCCTCCTTCCCTCACCCTCCTCCCCTCCTCCTCCTCCCTCCCCTCCCCTCCTCCTCCCCCTCCTCCCCTCCCCTCTTCCCTCCCCTCCTCCTCCCCCTCCTTCTCTCCTCATTCTCCTCCCCCTCCTCTTCCCCTCCCCCCTCCCCCTCCCCCTCCTCCCCCCCCCCCCCCCCGCAGGTGCTCTGCGCCGTCATCGCCGGCGCCCTGCACTACCTCTACCTGGCCGCCTTCACCTGGATGCTGCTGGAGGGGCTGCACCTGCTCCTCGCCGCCCGCAACCTGACGGTGCCGCACTCCTCGGGCGCGAGCGCGGTCACGAAGTGGCTCGTGTACCCCGCGGGCTACGGGGTCCCCGCCGTCGTGGTGGGCGTCTCGGCCGCCGCCAGGCCTCGGCTGTACGGATCCCCTGCGCGGTGAGCGCCCCGCGCGCCCCCAGACCCGCGCGGCGCCGGGCAGCGAGCTTGCCAGGGGCCCGGCCACGCCGGGGCCACGCCGGGGTCACGCCGGGGTCACGCCCAGACCCACGCCGCACCCGGGCAGCGAGCTTGCCAGGGGCCCGGCCACGCCGGGGTCACGCCCGGGTCACGCTGTAGTCTCCGCTGACCGAGAAACCGTGAGCCTCTGATCACAAATGAGCCGCCCAGAAGCCAAGGAGAGCGCTGGGCCCCGGGTGCAAGCCCCAGCAGCAGCACGAGAGCAAAGCGGCTGAGAGGGTTCTTTAAGGGGAGATTTGGGCCATTCGGACTCAACTTTCTCTCATGATCTGGAATGCTGAGGCCTCAAGAATCAAGCAAGGGCGCCGGGAAGGGGGCTCAGGGGTGGAGCGCTCGCCTCGCATGCCTCAGGCCCGGGGTTCGAGGCCTCAGCACCACATACACAGAAAAAGCCGGAAGTGGCGCTGTGGCTTAAGTGGCAGAGCGCTCGCCTGGAGCTGAAGAGCTGAGGGACAGCGCCCAGGCCCAGAGTGCAAGACCCACGACTGGACCCAAAAAAAAAAAAAAAAGGATCGCCGTTGTTTCCATAGTCCCAGCACTGGGAATCTAGTGCTGGCAAAAAAGTTTAAGGTGACACCAAGTGGCAGTAAGTGTCCTAGCCCGGGGTGTCATCCCCTGGCTTGAGGGAAGGATTAGAAAAGTTGTCAGACTGGAGAACGCATCTCTTACTTTCTCTGAGCTCTGTGTCTTCTTCTTCCATTGTTTCCAGCTGCTGGCTCCAGCTAGACCAGGGGTTCATCTGGGGTTTCCTTGGCCCGGTCTGTGTCATCGTGTCTGTGAGTATATGTCAACCCTGGGCATATGCCCCTGGGCATAAAATAACCCAAGAGAGCCAGCCATGGTGGCACAGGCCTGTAATCCCAGCCCGCAAGAGGCTGAGGCTGACCACGGACTCGAGGCCAGCCTGGTCTACGGAGTTAGGCCCTGTCTCAAGAAAGGATAGTGCAAGCCCCAAACATGGCCTAAGTTATCCAGCTGGACTTGTTCCATCTTGATGGAGGCAGAGTCGTGAGCAGTGGAAGACTGAGGTAGATTTGTGTGCAAGCAGATCTGTCTGCACGTGGTCATTGTTTCTCCTCACTTTGCCACGTTCTTCCTGCAGGTGAATTTAGTGTTTTTCATCTCCGTCCTTTGGATTTTGAAAAGGAAACTTTCTTCTCTCAACAGTGAAGTGTCAACCATCCAGAACACAAGGTAGGATGCAACAGGGGGGTCTTTCCACCCTCCCCTCCCTTCCCCTCCCCTCCATCCTGGCTCCATCCTCTGTCCATCCATATTCCTGGCTTACATGCAGTCCAAGTGGAGCCTGCTACACTTGCTCAAATCCCATTGGCTGACCTTAGTCACGTGCTGACACCCAGCCGCAAGGGAGGCTGGGAAATGTAGTCTCCCACTGGGTAGCGCCGTGGCTGGGCAAAAGGATTCTGAAAGGGAAGAAGAGAAAGGAGAAAATTGGCAGTTTCTGCCTCACAGTTCAAGGTGCATGAAAGAGTACTCCTTTGAGGGAGTGTGGATTTTGTGGTTGTTGTGGTTGTTGTTTGCAAGTACCCGAGTTTGAACTCAGGGCCTCACACTTGATTGGCTTGCTTGCTCCTGGCAGGCATAGGCGTTCTACCCCTTGAGCCACGCCTCCAGCTCAGCTTTTTGCTGGCTAATTGTAGATTACAGTCTCACAGACTTTCCTGCAGGGGTGGAATGCAAACCACAGTTCTCAGATCTCAGCCTCTTGTGTAGCTAGGACTCCAGGCGTGAGCCCCTAGCGCCCCACAGGTGATCTGTTTGTTTGTTTTTTAACCACACACTTCTGATGCCTCCCAGGATGCTGACACTCAAAGCAACAGCTCAGGTGTTTATCCTGGGCTGCACGTGGATCCTGGGCGTCCTGCAGGTGGGCCCGGCGGCGCGGGTCATGGCGTACCTGTTCACCATTGTCAACAGCCTGCAAGGCGTCTTCCTCTTCCTGGTCTACTGCCTGCTCAGCCAGCAAGTTAGCATTTTCCCCTTCCTTTGTTTATTCAAACTTAAAAAAAAGAAAAATGTGGGGCTGGGAAGGTGGCTTGGTGGTAGAGTATTTGCCTAGCATGCATGAGGCCCTGGGTTCAATTCCTCAGGACCACATAAGCAGAAAAAGCTAGAAGTGGTGCTCTGGCCCAAGTGGTAGAGTGCTCGCCTTGAGCAAAAGAAGCTCAGGAAGGAAGGAAGGAAGGAAAGAAAAGACAACATTTATTATAAGAGGCACCAATTTTTAATAGCTTTTGGCAAGTTGATTTATCAAGGATATTACAGGCTCCCGCCTGTCTTCCTAGCCACTCAGGAGGCTAAGATCTGAGGATCAAGGTTCAAAGCCACTTTGAGCAGGAAAGTCTGTGAGATTCTCCTTCTCCTTCTTCCCCCCATCCCCCCGCCTATGAACCAGAATCCTCAAATCTCAGCCTCCTGAGTAGCTAGGATGTCAGGCGGGAGCCACCCAGGCATTGGTATTTTCATTGTTTTTGTTTTTGTGCTGGTCTTGGAGCTTGAACTCAGGGCCTTGCACTGGTGCTTGGATTTTTTTGCTCAGGTCAGGTGCTCAGCCACTTAAACCACAGCTTCATTTCTAGCTTTTCGATGATTTAGTTGGAGATAAAGAGTCTCAAAGCCCAAGCTGGCTTTGAATCTTGATCCTCCAGATCTCAGCCTCCTGGATCAACAAGGATGCCAGGCGGGCGCCCCAGTGCTGCCTCATCCTGGTATTTTCTTTGACGTTCTAGGTCCGGAAACAATACCAAAAGTGGTTTACAGACATCACAAAACCAAAATCCGAATCTGAGACGTACGTGCTCTCCAGCAAGTCTGGCCGGGACACAAGACCCAGTACCACAGAGGTGAGGAAACCTGGGCCCCACGGCGGTCTCAGCTACAGCGCCCCCAGGAGTACTTGGGAATTGAACTCAAGACCTTACACACGCAAGGCAAATGCTCTACACACTAGCCCAAATGGTTGGTTGGTTCATTGCCTGCGTGACTAGTTGCTTAGTTAGTTGGTTTGTTTTTTGGGGGGCCTGTTTCTTTTTGTTTGGTTTTGTTGGTCTGTCATAGGGCTTAAACTCTGGGCCTGAGCGCTGTCCTTCAGCTCTTCAGCTCAAGGTGAGCGCTCTACCACTTGAGCCACAGCGCCACTCCTGGTTTTCTGGTGGTTCAATGGAGATCAGAGTCTCCTGGACTTTCCTGCCCGGGCTGGCTTTGAACTGTGATCCTCAGATCTCAGCCTCCTGAGTCGCTAGGCTGACCGGCGCGAGCCCCCCGCGGCAGTGCCCAGCTCCAAGAGGAATCTTACAATCTTCTGTGGAATGTTGGTTTTTTTTAAATTTTTTCAGACCAAGTGAGGAGAAAGCATTAAAACTAGAACATTCCATGATTCCATTGAGAAATCCACACCCACGAATCCTGCTGGCCCTGTGCGGAGTGGAGCTGAGGACGGAGGCTCACGGCGCATTGTATGACGGGAAGAAAGCCTCGAACCTCTGCTCCCGGCAGTGTTCGCTGGCCATGCTGAGCTCTCAGTAAACAGGTGTGGGGCTGACGTCTCTGTTATGACGTGTCTGGTCCATGCTTGCCCATGGGTACCCCAGCTGTGAGGGCCACAACAGCCCCTCCACTTTTTACTCTGTGTGTGTGTGTGCACACACACGCGTGCACACGCCGGTCCTGGGGCTTAAACTTTGGGCCTAGGCGCTGTACCCTTTGTCCTGAAGGCCGGCGCTCTACCACTTGAGCCATGCTCCACTTTCAGCTTTTTTGCTGGTTTCTTGGAGCTAAGGGTCTCATGGACTTTTCCTACCTGGGCTGGCTTAGGACCCACAGTCCTCAGATCTCAGCTTCCTGAGTAGCTGGGATTACACGCGTGAGCCACCAGGCCCGGCTGCCTGACTCATTAAGTTTTTGTCAGCATTCTCTCTCGGAACTGAATCTGGATGTTTTTCAGGTTTGGGGCAGCGATGTGCCTGGTTGAGGGCGGGGTTGGTTTAAACCAGGAGTTCTCCCCTGGAGGTGGGCTCCTCCTCCCCAGGGACCCTGGGAGGGGACCAGACACCTATTAGGTTGTCATTGAGATACTACAGAGATGGGCTGGGGGGGGTCGACCACCTCCCCCCAGTGTTGGTAGGGCTGACCTTGAAAACCTCTGGTCTGAGGTTGGAGGCGTGGCTCAGGTGGTAGAGCACCTGCCTTGAGCAGAAAAGCTCAGGGACAGGGCCCAGGCTCCAAGTTCAAACCTCAAGCCTCACACATGACAAAAATAATAATAGTAAGTGAAAACTATGCACTAAAATGACATTTTAGGAACTGCTACTATTGTAGAAAGACCACACAGATAACAAAGAGTTTTATTACATCATCATCAACAAGCTTGGTTTAGGCCGGGCACCAGTGGCTCACGCCTGTCATCCCAGCTACTCAGGAGGCTGAGATCTGAGGATCACAGTTTGAAGCCAGCTCGGGCAGGAAAGTCGGTGAGACTCTGATCTCCAATGAACCACCAGAAAACCGGAAGTGGAAGTGGCGCTGTGGCTCAAATGGCACTGGCCTTGAGCAAAAGAGTTCAGGGACAGCACCCAGACCCTGAGTTTAAGCCCCACAACGGACACAAAAAAATATCTAGGCTTATTTTCGACACAGTCTCTTCATGCAGTCCAAGGCTGGCTTGGACATCACAACCTCCCATGCATGCACTAGGACTACAGGCGTGCACCACCATGCTCAGACTTCATTGAACATCTTAACCCACACACACGCATCTCCAACACCTGTGGGCGGATACCTCCATCACCGTCCTGTGGGTGTGTCCGAGCCCCACGATGTATGGTGTGTGTGGAGGGAGGAGTTTACAGCTGCTCTGCCTTTCTAGAAGTTCTTTCAGGAAGGACAAGGTCTGATCTACCACCAAAGACAGGGCCACACTGCCCGTCACACTGGTCCTGTCTCGGTATGTCCTGGATGCTGCCAGAGATCAGTCAGGGAGGGGCGGCGGACCACGCCGCCACTGCGTTTCAGGTTCGGTGTGAGACTCCGCCATGCCCTGCTCTTCAGAAGCCGTGAGCCGAGAGCTCTGTGCAGCCAGCCGAGCCCCGGCCTCCTGCCAGCTTGCAACCAGAACCAGGTTGGAAACCGTTCTTGTCACGGGGTGACGGCGCAGGAGGGGCCAGGGGACCCCACTCTCCAGGATGGGGACCCCCAAGAGTTCAGGATCCCTGGCTTCAACAGGAGCACTTCCGCTCACAGATCCAATAGGTCGTCTTGGCACAAGAGAGGTCATTCCATGAGCCGCCCCTGTTCATGCTGGCACAGTCTTCCTCATGGCTATTGTTGGGTTCCTGGGGGTCCCAGAAACTGGGGAGAAGGGAGGGAGACTGTGAGCAAGAAAGAGGGGTGAACGAAGGAGGCCGGGGAGGGGAGTAATTTCAGTGCACCCCACAATGACGAAGTCAGAGCAATGTCAAGTTATCAAAACTCATAGAGCTGAAGCCGGGTGAGGTGGCGCACACATGTAATCCCAGCACTTGGAGGCCCTCGGGCAAGAGCCAGACTGCGCTACATGGTGAGGCCCTGTCTGAAAGGGAACAAAATAGAAGTGGCGGGCTGGTGGCTCACGCCTGTAATCCCAGCCGCTCAGGAGGCTGAAATCTGAGGGTCCAGGTTTGAGGCCAGCCCAGGCAGGAAAGAGCATCTATGACACTTTTATCTCCAATGAACCAGCAAAAAGCTGGAACTGGAGGCAGAGTGCAAGTGGTAGAGCGCCAGTCTCAAGAAAAAAAAAAAAAGCCAACACAAGCTCAAAATCCCAAATTCCAGCTCCACGACCAGCACATAGGAAAATAATGCGGTGAGATTCCACCACGCACAATGGCTCACACCTTTAATCACCTCGACTCAGGAGACTGAGATCGAGAGGACCGCGATTCAAGGCCAGCCCAGGCAGACAGGGAGACTTCATCTCAATCAATAAGCCAGGCATGACTGGATGCACCTAGCATCCAGCTAATGCCGGAGGCCTAGGGAGGAGGATGGGGATCCGAGGCTAGCCCAGGCAAAATTACAACACCCTACCTGAAATTTTCAAGTATGAAAGAGCTGAGAACTGGTTCCATAGCTCAAGGATAAGGTGACTACCTAGAAGTTGGACATCCTGAGTTCAAACCCCAATATAAAGAAAAGGAAAGAGAGAGAGAGCGCGCAGGCCGGGTGCTGGTGGCTCCCACCTGTAATCCCAGCTACTCAGGAGGCTGAGATCTGAGGGTTAAGGTTTGAAGCCAGCCCGGGCAGAAAAGACCCCATGAGACTCTTATTTCCAATGAATCACCAGAAAACAGGAAGTGGCGCTGTGACTCAAGTGGCCTTGAGCACAAAAAGATACAGGGGCAGCGCCCAGGCCCTGAGTTCAAGCCCCACAACCAACACAAAGGAAGGAAAGGGAAGGAGGGAGCAAATGAACGCACGGGGAAGGAACCATACAGGTGTGAAGTTCCAGCACGTAGGAGGCAGAAACAGGAGGATTGTAAGTCTGGCCTGGACTACATTCCCAGACAGACAGAGTGACTGACATAAAAAGCTCCGGGCTCAGCCACACCCCCATTTCCCGTCTCCTCCCTGTGATCAGGGTCCCCAGAGAAGACAGAGCCCCTCCCCCAACGCAGGACACCTGCCTGAGGGTGACGCGCGACCCGTCCAGCCACCGCCACTCCCCTTCGCGGTCCTTGTCACTCAGCCCCAGCCAGTACACCCGCGGGGAGCCGTGCGCCCGGGAGATAAAGTTCTGCAAGAAGCAATTTCCATTGTCGGTCCTCAAATCTCCCCCACGACCCTCAGGCGGGGACAGGGGGAGGAGGGGCCGGGCTTCGAGACACAAGGACACCCCCAAGGTGTGCAAAGAAGCACCCACAACTTCCCCCACTCTAGCCCCCAAGGACGGGGTGGGGCGGGAGGGGAGACCCGCAGGGCTTCTGTGCCCCTGAGTGGGATGAAGCGCAATGGGCCTGAAGGGGCGGGGCTTAGCGGGAGGCGGTTAGGCGATTGGAGGGTTCTCTTCATCAACAGAAGTGAGTGACATAAAATGAGAAAGAGCCAGCCCTCCCTGCTCTCCGGCTTCCAGGCTTGCTCTCTGACAACCCCCCCCACCCCCCCCACCCCCCCCCCCACTCCCCCCACCCCCACAGTGCCATCCTTCAGTGCCTGACACCGCCAGGACAAAGGCCCTGACCACAGCCAGTAGCCTCTCAAGCCGTAAAGCTATAGAAACCCTGCTTTCTTCATAAGGTTCCCAGATTCTGGTATTTTATTACAGCAATTGACCATGGGCTCTGTTCCTTTCTTTGTAAAGGGAACAATCATAGTGGTGACAATCCTCCAAGACGGAGAAGAGGGTGTTTGCCTAAAACACTCAGGGCTGGAGCTGGTCCACATCCAATACCGGGTAACATACTTTAGCAACAGTCAATTCTTTCCTTTTCATGCCAGGCCTGGGTTTGAACTCAAGGCCTAGGCACCATCCCTGAGCTTTTTCACTCAAGACCAGTGCTCTTCCACTTGAGCCTCAACTCTCCTTCTGGCTTTTTGCTGGTTAATTGGAAATAAGAGCTTCATGGACTTTTCCTGCTCAGGCTGGCTTTGAACTATGATCCTCAGATCTCAGCCTCCTGAGTAGCTAGGATGACAGGCGTGAGCCACTTGCACCTGGCATGTTTATTTATTTATTTTTGGTCAGTCGTGGGGCCTGAACTCAGGGTCTGGGCGCTGTCCAGCATTTCAGCTCAAGGATAGCTTAAGCCACAGCGCCACTTCCAGCTGTTTCTGTTTCTGTGGTGCTGAGGAATGGAACCCGGGGGCTCATGCATACGAGGCAAGCGCTCTACCACTGAGCCACCTTCCCAGCCCCGCATGTTTAATTTCTTATTGTTGGTTTCCTCGGCTTCTCTGACCCAGCCCGCAGCAGCTCTGGTCTACAGTCAGGGCACTAACAGATTCCTTCAGTCATTAAAAAGAGGCTGGTGGTTCAAGCCACTGAGAGAACTGAGATCCTGAGGATCACAGTCCACAGCCAGCCCAGGCCGAAGAGCCCTCTGGGGCCATCCCTCAACTAAGCAGGGCTGGAGGCATGGCTCAAGTGGTAGAGCACCCACGGTGAGCAAGACAGCATTGGTGAGGCCCTACATGAAAACCCTAGTCCTGCAGACAGGGACGGAGACAGAGCGGGGAAGGAGGAAGCGGAGGGGGAGGAGGCCGGGGCGGCTCACGTGCTCCGCGAAGCTGTTAACGATCACCAGGTGAGAGTAGCTCTCCTGGCAGAACTTGCGGGCCTCCTCCCAGGACGCGGTGGTTGAAGAGAAGAAGTAACACTTGTCCTCAAAGGGGAGCCAGCCGTCAGGACACGTGACCCGGCCACAGTCTAGAGATGCGCATGAGCACACGGTCAGCCGTGGACGCGGGCGCCACGGACAGTGCTCAACTCCAGAACACAGCGTTTGCACATCAGCGAGAACCACCCCCAGAGAGCCATGTGGTAGGCCAGCTCTGTCATCGCCTCCATTTCCAGGCAGCACCCCAAATTCCACTCACTCACCTACTAAGCCTCGAAGTTCCAGCAGGGCCTGGCTGGTGTCAGCTCTTACTCCATCCAAGTCCTTCTTCAATCCAGCCAGCCCCGCCATGCCAGTCACTGCCCGAGAAGAAGGGCTTAAGGGTTAAAAGCCTAGATTTATGGCCACTCCTAAAGCCACATTCTCAGGGCCCAGGGTTCCTAGACAGCTCAGAGGAGGCCTAGATCTCTGCACTGGGTCCAGAAAGGAGTGTGAAAGGAAGACCTGATTCCATCATCACAATATAGTTTTAACCAGGCATGGAAGTTCACGCCTGTAATCCCAGCTACCCAGGAAACCCAGATTCTAGGCTGGCCCTGGCTGGTTGTGAAACCCTATTGATCAACATACAAGCCAGGCGTGGGGGGGGCTGGGAAGGTGGCTCAGTGGTAGAGCGCTTGCCTTGCATGCATGAGGCCCTGGGTTCGATTCCTCAGCACCACATAAGCAAAAAGAAAAAAGCCAGAAGTAGCGCTGGCCAGGCATGGGGGCACACACCTGGCATCCTACCTACACAGGAAGCATAAGTAGAATCATAGTCCAAGTTTAAAAAAAAAAAAAAAGCAAGACTATATCTCAAAAAGTAACAATCTAGCCGGGCGCCAGTGGCTCACACCTGACATCCTAGCTACTCAGGGGGCTGAGATCTGAGGATCACGGTTCAAAGCCAAGCCAGGCAGGAAAGACTATGTGAGATTCTTTTTTTGTTTTTGTTTTGGGTCCAGTTGTGGGCCTGAACTCTGGGCCTGGGTGCTGTCCCTCAGCTCTTCAGCTCAAGGCTAGAGCTCTACCACTCGAGCCACAGCGCCACTTCTGACATTTTTTTTGCTTATGGGTGCTGAGGAATCGAACCCAAGGCCTCAAGCATGCAAGGCAAGCACTTTGCCACTGAGCCACCTTCCCAGCCCCTGTGTGAGATTCTTATCTCCAAATGACCACCAGAAAACCAAGAGTGGTGCTGTGGCAAAAGTGGCAGAGTGCTAGCCTTGAGCTGAAGAGCTGAGGAACAGTTCCCAGGCCCAGAGTTCAAGCCCCACGACCAACAGAAGAAAAAAAAAGTAACAATCTGTGCCAAGTGCCTGTAGCTCATGCCTGTAATCCCAGCTAGTAAGGAGGCTGAGATCTGAGGATCGCAGTTCAAAGCCAGTCCAGGCAGGAGAAGTCTGTGCAACGCTTATCTTCTAATGAACTACCAAAAAGTCAGAAGTGGAGCTGTGGCTCAGGTGGTAGAGCGCCAACCTTGAGCAAAAAAGCTCAGGGACGTGCCTAGGCCCTGAGTTTAAGGACCAGTACCAGCACACGCAGACACAGACACAGACACACAGACACACAGACACAGACACACAGTGTGAACCAAAAACAGCTGGGGAGTATGACTCAAGCGGTACAGGATGTGACTGTTGGGGGCGTGGCTCCGCGGTAAGGGGCGTGGCTTTGGCTGGAGGGGTGTGGCTGAACTAGTAGTATCTTTGTGATGGGGCGGGGCTTGGGGAGGGGCGTGGCTAACGCCGCTGATTGACTCAGTGATAGGGCTGGCTCTGCTGTGGGTGTGACCCCACATTAAGGGAGGGGTGTGGTTCAGCGGCTTGGGGCGTGGCTCCGGTGTGGGTGGGGCTCCAATGGATAGGCGAGGCCCATCCATCTAGGGGTGTGGTCCAGGGATAGCACGTGTGCCTAGCAATCACGTGACCTGAGTTGAAACCCCCAGTACCCCTCAAAACACAAGAAAAAAGAAAAAAATGCAAAAGGGCGCAGATATGCTACACTGAAACAGGTGTCTGAAACCCGTGTGCATTTCATACATAGGACACAACCCATTTTGCACAGGCCACCTATCAAGGCTGATGGCCGTCGTATTGGACAGCTGTGGTCCGACCTGCCCGTACGCATGCGCAGCATGCACATGCGCACATGAAGGAACGTGTGAGCCGCGCCCATCAGTATGGGCATGCGCAGAGAAGCACAGCCCGCTCCCGAAGCTCACACTCACCGTTGGCTCTCCACGCCAGCTGCTCCCAGGTCGCCCGCCGCAGGTCCTCCACCACCTCCTGGTCTGTGAGGACAAGGCCCGTTTGAGCCCCGCGTCCTCCCGGTGCCCGGCCTCAGTCTCCCCCGGGTCCCCGAGCTGGGCCTACTCACACTTGGTCAGGGTCAGGGCCAGCGCCAGGGCGCTCAGCAGCAGAGCCGCGGCCGCCAGCGCGCAGAGCAGCGCCGCCCGCCCCACCCGGGGCCGGCGCGGGCCGCGGGGCTCCGCCCCGATCCAGGGCACCGGAGTCGCGGGGCCTGGGGACCGGAAGAGAGCATGGATCCAGGGCCCACGTCGTGAGGGGGCCTGAGGACGGGCTGTGTGGCTGTCATGCCGCCTGCGACGATCAGCAGCGTGTGCTGGGGCTACCCATCGACTGGAAGGTGGGGGGCCTTGAACTCAGGCCTGGGCGCTGCCCCTGAGCTCTTTTGCTTAAGGCTGGCGCTCTACCCCTTGAGCCACAGCTCCACTTGTGGCTTTTTTGGTGGTTCATTGGAGATAAAGTCTCATGGACTTTGCTGTCCGGGCTGGCTTTGAACTGCAAGCCTCAGCTCTCAGCCTCCTGAGTGGCTGGGATGACAGGCGTGAGCCACCGGCGCCCGGCCAATCTCTTTTCTTTTTCTTTCTTGGTCAGGGAGATAGATTTAAATAAGCAAAACGGCGCCCGGAGTGTGGCTCAGCGGTGGGAGGCGCGGCCGGGGGCGTGGTTCTGTGTGGGCGTGGCTTCGAGGTGGGTGTGGCTCTGTGACAAGCCTGGCGGGGAGGAGGCACTGGGGGCGTGGCTTTAGGTGGGTGTGGCCTGTGGTCAGGGCGTGGCTGTGAACTAAGATGTGGCTCTGTGGTGGGTGTGGCCAGTGGTGGGCGTGGCTCCCGGTGGGCATAGCCTGGTGGCAGGCGTGGTCTCCTGATGGGCGTGGCCTGATGTGAGCTTGGCGATCTGAGGGGCGTGGTCGGCTGGTGGGCGTGGCTCCCTGCGGGGTGGGGCCTGCCGGTGGGCAGTGTGGCTCAGTGGTAGCCCTACCCTAACAGACTAAGTTCAGTGGGTTCCAACCCCAGCACCCTAAAAACAATGTGCCAATCCGACATTCCAGGGCTGAGCGGAGCTCCTTTCTACTCCAGCCCCCTGGCAAGGAAGGCCCGGGGGCAGAGGACATTTCCTGCGTTCTCTGCAAGCAGGAAATAGGGGTGGCGAGTCTGCAGGAAATCGGGTGTGGTGGTGCACGCCGGTGGTTCCCCCCCCCCCCAGGGCTGCAGGTTCCAGGCCACCCCCATCTCCCCAACAGCAAAGTCCCCAGAAAGACAGCTGGGCCCCGGGGGCTGGGCTCGGGAAAGCGCGGTTTCTGGAAGGAGAAGTTTCCCAGCTCACTCGGGAGCTACTGGCCTGAATCACCTCCTCTGGGCATGGACAGGGGGGACTGGGGGCCACCTGGGAGGCATGGCGACTCACGGGTCAGGGACGGCTGGAAGGGAGAAGGTTCCAGATCACCGCCTGGGAGCAAGGAGGACACACTGTTACAAGGTGCTAAATAATCGGGTGCCAGTGGCTCCCGCCTGTCATCCCAGCTACTCAGGAGGCTGAGATCTGAGGATCGCGGTTCAAAGACAGACTGGGGAAGGAAAGTCCATGAGACTCTGATCTCCAATGAACCGCCAGAAAACCGCCAGTGGCGCTGTGGCTCAAGCAGTAGAGCACTCACCTTGAGCTAAGGAGCTGAGGGACAGCGTTCAGGCCCAAAGTTCAAGCCCCATGACAGATCCCCAAAAAAGTGAGTGAGGCCCCCCTTCCCCCCTCAATCAACGAGCTAGGTATGTGGCAAGTGTGTGTAATTCCCGCTATGCAGCAGGCCTCCTTTAGAAGTATCTAAAATTGGCCTGGGCAAAAACTCCAAGATCTTAGCTCAGCCAGGGAACATGGACCTAGCAAGCACGAAGCTTGCTGAGTTCAAACCCCAGGACTGCCCCCCACTAATAATAATATGAATAAATGATGTGGGGATTGGAAGGAAGGTTCAGGATGCCCTCTGCTCACCTGACTGGCGAGATGGGCAGGAGACAGATGGAAGGTCCAGGGCTGGAAGGAACAAAGGCCATCATCATCATCATCATCATCATCATCATCGGAAGCATGGCTCTGGCTGGGGGAACGGGGGTACCCCAGCCTACAGCTCTTACCTGTCACCGCCAGGGCCTTGGGAGGAAGCGGGGGGTTCTCTGGGCTCTTTCCTGAGGAGGGGGAAGCGTCACTTAGCTCAGAGCCAAGAAAAACCAACCCTGGCTCCCACAACCCCCCCCCCCAGGCTCTGCTCACCTGCCCTCGGGGGTCTTGGCGGTGCCAGGACGCCTAAAGAGAAATTTAGAAAAGAGATGACAGAGCATTGTAGTGCATGCCTGTAATCCCAGCTGGGGGGGGGGGGGGGGAGGTAGAGGCAAGACAATCACCAGCCTGGGCTTCGTTAGTGAATCTCTGTCTCCGAAAATAAATAGGGCTGGGGTGCATAGCTCAATGGGTAGAGCACCTCTCTTGCAAGCACTGGGTGGAAACTGCAGTTGCTGCTAATAATACGCACCATGCCCGGCTTACTAGTTGAGATGAGGTAACACTTTTCCCTAGCTGGCACAAGGGTCAGTCCTCTTGATCCCCACCTGGCCCCCAGCTGGGACTGCAGGCATATAGGGACCACCGTGCCAAGCCATTGGTTGAGATGGAGTCTCTAGAACGATTACATCCAGGAAGGCCTGCAAACACCACTCCCTGATCTCTAGCTCCCAAGCAGCTGGAGCCCCAGGTTTGAGACCCTCACTCGCATCTCACCTGCTAGAAAGCAGGTCTGAGGCAAAGCCTAACTCTGCAGCCCAAGCCAACCTCAAACTTGTGATCCTCCTACCTCCGTCTCCACCGCGCTGGGATTACAGGCTTGAACCACCAAGCCAGGCCCCAATTTCCACTTTTATAAATACTTAGGGGACTCTTGGAGAATCCTGGGCCAAGTCTGAGGGAGGTCCCCCAAGTCCAGGCCTTGAGCTTTGGAGGAAAGAGGACAGTGGTTTACACCTGTAGTCCCAGCTACTCCAGAAGCCAACAGGAGGATCACTTGAGCCCAAGCGTTCAAGACCAACCTGGAGCAATATAGCCATACCCCACGTCTAAATAAGAGCAGAGCCATCTGAGTCCTGGGTGTAAAATTGCTTTCTGGCTCTGGGGCACAGATGCCACGCGGCGCTGTGGCTCCCACGCCCACCCCCAACCCCAGGTGTCTCTGAGGTTTCTCCTCCTCACACACTCCTACTCAGCCTTCAAAACCCCACTCCTCTGACCTCCACCCCCGCCCCCACCACTGCAGACAACTCTCCATTTCCTTTCCCCTCCTCTCTTTGTTCCTTCCCTGTAAACCCAGTTAGGGCCCCAGACCCCCACGGGTACAATGTGGCTCTCAGTTGCTCCTGTAGTCACGGTGTGACCGGCTCTGAGCACAGAGAACCATCCCCATGGGTTATTGCCCAGCCAGTGCGCCCCCCAACCCCACCCCGGCTGCCTCTGTTGCCCGGGAAAGCAGTGCCCTGACCTGGCTTGGGAGGAAGGTCCCTGTAGGGCGGAGTGGCGTTCTCATAATCTTCATCCTCATCCTCCATCATCCCTTCCAAAGAAAAAGCAAGTCAGACCGGGTGTCGTGGCTCACGCCTGTAATCCCAGCAACTCCAGATCTGCCGATCGCTGTGACAAATCCACGAGGCTCCGACCTCCAACGATTCACCAGAAAGCCAGAGGCGGCGCTGTGGCTCAAGGGGTAGAGCGCCAGCCTTGAGTGAAAAGAGCTCAGGGAGGGGCTGGCAAGGTGGCTCCGTGGTGGAGCGCTTGCCTCGCGTGCCTGAGGCCCTGGGTTCGAGTCCTCAGCACCCCAGAAGCAGAAAAAAAAGCCAGAAGTGGCGCTGTGGCTCAAGTGGCAGAGTGCTCGCCTTGAGCTGAAGAGCTGAGGGACAGCGCCCAGGCCCAGAGTTCAAGCCCCAGGACCGACCAAAAACAGAAACACAAGTCATCTCCCAGTCCCGACTCTCCCTCCGGCGCCCCGGCCTGGCCCCACCCCGGCGGGCGCCTGGCCAGCGCCAGGTGAGCACCTGTGGAGTCCCAGCGCTGGGTGTTGGAGTACCAGCTCTGCATGGCGGCCCCAGCGCAGCAGCCCACACCTGAGCGCGCGCCCGCCGGCCCTTCTGCCCGCCCCCCCCCCCCCCGCAGCCTCTCTCACTTCTCATTTCCTTGAGACGTGGAAGACATGCAAATCATCCTCGTGAGGAAGCGAGGAGCCCTCGCCCACACGACCAGGGTCCCTGTGAACACTGCTCCAAACCAGCCCCAGACAGCGGCAGAAAGCTGGGGAAAGGTCATCCCAGCTACAGAGGAAGGGTCAAAGTTCAAGGCCAGTCGGGACAAAATAAAGCGACCTCATCTCTAAAGACAAGCTGGGCAGGGTAGCTCACAGCTATAATCCCCGCTGTCCCCAGGAGATGAAGGTAGGAAGATGACAAGTCAAGTCAAGACCACCGCTGGGAAGAAGCAACACAGACAGAAGATGCCAGGGGCCAGGGCCGGGGCCAGGGACAGGAGCCAGGGGCCAGGGCCAGGGCCAGGGGCCAGGGGACAGGGGTCAGAGGCCAGGGACAGGGGTCAGGGCCAGGGGCCAGGGACAGGGGACAGGGGTCAGGGGCCAGGGACAGGGGACAGGGGCCAGGGCCAGGGGACGCGCAGACGGGGGACTGCGCAGACGGGGGATCGCAGTCGCTCCAGCACCTGAAAAACAAGCAAAAGCCATCCGAGCCTCCGCGTGCACACGTGTGCTTGTGTGCGCACGCGCGCAGGCCCCTGCGTAAGCGAGGCTGGCCTCCAGGCCCCAGCGCTGCCTCTCGCCTCACCCCTGCGTGCGGGGATGGCGGGCGGGCGGCCCCCGCTCGCTCCCCGCCTCCTCCCGCGTGGGTTGGGTGTCGTGTCCAGCGCTTCTCACCACCGGGCAGCTCCACGCCCAGCGGGCGTCCGTTGAGTGAATTAGTGACCGTCCTGCCCACGGAGCTGCGGCCAAGGTCAGCGCCAAGGTCATCCCCGCGGGCTCCCCCGCCCACACCGCTGGGGAGGGTCCCCGCCCTGGGGTGGGGTCCGGATGTTCCCCGGGGCTTTACCCGGCTCGGGCTTCTCACCCGGCAGACCGTGAAAGGCCCCGGGCGCCCTGCCCGCGCACCCAGGGGAGGAAGGGGGGCTGGGGACGGGGGGGGGGGGGGGGAGCAGGAAGCTCTCAGAGGACGGCTGCCTGGGCCTGGCTCTACCCCCACCCACGTGTGGCCTGATGCCCCCCCCCCTCCGCCAAGATCCTTGCCCGAGGGCGAGCATCCCAGGCTAGAATATCCGCATCTCAAGACCTGAAGAGAGCCCTTGGCGCACTCCTGTCATCCCAGCCACTGGAGAGGCCGCGCTCAGGAGGACCCAGGTTTGCGGCCAGCCAGGGGAAAAAGGGGATAAGACCCCCCATCTCAACCAATAAACAGGCCGGGTGGGACACGCCTGCCATCCCGGCACTCGGGAAATGAAAGTGAGATCCTACGCGACTAACGGGAGAAGCCAGGGCTGGGCTGTGGCGGGAGGCCCAGCAAGCGCCAGGCCCTGACTCCACCGACCCGATTGGTCCCTTCTTCTTGACCGACTCATTTATACAACACTCTGATTGGTCACTTCGGACTGGTCCCTCCTGTTTTTGCTATTCACTCAAGCGACCACCTGATTGGTCCCCTTTGCCCGCCCTATTGAACTCATACGACAATCTGATTGGTTGCTCGCCGCTCCTCCGGCGGCCCTCCCTGCTCGCCCCTGCGAAGGTGGGCTTGCTTTCTCCTGACCTCCCTGTCCATCCAGTCACGGGGACGAGTCTTTCCTCAACCCCTGGATTTGAATGCCTGAGGCCAGGGGACATTCTTTTTCACTTTCCTTTTTCTTTTTCCAGTCCTGGGGCTTGAACTCCGGGCCTGGGCGCTGACCCTGACCCGCTCTCTACCAAGCCAAGCGCTCTACCACTTGAGCCACAGCCGCACCCCAGCTTTTTCTGAGTAGCTAATGGTCGATGGGAGTCCGCGGCCCGCCCGGCGCCCCGAGGCCGCTCCGATCCCACAAGGCCGCGCGTGTCCCGCCTCCGCCCGGCCGCCGGGGGGCGCGCGAGCCCGGCCGGAAGCGCTCGGAGCGCGCGTCTCTGCGCTCCCCGCCGCGGTCACAGCAACCGGAAGCCACCGCGCGCGCAGCGGGGCGGGACTTCCGCGCGGGAGCGAGGTGACCCCGGTTGCTGCGGGGTTCGGCGGCGGAGCAGCCATGGGGGCGCACCTGGCCCGGCGCTACCTCAGCGATGGCTCGGGGGAGCCCGACCCCCTGAATATGCCCGTGTTTCCGCCCGACTACGGCCTCCCCGACCGCAAGGAGCGCGGTGAGGCTCAGGGCGCATGCGCGGGGCGAGAGGGCCCGGGCCCCCGGCCCCGGCGGCCCCGGGACTGGGGTCGGCTCCGAGCTCGGACGGGGGGTGTGGACGCAGGGGACCCTGCCTGGGGCGGCAGCCTTGCAGGGACAGGCCCGGGGGCCGGAGGGAAACCGAGGCCGCGGCGCGGGCGGCCGGGCCGCGGCGGCGGCGAGCGAGTGCTCCTCCCGGAGGGACGGCTCCTCCTCCCGGAGGGACGGCTCCGCCCCGCAAACGAACGCGCGGGAAGGCCGGGCCTTGCGCTTTGGGGTGTTGTGCTAAGCAAGCCCTGGGGCTGCGCCCCTGAATCCCCGCTGGAGTTTCTCGCTGTGGGACACCAACTGTGGGCCAAGTCCCAGCCCCGTAGCGTCCATCCCGCACCGAGCTCCCGGCCTCTCTGTCCTTCCTGAGCTTAAGCTAAAAACCCGGATCTCCCAGCCATCTGGAATGTTCTTTCCCATGTTCCCGTCCACCTCGCCCCCGGCCTGCTCATGCCACCCCTCCCATCGTTCTTTCCCTCAAGCCCTGCCTTTCCTCCACATTGTGCCCCTGGCTAGCTTGTGTCACCTTCCCCTTTCCACCGAGCACCGTGTGGGTGCCATGTGTGGCCGAGAGGAGGGAGGGCCCGAGGTCTGTAGAGGTGCGGTTTGGGTTTTGGGAGGACCTAGATGGGGGGGAGGGGGGGCTAGACTAGGTTCATCATAGGAGGGAATCACAGGAGACAGATCTGGGCAAGGGAAGCCTGTCCCGGGGTGGTGGGGGGTGGACACCCCAAGACGTGTCGGGCAAACCAGGCCCTGGTCTCACCGAATCACAGCCTGGACGCTGGTGACACGAACCAGCTCCAGGGCAGAACTGCGGCCTTTCCGGGAACACAGTTTGAGGTCTTTTTTTTTTGTTTTGTTTAGAGGGGAGGCTTTTTTGGGGGGGCGATCGTTTGTCAGAGTGTGTGATTGAGGTTTGACCTCAGGATGAGCATGAGGGAGGTTCTTTTGTACCAGTACTGAGGACTGGAATTGAGTGCTTGAACTGAGTGTGTATGCTCAAAGCTAACGCTCTACCACTTGAGCCACAGCTCCACTGCCAGCTTTTTCGTGGTTCATTGGAGCTAAGAGTCCCATGGACTTTTCCTGCCTGGGCCGACTTTGAACCGCCATCCTCAGATGTCAACCATCTTAGCAGCCGGGCTTACCGATGTGAGCCGCTGGTGCTGGGCTTAGGCTGTTGGTTTAGTTGCTGCTAGGTGGGTTTGATCGGGGCCCTGTGCTTGCTGAGCGGGTGCTGTGCCGGCGAGCCCCCTCCCCGCCCGGGGCTGAGCTTGCTTTGCCTTGCCGCCTGGGCAGGGAGCAGGGGAGGCTTGAGGGGCCCCGGGGCCCCGGTCACGGATTCAGGAATGGCGCCCCGCTCTAAGCACCCCAGTCAGCCTCGCGAAGGGGGAGGCCGGCGGCCAGGACTTAGCACGCGCGGGGGAGCGGATGGGGGGCAGCCGCGGTGCGGAGGGCCGTGGTGCGGAGGGCGGAGGGCGGCGGGGAGGGCGGCGGACGCTCAGCCCCGCCCCGCCCGCCCCTGCAGTGATGGTGGCCACGCAGCAGGAGATGAACGATGCGCAGCTGACCCTGGAGCAGCGCGACTACTGCGCCCACTACCTCATCCACCTGCTCAAGTGCAAGCGCGACAGCTTCCCCAACTTCCTGGCCTGCAAGCACGCGCAGCACGACTGGGACTACTGCGAGCACCAAGAGTGAGTCCCGGCCACGCCCACCGCTGGCCACGCCCCAGCCCCACCCACCCCGCTCCTTTCCAACCTGGCCTCTGCTCCGCCCACAGCAGGGAGGCGCCCTTCCCTGCTGGGCCCTGGGGGTCCGGCCACGCCCCCAGCCTGAGCCTCTTCTCTTCCCCCAGCTACGTGATGCGCATGAAGGAGTTCGAACGCGAGCGGCGGCTGCTGCAGCGCAAGCATCGGAGGGAACAGAGGGCGGCCAGAGTGGCCAAGGGCGAGGTGATCGGCGAGGTGGGCCCCGAGGTGGCCTTGTAGGGGCCGCTCCGCCCTGTGAGCCCGCCAGAAATAAACGCCTGCCTGCGGGCGCGCCTGGTCCTGAGTGCGTGGCTTACTGTGGGGAGGGGAGCATGGCCGGAGACAACACAGGAGGTCCAGTGGGGCGAGCAGGCAGTTTTATTCGGGGTGCGGGAGGGCAGGGCCGCCCAGGGACAGGGCTGGGCGCTATAACAGGAAGGGGATGATGGGCATGCGCAGGGGCGGGTAGTCCCGGAACTCCTTCAGGTAGCTGCGGTGCTTGCCCTTGGCCCAGATGGTCATCTGGGTGAAGCCCACCAGGGAAAAGAGAGCCACTGTGGGGTGGGATGCAGGTGTCAGGGCAGGCCCAGGAAGCGGGGGCAAGGTGGGGTGCTGGAGAGGGGAGGGGGGCGCTCACCTGGCACACACTGCGTCATGATGGCAAAGCCGATCCAGGACCCCACCTGTGGGCAGCTCAGGCCGGTGAGCGCTGCTGTCCTGTCCACACTCCCCCACAGAAGGCCCCACACGCCTCCCAGCCCAGGGTGGGGGAGACCAGGGCGCCCTCACCTCGTAGGTGTAGTTAGGGCAGGATACCAGCAGGAAGAGCCACGTGAAGGGGTTCTTGGTGGGGTATGGGATCTTCCTGGTCTTGGAACCTGGTGGGAGCCAGGGCGGAAGGTTGGAGCCGGCCCTCGGTCTGACCCCACCTCCCCGGCCCGCCCGCACCCGCACTCGCACTCACCCGCCGGCCGCAGGTCCCGCAGGGCCATGTGGATGGAGAAATTGCCAAGCTGGCAGATCTGCGAGGTGGAATGAGCTCAGCCCAGAGCCCTTCCCTCCTCCTGCAGCCCGCGCCCCTGCTCTGCCCGCGCCACAAGCCACCCCAGCCTCCTTACCACGAAGATGGCCAGTGCCAGCTTAACCTGCTGAGCGCCATAGGCTGCAGGGGAAGCACAGGGAGCCGTGAGAGCAGGCTGGCAGGGGGAGGGGCGCGGGGAGGGGCGCGATCCCTTCCCAGGACACTTACTGGGGGGCGTGTAGAGCGGGTGGTTGATGTAATACGCCATCCAGGCCGCGAAGCCCCAGTAGTAGGTGCAGTTCTAAACATGAACGAGCAGGGAGAGACAGGGAAGGGAAGGGACAGGACAGGATGGTGGGCGGGGCCAGCCAGGGCTGCAGCTCCGCCTTGCAGGCTGGGTGGTGGGCGGGGCTCCCTGGGGGCGGGGCCAGCCGGGGCTGCAGCTCTGCCATAGACTGGGGTGGTGGGCAGGGTTTGGTTGTGGCTGGGCACCCCGGGGCGGGGCTGGTGATGGTGGGTCCCTGCGCAGGCAGGGCCTGCCTGGGCTCCCCTCACCTTGAAGATGTTGCGCAAGGGCATGGTGCCGTGGGAGAAGCGGTGCACGAAGAGCGTCTCCAGCAGGCGCTTCACGTAGTGGAAGGAGTGGCAGATGCAGGCGAGGCTGTGGGGGAGGCGGGCTCAGGGCTCAGGGCGCCGCAGCGTGGGCCCCCCGCCCCCGGGCGCCCCACTCACTGCACCACCGAGTGCCGACTGGACGTGAAGTCGTATTTGTGGCCGTAGATGAAGGGCACGCGGAAGTAGAAGAGAAGGTAGATGAACAGCGGGCCGGCGTACTCGGTCAGGAAGACCTGGGGGCGCAGGGGGCGTCACGGGCGGGCTGGCCCGCGGCGGCGGCGGCGGCGGAGGGCGAGGGCGCGGGACTCACCGTCACCCAGCTGATCTGGGCGCCCAGGTCGCGGAAGTAGAGCGTGGCCGTGGTGCCCACGGGCAGCTTCTGCAGGACATCCTCGTCCTTCAGGGACTTGCCCTCTGCGGAGAGGCGGCCGGGGCTCAGGGCTGCCCGGGGCCCCCTGCCCTCCGCCCAGGGAGCCCGGGGCACCCACGCGGCCCAACTTACTGGGGTCCAGGCGGAGGGACTGGCGGGCCGGGTACCACTGAGGATCTGCGGAGACAGTGGCGGTCACAAGCCCGGCCGGCTGCGGCCACCGTGTGCCAGCCCCCGGGGGACCCCGCGGGGCCGGGACGGGACGGCAGAGGCGGCCTTTGTCCTTCCAGAGCCCCGCAAGGGCGTTCCCGCGGTGGCCGAAGCAGGGCGGGGGTCGCAGCACAAGCAGGGTCCCCGCTCCAGATCTCTGCCCGCAGGGGTCGCGGGAGTGGGGGGCGGTAGGAACCTTGTGCACTCACGGGTCTTGGTGAAGAGGTTCTTGATTTCTGCAATGGTGGCCTGAGGCTCCACCTGGAGGCGGGGTGGGGGGTCAGCTGGGGAGGCCAAGCTCCAGGCAGACACAGGGGGTGGAGACCGGGGCTGCTGCTCTGGGGAGGGGGAGTCAGGGCCCAGCCCCGCCCCACCATGGTCCAAGCTGGAGCAGCAACGCCCTTGGCGGCGTGGAGCTGGGGTCCCAGGCACCCAGGATGGACCCAGCTGGTGAGGAGACAGTAAAGTCCCCCATGGGCTCCACATCTGCCTGGGGCTGCTCTATGCCTTCCTCCCAGGGGGTGACATCGCCCCCCCCCATGCCTCCTTCCCAGACACCAAGCCCTACAGACTCCCCAGCCAGAAGCCAACTTCCTGGCCATACACCAAGGGCCACAGATAGCCACGGTGCCCCAGACACGGGCAGCGCCCCTCCTGTGTCCTGCGGCGGGCAGGGGTGGAGCGCAGAGGGCTGGGCGCAGGGCCCCGGGTGCCGGTCCTACCTTGTCCAGGAAGCAGAGTTTCTCCCTGGTCTTGGCGTCCAGGATCTCCACCTCGAAGAAGAGAACAGCTTTCTTAGCTTTCTTGGTGGCCTTGGGGGGCGCGGGCCGGGGAAAGCAGTCGAGGCTGGGGCTCAGGGCCTGGCTGGCCTCACGGGCGACCAGGCCCAAGCTGAGGTCCATGCCGCCTGGCCCTGCTGTGCCCACCCCGCCGCCGCCGCCCAGCTGCCAGCCGTCAGCCCCACCACCCACGGCCCAGGGCCGGGAGGCGATCAAATTCTGCCGCGGTGCTGGAGGGGAGCCTGTGCCTGCCCTGGCACCACCAGCTCCGACGCCAAATGTAACCCGAGTGGCACCAGAGACGCAGCCCAGCTAAATATAAAACCCGCTCTCCCGAGCGGAGCCCCCCAGGAATCGAGCCACAGTGCTCTTCAGGGGGAGCCCGACAGACGCATTCCTCCCCCCCCAACAGCACAGGGGCAAAGGGGGAGTCAGCTCCCAGCCCCCACACACATTCCCACCTCACCCAGAGAAGGGCAGGGGCCTTCGGCTACCCCAGCACCCAGGGAAGGCCGGGCCTTGGGCGGGGTGAAGGGGGGGGGCAGCGATTCTGAGAATCCACAGGGCTCATCATGCATTTCCTTGCTGAGCTGTGAGACACAGGATCACTTTCCTTGTGAATCTGTGTTCCCAGGCAGGTGACACATTCCACAGCCTGGCCCCCGAGGGGGAGGGGACCCCGCCCTTGCCACCTGTGGCTGTGTCCAGGGCCACCTGTAGGTCAGCACCTGCCCCCCCCAGCCCAGCAGGCCCTTCAGCCAGGTCCTGAGCCCCCAAAGGCTAGGGGACACAGCCTAGGACAGGGCAGAGGCAGGACAGCCCAGGGGAGTAAGATCCATCCTGAGGGGTGGGGGGGACAGGGTGGGGCTGGGCTGGACCTGCAGGGTCCCCAGGGAGGGCAAAGGGCAGATGCCATAATCCAGGCCTCCTTCTGGGTCAGCCTGTCCTTTCCCACCCAGGAAGCTTGCTGGGGAGACCAGAGGGGGTGTAGGCGGGGCCCGGCAGGGCTGCCTGGAGACCGCAGCTCCCCAGCTGGCTGTCCACCCGCCCGCCCCCCACCATGGGCATCGGCCTGGCCCCCAGGAAGTGCTGAAGGTCACCTACTGTCCACACTGGGCTCTCCCCAGCTCTGTGGCCTTGAGCAGTGGGGGAGCTGAGCCCCACCCTAGGACAAGGCCAGAGAAGGGACCAGGGTAAGAGACAGGTGGGCAGCCAACCCTGGAACCACGCGCCCCACGCGGCCACAGGGACAGGTGGCCTCTGAGTTCCTGCGGAACCACTCAACACCTTAAAATACAACCAGCCCTCTGCCTGCTGCCAGCTGCTGGGGGGCGGGGCTGAAACCCTACCCTCCCCCCCCCAATCGGGGGCCTCAGCTGGCAGGAGGGGGTGGCAGGGAGCAGGGCGGTGCCCAGAGCCCAGCAGCCACAGACAGACCACAGGGAAGAGGAGCCACGGGCACCCCACAGAGGTATGCCAGGGCCCCAAGCCCCCAGACCCCGCGGCCAGGCTCTCGCCAGTGCAGGTGTGAAGGCCCTGTGCCTTCATGATCCCAAGGCACACACCGCACAGCGAAGGCTCCATGGGGAGATCAACCGGCCACAGACGCGAGTGGGAGGGCTAGAGAATGGTGGCAAATGGTACTGGGTTGCCTTGTTATTTTTTGTGCCAGTTCTAGGGCCTGGGCGCTGTCCCTGAGCCTTTTCACTCAAGGCTGGCGCTCTACCACTTGAGCCACAGCACCGCTTCCAGCTTTTCTGGTGCTTAATTTGAGATATGAGTCTTACAGACTTTACTGCCCAGGCTGGCTTTGAACCACAATCCTCAGATCTCAGCCTCCTGAGTAGCTGTGTTTACAGAACTGAGCTACTGGCACCTGGCTGTCCCTTAACTTCACTCCAGTCTGGGGTTCTATCACTTGAGCCAGAGCTTCACTTCTGGTTTTTTGCTGGTTGTGTGTAGAGAAGACTCACGGACTTTGCTGTCTGGGCTGGCTTTGCACGGAGATCCTCAGATCTGGGACCAGTAGCTGGGATTATAGGTGTGAGCTACCAGTATCCAGCTGGGATCTCCTTTTTTTATGGGTTGTGGGACCTGAACACTGGGCCTGGGCGCTGTCCCTGAGCTCTTCAGCTCAAGGCGAGCGCTCTGCCACTTGAGCCACAGCTCTAGTTTTCTTGGGGGTTATTGGAGATAAGAGTCTCAGGGACTTTCCTGCCCAGGCTGGCTTTGAACCGCGATCCTCAGATCACAGCCTCCTGAGTAGCTAGGATGACAGGCGGGAGCCACTGGCGCCCGGCTCCAATCTCCTTTTGGGGCAATGAAACTTGAAGTTGTGGAAGGAGGTGAGGGGTGCTGTCACTAGGCTGTGACTTCCACGGTCACAAACATGTCTGCGTGCCAGGCAAGAGTTCCACCGAGGGCCACCCCAGACACCAACGCAGGCGTTCTAGGGGGAACAACAGGCTCCAAGGACCCGTCAGAAACAAAATGAAATGAGAGAAAGGCCCCAGGCCAGGGGAAATGGCAGAGCTCCCTGACCGAGGAGCCTCGGGGTGCGGAGGCCCCCCACCCTCTCCACCCTGCTCTAGGCTGGCACAGTGGTGAGGCAGGGCTGGAGTGGGAGGGCCGGGCAGGCAGCGTGGCCCTGGCAGAGGCCGCCATGAAGGGAGAGCACAGGGGACAGAGGGGGCCTGGCGTGGGGGGGGCATGGAGGCGTGGAGGGGCGGCTCTGCGCTGACAGTCCCACTAGCAGGGAAGGAATTCTCACCCAGAGGCCCGAGATTCCTCAGCCCAGCCAACAGCAACTCCTGCTCGGCCAAGGGCCAGGGGGCAGGACCTGGGTGGCCTGAAACCCACCCAGCAGAGGGTGGGGCGGGGCTTCCTCTAGCCCCGCCCAGAGCCACAGGCAGCAGCCCCCCACAGCAAGGTCCCTGCCCGGCTGGGGGGGGGGTGTCCTTTGGCTGTCTGACCCTGTGCCCCAACACCACAGACTGCTTGGGCCTGCAGCGCCCTGCTGGGCTCAATCCCCAGAACCTCCCCCAAAACTAGCAATCCCCAGATAGGACCCATCTGCCTCCGCTAGACAAGGCAGGAGCTGTCCTGAGCGGAACCCGGCCCAGCCCCCACAGCCCCGACGCCCCCACAGCCCCGACGCCCCCACAGCCCCGACGCCCCCACAGCCCCGACGCCCCCACAGCCCCGACGCCCCCACAGCCCCGACGCCCCCACCCGCCCCTGCCTCCCCAGACCTGTCTGTCTCATCCTCCACCCGCTGAGGGGGCAGCTGGGGGCTCCCAGCTCCCCGCTCAGGCAGCAAGGATCAGCCTACTAGGCCAAGCAGGGTGTGGCTTCCAGAAAAGCTGGGGTGTCCCTTGCCAGTCACCCCTTCGAGGTGGCACTACAAGAAACCCCTCAGGAGCAGGACCAGGACTTGGGGCCCAGTGGCTGCACAGCCGCCTCAGCTCTACCATGCCCAGCTCCAAGGCCAAAGAAACAATCCCAGGCTCCAGCCCTAGAGGCCCAGACCCCTCGCGAGCCCGAGCCCCACAACTCCATCCAAAAAGTGGACGGTGCCCACCATCGAGCTGCCGCAACTCATACTGAGAATATATAGTGGGCTGGGCATGGTAGTGCACATCTGTAATTCCAGCACGTTGCAGGAGGATCAAGAGTTCCAGACCAGCCTAGGATAGAGCGCGAGAGCTCGCCTTCGATAAGTACCCCTGGGCGAATTGGAGCAGTGGCAGCTGCAGTGGGGTTCGGGCTGGCACAGGAATGCCCCACGCAGCTAGTGGCAGAACCTGAATCCCAGCAACAGCAGACTGGCTTGGTGGGGGAGGCCCAGCAGCCGGGCCGCTCTCCACTGCCCCCTTGTGGCCATGGCCTCTGGTCCTGGCTATGCTGGCCCAGGGCAGTCAGTCATCAGAGAGAGCAGGACTGCACAGAAGGGAGCCCCAACCCTGGCTGTGCCACCCACTGCCCAATCTAGAGTCCACGGGTTCCCCAATTGCGGGAGGCCAACACCAGGTCCCTCCCTCGCCTGGCCTGTGTGGCGATTCTAGACTGTCAGGGAGAATGAGCGCATGAGGCTGAGGGACAGATAACCGCAACTTCCGGCACTGTGGACAATGCAGGACGGCGGAGACAAGTAGCCAGGAAGTGAATCCCTGGGCACAAGGCCCATTGGGCCCAAGGGCAACAGCCATGCCCACATCTAGGGCAAAGATCTAGGCAGACGGAGAAACAAGAGCAAAGGCCAACTAGGTGCCAGTGGCTCCCGCCTGTCATCCTGGCTACTCAGGAGGCTGAGATCTGAGGATCGCAGTTCAAAGCCAGCCCAGGCAGGAACGTCTGTGAGACTCTTATCTCCAATGAACCACCAGAAACCCGGGAGTGGTGCTGTGGCTCAGGTGGTAGAGTGCCCGCCTTTGCTCAGGTGGTAGAGTGCCCGCCTTGAGCCAGATGCAGACTGGCCACATCAGTGAATGGTGCTGACTGAGACCAAGTAAGGAAAGGGGCAGCCGGACAGACTGCAGGCTGCTGGCGGCCTGCTGCTGGCTGGCTATGCCCCTGCTCCCTGGAACTTCAGTGTGGCTTGGCGGAGGGATACAGGTGGAACGGCGGCCAATAGGTACTGCCAGGTACTGGGGCCTGGGGCTGCTTCCACTCAGGACCAGGCAGCCACAGCTGGGAGGCTGACCCCGATGATGGCTGCAAGACAAAGCGAAGGCCAGGTCACCCCATTAACCCCCCCCCCGACACACACACCATGCTGGGCAGCCTGGCACCACCCAGGCAGCCTATGCAAGGAGCCAGGAGCAAAGTAGTCCCTGTGGGGCCTGAGCAGGCTGGCTGCGGGTTCAAGCCCCAGGCAGAGTCGACGCCAGGGGCTCGGTGCTTCCTCTCATCACCAGCGCAGGCCCCCACTCAGCCCTTCCAGCTTCTTCACCCTCTTGCTCTCCAGAAAAGCACACTGCCCAGCTCAGCTGCCAGGGAGTGGCACCGGCCGCACCTGCTCGGCCAGAAATACCTCCTTCCCTGCTGGCTGCCGCCTGTGACCTCGTTTCTCCATGGCACCCCGGGGCTGCCATTGCGCCAGCCTCCCCGAGGCGCCATGGTGGGAACAGAATGTCACCCAGGGTAGGAAGGGCGGACAAACACCGACCTCTCACACCTGGCCCGGGACCAGGCCCGGGGGCTCACCTCCGGGACCAGCACCGGGGGGCAGGGGCAGTGGGGGCCCAGAGCAGAAGCGGAGCTGATGTCCCTTGGCAGGCCTTGGTGAGCGATCCCTGGACGTGTGGGCTCCCGGGCTGGCGGATGTGACCACCACAGACCCCAAGGGGGACTAGACAAGGGCGCAGGGGGGTCGGGAGGGGGGGCTCCCAGCCCAACAGCTCACAGGGCCCACCGAGAGCCCTGCCCGCTCTGCCCCCTCTAGCAGACAGGATGGCGTTCAGACACAGGCCACGCACAGGGGAGTGGTGTTCTCTGGCTGCTTTGCTGCCGCAGGCAAAGGCCCACAGAAGCAGGGGTGCCTTGGCACGGAGAGGCAAGCTGCAGGGGTGAGGGCCAGCATGCCTGAGCCTCGGCCTCTCCGTCACAGACCAACCTCCTAGGAGACCCTCAATTCAGACAGCATGGCAATTAAAGATGATCACTCTAGCCCGACGCCAGTAGCTCCCGCCTGTCATCCCAGCTACTCAGGAGGCTTGAGATCTGAGGATCGAGGTTCAAAGCCAGCCCAGGCAGGAATGTCTGTGAGACTCTCATCTCCAACTGAGCTGTGGCTCATGTAGTAGTGCACTAGCCTTGAGCAAAAAAGCTCAGGGACAGCGCGCAGGCCCTGAGGTCAAGCCCCGGGACCAGCTCACAAAAAGGAAAAACAGAAAGAGAGAAAATTGAAAAAGATTACTGTTAGAGGGACATGGGACTCCCTGTAATCCCAGCACTTGGGGGAGCTCACTGCCAGTTCAAGGTCCGTCTTCACCGCTAAGCCTGTCTCCAAACGCACCACTGACCGCGGTGTCGCCACCTGGAGGCTGCAGACGTCACTTACACATCACACTCCCCAGACAGCTGGGACCCCGGCACCGGCGGCGCACGCCTCTAATGTGGCTCTGCAGAAAACTGGGATCCCTGTGTGAAGCCGGCTGGGGGCAGGAAAGCTGCGAGACTCTTACCTCATCTCCTAGTAACCAGCCCTAGGGTGAGCAGTGGGGCTGTGGCTCAAGTGGTAGGGTGTCAGTTTTGAGCACCAAAGCTCAGGGACAGCACCCAGGCCCTGAGTTCAAGACCCAGGACCAGTGCGTGCACACACGCATGCATGCACATCCACCCCCCACAAAAACAGAGGCCAGGTTCCAGACACCAGCCCAAAGTGCCTTAGAACAATGAATGCTCAACAGCACACCTCAGGAAGTTCTGGGGACCCCACTCAGGTGCACCTCGCCCCCTGGCCCCCGAAGAGGAGAAGGGACCCCGTGTGTCACTGGTGACCTCACCTCACGTGGTCTCTCCATCTCTGAGCAGGCATGTGCTGCCCAGCCAGGAAGCTGCGCCAGGACCAGGCACCCACACAGTCACCCGGGGACCCCAGGAGCCGCCCGCCCCTGACCGCCCACTGCGCCTTCAATCCCCACTGCAGGCCGCCAGCAGGTGAGTCCCCCATGAACCCCACCCACCAACAGCCCAGCCTGGCATCCAGCCCACCTCCTGCCCTCTCCCACGGCTCTAGCTGGCACTAAGGGCATCCCCGACATAGCTAGAATGAGACAGGGTTCTTTTGTGTGTTTGTCAGTCATGGGGCTTGAATGCAGGGCCTAGGCGCTGTCCCTCAGGTCTTCAGCTCAAGGCGAGCACTCTACCACTTGAGCCACAGTGCCACTTCTGGTTTTCTGGTGGTTCATTGGACATAAGAGTTTCACGGACTTTCCTGCCCAGGCTGGCTTTGAACCTCGACCCTCAGATCTCAGCCTCCTTAGTAGCTAGGATGTCAGGCGTGAGCCACCAGTGCCTGGTTGAGACAGAGTTCTTTTTATGATGTTGACTGTGGAGCTGGGGCTGCACCTCGGAGCCTAGCACACCCAGGCCAGCGCTTTTCCCCTGAGCTCCATCCCAGCCTGCAGGGAAGGGTTTGGAACTGGGATTTTTGTTGTTGTACTGTGTGTGGAAGTCTTAGGGTTTGAACTCAGGGCCTGCCTAGCATTCTACCATTTAAGCCACAGCTCCACTTCCAGCTTTTTGGGAATGAGAGTCTCAGGGACTTTGCTGCCCAGGCTGGCTTTGAACCACAACTCTCAGACCTCAGCCTCCTGGGTAGCTGTGATGGCAGGGAGCAGTGCCCAGCAATGAAGTGAGTTCTGGGGGTGGCGCTGGGGGTATAGAGGAAAATGCTCCCATTCCATAAATTTCCTCTGAGTTCTAGAACCTTCTGCTTAGAGCTAAGGAGCAGGACACCTGGGAAGCCCCCACCCCACCCCTTTGCCAAAAACAAACCCTAGGACCCCCAGATGCAAAAGAGTGTTCCTCTCAACACCGGCCACGCTGCGGGTCTCCAAGAGCGACAGGGCACGGCTGCCCGGGGCCAGCACGCTGCGCCCTGCGTGTCCCGGTGGCTGGGGGGTTCCTCTGCCACCGTGACCCGGTCCGCCGGGCTGCTGGGGTGGGCACGGCAGGCCCAGCCTGCGAAACCGGCGGCCTCTGCTCAGCCTGAGCTGGCACTGAAGAGCACGCAAAGAGCCTAGCCTGCGGGGGGCCTGCAGGGCGCCTGCGGGGGGCCTGGGACCCCCAGGCCCTTCCCCTCACCAAGCCCTCCCGGTGCCACGCTCCCTGACGCAAAGACTTGGTCACCAGCCAGGAAGACCTAGTAGCGATGGGCCCTGAGCTAGTCAGGGCTTCAGGTGCTGGGATAACAGGAGCGCAGAGATCCACACCCCGCCCCCCTGCCCCCAAGGTCTCTAGATCAAGGGTACAGCATGTATTACGTAATACCAGGTGCTGAGAATTTAAAAAAACACAATTGTCAGCCCGGGACTACAGGATATGCCTGGGAGAGCCTTCCTGAGCCGTGAACACCAGTGCCACGCTGGCTCTCCTGAGGGCGTGCAAAGGCCCTGTGGCACCATGGTGCTCACAAGGTGCTGGGGAGGGAGCTTGAGGGGAGCGGGTGAGGAGGTGCTCAAGCTTTGGGTGTTATTCTTTTTTTTTTTTGGTTGGTCATGACAAACTCGGGGCCTGGGCGCTGTCCCTCAGCTCTGCAGCTCAAGGCGAGCGCTCTACCACTTGAGCCACAGTGCCACTTTGGTTTTCTGGTGGTTCATTGGAGATCAGAGTCTCACAGACTTTCCTGCCAGGGCTGGCTTTGAACCGTGATCCTCAGGTCCCAGCCTCCTGAGTAGCTAGGATGACAGGCGGGAGTTTTACCCTGGAGCGATGCAAAGCTGGTCGAGTGCCAGCACTGGGGTTTCAGAAGGATCCTTGTCTTGCAGTTCAAAGCCAGCTCAGGCAGAAAAGTCCTTGAGACTCTTATCTCGGGATAACAAGCAAAATAACAAAGTGAGGCTGTGACTCAAGTGGCAGAGTGCCAGACTTGAGCAAAACATAAAAAAAACTAAGGCAGAGTGCAAGCACAAGGTTTTGAGTTCAAGTACTAGAACCAGCAAGAAGAAAGAAAGGGAGAGAGAAGAAAGGAGGGAAGAGACTTGAGGGGTACGCCTCAGAGGGGAGGGAGGGGCGTCAGGACCAGCCGCATGTGGTGGCAGGGAGGTTTTTGGCACATGTGACCGGCCTAGTGTCATCCGAGCTACATTAGGGCTCCTACAGCACCTGTAATCTGTGAACCAGTCAACCAATAAAAAGCATGCAAACTGGGTGCTAGTAGCTCACACCTGTAATCCTCACTACTCAGGAGGCTGAGATCTGAAGACGGAAGTTCAAAGCCTGGGCAAGAAAGTCCTTGAGAGTCTGATCTCCAATGAACCACCAGAAAACCAGAAGCGGCGCTGTGGCTCCAAGTGGTAGAGGGCTAGCCTTGAGCAAAAAAGCTCAGGGATCGCGGCCAGGCCGTGAGTTCTGTTAGGTAGAATTAAATCAATGGCCGAGGAAAGAGAGAGCAGCATGTGGTATTGAGGCCGAGGAATGGTTTTGTTTGCGAGCTGCAGGCCGCTTCTGGTCAAGTTGGAAGCCCAAGCAGCTGGAAAAAGGGTCAAACCACAGCGAGGGCTAGGAGACTCCAAGTGTGCCAGTTACCTAGGTAATGCAGGTACTTAGCCAACAAGAGAGAGGAGTCTGCTCCGCCTTCCCAGGACGGCAAACCTTACAAGATCAAGTCTCAGGACACACACAAAGCAGGGCCCTGCAGGGCATGGTCGTTTTGGGAAGCACAAATAGGAGGCTCATGGTTCAGGCAGGCTCAGGCAAAAGGAAAAGACCCTATCTCAATTCATCAAAGCAAAAGGGCTGGGGCAAGCCAGGCTCGCATGGCTCACGACTCACGCCTGTCATCCGAGCTACTCAGGAGGCTGAGACCTGAGGATCGAGGTTCAAAGCCAGCCCGAGCAGGAAAGTCCTTGAGATTCTTATCTCCAGTAAACCACCAGAAAACTGGAAGTGGTGTTGTGGCTCAAATGGTCCAGCACTTGCCTTGAGCTGAAGAGCTGAGGGGCAGCGCCCAGATCCAGAGTTCAAGCCCCATGACCAACAAAAAAAAAAAAAAGGGCAGGGGGGAGGCTGGGACATAGCTCAAATGGGAGAAGACCTGGCTAGCAAGCCCAGGCCATGAGTTCAAACCCCAATACCACCAAAGAGAATAATAAACATAGTAACAGTTAATACAAATTGTGACACTCCCTCAGAGAGGCCCACCACACCCCCCACCCTGCCCCCTCCACCCAGCCCTCCTGAGAGTAGAGAGGTGGGGAGCGGCAAAGGGGACCAGGACCCACACCTGACTTGGAACCTCCGCCTCCTAGATGGTGGCTCCCAGTGAATATGGAGCCTTTCCTTTTTTTCTTTCTTTTCCGGTGCTGGGGGTGGAAGCTAGGGCCTCAGCCTATGGGGCCACGCCCCAGCCCAAGGTCCTCCAACCGCTGCCCGAGCTTGAGCAATCAAAGGCTTTTTTTTCTTTTTCTTTTTTCTGTGGGTCATGGGCCTTGAACTCTGGGCCTGGGCATTGTCCCTCCGCTCTTCAGCTCCAGGTGAGTGCTCTACCACTTGAGCCACAGTGCCACGTCCGGTTTCCTGGTGGTTCACTGGAGATCAGAATTTCAAGGAGGGCTGGGAAGGTGGCTCAGTGGTAGAGCACTTGCCTTGCACGCATGAGGTCCTGGGTTCGATTCCTCAGCACCACATAAACAGGGAAAAAAAAGCCAGAGGTGGCGCTGTGGCTCAAGTGGTAGGGCACTCGCCTTGAGCTGAAGAGCTGAGGGACAGTGCCCAGGCCCAGAGTTCAGGCCCCACAACTGATCCAAAAAAAAAAGTTTCGGGCTGGGAAGGTGGCTCAGTGATAAAGCATTTGCCTTGCATGCATGAGGCCCTGGGTTTGATTCCTCAGCACCACATAAGCAAAAAGAAAAAAGCCGGAAGTGGTGCTGTGGTTCAAGTGGTAGAGTGCTCGCCTTGAGCTGAAGAGCTGAGGGACAGCGCCCAGGCCCAGAGTTCAGGCCCCACGACTGACAAAAAAAAAAAAAAGTTTCAAGGACTTTCCTGCCTGGGCTGGCTTTGAACTGCGATCCTCAGATCTCAGCCTCCTGAGTAGCTGGCACCCGGCAAGGAGCAACCAGAGACAGTCTCAGAGAGTAGCCCATGCGGGGTGGAGCGGCTCTTTTCACGAGTGTGCGCACCCACGCGGGGGCCCCGCCTGCCCCTCGGTTCTGCGGCCAGGCCTGGCCCCGCTGCGGCTGGGGGGGGGGGGACGGGGGGGGGGGGAACAGCTGCTGAACGGTCCGGGGATATCGGCCAGTGGCGCGGGGTGGGGGTGGGAATCCCGGGGCAGGAGGGGAGCTGGGGGGGTGTGGGGGGGAGAATGCTCCCCAGGCCACCCGAGTCTGGAGCCGCTGCGGGATCCACACTTCCAGTGTCACCGCCGGGCAGAAATAGCAATAAAACCTCCTTCCGGAGCTGGCCCTGCAAAGACCGGCGGCGGCCCAGGCCGGGCGGCCCGGGGGCTGCGCCTCCCGCGGGGCACCTCTCCGGGACGGAGGTGACGCAGCGCAGCGGGGCCAAGCAGCAGAAAACCGCTTCTAGGTGACAGCCAGGGAGGCCAGGGGCACCTCGCGGGGGCGTGGCCGCTGCGGGGGCGTGGCCTGCGTCTGGGCGTGGCTGCGTCGTGGGGGCGTGGCTCCGCGGTAGAGGGCTGGCCTAGCATCCTTGAAACCCTGGGTTCTATCTCCAGCTCCAATAAATAAAATAAACGGCATGCACTGAAGGTCACGGTACAAACCTATTCCTTTTGTTCTTTTTTATAGTTTGAACTCAGGCCTCATGGGTGCAGGCAGGCTCTCTACCAATGGAGACGCGGGCCCAGCCCTTCTTTCTTTAGTAGTTTTTGGAATAGGGACCGGGAGTTTTTTGCCCAGGGCCAGATTGGCTCTCACTCTCCTACCTCTCCACTTCCTGAGCAGCTAGAATTACAGCCAGGCGCAGCCACATTCAGCCAAAACTCCTCTTCCATGTGGATAACTGAGACCCTCTCTCACACTGTGTGCTAAATCTGAGAGGAAGCACCTCTTCCGCTTTGACTGACCTTCACCCAACAGAGAACAAATCTGCTTGCTCGTAAAGTGGGCTGGAGGACAACTCTTACTCCCTGCAGAAACTGTGGGTCTTCCCTTAGGTAGGGGAGCAGGAAAAGCTAGCAGGGACCGATAAGAACCCAGAAAGCTACAAAGATAAGGGCAGTGAGGAACTATTTCTCCAAGGTCGTTTGGTTTCAGTGTTGTTTCCCCCTGCAGGGCTGGGGAGGGACCCTGGGCCTTGCACAATGCATCGTGGGTGCTCCACAGTTGCTCCACACCCGCAGCCCCTCCAAGGCCAAGTGAGATTGTAGCTCCCTTTCCTCCGGCAGATAGAAGGCTTGAGCAAGAGAGATCACATTCTCCAGGCCAATCATGCACCTTGGGCTCAGCCCAGCTTCCTGGGGGGCTGGGAATGTGACTTAGTGGTAGAGTGCTTGTCTAGCATGCATGAGACCCTGGGTTCGATTCCTCAGCACCATATCCACAGAAAAAGCTGCAAGTAGCGCTGTAGCTCAAATGATAGAGTGCTAGCCTTGAGCAAAAGAAGCTCAGGGACAGTGCCCAAGCCCAGAGTTCAAGGCCAGAGACAACCTCCCCCCCCCCCACAAAAAGACTATTTTGGTTGGGGATTTAGCTCAGTGGAAAAGCAATTGACTAGCAAGTACAAGGCCCTGAGTTTGGTCCTCAGCTCTAAAAAAAAAGAAAGAAAAAGTCTATGAGACTTTTTTTCTGTGTACGCCAGTACTGGGGCTTGATTTCAAAGCTCCAAGCTCTCCCTGTGAATTCTAGCTCAAGGCTGCTCTCCTACTTGGACAGCATGCAGCTTTTTACTGGTTAACCAGAGATAACAGTCTTAGACTTTTCTGCCCCAGCTGACTTCAAACTGTGTTCTTCAGATCTCTGCCTGAGAGTAGCTAGGATTTTATTTATCTGACTTCTAACAGCAAAACTAAACTAGCTATATGATGGAAAGCGGTCTCCCAGCTGACACCTCTCACAGCCTTTCCTCTTGGGTCTGGACAGAGGGTAATGAAAGGAAAAAAACATACTAGAAAAACCTTATTCTAAAGGCAGAGTTGACTGGGAGGGAGGAGGTCGGCAAAGTGATAACCTCTCATTCTCAACATCATGTCAAAAGTGGGGGTGGGGGGCCCTCACATGTGTGATCCTAGGTACGCAGGAGGCTGAGATCAGAGGATCACAGTCCAAAGCCAGCCGGGGCAGAAAAGTCCATGAGATTCTTAATTAAGCAGCAAAAGGCCACCAAGGCCCAGAGTTCATGTTTTTGTATGAGAACAATGAGGAAGAAAGAAAAAAAGAATCTCTCTTACCTAAGAGGAAAATCCCTAGAGCTACTTTAGATGGAAGCTATCAGGGTTTGAAGGGAGGGTACAGGGAGTTATTGTTCAGTGGGGTGGAATTTGTCCTGCAGGATGATATTGAGAGATACACTGTGATGATAGTTTCCCAAGAACCTGAAGTGCTTTTCTTTCGATGCCAGTCCTGGGACTTGAACTCAGGACCTGAGCGCTGTCCTTGAGCTTTTTAGCTCAAGGCTAGCGCTCTACTACTTGAGGCACAGCTCCACTTCTGGCTTCTTGGTGGTTCACTGGAAATAAAAACCTCACAAACTTTCCTGCCTAGGCTGACTTCAAACCTCCATCCTCATATCTCAGCCACCTAAGTAGCTAGGATTATAGGCATGAGCCTCAGGCACCAGGCCTACTTTTCTTTTTGAATTTCCCTCAATCCTGGGGGTGGATCCGAGTCTCTCTAATCATTCTGATCTGAATGACACCCCTAGCTCTTCTGTCTGCATTTAGTTCCTCAGATCGTATCTTGCTACTTTTGCCCAAGCTAGCCTCTAGCTCAACATCCACCAGTTCCAGCTTTCTGCATAGCTTGGAAAACAGGTGGCTGCACAACACTCAAGAGGAAATGTACTCATGACCTTACTCACGTAACTGAAACCCCATGTACAGTCTCTTTACAATAAAAAACTAAAAAAATAATTTTAGTCCCAAACAGTAGTTCACATTTGTAATCCTAGCTACTCAGGAGGTTGGAATTGGGAGGATGGAAGTTCCTGGCTGACTTCCATAGAATGTGTTCAAAACCCATCTCAACCAATAAAAAGCTGAGCATTGTGAACCACGCCTACCACCCCAGCTACCTGAAATACATAAAGATCACTGTTCAGGTCAACCAGGGCCAAATACAAGACCCTACCTGAAAAGAAAAAAAAAAAAACTACAAAGCAAAATGGGCTAGGGAGCATCACTTATGTGGTAATGCACATGCCGTCCACAACGTAGGGTCTGAGTTCAAGTCCCAGTACCACCACCAAAAAAAAAAGGTTACCAACTTGTTAGTTTAAGGGTTTACTTAACATATTAACATAGTGGCTATGACGATCTGGATTCCTGTCTGTGTTCTGAGGGGCTTTGGACAACAAACTTGATTTCAATTCTAGAATCTCACTACCAGAGTAGAGCACTTGCTAAAAGTATTCTTACTAGGAATTAGAACGCCGGCTAAAGGTGGCGGTAATTATGGATATTTTATCTCCAGCTACGTTGACGAGCGCATCAGAAGAGACCGTTTTAAGGGGACAGGATATCCGCGGTTCTTCTGCCTTCTAGGGTGGCCGTGGGCCTACGGTTTCTCCGCGGTGATACACAGGGTTGGGGATGTGACCTCTTGGGTCACCAGAGAGCGAGGTGAGCTGCGCTGCTCGGGGAGCTGGCGGTGGAGGGGCATCGCCCGCCCTCCCCCGCGTCCGGGGCACCCATCCAGTGGGAGAAGGAGGTGCAAAGGTCACAGATGGGGCCGACTGCAGAACCTATACCTAAATCCGAGTGGATGGCGCGGTGCAAGACCGGGAAAAAGGATTTCGCACCGTCGCTCTTCCACAGGGCGGAGTCTACAATGCAGCCCTCAGGGACAGCCGCAAAGAAGCTACGCACAGTTCCCACATTGTGCAGAGACACGCCCCTCCCTCGAGAAAAGGCACCCCCAAAACAGCCTGGGTTGCAGATTTATAAATACCTCCCTCGCACATGCGCACTAGGATTTACGAGTGGCCCGGGACGCAGCGTGCGCTCACTGCGCATGCGCCGTCCGGCTCTCCCTCCGCGGCACTAAACGCAAGGGGGGGGGGGGGGAGTCCTGTGATCCCTCAAAGGAAAAAAAAAAAGAGGCCTACGGTGGCCGCTCTGTCCCGGCTTCCTCCTTTCCTACCTCGTAGTGCTTCATGGCTATCCCGCACGGTGGCTCTGGCTGCTGCCGCGGCTAACGCTGTCCACCTGCACGGGACAGAACTCGGCGGCCCTCACACGCACTCGCGGCGGTCGCGCTAGACTAACTGCAGCTCCGCGTCCGCCCCGCCCCTCTCCTCCGCGCGCTCCCCGCTGGCCAATCACGGTAGGGCGCGCCCACCCTCGGCCCCCGCCCCTCAGGGGGCCGGCTTGTAGGAAGACTTGACCCTCGCACCACAGGTCTGACCAATCAGGTTGCGGAATCTAATGAAGGGGCGGTGCACGGGAAGGGGTGGCTGCAAGAAAGGACCGAGCCGCCCACCAATCACGAGGGAGCCTGGGCGCTGCCCTTGTTGCCCCGCCCCCTCGCGGCGGTCGCCGTGGAAACCAAGGGAAGCGGCAGTTACCGCCGGGCAGGGAGGCGGGAGTAAGAAATTGAGTGACAGGGAGGGCAGCGTCCACGCGGTGGGCGGCGCGGCCGGATGAATGGTGGGTGAAGTCCGCGGTGGGCAGCTCCCAGGGTGCCCGGGGGTGGGTGGGGAGGCCTGCGATGGGGGAGTGAGGACTCGGGGACCGGGATGGAGATCCGGTCCGGCGGGGGACTCCATCGGTCGTGAATGGCCCCCCAACTGCAGCCCGGCCCCGTTCTGGAGGTCCCTTCCCCGCCCTTTGCCAGGGACAGCCCTTCCCCCGTCTTGTCGGAGCTGCGTGTCGTCCAGGGGACTGCTGACCCCGTGAGATGTGACCGACCCAGGGGAATGTAAAAGCCCACCCCTCCCCTCGCCACCCGGAGGCCGGGAGCTGAGGGTCGCGGTTCGAAGCCAGCCCGGGCAGGAAAGGCCATGAGACGCTGCACTGTACCACTGAAAACTGCAAGTGGAGCTGTGGCTCGAGTGGTAGAGCACCAGCCTTGAGCACAAAATCCCGAGGGCCAGGGCCAGGCTCTGAGTTCAAACCTCAGGACTGGCACCAAAGAAAACGAAAGACATGGACTCCCATCACAGGGTCCATAGCTCTGTCTGTCTGTCTGTCTGTCTCTCTCTCTCAATCTCTCTCTCTCTCTCACACACACACACACACACACACAGGTCTTCAAGACAGGCTAAGGAGCAGTATCTCCTTCCCCTCACCTCTGTTCCAGGTGTTCGGCCCCACCCCTGTCTGGTCACCTTCCCTGATGGAGCAACACTACAGGACTCAGGGAGCCCAAAGGTAGGCCCTGATTCACTGGGGATCTAGGTGGGGGCAGGGGGTGAGTCACAGCTGGGAATTTTACACATCCGGATTCCTCTCTAGAAACTTCTGTGGCCTGAGTCTTTGGTGTGATAACGTGTCAACGAGCCGTGGCCCATAAAACCTCCACTGGGTCAAAACAGGTGTTTTTACAAATGTGCTTCCATAAGGAAAGGTCCCAGGGGGAAGGTTCATGCCTGTAATCCCAGCACTCCGGAGGTTGGGGCTGGAGATCTTAAGTTTGAGGCCAGCCTCTCTCACAAACAGTCACAAAACCAATGGTCTTCTCCCCTCTTCTCCCACTCTCCCCACACCCCCCACCCCAGCCCCCAGAAGTTCTGGGGTTGGAATTCAGGATCTTGTGCTCACCAGATAGGTGCTCTAGCACTTGAGCCATGCCACAGCCCTTCATTTTCGTTCTTTTCCAGATAGGGTGTCACATTTCTGCTCTGGGGAGGAGGAAGGGTGCTTAGGACCACAATCCTCTTAAAATCTCTCAAAATAGCCAGGATTACAAGTGCACCAACCACAACTTGTCCCCCCGTGGACCTGAACTACCAACCTCCAGATATCTACCTACCTAGTAGCTAGATTACAGGCATGCATCACCGCACTGGGCCAAAGTATTTTTTTCTGTTGGCAATTGTGGAACCCGCAAGTACCCCAAGGCTCTGAGTGTCCCGCAGAGCCTCAGTCTGCCATTCTTGGGGGGCTGGAGAGAGTGTTACTCCAGAGCCTGCCAAGTTTGAGGTGCCTTTGCAAAGTCAAGGAAGATGGCTTGAACCCCTAAAATTAGTCACAGTTGGCTCCTCATTCTAGAAGTTTCTTTTTATTTTTTCTTTTGGTTGGTCTTTGGGCTTGAACTCTGGGCCTGGGTGCTGTCCCTCAGTTCTTCAGCTCAAGATGAGCGCTCTACCACTTGAGCCACAGCACCACTTCTGGTTTTCTGGTGGTTATGTGGAGATAAAAGATTCAGGGACTTTCCTGCCCCGGATGGCTTTAAACCACGATCCTCAGATCTCAGCCTCCTGAATAGCTAGGATCACAGACGTGATCCACCAGTGCCTGGCTAGAAGTTTCTTGATGTGATCTAAGTAACTGTGTGTTCTCCATTGGTGGGTTTGGCATGTGTGTGTGTGTGTGTGTGTGTGTGCGTGTGCGCGCGTGCATGCGCTCAAACCAGGATTTGAACTCAGGGCCTAGGGCACTGCCCCTTACCTTTTTGGCTTAAGGCTAGCATTCCAACACTTGAGCCACAGCTCTGCATCTGGCTTTTTGGTGGTTAATTGGAGCTAAGAATCTCACAGACCTTCCTGCCCAAGCTGGCTTCGAACCACAATCCCTAGATCTCAGTCTCCTGAGTAGCTAGGATTACAGGCATGAGCCACCAGCACCTAGCAAGGAGGGGGTTCGTTTGTTGGGGATGGGGTGGGGTTGTGTGTATAGTTCATTTTGTGTTTTTGAGACATGGTTTCCCTACATAGCCCGGACTGTGCTGGAATTCTCAATCCCCCTGATTCAGCCTTCTGACAGCTAGGCTTACAATCATGTCTCCATGCCCGGCTCTCCTTTCTGTCATTTGGTGAGGGGTGGGGCATGGGGATGGCTTCTGTTGCTGTCAGGCTGATCTTGAACTCCTAAGCCTTACAGAACCTCCTGCCTGAGATTCCTCAGTAGCTAGGGAACCCCACGCATGAGCATTGGAAGTATGAGGAATCCTTTAGTTGGCCTCATGTGGCCTCCAGCACGTAGACTGTCAGCAGAAATAAAATCCAACCACAGAGTGAAGACTGGCCCTTTGTCATCCCTGGGGTGCTGACACCATGCCCAGGCTGGGCGGCCCCGCGGTGGGGGTAGGGGGCACATTCTGATGGCATGCTTTCATTCCGATCACAGTGGCTGATTCATGCCCAGCTCTGTCTTTTTAGCCAATTATAACACAATCTTTCGTGAAGTGGGGGAAGGAAAGGAGCAGTGGCAGCTCTGAAGGCTCATCAGAGCTGAACCTCGAACTCTGGGGCTTGGAAAAGAAAAGCCAGGGTCATTTGGACGGCTCACACCGATGTGTTTGGTAAAGGGCCTGGGCTTGGCCAGTTTCTGGGTGGGTTCGTGACTCTGCCGGTTCCTGGCAAGTGTGAGGGAAGGTGTAGCCAGATCAGGCAAGCCAGGGCCTATTCCCAGTACTCTGCTGTGTCAGGAACCCCCCGGGAAACTCTCAAGCCCTATCTTGTCTTACCTGGGATCTGTGCCTTATGTTTGTATCTTTTTTTTAATTGCAGTATAATTTGCAGACAGTAAAAATTAGCCCCTTTCTTTGTACATTCTGAACTTATATAGTCAGGGAACAACCACTACATAAAGGTACAGAACATTTCCAGCCGGGTGTGGTAGCACACACCTGTACTCCCCGCACTCAGGAGGAGGAGGTGGGACAATGCAGAGTTGCAGGCCAGCCTGAGCTAAACAGCAAGACCCTGTCTCAGCAAACAAACTAGAGCACTAACATCCTTCAACAAATCTCCTTGTGCCTCATTTATAGCAGCTCCCCCAGATGCTGGTAACTTCTAATCTGCTTTTTATTCAGGGTTTGGGTGTTTCCCCCCACCCCCCACCTTTTCTAGAAAGCCAACAAACATGGAGCCACACAGCTTTTTGAGTGGTTGTCTCTTTCTCTCTCTCTCTCTGTCACTAATACAATGCATTTGGGATGTGTTGTATCCATTGCCTCTTCTTTTTTTTTTTTTTTGTCAGTTTTACTCAAGGCTACTTAAGCCACAGCGCCACTTCTAGTTTTCTGGTAGTCAATTGGAGATAAGAGTCTCATGGACTTTCCTGCCTGTGCTGGCTTCGAACTGTGATCCTCAGATCTCGCTCCATCCCTTTTATAGCTAATATTCCATTGTAAATATTGTAATATTCCAGTGGTAAAGCGCTTGCCTAGCATGCATGAAGCCCTGGATTCTGTGTACCACATACACAGAAAAAGCCAGACTGGTGCTTTGGCTCAAGTGGTAGAGCACTAGTCTTAAACAAAAGAAGGGACAGTGCCCAGGCCCTGAGTTCAAGCCCCAGGACTGGCAAAAAATTAATAATAATAGTAATAATATTCCATCATGTATCTGGATCCCATACACAATCCAATTGGTTGTAATGACTTAATAATTATTCCTCAGGGCCCATTTGTTCCATAAACATCAAGGGTTTTTCCACTGGGTTTTTTCCCAGTGTCAGGGTTTGAACTCAAGTCTTTGGGCTCGCTGTTCTAGCACTGCATCTCTGAGCCATGCCTTTGGCACCTTTTCCTTTTTTTGTACTAGTTATTTAATAGTGTCCTTACTTCCTGTCTGGACTTCTGTTTTCCTATTTATTTCCCCCTTATCTAGAATGACAGAGAAGGGCCAGCACGTGCAGTCTTCCACTGACAAAGGCTCTTGTGAACTTTTCCACCCAGGCTGGCTTTGAACCACAATCTTCACCACCACAGCCTTTCCAGTAGCCGGTATTACATGGTGGGTTGTTGCTGTTGTTGTTGTTGCTGGGTTCTTGAGACAAGGCCTTCCCACATAGCCCAGGCTAGTCTGCAAGTTGAGGTCCTACTGCCTGTCTCTCCCACGTGCTGGTGTTACAGGCACGCATCACCATGCCTAGCTTGACCATAGGTTTTTGAGGTTTGTACACCCTGCTCCCCACTAGAAGTTAGATTGCTACTTATGTGACTTTCACATTTCTGAAGGTCTTTTGGGTGAACAAGCAGAATTGGAGAGTGATCATTTGATGTTTTAAAATTAAAAGTTGTTTTTTTTTGCGGGGGGGGGAGGTCCGGTCGTGGGCCTGAACTCTGGGCCTGGGCGCTGTCCCTCAGCTCTTCAGCTCAAGGCGAGCACTCTACCACTTGAGCCACAGCGCCACTTCCGGCTTTTTTCTTTTTGCTTATGTGGTGCTGTGGAATTGAACCCAGGGCCTCAGGCATGCAAGGCAAGTGCTCTACCACTGAGCCACCTTCCCAGCCCTAAAATTAAAAGTTTTGCTAGACTCCACTGGCTCACGCCTTTCATGCTAGCTACCCAGGAGGCTGACATCTGAGGATCTGAGATCTGAGGATCATAGTTTGTAACCAGCCTGAGCCGGAAAGTCCATTAGACTCTTATCTCCAATTAGTCACCCAAAGGCCAAAAGTGAAGCTGTGGCTCAGGTGGCAGAACATCACAGCTCAGGACTGGAGAGCGCGCGTGCGCACGCCCTCCGGATGGACTCCATGGGTCTGTCGGCTGATGGAGCACTCTTACCTGACCACTTTTACAAAAGCTTTTTCCCAGCCACACCCAGGCTGGTGTCTCCCAGGCTGATTCATGAACCCCGGCCTGGCCCTTCCCTGCTTCGGCAGCGTCCAGCGAGCCCGGGGCTGCCTCCCTGGGCGCCCTGCAGGCCTCAGCTGCTGTCAGGCCTTGGCTCTGAATTTCCGTCTGGGTTTGGAGTTGTTTTGTTGTTGTTGTTTTGTTTGTTTAGGATTTTTGGAACCAGTGTTACCGTGTAGCCCAGGCCGGTGTCAAACTCGCGATCTCAGCCTCCCGAGTGCGGGGCTTGCCCGCAGACACACCGCACCTGGCCCCGAACGGGCCGGGAGCCCTGTGGGCCGAGCCCAGGCCCGTGCTGGGGTGCGCCCGCAGCGGGTAGCGGGGCCCGGGCGCCCACCGGCCCTGCCCGGGAGGACCGGGCCGCGCCCGGCCCCGGGGAGCTGTCAAACCCGTCACCGCGCGGGGCGGGGCCGAGGAAGTCCCCGCCCCTTTCCGGAGCGGCCGCCGTCTGCGAGCACGTCGGAATCTTTGGCCTCAGCGGGGGGGGGGGGGCGGGGGGACAGGGCGCACGCTCCGTCCCGTGGCATGAAAGGAAGGACGCGATTGGCTCTCGCAAGGGAGTGGGCGGGACTCCTCCGTCCAGGACGCGCGCCGCAAGGAGGCGTTGTCCAGGGCTGGGAGGGAAGGGGCGTGGCCCCGCGCGGGCGGCCGTTGGCGGAGAGGCCCCTCCCCGGATGTCGCGCGTCACGGACTGGGCGGCGGCGATTGGTGGGCGCGGCGCAGGGGGCGGGGCGGAAGGTTCTGGAGGGGGCTGGCGGGCTCTGGAAGCTTCCGCCGGACGGGTATATAGAGTCCGCGACGGGGCGGCGGCGGAGCCGGGGGACGGCGACAGCTGGGCGGCGGGCCGCAGGCGGGGGCCATGGGCAAGGATTACTACCAGACGCTGGGCCTGGCCCGCGGCGCGTCGGACGAGGAGATCAAGCGCGCGTACCGCCGGCAGGCGCTGCGCTACCACCCGGACAAGAACAAGGAGCCGGGCGCCGAGGAGAAGTTCAAGGAGATCGCCGAGGCCTACGACGTGCTCAGCGACCCGCGCAAGCGCGACATCTTCGACCGCTACGGGGAGGAAGGTGCGCGCGGCGCGGGGCGCGGCCCCGCCGTTTGACAGGCGGGGAAACCGAGGCTCGCCGGGCCCCTCGGGTCCGTGCGTCCCTGGGGCGGGCGGGGGCACCGGGCCGCGCGGCCTCCGCCCCGCGGTGGGCGGCCTCCGGGCGGGGGCGGGGCTCGGGGCGGGCCGATCGCGATGGCGGGGCGCGGCCTCGCCCACCGCGGGCACCGGGGCTCGGGCGCGGCCGCGGCCGGCCTGGGCCTGGTAATCCGGGAGGATTGGGGCGCCGGCGGGCGGCGCGGCCTCGCCAAGGGCCCGGATGGGGCAGCGCCTTGGGGCACCGGGCTCCGCCGCCGGCGGGTCACCTTGCTCAGTCCCCGCCAGAGTGGTCCAGGGGGTCCCCAAGCCTTGCCCCTTTCCCCGGAGCTCCTCAAGGAGACGCCCGGCCGGACGTCTCACTTGCGGGTTTTTTGTGGCTTGGTTTTGGGGTTTTGGTAGATATTGGGGGGGAGGGTCGGTCGTGGGCCTTGAACTCTGGGTCTGGGCGCTGTCCCTCAGCTCTTCAGCTCAAGGCGAGCGCTCTACCGCTTGAGCCACAGCGCCACTTCCGGTTTTCTGGTGGTTCATTGGAGATCAGAGTCTCACGGTCTCTCCTGCCCGGGGTGGCTTTGAACCGCGATCCTCAGATCTCAGCCTCTTAAGTAGCTAGGATGACAGGCGTGAGCCACCGGCGCCCGGCTTTGTTTTGTTTTTTTGGTTGTCGGCTGACTGGCCTTTGTTTTTGCTTTTGGGGTGTTGCGTTTTTTTGGCTGCTCCTGGGATTTGAACTCTGGGCCCTCCGCACTCCCCCATGTGCCATACCTGAACCCCCTGTTGCTTTTTTGGATTGGTTGATTTTTGTTTGTTTTCTCTCTCTGCTTACACTGGGGCTTGAATTCAAAGCCTTACTGGCTTGCTTAGGTTTTCCACTCAGGGCTGGTGTTGTACTACTTGAGCCTTATCTCAACTTCTGGCTTCTTGCTGCTTAATTGGAAATAAAAGTTTTGGGGATTTTCATGCCCTGATTGGCTTTAACCTTGACCCTCAGGTATTAGCCTCTGAGTAGTCGGGATTACAGTGGAGACCCACCAGCTCTTGGCTCAACGGTTTTCAAGTAGGCCTAGGTCTGGCCTTGGGGATTGGTCCTCCTACCTCAATCCTCCCACAGAGCTGGGAGGAAAGGGAGGGGTGACCACCCCCTCACCCTGCTCGCTAGTAGGCTGGGTCTTAAGAACCTTTGCTCCTTGGACCATGATCCCCCAGCTGTCCACTCCAAGAGGCTGGGCCTCACTCGTGTTTGTTGCCCTGCAGGCCTCAAAGGTGGCGGCCCCAGCGGCATCGGCGGCGGCGCCAATGGCACATCTTTCAGCTACACATTCCACGGAGACCCCCACGCCATGTTTGCCGAGTTCTTCGGAGGCAGGAACCCCTTTGACACCTTCTTTGGCCAGCGGAACGGGGAGGAAGGCATGGACGTGGACGACCCGTTCTCCGCCTTCCCCATGGGCATCGGGGGCTTTACCAACATGAACTTCGGGGGCCGCTCACGCCCTACCCAAGAGCCCACGCGGAAGAAGCAAGATCCCCCCGTCACCCACGACCTCCGCGTCTCCCTGGAAGAGATCTACAGCGGCTGCACCAAGAAGATGAAAATCTCCCACAAGCGCCTCAACCCCGACGGCAAAAGCATCCGGAACGAAGACAAGATCTTGACCATCGAAGTGAAGAGAGGGTGGAAAGAAGGGACCAAGATCACCTTCCCCAAGGAAGGGGACCAGACCTCCAGCAACATCCCCGCCGACATTGTCTTTGTTTTAAAGGACAAGCCCCACAACATCTTCAAACGGGACGGCTCCGACGTGGTGTATCCAGCCAGGATCAGCCTCCGAGAGGTAAGGAGCACGGGGCGGGTGCCACCTGCAGGGGCGGCCACGGATTCCCCCCCCCCCAGCTGGCTTCCCTCCAATGCCCCCTCCCGTTGCTTCCTTCCCAAGGCTCTCTGCGGCTGCACGGTGAGCGTCCCCACTCTGGACGGCAGGACCATCCCCGTGGTATTCAAAGATGTCATCAGGCCCGGCATGCGGCGGAAAGTCCCCGGAGAAGGCCTCCCTCTCCCCAAAACGCCTGAGAAGCGAGGGGACCTCATCATCGAGTTCGAAGTGGTCTTCCCCGAAAGGATCCCGCAGACGTCCAGGACCGTCCTGGAGCAGGTTCTGCCCATATAGTCGCTCACCCCGGGCCCCACCAGGGACCTTGCCAGACTCCTGCATGGCACCCCCGTACCATTGGGGGAGCACTGGGGCACCGGGAGCAGCCCCCCCTCCCAGGGCGGGAGGGCCCGGGGAGGCTTTCGGACTCAATGTTTTCCAGAGAATATATTACACTCTTTCAAAGTCCGCACCAGACTTCCGGTGGTTTTTCGAGCGCTAGGGCGGAGGCGGTGGGAGCCGCAGGAAGGGACCAGGCCGCCCTCCGCTCCTCCCCGGAGCCCCCCTGTACCCAGTCGTGTCGTGTGATTCATTCCTGTGGAGCCCACACGTGTCACCCCGCCCTGCCCTGCCGGGGACTCCCTCTCTTTGTCTGTGGTTGGTCACCGCAGATGGAAAACTGCCTGGCTCCCGCTCAAGCGATACCTCGGGCCAGCAGGGCCTGGGTCCCGGCCATAGCAGGGGTCCCCTCGACCTCCACATCTGGGCTGACTTTTGGGACGTCTTTGTCCCTGATGCAATCCTTGGGCACCCCGGGCTGTCCCAGGGCCTGGGTGCGTGTTCTCTGTTGGACTCTTTTATCTCTCTCCAAGGGACCTTGACCCTTCCTGGATTTTGCACAGCGCCGGCTGTGACCCCTTTTGATAAAAGGGTCTTTGCTTCTGATTTCAGGAGCATTCTGGAGCGTGCGTAAATAGCTTTTTCTAATTTCTTGTGAAGCTGGCGGACACAAGTACGGGGGCCACGCGGCTGCCGCTCTGTGGACCATGGGGAAGGACATTTGGGGTGGGGGACTGCCCCAGAGATGTCTGTCCGTCCATCCTCTGTGGGCCAGGTGGGGCGCAGACCTTCCCTCTCATTGTAAGTTGCCACTGCCGACACTAGACCAAAGTGTGTTGATTGTCATTGAAGTGCGTGACAACATTAAAGACTTAATGCAAAACCTTGGGGGAGCGGTCCTGAGAATCTGTTTGGGGGCTTGGTGGGGTGGAGAGGGGTGGAAAGAAAGCAGGAGGGGGGGCCAGAGGGGGGAAAGAGCAGGTGGTAGCTAGCTTCAGGCCATCCTAACCGGATCCAAACGTTCAGACCAGTGGCCTGAGCTCATCTTTGTTTCCGCTTGAGGCTGCGGTGTCACAGGCTTAGCCAGGCCACAACCACAATTTCAGCTTGAAGAGGGGAGCCCTGCCCCAGGTGGATGAGTGTACCCCAGGTGGATGCCCTCCCCTGCTTAACAACAGATCACCAAAGCTTTTACTCTGCGTTTGTTTTATGAGCAGTTAGTTTTATTGTAAAATATGTAATTACACAGGCTTAAAGCAACCTGTTTGCTATCATGTGGTTTGAGTCTTGTTTGGGGTTGGATTTGTTTTTTTTTTAAGTCTTGGTCTGTACTGTAGTAAGTAGAGAACCCAGGGCTTTGTACCTCTAACGTGTTACACCACTGAGCCATGCTACAAAGGATTTGAAAAGCTTTCATGAAAAGTCACCGAAGGAGCTGGGTATGGTGGCTCACACCTGTAATCCCGGCTACTCAGGAGGCTGAGTCCTAAGGATTATACAGTTGGAAGCTGGCCCAGGCAGGAAAGTCTGTGACACTGTTATGTCCAATTAACCACCAAACAGCCAGAAGTCGAGCTGTGGCTCAAGTGGTAGAGTGCCAACGTTGAGAGGAAAAAAAAAAAAGCCAGGCAAAATGCAATGTCCTGAGTTCAAGCTTCTGTACCAACACCAAGCAAACCTCTAGCCACAGATCAGATGCTCAGGCACTGCGGGTGCTTGTGGCCGGTGGCGTATGTGGATGGCAAAGGTCTACAGGCCTTGGTGCCCGGTGTTAGTCACGTGTAGGCAGATGATGGTGGGATGAGAAGAGATGGGAGCTAACGTGGCTCAGCTACAGAACTACGAGCACCACAGAGGTGGCGGGTGCCCAGATCCTCCCGCCTCAGCCTCCCCAGTGCTGGGATGCCAAGTGCGCACACCACGTACCTGGTTCTTGGGCTTCTTTCCCTCTGGAGCCCAGCACCCGAGCAGTGACGTGGTGGCGGTGGTCCAAGCATTGGTAGGCATCCCGGAGAAAAGCTGCGCTTACAGAAACAAGCAACTACATCTAAATTTGTAGTTTCATTTCTTAGCTGCGTGGAAAGGGCCAGAATGCCAGCCCTCACTCCCACCCCACCCACGATCCCAGGCCCCACGCCCGGCTGAGCTGCTGTGGGAACACACTGCACTTCACTCAGACACACGCGCTTCCTCCCAGCCCTTCCTTTCCTTTCCCCTGCTCAGGTCCAGCCTGGGACCCGCTCCCTCATCCCTCACAGCTCCTCTGGCCTCAGCACCACCAAGGTAGGTGAGGAAACCAGACAATGTGTTGATTCTGTGTGTATGTGCAAGTATGGGATTCACCACGGAGCCACGCCCCCATGGCCACACCCCACGATGGCCACGCCCAGCTCTTCAAACTTTTATTTGAGTCCACTGATGGATTAGGCCATGCGGGAGCCTGAGCTTGGCCTCGAGGAGCTCGCTGAGCTGGCCTGCTCCGCCCACTCTGCCACTTGAGCCACAGAATGAGAAAGGAACTTGGGGTGTGTATTATGTGTGCCAGTCCTGGGGCTTGAACTCGAGGCTGACTCAGTCCCAGAGCTTTCTTTCCTCAAGGCTGTGTTCTACCACTTGAGCCACAGCTCCACTTCCAGATTCTTTGAGGTTAGTGAGAGACTCAAGGACCCCCCTGCCCCGCTCCCCCTTCCTGCTTCCAGGTGAAGGCCAGCTTGCTGTCTCCAGCTGTGTGACCTTGGAGAGGAGACTCCGGCCCTGGGCCTCGGCTTCCGCAGTGGGGAGGACCAGGCCTGTCAGCCACACACAGTGTGAAGCCAGCCTGAGAAGGAAAGCCCAGGAGACTCCTATCGCCAGCGAGGGAGCAAAAAGCTGCAAGTGGAGTTGTAACTTAAGTGGTAGAGCTCCAGCCTTGATTGGGAAAAAAAGCTCAGGGACAGCACTCAGGTCCTGAGTTCAAGCCCCAGGACACACACACACACACACCCTCAGAGAAACTAGTGCTCACACACACACACACACCCTCAGAGAAACTAGTGCTCACACACACACACTCAGAGAAACTAGTGCTCCCAGAAGTTTGCCCCATTGTGGGAACTGCCTCCTGGCAGCCAGGCTGCTTGAGTTTGAATGACAGCTCTGCCCTCGGCCACTGTGTGTCTTGGGAAAGTGACTTTACCTCTGTGAGGCTGGCCGCCTTTGAGAATGGAGAAATGAAGATTCGGGACTGAATGAGGCTATAGGATGAAAAACTAAGCTGGACACCCCATCTCCGCCAGTCAGCCCTGGCTGCGGTGGTAAAACACCTGTCACTCTATCCATGCAAAAAGTGGAAACAGGAGGCTGGGAATCTGAACAAGGTCAGGCAAAAGCACAAGACCTCATCTGAAAAATCACAAAAGCAAAACAGCTGCGGACGTGTCTCATCAGTTCAGCACCTGCCCAGCAAACACAAGTTTCTGGATTCTAAGCCCGATGCTGGAAAAAGAAAGGAAAAAAAAAAACTCCTGAGGCTGGGGTGTGGCTTACTGGCAGAGTATGGGCTGAATGTGCACAAGGCCCTGGGTTCAATCCTTGGCACAACCATTTAAAATTATACAGTATAGCTAGGCACCTGTGGCTCATGGCTGTCATCATAACTACGCAGGAGGCTGAAATATATATATATACATATATATGCATATGTGTGTGTGTGTGTGTGTGTGTGTGTGTGTGTGTATATAGTGCTGAGCATAAATATTTGCCATTCCCTTTTTCTTATTTTTCTTGTCAGTCATGGGCTTGAACTCTGGGCCTGCCCTCAGCTCTTCAGCTCAAGGCAAGCACTCTTCCACTTGAGCCACAGCGCCACTTAGGGCTTTCTGGTGGTTCGTTGGAGATGAGTCTCACAGACTTTCCTGCCAGTCCTGGCAGTTCGAAGGCTTTGAATGGTGATCCTCAGATCTCAGCCTACTGATTAGCTAGGATTACAGGTGTGAGCCACCAGCATTTGCTCTGCCATTCCCATTATTGCTGATGACATAGTAACTGTCACCTAGTTAGCCGTCCATGGAGATAACTAAGAATCTCTGATTTCCAGCCCAGGAAATGTCCTTGGACTGGGGGCATGGCTCAGACCTAGGGGTGTGGCTAAACACGGAGTGTGGCCAGGAGGACTTAGCTGCTATGGGGTGTGGCTGGCTAGTGGGGGCGTGGCTCTGGGTTAAGGGGCGTGGCTGAGTGAGCTCATTGCCCAGCATGCACAGAGGTCCTGGGTTCGATTCCTAGCCTGCCAATTTTCAAAAGGAGGAAAGGAAGAGAAGGGAAGAACGGGGTGGGGGAGAAAGGGAGGGAGAGAAGAAAAGAGAAAAAAAAATCTCTCCTTTTGGAACTAATGGTCAAGTGGGGGTGGTAGAAAAGAAATAAGTAAATAGAAATAGAAAGCTAGTGGGTGGAGAGTGTTGGGTACATTTTTAAATAACGTAGCAAATGCCAAGAAGGTGATGTTTGAACAAAGATGAAGGAGGTAGGAGAGAGCTACGTGGACGGGGAGGGAAGGTCTGCAGGCAGAAGGAGCAGCCTGTGCAAAGGTCCTGAGACATGGGTTACTCCAGAAACCACAGCTAAGAGCCCCATGAGACTGGAGCCCAGAGAGCATGGGAGGAGAGAAGGGTAGGGATCCTGACCTCACTGCACTAAACTTCATCTCCAAATAGCACAAGGCAGACATCTCAATTTTCTATTAAAATACAGGCCTCCAGCCAGGCATCTGTGGCTCACGCCTGTAATCCTAGCTACTCAGGAGGCTGAGATGTAAGGATCATGGTTCAGTGCTAGCCCAGGCAGAAAAGTCCATGAGACTCTTATCTCCAATAAACTACCAGAAAACCAGAAGTGGCGCTGTGGCTCAAGTGGTAGAGGGCTTACCTTGAGCTGAAGAGCTGAGGGGCAGTGCTAAGGCCCAGAGTTCAAGTCCCACAACTGACTTTAAAAAAAAAAAAAGGAAAGAAGAAAAAAGAGAAGAGAGAGAGAAGGGAAGGAAAAGGGGAGGGAGGAGAGAGGAGATGGGCATCTAGCTCATGCCTGTAATCCTAGGAGACTCAGATCTGAAATCCATGTTCAAAGCCAGGCCAGACAGAAAAGTCTGTGAGACTCTTACCTCCAGTGAACCATCAAAATGCCAGGATCAAGTGATAGAACCCTAGCCTGGAGGGGAAAAGCTTAAGAGACAGCACCCAGGGCTTTAAATCCTAATACTAGCACAGAGAGAGCGAGAGAAACACAGAGACACACACAGGGAGGGAGGGAAAGGGGAGGAAAGAAGGAAGGAAGGAAGGAAAGAAGGCGGGCAGGCAAATCACTCATCCTTAGAAACAGTGTGAACATCCATTTGCCTTCCCTTGAACCGCTTATTCCTCTGGTGACAGCAAAATGGTGATTTTTAAAATTGAGATAAGGTCTCATTATGTAACCCCAACTCGGCTCCAATTCACAGTCCTCTAGTCTCCATTATCCTCTTATCTTCCAATTCACAAAGTCTGGGATTACAGGTGTGCTCCACCAAGGGCGGCTTTCTGCATGGATTAGTTGACACTACCAAATGGCGATTTACTCTTTGCAAGGGCCTCTGGTCTCCACTCTCAGGCATGCCACATGTGCCATAAATTTGGGCAGGATGCACCCAGGGCTGCCCCAGGCCCTTGGGGATCTCACGACCCTCTTCTCTGGGGCACTTCTTTAATTGGGAGGTGAACCAGGGTCACAGAAGATGGTGGCCACTGACTTGTCCCCTCCATTAGGAGGAGGCTGAGAGACTGGAAAGGAAGGACAATGGCTGTGTCAGCCACTGCCCTGGCCCGGTCACGACTGTTAGCTAGGTGGGGCCAGCTGCACCCCAGGCCATGGTCCCCTTCCGTTGTGCCCTCCTGTAGGCCCGGGGCTAAGGCTGACATGTTTGGCAGTCCCTGGAAACTGGGAAGACCTAATCACTATCTGAGTCTCAGAACCAAATTAAAAGCCTCCCAGAAACTACAATTCCCAAGATGCACAGCAAATGCCTGGTCTCACCCCAGCAGCTGGAGTGGCAGGGTTTGAACAAGAACCAGGAAACTTCACCTGTCCCCGAAACAGCTTTCTAGCCAATGCCACAAGTCCATTTGTGTTTTTCTTTCTTACACTTGAGGCCACCTTGGGGTTGATTGTCACCAACATGGGCGGCTCACCTTTGTAATCCTAGCTATTCAGGAAACTCAGATCTGAGGATGGCAGTTCAAAGCCAGCTTGGGCAGGAAAGTCCATGAGACTCTTCCCTCCAATTAATTCCCTCCCAACTGCAAGTGGAGCTGTGGCTCAAGGGGTAGAGCACTAGCCTTGAGCACAAAAGCTCAGGGACAGCGCCCAAGCCACGAGTTCAAGCCCTGGATCTTGCACAAAAAACAAGTCAAGCTTGCTTCCACAAGGGGTTTTCTGGCATGAGGGAACAGGGGAGGGGAGGGGAGGGGTGGGTGAGGAGGAGCAGGATTTGACCAGAGAGACCAGTCTCTGCCCGGGCCTGGGTAGACAGGGGAGTTGAGCCCAGAAAGGGCAACTTTCTCACGGCGGAGGCTCGGGGTACTCAGGCGCCATCTCTGATCGAGCATGTGGTAAGGTGCTCGGTTTGCCAGAAAGCCAACAAGTCCATGTCACCCCGCCTTGGTCTCTGCCGGGGCACCCCTCTCCCCACCTCGCGGATGCGCGTGCAGAGGTGGGGCCGAGCCTGGCACCGCGCAGGGGGCCACGTTCGTTCCCTATCTGCTGAATGAATGAATTGCTTTTGTCCATTGTGCACCCCAAGAAACAGGGACACCCGGGACCCTCCCTATTCATCCCTGCGCCTCCCCCCCCCCCCCCCCCGCCAGGAATGAATGAATCGTTTTATTCGCCCTAAGGATGGTGGGATGGGGCCGAGGGGGCCGGGAAGCGGGGACTGGGCTGGGGGGCGCTGTCCTCGGCCCCTGCCGACCCCTCCCGACAATCCCAAAGGGCTTACTTTTCCGGACGTGGACACTTCACATCCGTCCTCCGCCCCGAAACTCGGCCAGGGTCCCCTGATTCCCACAGCCAGTCCCTCGCCCTTTAACCCCAGGAGCACACCCCCTCCCCTTCCCCAGCGACCCTCGGCCGCCAGCACGTGGTCCAGGAGTCCCGTCTTCCCATTGGCTGCTCGCTTCTTTCCTCGTCCGCGATTGGCTCAGAGCCCGAAGACCCTCCTCCCCCCGCAGCGCCGCAGTGGTACAGTCCGCCGCCTACTTAGGCGGGGCGGAACGGTCCACTGCGCCGCGGCGCAGGGGGGATCAGCACGGCCCAGGGAGGCGGGGGGGGGGGGAATCCCTCAGGAATGTCTCCATCCGTTCCGCCCAAAGCAGCGAGACGCTGATTGGCTCGGCGTGCCGGGCGCTCACCGCTGATTGGTGGCTCTGAGTCTCCGGCCCCGCCCTTCTGGCCGCCGCTGCGGGAGAGGCCCGAGCCGGAGTTTGCGGAGGGCCGAGCCGGACGCGCGGGGCGGCGGCGGGGCCTCGGGTGAGTGTCCCGCGCTCCGGGGTGGGTGCGGCCGCTCCGGGGAACCCCACGCGGCCTCGGGGGAGGGGGTCGCAGGCGCCGATCGCGCAGGGTGGGGCCGGCGCGTGAGGCTGCCGGGGAGCTCCGGGGGGGCGGCGGGGTGCCCAGACGCGGGACCCCAGGGTCAGCTTCCTCGGCGCCGATGGCCGGGGACCGACGCCACCCGCTGCTGGCGGGGGGTGGGGGGGGTCTCGGGCCAGATCCCTGCCCCCCACTTTTTCTGCTGTGGACACCACGGGTCCTGGCAGAGACAGGCGCGGGGACCCCCGCCCGGGCAACACCCCGAGCCCTGCAGGGCCTCCGGGAAGCGGTGTGAACCAATCATAATGATCACTAATAATAGTAATGATCATTAGCAGCAGCAGCAAGCTGGGGGCACGGATCACTGACTCAAAACACGTCGAGGGGCAGGGGGGAGCTGTTTAACTTCAGTTAAGAGGCGAAGCAGGGTGCCCAGAGAGGGAGACTGACTTACCCAAGGTCATACAGCCCTGGACTCGAACCTGTGTCTTAGGGAACCCTCCACCAGTCCAGATGGCCCAGGGTGCCGGCTGACCCCGGGGGCCAGGGCTGGTGCTCGTGGGCACAGGGCCTCGCCCCACCCCCACTCACATTCGAGCAGCACCTGCTGGTCTTTGCGTCCCTCCTTCCCTTCCTCACAGGGCACCAGGCCCCAGCTGCTCACGCAGGAAGCTGCCTGCCCTCCAGCTCCCTTGTTCCCGGCTCTGGAGAGGCAAGGCTGGGACACCTGAGTTACTACAGCCCACCCTAGCCTTCCATCGCTTTCCTGTGATGTCTGCCTTGGAGGGGGAGCCAGAACGCTGGGGTCCTGGGTGCCTGGAGGGAGGGAGCCCAGGGCAGCTTGGACCTACAAGGTGCAGTGGGCGGTCTCCCCGGAAACACTCCAAGCCGGTTTTTCAAGAGTGAATCAGATGCCTCCTGCCTGGCTTCTCCAAAGCAAAACCAACTGGGGGGGGGGGAAGGGGCGGGGTGTGGTGCCTCACCCCTAGTATGCAGAGGGAACCCCTTTCCTTACTTCCTGTTCACCCCCTGCCCCAGTCGCCTCCGCTGGGCTTCGTTTTGGTGGTGGAGTTGCTGAACTTCAGATCTTTCCTGGGAATGGAAGGACCAGGTCCTGGGACTTCACCAAATCCAGGAGCCTTAAGGCAAACTCTCCTTTGTCTCTAGGTTCAGAGGTGGGGTAACCTCCCCCGGGAGGCGTGTTGGGGAACTGATTTGGGCATGCACAGGGGGTGCTGTTGAAGAACTGTAGGCATGGAGGTGGGCTGGTGTGGTGTTGCACAGCACTGGGCAGGCAGAGTCCAGAGGATCAAGAGTTTGAGGCCAGCCTGGGCTGCCTCAAAAAACAAAGACTGTTGGGCACTGGTGGCTGACTCCTGCAATCCCAGTCACCCAGGTGGCTGAGATCTGGAGGCTCGAAGTCCAGAGCCAGTTTGCTCATCATCCCTCCCAGAACTGTGGCTCTTGGAATTACTCCCCTGAAGGGTGGGATCCATTGTTCAGGTCTGAAACAAGAGGAGCCGTGCCATCTGGCTCACGTTTTAAAATAGAGACACCGAAGTAAATAGCAGCCTGTAGACTGAGAGACAAGAGATTGGTCAGGGCGGTGTGTAATTAAGTTTGTGGACTTGAGCCAGGCTATGCCAGCAAACCGCGCAGGCTGCCTGGAGGAGGAGGCCCTGGAGGGTGATTGGCAGGCAGACCAGAGGAGGGTGCATCTGGCGGGGCAGTGAAGACGGTGGCACTAATAATGACAGTAATAGGTGCGCCAGAGGCCTGGGGGCGTGGCCTTGGTGGTGGGTGTGGTTTGTGTGGTCTGGCCACACCCATGTGCAAGACCCTAGATTTCCTTCCCAGCAGGGTGAATAACCAGGATGGTGATTGTGAGGGTGATAATAATAAGAACTTCCTCTTACTAGTGACAGAAAAGAAGCTGAGCAGGTCGCACCTGCGCGCAGGTCTCTTGGTTCCCTTCCTTGCCCTCAGAACAAGGAACTCTGCCTGTTTTTCAGACAAAGAAACTGAGCCCCGTGAACTAAAGAGACCTGGCCACGGCCACGCAGCTGGTGAGTGGCACCACCGTGCGTCTGAGGACCTGGAGGATTTATTAGTCACTGGTCTTCCTGGCCTCAACAAGAACTGATGGGGGCGAGGGGGAGGAAGGAGGCTGTGGAGTGCTGTGTGGGAATGCAGGGGGTGGGGATTATCTTAGAAACTGGGGTGCTGGAAGCTGATGGACATCAAAATCATTATAATAGGCCAGGCGCCGGTGGTTTATACCCATACTCCAGCTACTCGGGAGGTTGAGATTTGAGGATCGAGGTTAGAAGCCAGCCTTGGCAGGAAAGTCTATGAGACTCTTATCTCCAGTGAACCACCAGAAAACTAGAAGTGGTGCTGTGGCTCAAGTAGTAGAGCAAAAGAAGCTCGGGGCAGTGCCCTGAGTTCAAGCCCCATGACTGACCAAAAAAAAAAAAAATCATTGTAATAATCATAAGACATTTATTAATTTTTTTTATTGTTGTTAGTCATGGGGCTTGAACTCTGGGCCTGGGCACTCTCCCTCAGCTCTTCAGCTCGAAGCGAGCGCTCTACCACTTGAGCCACAGCACCACTTCCAGTTTTCTGGTCGTTTATTAGAGATAAGAGTCTCACGGACTTTCCTGCCTGGGCTGGCATTGAACCTCGATCCTCAGATTTCACCCTCCTCAGTAGCTAGGATGACAGGCTTGAGCCACCAGTGCCCTGCTAATGCTTTTTTTTTTTTTTTTTTTTTTGAGACAGAGTTTTATTATGTAGTTCAGGTTGGCCTCAAATTTATGATCCTTCTGCCTCTGCCTCCCGAATGCTAGGATTGCGGCTTCTGTTTTGTCTTTAAATGTAAACTGACCTGCTGGTCACAGTGGTACATGACTGTAATCCCAATACTTGGGAGGCTGTAGCAATAGAATTAGAGGCCAGATTACATGGCCAGCTCCAGCCCAGCCTGGACCACATAGCCGGGCTATTTTGACAAAATATAATAGGAATAGGAGATGGGAGCATGGCTCAGTTGGTAGAGTGCTAGCCAGTGAGCGAAAGCTGCACATACGGAGTGCAAGTCTAGGCCTTGGACCTAAAAAAAAAGAAAAAGAAATAAAAATAGACCATGCAGGGCTGGGAAGGTGGCTCAGTGGTAGAAAGCTTGCCTTGCATGCATGAGGCCCTGGGTTCGATTCCTCAGCACCACATAAGCAAAAGAAGCCTGAAGTGGCGCTGTAGCTCAAGTGGTAGAGCGCTCGCCTTGAGCTGAAGAGCTGAGGGACAGCGCCCAGGCCCAGAGTTCAAGCCCCATGACCAACCAAAAAGAAAAAAAAAATAGACCATGCATTTTAAAAAGTAGAGGACCAAAAAAACTAACTAACTAAATAATAAAATGTAGAGGACAAAGATTGAAAAGAAGCAATTCACAAAAGAACCAACCTAGAGTAAGTTATGAATGTGTAAAAAGGGCTGGACAGTAGTGGCTCAGGCTGAGATTTGGAGGATCACAGTTTGAGCTCATGCAGGACAGAAAAGTCCATAAGATTCCCATCTCCGGGCTGGGAAGGTGGCTCAGTGGTAGAGTGCTTGCCTTGCAAACCCGAGGCCCTGGGTTCGGTTCCTCAGCACCACATAAGCAAAAAGAAAAAAGCCGGAAGTGGCGCTGTGGCTTGAGTGGTAGAGCGCTAGCCTTGAGCTGAAGAGCTGAGGGACAGCGCCCAGGCCCAGAGTTCAGGCCCCACGACCGGACCCAAAAAAAAGATTCCCATCTCCAACATAACCAGCAAAAAGCATGACTGGAATGGCACCAAAAAAAACCCATAATAATAATAATTAAAAATGTAAAAAGTCGTTCTTGAGCCAGGCACCAGCGGCTCATACCTGTCATCCTAGCTACTCAGGAGGCTGAGATCTGAGGATCTCGATTCAAAGCCAGCTGGGGCAGGAAAAGTTCGAGAGACTCTTATCTCCAGTGAACCACCAGAAAACTAGAAATGGTGCTATGGCTCAATCAGTAGAACGCTTGCCTTGAGCTGAAGAGCACAGGGACAACGTCCAGGCCCAGAGTTCAAGCCTCATGACTGACAAAAAGAAAAGTTGTTATTGTACCTAAAAGTGGAGAGGCACCGGGAGAGCGGAGGACGCAGCCAGTGCAAAGGCCCTGAGGCTCGCCCATGCCCCATGTGTTGGAGCAGCAGTGGGGAGGCCTATGCAGTGGAGGGAGTGGGCCATTGTGAGGGCCGGGAGGTGAGGACCGAACTCCGAGGCCCACAGGGCACTGGGCGAGGCAGGAGTCCTGGCAAGGGTCACAGCAGAAAACAAAAATGACGTGATTTCTGTTTTCCAGGGTCATTCTGGCTGCCGTTGTGAAGCCCCAGGGGTTCGGGGCAGAGCTGGGACCAGGCGAGGCAGCTGTGTAGTCTAGGTGGGTGACTTTGGTTTGGAAGCTGGGGATGGTGGAGGACGGATGAATGAATGAATTTATGAATGGACTTGTGACCACCACAGCCAGCCGGGCTCCCCCAAATCCAGGATGGCCCCGCAGGCACACAGTGTGAAGGGAGGGCCAGGAAGGGTCTCGTATGCCGGAACATCTAAGGTGTGGTGCGTCATGTCTGTAAGCCCAGCTACTTGGGGGGTGGAAATGGTGGATCCCAGGTTAAAGCGTGATACCTGGTTATAAAGGAATGTGCTATAGCATGGCTCCAGTGGAAGGCCTTGAGTTGAAACCCAGTGCAGAGGGGGAAATGAACAATTAAAACCACTCCGGTGCCTTTGCTGACTGGCTGTTCCTTTCTATCTGGAACATTCTTGCCCAGATCTTGGTTTGCATGGATGCTTTCTCCTGCTGTTCGGGTGTCTGGTTCCTCTTCACTTGTTTGGGATAGACCCTCACTGACCAAAGATCTTGTCTTGCTCAATTACATTATTAGATATGTATACATTTTCTAGCTCGCTGTCTGCCTCAGTGTCTAAATTGTAGTTACATAATTCTTCTTCCTCCTAATTTGTTTGGTGTGTGTCTGTGCTGGCACTGGCTTTTTGCTCAGCTTTTTTTTTTGTTTTTACTCAAGGGTGGCTTTCTACCATTTGAGCCACAGCTCCATTTCTGGCTTTTTGCTGGTGGCTTTGAACCACTATTCTCAGATCTCAGCCTCCTGAGTTGCCAGGGTTAGATTATAGGCATGAGACGTGGAGCCAAGTATGGTGGTGGATGCCTGTAGTCCCAGCACGTGGGAGGCCGAGGTGGGAGGATCCCTTGAGCCCAGCAAGTATTTGGAATATATTAAGTACCCACAAAAAAAATCTTCATCAGGGGCTGGGAAGGTGGCTCAGTGGTAGAGTGCTGGCCTTGAGCTGAAGAGCTGAGGGACAGCGCCCAGGCCCAGAGGTCAAGCCTCACGACCGACAAAAAAATAAGGCAGAGGGAAAAAGAAGAAAGAACAGGGCAGTCAGGGTCCCCCCCCTCCCCAGCAGTGAGGTTACATCCTGAGACTCGTATCTTTAGGCCATGTGGTTGTGGTTCAACACTAAGCTTCCCTAGATAAACCGTGACTGCTATAAAGTCACCTGATAGAATGTGAAGGGACCGCCCTCCTCCACGGCTTTTATCCTGCTATAGTGCAAGATGGCGTGTCTGCCAGCACAGGCTTTGCTGCAGCAGCGAACACCCTCCAAGGCGATGTTTCTGGCGGTGCTGGGGCTTGAACTCAGGGCGTTGGGTTAGCTTTGCCGCCTGAGCCACGCCCCCTGCTTTAAGCACGCCCCCTTCGGCTGAGCCCCACTCACCGCCTCCTGGGTCGCCTTGGCCCCGCCCGTTTCTGTGTGAGCCACGCCCCCACTTCAGGCCACACCCACTGCGGCCCAGTACATGTGAGCCACGCCCCCTGCCTGAGTCACACCCACTCGCTCAGCCCTGTCACGCAAGCAAGCCACGCCCACTGCAGCTTGGGTAGTGCCCACTGCCATTCATGCTGCCGCCCAAGCCACGCCCACTACTCTGCTCACCGCCGCAACCCTGAGATTGTGCCACATGGGGGCCTTGCGAACTTTTGTGGCTGGCTGGCATCGAACCGTTGTTATTCCCCAACCTCCGCCTCCCAAGGAGCCGGAATGACAGGCTTCAGCCACGCCACCCAGCTTCATTTTTACTCTTGAGACAAGGTCTGGCTACGTGCCGGGCTGATCTTAAAACTCCTGAGCCGTAGTGATTGATCCTCTTGCCTCAACTTCCTGAGTAGCTGGGACTACAGGCGTGAGCCACCACGACCGGCTCGGGGGTGCGTCCCATGAGCTGTCATCACTCACAGCTGGTCTGATAGGCAGGCAGAGCGGGCCACCTTACCCAAGTCTGGAAGTTTCACTCCAGTTATTCACTGTATTCACTGCTTGGTTGGGCTCAGAAGTACTGAGCTCACTTCCTCATTGGCCAGAGCTAGTCATCGGTCTTTCCTCAGAGCGTCAGTAGCTACAACTGATAGGAAAGTAAAGGGAAAGCCTGGTGTGGTAACGCATGCCTGTAATCCCAGCATTCACGAGGCAGAGGATGCTGAGTCTGGAGACCGTCCAGACTGCAGGATTTGGACCCACCCGGATGGAGGGGGAGGCGTTGTTTGTTTTGTGCCACTCCTGGGGCTTGAACTCAAGGCCTGGGCACTGTTCTTGAGCAGCTTTTGCTAAGACCAGCACTCCACCACTTGAGCCACAGCGCCACTTCTGGCTTTTTTGGTAGTTTACTGGAAGTAAGAGATTCTCAGACTTTCCTGCCTGGGCTGGCTTTGAACCACGATCCTTAGGTCTCAGCTTCCTGAGCCAGAGCCATCAGCACCCAGCTGGGTCTGTGTTTTAAATACAGCCAGTCCTCGGTACCCTTGGATGTAATTCAGGACTGATTAAAAAAAAAGTTGATGGGGGCTGGGAAGGTGGCTCAGTGGTAGAGCGCTTGCCTAGCATGTGTGAAGCCCTGGGTTCGATTCCTCAGCACCACATACACAGAGAAAGCCGGAAGTGGCGCTGTGGCTCAAAGTGGTAGAGCGCTAGCCTTGAGCAAAAGAAGCTCAGGGACAGCGCCCAGGCCCTGAGTTCAAGCCCCACGACCGACCAAAGAAATCAGAATAAATCAAGCACTCAGGAGGGTGTGTTCCCCGGAATCAGTACCCCGGGGATATCCAGTGACGTTCATCTGGCCTTGTCCAGCGGTAACAGCGAGGGACAGACACCCCCCACCCCCCAAAAAACCCTGCCACCCAAACCCTGACCCCCGCTTTCCCGCCCTGCAGCTCTCCTGGCCCAACCTCCACTTCTCACCGCTCATGCCGCTGGGTCTGGGGCGCCGGAAAAAGGCCCCGCCTCTGGTGGAAAATGAAGAGGCCGAGCCGGGCCGGGGCGGGCTGGGCGAGGGGGAGCCGGGGCCCCTGGGCGGGGGCGCAGGGGGGCCGCAGGGGGGCCTGCCCCCGCCCCCCGCCGCCCTGCGGCCTCGCCTCGTCTTCCACACCCAGCTGGCCCACGGCAGCCCCACGGGCCGCATCGAGGGCTTCACCAACGTCAAGGAGCTGTACGGGAGGATCGCCGAGGCCTTCCGCCTGCCCGCCGCCGAGGTACCATCCATGGGGCCCGGGAACCCAGGAGAACACCCCAAGACCGCCAGGGTGGAGACAGGCACCAAAGTACTGAGCAGGAGGTGGCTGCAGGCTTCTAGGGGAGCTGGGGTTTCATCCAGGCCCATACCAGGCGCTGCCATTATGGCTTCCACCAAGAAGCCCAGCTGCTCCGAGGCTGAGATGCGAGGATCGCAGTGGGCAGGCAGCCGGGTCAGGAAAGTCCCTGAGACTTGTCTGCAGTTGACTATCGCAAACAGCTCTGCCTCCAGCTTTTCGCTGATTAATGAGGAGATGAGTCTCACACTGGCCTGCCCCGGCGGGCTGGCTTCCAACCGGATCCTCAGATCTCAGCCTCCTGAGCAGCTAGGATGACAGGTGTGCGCCACGGGCGCCCGCTTCCTCCCAGTTCTTCTCCCAGCAACCCTGCATGTCCCCCTGCAGGTGATGTTCTGCACCCTGAACACCCACAAGGTGGACATGGACAAGCTCCTCGGGGGGCAGATCGGCCTGGAGGACTTCATCTTCGCTCACGTCAAGGGCCAGCGCAAGGAGGTGGAAGTGTTCAAGTCTGAGGACGCGCTGGGGCTCACCATCACCGACAACGGCGCGGGCTACGCCTTCATCAAGGTGCACGGGCCGGGGAGCTGGGCGCCCCGAGTTCAGGGGCTGGAAACAGACTTTAGGACCTGGGGTCCCAACATCATGATGCACAGCTCCTTTTGCTCCCCTCAGAATCATGATTGATAGTTCCCCTGTCCAGTTACCAACCTCATGATTGATAGCGTCCCCTCCCCCAGCATCATGATTGACAGCTCCTTTCCTCCCTAATAGCATCATGATTGTCAGTTCCCCTCTTCCCAGAGTACCAGCATCATGCCTGACACCTCCCCCCTACCCGGGTACCAGCATCATGATTGACAGCTCCCCCCACCTGGGTACCAGCATCATGATTGACAGTTCCCTTCCTCCCAATCAGCATCATGATTGACATTCCCTCCCCACCAGCATCATGATTGACAACTGCTCCCCCTCCCCGCAGCGCATCAAGGAGGGCAGCGTGATCGACCACATCCAGCTCATCAGCGTGGGCGACATGATCGAGGCCATCAACGGGCAGAGCCTGCTGGGCTGCCGCCACTACGAGGTGGCCCGGCTGCTCAAGGAGCTCCCGCGGGGCCGCGCCTTCACGCTGAAGCTCACGGAGCCCCGCAAGGCCTTCGGTGAGGGGCCTGGCGGGGAGGGGGTGGGTGTCCCTGCCCCTCGCGTCCCGTCCCGTCCCGTCCCGTCCCGTCCCGGGCGCCTACCTGGCTGCAGTGCCGCGGCCTTCCGGCAGGTGGCGCGCGAGCGCGGCGGCGGCGTCGGGGAGGGGGGCGGCGGCGTCGGGGAGGGGGGCGGCGGCGGGGAGGGGGGCGGCGGCGGCGGGGAGGGGGGCGGCGGGGAGGGGGGCGGCGGGGAGGGGGGCGGCGGCGGGGAGGGGGGCGGCGGCGGCGGGGAGGGCGGCGGCGGCGGGGAGGGCGGCGGAGGCGGGGAGGGGGGCGGCGGGGAGGGCGGCGGCGGCGGGGAGGGGGGCGGCGGCGGCGGGGAGGGGGGCGGCGGGGAGGGCGGCGGCGGGGAGGGGGGCGGCGGGGAGGGCGGCGGCGGCGGGGAGGGGGGCGGCGGGGAGGGCGGCGGCGGGGAGGGCGGCGGCGGGGAGGGGGGCGGCGGCGGCGGGGAGGGGGGCGGCGGGGAGGGCGGCGGCGGGGAGGGGGGCGGCGGGGAGGGCGGCGGCGGCGGGGAGGGGGGCCGCCCGCCCGGGCCCGGGCCCCTGGCTCCCCGCCCGCGCTGGAGGAAGCGGCCCCCCACACCCAGCTTCCCCGAGCCATTAGTCGGGCCAAGTTCCCCCAAGCCTGGCCGGGCCGCCGCCGCCCCGGGGAGCCAGGCTTGGCTGCGCGGCCGCCCCTTCCCACGGGCTTCACTGACTCCCAGGAATGGCCCCGAGGCCCGGGGGCGGGGCCTCCGCGGCGCGCCCCCTCCTGCCCCTGCCGAGGCGGGGGGGGGGGGGGGGGGTCTAGATTTTTCTAGATTTTTCCGTCCCCGGCCCGGCCCTCCTGGGACTCTGCTCCCCGGCCCTAGCCGCTTGCGGGGTGGGGGTCTGGGGGGGGAGCGGGGTGCCCCCCCCATGCGCTCCCGTCTCCCACAGATATGATCAGCCAGCGGTCGGGGGCGCGGCCCGGCGCCGGCCCGCAGCTGGGCACCGGCCGGGGGACGCTGCGGCTCCGATCGCGGGGCCCCGCCACCGTGGAGGACCTGGTGAGCCGCGGGCCCGGGCAGCTCTGCGGGGCGCACGGCCTCAGCCCCCCCACGGGACACCCCGCGGGAGGGCCGGGGCGCAGCTCTGTACCCCAGCCCCGGGGAGGCCGAGGCGGGAGCGGGCCAGAGCCCGGCCCCTGGGAGGCCGAGGCGGGAGCGGGGTCACAGCCCGGCCCCGGGGAGGCCGAGGCGGGAGCGGGGTCACAGCCCGGCCCCGGGGAGGCCGAGGCGGGAGCAGGCCAGAGCCCAGCCTCCGCGTGCAGCCGGCCCGCGCGGGGATGAGCCTCCGGCCCGGCTCGCGGGCCCCGGCAGCCGGTCCATGTGCCCCCCCGCCCCGCCTTGCCCCCCAGCCCTCGGCCTTCGAGGAGAAAGCCATCGAGAAGGTGGATGACCTGCTGGAGAGCTACATGGGCATCAGAGACACCGAGCTGGGTAGGCGGGGTCCCCCCGGGGTGCGGCGGGCGTCTCCCGTCCGGGCCCTGAGCGCCTCCGTGCCCCCTTCTGCCCGGCCCCCACAGCGGCCACCATGGTGGAACTGGGCAGGGACAAAAGGAACCCGGATGAGCTGGCTGAGGCGCTGGACGAGCGGCTGGGCGACTTCGCCTTCCCGGACGAGTTCGTCTTCGACGTCTGGGGCGCCATCGGGGACGCCAAGGTCGGCCGCTACTAGGAATCCCACCGGACCTCATCTGATGGAGGGGGGCCCCGGCCGGAGCCCCACTTCCCAGGACTGGGGGGGCGGGGGGAGGGGGGCCTGGCCCCTGCCTGCGTCCCCACTACCTCAACAGGGTCAGGGGTCATGTGGAGGGCACCCCCCTCCCCGGCCACACCGGCCCCCTCTGGGGCCTGGGATCTTTTGGGGGAACTTTGGCCTCCTTAGTACAAAAAGGGGGCGCCCCCAGCCAACACTAAAGCGGGCAAGCCTCAGAAAATACACAAAAGGGTCATGTCCCAGCGAAACAAAACGGGGTGCCCCCAGGAAATACAAAAGGGGGGTGCCCAAGAAGCTACTAGGAAGGGGGTCCCTCCCCTGAGCACAGGCGGCACCGCCCTCTGCCGTGGGGAGCCCCTCCACGTGGAGTCTGTTACCTCTGCACCCGAGCAGTCTGCTGTGAACCCCCAAGCCCCCCCCCGGCCCGCGGGCGGCTTTTGTACGGACCTTTGCTGTGTGGGACATAAAGGCTCTATCTGCTGCTGTCGGGTCTGTGTGACTGGGGGGGGGGGGGGACCCCGCGGGAAGGAACGCGGCAGCTGAAACCCATCTCCGCTCCTCATTGAGTCGGGGCCACCCGGCGCGCAGGCAGCGCCTCGCATTCCCCACGGCTGGAGCCTGCCAGCCTGGACCCCCACACGTCCCCACCCCGGGCCTGGGCGCCTGGAATCCCATAAACCCAGCGCTTGTTTTGACAGTGAGCTTCATCCTGGGATTGAGGGGATCAAGAAGGGGGGCCGGGACCGGGCCAGACCGGAGGGAAGAGGTCCCCGCAGGAATGCTCGGGGTGAGAGCCGGTGGGGGGGGCTGTGACTCAGCCCCATGGGTCAGAGCTGTCTTTGGGGTCCAGGCAGTTGGTGAGGGGCCCGGTCCACACCAACTATGTGGCTGTCTTGGGGTGCTGGGAATTTGGGGGCAAGGGTACTCAGATGGGTTTCAGGGGTCTTTCAGTGTTGGGGTGACACCCACATCCAGCAACTGAGGTGCCGGGTACCAGGTAACAGCACCCCAGGACTGAGGGGCTGAATGCGGGGTGACTTGCAGTAACTTCAGGATGGGACAGGTCAGCACAGGGTATCGGGGTGTCACCCCCGGCTGCAACTGTTGGGGCTCCCAGCATGGCTGTCAACACCTTGTCCAACTGGCCCTCCAGCAGGCGGCCCGCTCCCTGGGGGTTCCCTGAGCCCCCCTTTTCCTCAGAGTGGAAGGGTGGCGCCTGCTGCCAGGGCCTGGCTTTAAACTCCCATGGCCAGACTGGGCCTCACACACAGCCGTCACCCACAAAACTGCAAGAAGGGGGGCTGCCAGCCCTGTGCCCCACACAGGCCCAGCCCCCCCCAGGCCCAGCCCACGGGGGCGGGGAGGCTCACATTTTCCAGTGTTTAGATTTTATCCACTTTATTAATGAGGCGGGCAAGAGGCCCGAGCCCCAGGGGAGAAGTGCTGCCCCCCTCACCCCCCTGCAGAGCTGGGGGAAGGAGGGCAGGCCACCTCCCGGGGAAGGGGGGCTCCCTCCCCTCGGGGGCCATCATCTGGGCCTCCAGCCGCCCCTGTCCATAGCCAAGAGCATAGAGAGAGAGGGACGCAGGGCGCGGGACGGGCCTGCGCGGGGTGGAGGCCAGGGTGGAGGAGGCCCCAGCCCAGGCGAGGCCCAGCCCAGACGCCGCCCCAGGAAGAGGGCGGGAGGCGGCGGCCACAGGCAGAGCTGGGGTGCAGCGGGTGCAGCAGCGGGGCCCAGCGCTGGACCATGGGGACCTGGCCTCCCAGGAGACAGCCGGTAAGAAGCCTGGGGCCCATCCTTCGCCTCTTCCATCGCCTGTGCGGTTCCGTCTGTCCCCGCTGCCCTGGGCCTCCAGTGGAGGGGACAGCGTGGGGGAGGTGAAGGCCTTGGGACACAGGTGGCAGTGGGGGACAGAGATGGGCTGGGAGAGGTAGGGGTGTGGCCGTGGGGGGAACACAACTGGGTAGGGAGGACTGGGGGTCTGGGACAGAGACGGGACCATGAGAATAGAAATGAGGCCTGGGAGCACAGAAATGGGTTCATGGGGGGGGGGTGCTAGGGACAGTGATCTAAAGCTGGGGAGACGGGAGCACAATGAAGGGGGACAGCGGACAGGGGACAGGTGGGTGAGATGGCGCCCTGGGCAGGAATGGCCTGGGTCTACCCAGAGTTGGGGTTCCCCGTGGGCTGATGCTGGGATGCACACAGGTAGGGACAGCAATTGATGTGGAGTAGAGCATCCCAGGCCCCCAACTGTCATCCTAGCTCCTCGGGAGGCTGAGATCTGAGGATCACAGTTCAAAGCCGCCCCCCCCCATACATCCTCATACAGATGGATGTATGAGACTCCTTTTTGTGTGTGTCTGCCCTGGAGTTTGAACTCAGGGCCTGGCCACTGTCCCTGAGCTGCTTGTGCTCACGGCTAGCACTCTACCACTTGAGCCACAGCGCCACTTCCAGCTTTTTCTGCTTATGTGGTGCTGAGGAATCCAACCCAGGGTTTTGTGCTTGCTTGGCAGGCACTCTACTACCATCGAGCTGCCTTCCCAGCCTATTTCTAGCTTTTTCTGAGAAGTTGATTGGAGATAAGAGTCTCGCAGCCAGGTACTGGTGGCTCACGCCTGTCATCCTTGCTCCTCAGGAGGCTGAGGTCTGAGGATTGAGGTTCAAAGCTAGTCCCGGCAGGAAAGTCCGTGAGACTCTTATCTCCAATGAACCACACAAAAACCAGAAACTTGCCTTGAGCACAAAGAGGCTCAGGGACAGTGTCCAGGCCCTGAGTTCAAGCCCCACAACCGACAGAAAGAAAAGATCCTCACAGGTTCTTCTGGCCAGTCTGGCTTCGAAATGCAACCTCAGCCTCCCCAGCAGCTAGGGTTACCAGCACCTGGCATAGGTGAGCTTTTTTTTCTTTTTTCCAGATATAAGGCTCGGACTCAGAGCCTGGGTGCTGACCCCGAAGCTCTTTTGCTCAAGGCAAGCGCTCTATCACCTGAGCCACAGCGCCACTCTTGGTTTTCTGTTGATTAATTGATGCTAGAATCTTACAGACTTTATTACCTGGGCTGGTTTTGAACCTCAGTCCTCAGATCTCAGCGTCCTGAGTAGCTAGGATGACAGCGCTCAGCATGTGTGAGACTCATCTCCAATGAACAAGTATAGCTTCAGAGCTGGAGCCTAGGACTAGGAAGGTGGCTTAGTGGTAGAGCGCTTGCCTTGCATGCATGAAGCCCTGGGTTCGATTCCTCAGCACCACAGGAGCAGAAAAAGCAGGAAGTGGCGCTGTGGCTCAAGTGGTAGAGTGCTCGCCTTGAGCTGAAGAGCTGAGGGACAGCGCCCAGGCCCAGAGTTCAAGCCCCTCCACCGACCAAACACAAACAAACAAAAAAAACGGAGGTGGAGCCTAGCCTTGAGCAGAAGCCAGGGCCTGAGTTCCCAGCACGCGCACACCAGGAGCCAAGGACAGGTCGGGTGGATGGGGAGGGTCACCTGGAGACACTGGGGGACAGTGCCCCCCCTTCCATGAGCCCCCTGTGGTGGTGCTGGGTCCACCAGGTGGATTCTGTACCCCTACCGCCCTCCTCTCCCTCCCCCTCCCCTCCTGCTATGTCTTCTCTCCTCCCCTCATCTCCCCTGCCCACCCCCCTCCCCTGACCTCTTCCCTCCCCTCATCTCCCCTGCCCACCCTCCCCTGACCTCTTCCCTCCCCTCATCTCCCCTGCCCACCCCCTCCCCTGGCCTCTTCCCTCATCTCCCCTGCTCGCCCCCTCCCCTCATCTCTCCTGACCTCGCCCCTCTCCCCTCTCCTCAGCCCTGCCGACCCCGGACATGATCCCCGGCGAGGCCTTCAACCTGAGCCTGGCGGCGCCCGGCGCGGCGGCCCCGGGGGGCGCCCCGAACGCGTCGGGGGGCCCGGGCGGCTCCCCGGCGCTGCCCATCTTCTCCATGACGCTGGGCGCGGCGTCCAACGTGCTGGCGCTGGCGCTGCTGGCCCGGGCCGCGGGCCCGCGCCGCCGCCGCCGCCGCTCGGCCGCGCCGTTCCGCTGGTTCGCGGCCAGCCTGCTGGCGGTGGACCTGGCGGGCCACGTGATCCCGGGCGCGCTGGTGCTGCGGCTGTACGCGACGGGGCGCGGCCCGGCGGGCGGCGCGTGCCACGCGCTGGGCGGCTGCATGGTGTTCTTCGGGCTGTGCCCGCTGCTGCTGGGCTGCGGGATGGCGGCCGAGCGCTGCGCGGGCCTCACGCGGCCGCTGCGGCACGCGGCGCGCGGCTCGGGGGCGCGCCTGGCGCCGGGCGCGCTGGGCGCCGTGGCCCTGGCCGTGGCGCTGCTGCCCGCGGCGCGCGTGGGCCGCTACGAGCCGCAGTACCCGGGCACCTGGTGCTTCATCGGGCTGGGCCCGCGCGGGGGCTGGCGCCAGGCGCTGCTCGCCGGGCTCTTCGCCGGCCTCGGCCTGGCCGCGCTGCTCGCCGCCCTCGTGTGCAACGCGCTCAGCGGCCTGGCGCTGCTGCGCGCGCGCCGCCGCCGCCGCCCGCCCCGCCCCGCCGCGCGCGCCCCCGCCGCCGCCCGCCCCGACGGCGCGCCCGCCTCCCTCCGCGGCTCCCGCGGCGGCTCCGCGCGCGCCGCCCGCGCGCACGACGTGGAGATGCTGGGCCAGCTCGTGGGCATCATGCTGGTGTCCTGCCTCTGCTGGAGCCCGCTGCTGGTGAGGCCCGCGCGCGCCCCGCCCCCCCCTGCAACACCCCGCCCCACGTTCCCGCGCCCCGACCCCGCACCCCTGCCCCCTGCGGCACCCCGCCCCACGTTCCCGCGCCCCTGCCCCCCTGCGGCACCCCGCCCCACGGTCCCGCGCCCCGTTCCCGCGCCCCGACCCCGCCCCACGTTCCCGCGCCCCTGCCCCCCTGCGGCACCCCGCCCCACGGTCCCGCGCCCCGTTCCCGCGCCCCGACCCCGCCCCACGTTCCCGCGCCCGGATCCCGCACCCCTGCACTTCAGCCACGCACCCCGAGCCCCAGCGCCCTCATCCCACGCCCCTGCGCGCCCCATCCTGAGCCCCGCCGTGCGCCCGGTCCTGCTGCCCCTCCGACCCTTCTAGAGTCACACACACCGCCCCGCTTCCTCAGCTCTGAGACTACAAGTGTTTGCACCCATGCCCGGCTACACTTCTGTCCTTTTGATCTGTGTGCGTGCCCCGTGAGGCTTGGGATCCCCCCCCCCCGCCCAGGTTTAGTGCTCTACCACTTGAACCACATCCCCATTCCAACTTTTTGCTCATTGATTGGACTTTCCTGCCCGGGCTGGCTTTGAACCCCTCGAGCCTCAGACCTCAGCCTCCTGGGAAGCTAGGCTGGCAGGCGTGAGCAGCCTGAGCCGTTTCTTGTTTGGGGCGGGGCTGAGGTTTGAACTCCAGGCCCAGGGCTTCCTCGGCAAGTGCTTCACCACTCGAGTCACATTCCCGGCCTTTCCCCCCCCATCCTCCCTGTAGCCGGGGCGGCAGGCGCCCCGTCATGCTAGGCTCGTTGGCTGAGAAGAGGGTCGCACCATGTGTTCCCCCCAGAAGTGGCCTCAAACCAAGGTCTTGGCCTCCCAAGTAGCTGGGGTTACCGGCGCGCGCTGCCTGGCGAGGCCTCCCCAGGCTTGGTAGCCCTGCAGGACCCGCCCTCGCCGCCAGGCCACTCTGAAACCCTGTGCTCCGTTTCCATCCTTTCCTCTCCACCTGCTTTCTGTCGTCTCGCCTTCGGTCCCGTGGTGCTTGGGGTGGCTGAGGGGGCCCTCCTTTCTAGTCAGAGTCCCCAATCCCTGGGGATCCCTTGGCCAGGCTTCTGTCCCCACGCCGGGCCCCACTGGCCTATCCCAGGGCGCCCCAGCCTCCTCTCCCGGAAGTCCCGCCCCGCCCTCAGGCCTCCTCTCCCCGCAGGTGCTGGTGGTGCTGGCGCTGGGGGGCTGGAGCTTCAGCTCCTTGCAGCGACCGCTGTTTCTGGCCGTGCGCCTGGCCTCCTGGAACCAGATCCTGGACCCCTGGGTGTACATCCTGCTGCGCCAGGCCGTGCTGCGCCAGCTCCTCCGCCTCCTGCCCCCGTGGGCCAGCGCCAAGGGCAGCCCGGCCGAGCTGGGCCTCAGCAAGAGCGCCTGGGAGGCCAGTTCGCTGCGCAGCTCCCGCCACAGCGGCCTCAGCCACTTCTGAAGGCGGCCCGAGCCCGAGCCGCCCCCCCACCCCCACCCCGGCCTCGCGCTGAGCCTTGGCGGTGCCCCGTCGGGGGTGCAAGACCCGCGGCGGCCGCGCGGGGGCGGCAGAGGCGCAGCCTGAGCCTCGCGGGCCGGTGCAGTTCCGAGGGCGGCCGCGCGGGGCGCACTCACGCCCAGGCTTCCATTGTAGCCCAGACGGCGCCCCCCCATCCCCGTAGGGGCAGGCGCAGGCGCGTTGGGGTGGGGGTGGGGGGCCGAGGTGAGTGAACCTCAGCTCCTTTGCAAGCAGGTTTCAGACGCGCTGTCTGGTCCTGTTGATCGTTATGATCCTGAGTGCCCCCAACACTTGGTCCACCCAACCCTGCCCGTCCTGGCCTGAAGGCTGCACCCCTCCCGGCTTGGAGTCCCCATGCCGATCCCTGAGCCGACCTCCTGCCCTGTGCCCAGCGGCCCCAGGCCCAGGCGCCCTCCCATCCATAGCCCATTTCTGCACACAAGAAGAAACGAGAGGATGCACGGATGGGTGATCCCCAAAGCCATTTTTTAAAAACTAAGAGCTCTGGTGGGCGGGGCGGGGCGGGGGCGGGAGAAGGGGCTAGCAGCCCCCCGCCACGAAGTCGAAGTCCCGGAAGGCCGCCTGCTCGTTGGCCGTGAGGGGCCGCGCGTCGCGGGGCGGGGTCAGCGTGGGGGCCTCCCCCGTGAACTCCTCGTCGAAGTTGCTGACGTCCGTGCGCCCCGAAAGCTTGGGCACAAAGGGTGGGGGCAGGCGCCGGGCCAGCAGGGCGTCCCAGCCCAGGGTCTGCGAGGGGGGGAGGCCATCAGGATGGGGGGGGGCCTTGGACAGGTGCAGTCTCGGGGTTGGGGGGAGGCCTAGGCTGTGGTCTGTGAGACCAACACCAGGAAGAGGGGGTACAGGTGGAATTGGGGGTTCAGGAAGGATCGAGGGGGTAGGTCCACTCAGGACAGCAGCCGTGGGAGGGGAAATGGGTGTTGGGGAACATGGCAGGTTTTGAGGGGGGATGGCAAGGCTGGGGGGCTCACCCTGAAGAAGGGCTGCTTCTTCACGTCCTCTGCGTCTCGCTCGCTGGACCCCAACCTCCGCTCCGGGTTTCTCCGCAGCAGCTGAGGATGGGGGGGCAGCGTGTCATCTACTTCCGGTTCCGAGTGCCCTTTGCCCTCCCCCCCCCCCAGCACTTGTGGGAGGCCCTCACCCTCCGCATGATGCCGATGGCCTCTGCAGACAGGAAGCGAGGGTAGCGGACCTCGTCATTGACGATGCTGTCGAACACCTCCTCCTCGTCGTCCCCGGGGAACGGGGACTGGGGACAGGGACGGGGGGGGGGGGTGAGGCCCCCTCCGCGCCCCGCGCCCCGCGCCCGGCCCCACCACGGCCCCGCCACGCGCGTGCCCACCCCGCCGCGGGGGCCGGGCCTCACCTCGCCCACCAGCATCTCGTAGAGCAGCACGCCCAGCCCCCACCAGTCCACGGCGCGTGTGTACGATGTGTCGGTCAGCACCTCGGGGGCCAGGAACTCCGGGGTCCCGCAGAAGGTGCTGGTCCGGTCCCCGTAGCCCATCCCTGGGGGCGGCGGGGGCAGTGTGAGCCAACGGTGGTGGAGGGGAACCCCGCGCCCCCCCCCGTCGTGGGGTCCCTCCAGATTCCACCCCTCACCCTCCTTGCAGAGGCCGAAGTCTGCGATCTTGACGTAGCCCTCGGTGTCCAGCAGCAAATTGTCCAACTTCAGGTCCCTGAGGGGGAGGACCGATAGGAGCATGGGCAGGGGGCTGGACACGGCCCGGGCCACGCCTCCGCGTGGGCGTGGCCACAAGAGGCCCGCTCCCTGGGCGGGGCCACGGGCTCCCTATTGGTGGAGAGAGCATGGGCACGCCCACGCGGGGTGGAGCATATGCAAATGAGAACATGCCCTAGATGTCCACAGAGGCCCTCCTCCAGGCTGTGGCCTGCACATGCGCGCTTACACACGCACGCACGCACAGACACACACACACCTGTAGACGATCTTGTGCTCATGGAGAAATTGCAAGCCGAGCACCACACAGGCGGAATAGAAGCTGCAAGGAGAGACGGCGAGGGTCACAGAGGCCCCGCTGGGGGGGGCCCGAGCCCGGGGGGCCGGGGGCTCACACGGCTCGGGGCTCGGAGAACACGTCGCTGTGGATGTGCAGCATGAGGTCGCCGCCGGCCGAGTACTCCATCACGAAGCACACGTGCTCGGGCGTCTGGAAACAGCCGAAGAGGTTGACGAGGAAGGGGTGGCCGGCCCGGGTCACGGCCGCCAGGATCCGCTTCTCGCACATCAGGCTGGGAGGGGGGGCGAGTCAGGGGGGGGCGGGTCGGGGGGGAGCTCGGCCGCCCCCGGACGGGTCGGTGTTTCCCGCTTTGGAGAGTTTCTGTTTTTCTCTCTTTTTTTGGCCCAGACCAATACAATCTTCACATGCTGAAACCTTTCCGAGTTGGGATCTGATTCTAAGGCTGCTGGGAACTCCGGGGACACTCGGCCTGCGCGCGCGCCCACACCCAGGCCAGCTGTCCTTACCCCTGAAGCCTCACCCGGCCCAAGTGGGATCCGAACCCGGAGCCCCTGACCCCTGCACCGGCCACCGATCCCACTCCTGCCCGGGCCAGGCGGGGCCGGGCCGGGCCGCCTCCGGGCGCCATCACCAGCAGGGCGGGGGGACGGAGCCCGGCCCCTCACCTCTCCACCTCGTCGCGGGCCACGATGTCCCCTTTCTTCAAGGCTTTGATGGCGAACAGCTCTCCGCTGGCCCGGAACTCGGACAGCAGCACCTGCGGGCGGGGTGGGTTCGGTGACTCGGTGGCCGTGGCCGGCTGGGGAAGCGGCGGGTGGCCATGTCCGCGCCTCTCCACCCCCCTCACCTTCCCGAAGTGGCCCCGGCCCAGCACCGCCAGGAAGTTGAAATCCTCCAGGGTCAGCGGGGACTTCCTCAGAGGGCTGTGGAGAGAGGACACGGTAGGGACAGAGGGGGGGGGGGGCCCCGAGGGTGTGGGGGAAGGGGTGTCAACCTGCACAGGGTGGGCCCTGAGGTCTCTTGGGTCTCTGAAGGCAGCTCAGGAGTGGTATTAGATTCCTGGATCGGGGAGCCCTGTGGGGGAAGAGCAAAGGTCACAAGGACATAGAGCCAGGCCAGACCCCCCCCAAGACTGTGAGAAGCCCCTTCTCCCCTCTCACCTGCCTTCCTTCTGCCCTCTGTCCTCATTCACTTCCTTCCAGCCACACAGTTCCCTTCCCCTTGCCTGGAACACCCCCCAAGTGTTTCCCTACCTCAGGGCCTTTGCACAGCTGGTCTCACTTTACCTGAATTGCCCTCTCCTTTCATTTGCATAACCCCTCCCATCCCTTTACTCAAAGGTCCCGAAGGCAGGTGGCTACTATATTTGTCAACAGAAAGTCTTTAACATCGCCAGTGTCTACTCTCTGTACTCCCCCCCCCTTTCTTTTGGTGCTACAGGGGTTTGAACTCAGGGCCTTGTACATGCTAGGCAAGAACTCTACCGTTGAGCCATGCCCCTAGCCCTACACAACTGTCCCCTTGGACTCAACTGGCTAAAAGGGCATCCCAAGGTCACTCCTGAACTGCCCCTCAGGTGTCTGTCTATGTCCCCCACGTCTGTCTCGGTAGTGTTAACACCTCATGGAGTTTTTGCCAAATTCAGTCAATGTGGCGTCTCACATAATTCAACGTGAGCCCTGGCTGGTCTAGAACTCTCAATCCTCCTGACAGCCTCCTAGGTGCTGGCATTACAGATGTGGACTATTATGTCCATTAAAAATAATAATAAAATAAGAGCAAGGTGTTGGTGGCTCACGCCTGTAATCTCAGCTACTCAGGAGGCTGAGATCAGAAGATCATGGTTCAAAGCCAATCCGGGCAGGAAAGTCCATGAGACTCTCATCTCCAGGGAATCACCAGAAAACCGGAAGTGGAACCGTGCATTAAAGTGGTAGAGCACTCAGGGACAGTGCCCAATCCCTGAGCTCAAGCCCCACAACTAACAAAAACAAAAAAAAGGGGCTGGGAAGGGGTCAGTGGTAGAGCGCTTGCCTTGCATGCATGAGGCCCTGGGTTTGATTCCTCAGCACCACATAAGCAGAAAAAGCTAGAAGTGGCGCTGTGGCTCAAGTGGTAGAGCACTGGCCTTGAGCTGAAGAGCTAAGGCAGTGCCCAGGCCCAGAGCTCAGGCCCCATGACATACAAAAAAAAAAAAGGCTTGATCTGTGTGGCTCAAGTGGTATGTGAAAAAGCTAAGCAAGGCCCAACTCCCTGAGTTTAACTTCAGAGCTAGCAGAGAACACAGGGGGGAAAAAAAAAAGGAAATGAGGTAGAAAATGCATTTGGACCAGGCATTCTGTGGCATGCCTACAGTCCCAGCTAGAAGGGAGGCTGGGGCAGGAGAATCACTGGAGCCCCCCTAGACCCAGACCCTGTTAAAAGTGTGCATTTCAAACATGCTTCTTGCACCTGATGGTGCAGAGAGGTATAGTTACCTTCTGTGGGTCACATAGCCAGGACACAGAGAACACTTTTTCCTTCTTGGACCCCAGGGTCTTTGCACATGCTCCATGCACACCAGATCACTGAGAAACACCCTCAAGGCCCTTCCCTGCCGCCCCCTTCCCCCGCAGCAAACGTGGCCGGGTTGTGCCACAACCATCTGGGTGACCCCAGCAAGTTCTAGATGGTTCTGAAAATGGAGCAGGACCGCAAGAGCAGAGAAGAGGCGGACACGCACCAGGCTGGATGGGCTGGACAGGGTGCCCGGTGGGCTCCTCTGGGGCGAGCTGTCCGAGTCGGCTCCGAGGTTGAGTTTTTCGATGGAGATGTCACTGCAGGGGAGAGGAGGAGGTGGGTGTGGGGCAGGCGGGGGGGGGGGGGGGGGGGGGGCGGCAGGGCAGGCAGGACTCCTTACCCCACGGGCCGGGGCTCGGAGCCGGGCGCGGGGCCGGGGCTGAAGGTCCCCGTGGCCGCAGCGTGGGGAATGAGCCTCCGCAGCAGACGCACCCACGTGGCCACGTCGATGTTCATCTGCCGGGCGCGCTGGAACGCCTTCCCTGGGGGGGGGCAGGTGTCACCCCCTGGGGGGCACGGGGGGGGCGGGCCCAGCCACACCCCGCCCACCCGCCGCCCCCTCACCTTGCTGCTTGGAGAATATCTTCTTCTGTCGCCGCAGCCGAGGGGTCCTGTCGATCACGGGGTTGCGGAAGGTGACCTGGAAAGGGCAGAGGGGCGGTGAGTGGCCCTGCGCCCCGGGGGGGGGGGGGCAGCCCGGGGGGCGGGGCGGCGGGGGTGGAGTCTGCAGCCCCCAAAGTTGTGGGGGTCACATAGCTCCAAGCCCAAGCCTCAGGGTGGGGGCTGGAGGGGTGATTGGTCCCCAGGGCTCGGCCCGCGCCGGTGCATTCGCGGTGGGGGTCACACAGATCCATCACCCCCGCTGATGGGATCCTGGATCCCAGGGCGGCCGCAGGGTGGGAAGTTTATAAGGAAGGGCCTGGCTGGAGACATCCCACGGCGAGGCCACGCCCACACCTCCAGGCCACGCCCATCACAGAACACGCCCTGCCCCACAAGCCACGCCCCCTTGAATCACGACTCCCCTCTTCAGCAGGCCACACCCACCACACATAATCACGACCCGCCCCCTTCAGCCAGCCCGGCCCACTACAGCCTCACACCACGCCCCCTTTACAAAGCCACACCCCTGTCATCGGGCCACACCCACTAACCAGTCACACCATAAGCCTTCAGCAGCAAAGCCTTGCCCACAAAATGGCCCCGCCCCTGTACCTCGGCCCCGCCCCATCGCCAGGCCCCGCCCCCATCACCAAGCTCCACCCTGCCGCTAGGCCACACCCATACAGCTGAGAGTAATTTTTTCTTGGGATGGTTTGGCGAAACCAGACCCGGTGACTTTGCCTCGCTTGACCCTGAGTTTCCTCCTCCAACTGTCGAATGCAAGGGAGAGCAGGTCTGTTTTGTGGGGGGCTCTGGGGTGAACTGCTGGGTTCGTGGGCAAAAAGAAAATATGGCATTGAGCACGATCGCTCACATTTCCAGGGGTCGGCTAGGAAGACTGTAGGGTTCTCAGCCGAGGAACCCCCATCTGGAGACTTCTTCGCTGTCAAGCCGGGAAGGTGGGGGGCGGAGGGGTGACTGGCCTTGGAGTGTGGGTGCGGGGACCAGAAATGCAGCAAGAAGACCTACCGTGTACAGACCGACCCCAGGGAACGACGACCCAGCTCCAAATGGGAGCAGCACAGCGGCGGGGAGACCCAAACCCCAAGAGAACCCCCAGGAATCTCTCCGCCCCACCCGGCAGTCGCCATAATTAGGCCACCAGGCCTGTCTGTCTGTCTGTCTTCCTTCCTTTTCCTTTTTCTTCCTTCCTTCCTTCCTCTCCTCCTCTTTCCTTCCCTCCCTCTCTCCCTCCCTCCCTTCTTCCCTGTGCCAATACTTGGACGTGAACTCAGGGCCTGAGTGCTGCTGCCCCTTAACTTTTTCCTAGAACGGTGCTCTCCCTGCTTGAGTTTTTGGTGGTGAATCAGAGATAAGTTTCACAAGCTGGCTTTGAACTCTGATGGGCAGATCTCAGCCTCCTGAGTAGCTAGGATTACAGGGGTAGCACCGGCCCCAGGTTTACATGTACTTCTCTCTGAAGGCTGAGATCCTCCTCCTTCGCCCCAATGCATTCCTTCTGCTTAGGCATGGGCTAGAGGAGGCAGGAGGAAGGGTATTAGGATCTGGGTGGGGGCGTACCTCAGCCAGCAGGCAGCCCTGGGGCTCCATGTCCAACTGCACCTCGTGCCTCTCATTGTCCAAGAAATCCTCCAACTTCAGGAATTTCAGGGCGCACAGGCCCCGCTGGTCCCTCCAAAACACAGCCAGCTCCAGTTCCCGCGCCTGGGGGGGAACAGGATGGTCACATACAGGTGCTTCAAGCCTAGAACCCCTGGTGAGGCGTGACACCCCCCCCACCCCACCCCACCCCCGCCAGCTCACCCCCCCCCCCAGCTCACCCTCTCCAGCTCCAGGGTGAAGCTCTGGTCCCAGGCACTGGGGCCACACGGCTTCCAGGAAGTCTGTTCCACCGCCGTGTTATCCAGCTTCAGCACCGTCCGGACCTCGCCTGGAACCGGGGTGGGAGGTTAGGCATTGTGGGGGTGTGGGGGTTTTCACTGGCATCCCCTCAAAATACACATACACACACGCTCACATTCTGCTACTCCAATTTGGCACAACTTTTTCAGTTTTATTTTTTTTTTTTTTTGGTTGGTCGTGGGGCTTGAACTCTGGGCCTGGGCGCTGTCCCTCAGCTCTTCAGCTCAAGGCTGGCACTCTACCACTTGAGCCACAGCGCCACTCCTGGTTTTCTGGTGGTTTATTGGAGATAAGAGTCTCATGGCCTTTCCTGCCCAGGCTGGCTTTGAACCATGACCCTCAGATCTCAGCCTCCTGAATAGATAGGATGACAGGCGTGAGCCACCACACCAAGCATTCAGCTTGTTGTTTGCTTTTAATGTTAAAGCCTGTTCATCAAGTGCTGGTGGCTCATGCCTGTACTCACAGCTGATCTGAGGATTCTGGTTCAAAGTTAGCTTGGAAAGATAATTCTAGGAGACTCTTATCATCCCTTTCCCCCTCTCTCTCTGTCTCTCACCTTTTTGTTTTCTTGGGGGGACAAGCTCTTGCCCTGTAGCCCAGGCTGGCTCCCACATGCTGGGACTACACTCCCATCCCAGTATTTATCTTTCTTGTGACTGGCTTCTTGCCCTCCGCCTATTGTTCATCTGCGTGGTAGCATGGGGCAGGATTTCCTTCCTTTTAAAGCTGAGTGCTATTCCATTATAGGAATCTAGGACATTTTGTTTATCCACTCATCCATCCGCGTGTGTGGTTGGGCATTCTTCCCTCCTCGGGTTGCTGGGAATGCTACTATAAATACAGGAACCCAGACATCCCTTCTTACATGCCCACCAGGAGAGGAGGTGGCTCCTACGGTAAACTGTTTAATATTTTTTTTCCCTTTTGCTGGGTACCAGTTCTAGGCCTTGACCTCCAGGTCTCCCCCTCAGGTCTTTCCATCCAAAGGGCTAATACTCTACCACAGAGCAACAAGTTCTAGCTTTGTGCTGGGTAATTCTCCCGGATTTCTCTGTCGGGGCTGGCTTCGAACCTCCATTCTCAGAGCTCAGCCTCCTCCGAAGCTAGGATTATAGGCGTGAGCCAGGACCCTGGGACCTCCTACCTTTTCCTTTCTCAGGCCGAGGGCCAGCAAAAGCCAACCTGGCACAGAGCGGCCCCGCCCCTGCACCAAAACCACGCCCCCAAGAGGATGGCGCCGGCTGCGAAGCCACGCCCCAGCCCTGGCACACCCCCAGCCCTGGCCACGCCCCGGCCCTAGCTTCTGTTGCTGTTTTCCATCTTCTGTACTTCACTCCAATAGAAATTAATAGGATCAGAGGCAGAGGCCTTGCACCTCCGTGCTCCTCCCCGAGTGTCCTCCTGCAGCCTCACGGTGCGCATGCCTGGCCTCCTGCATCACTGATCAGGTCCAGGGCGTATTTTAGACCTGGCTTCTGCACAGCCATCGGTCTCTCTGGGCTTGGCTCTCCCCGCAGCTGCGCACAGAGACTGCACACCAAGGTCGCAGTTTCTCCTCGCGTGACCCCCCTTCTGATTTTGCCATTCTTGCTCTTCCTGCGGGTGGCTTCATTGATGTTGCGGTTGGGATCGCAGGCTTGAGGAGGTGTGACATGGGTGAGGAAAGCTGGCGGCCCCGGGGGCCTGCTACCCGGGAGACCGAGGCAGGAAGCCTAGTGAGCCTCCCCCTCCGCATCGCTACACAACCCGGGGCACCCAGCACCCCGCCTCGCTGCTCCTGCCAACTCACCGGGGCTCTCGGCTTCTGTCTTGAGGCTGCTGCGCCCACTGAGGCTTCCGCTCCGGGTGTAAAGGCCCCGGGCCGGGCGACTCAGGAAAGGGGCGCGGCTGTCGGGGGTCCCAGGTGTCCCCACGGAGGGCGAGGGGTTCCAGGGGATGGTCTCGGGGAGGTCTCTGCAGCCCACGATGCGTACCTCCAGGGTCCCTGTGGAAGGACAGGCAATAGTGGGGCCACGTGGAGGGGGGGCAGGAGGGGAGGGGAAGGGAGGGAGGAAAGGGGAGATGGGGGGGGCCGTCCTGTGGATGAGGGCCCGCCAGGGCTCAGCGCGGGGCTGGGGAGGCCTAGATCCGTGAGAATACGGGGCTGTGGTCTCGGGGGGCTCGCAGGCCAGGGCTGAGGACCAGAAAGAATAGGACTGAGGGAGAAGCGGGGCACGGAAGGGCTTGGAGGCTGCGCGGACAGGGCGGGAGGAGGCCCAAAGTCTGGAATGAGGCAAGGGCAGGTGCGGAGAGGAGGCGGCAGCGGCGGGCCGAGGCCGCGGCAGCATGCGAGGCGGACGGGGGTTTGTCGGGCCGGGGTGGGGGCAGTGGGGCGGGGCAGCCCACCCGTGAGCGGGGCGGGCTTGCACAGCGTGCTGTAGTGCGTGGCTGGGAAGGGCCCGCTGAGCAGGGCGCTGAAGGCCGCGGACGAGGCGGCGGCCAGCTCCTCCCGCAGCAGCCGCCCCTTGGGGTGGTCGGCAGGCAGCTCCCCGAGCCTCCGCTCCAGCGCTTCGCGCAGCAGCCCCAGCTTCTGGTTGGACTCGGTCAATTTCTCCTGGGCCTGGAGTGTGCGAGGGGGGGAGAGGGGGTTGGGGGAGGGGCACCTTGTGGGAGGGGCTGGGGCAGGTCACCAGCATCGCCCCCCCACACACACACATCTTGGGCAACTTCTCCCTGGAGCCTGAAACCTTCTCGAACCAACTTGGTTCAACCTGGGGATCCCGGAAAAACGAAGGACCTATCTTCTGGCTACGATGGGGGGGAACCCTGTCCCCAGTGGATGCCCGGCCCTGCTGGTGCCCCGCCCCCATGACGCCCAACAAGTACATCCGGCCCCCCATGACCCCTATCAAGCATGCCCCGCCCCTGCTGGTGTCCCGCCCCTGCTGATGTCCAATAAGCATGCTCCACCCGTACCGACGCCCAGCCCCTGGCAGGTGCTTTGCCCCTCATAGAGGCCCCCCCCTCCTTGAGACCCCACCCTGCAAGTTCTCAGCCTAGGCCCCGCCCACCAGCCAAGGCCCGCCCCCTCCCTAGAGCCACCCCGCGGAGGCCCCGCCCCCTCACAAAACCACACACCCTTCCTCTCGGCCTATCACTACTGGTGATCTTCCCGGTGCCCCGCCCCCGCAAGGCCCCGCCCACCACAGCCTGGCACCGCAGAGGCCCCGCCCCTCACCTCGCTGACCGCCTTCCGGTCGGGGGTCTTGGCCGCACTGAGCAGGCGCAGCACGTTCTTGGCGCCCTCGGCCACCGCGTGCTCCACCCGGAAGTGGTGTCGCAGCTCCTCGATGCGCAGCTCCACCGCCCCCAGGTCTGGACCGCCTGTGGGCGAGGGCCACGGAGCGGTGAGGCCGGCCTAGGGTCACCAGAGAAGCCCTGGGGTGACCCCACGGGGCCAGGCCGCCACCCACCATCCTCGGGCCGAAGGACACTTCACCCCGAGTGCTTTGTGCTCTTTAGGGGTGTGTGTGTGTGTGTGAACATGTGTGTGCCAGTCCTGGGTCTTGAACACTGGGCCTGGACAGCACTGACCCTGAGCTTTTCCATTCAAGGCTGAGGCTCTAGCTCTTGAGCCACAGCTCCACTTCTGGTTTTTTAGTGGTTCAGTGGAGGGAAGAGTCTCATGGACTTTCTTGTATCTGCAGGCTTTGAATCGTGGTCCTCAGATCTCACCAGGGATTGTCGCCCACAGGGGGGTAATCAAGTTGCTGTAAGATGCTCATACATTTCCATGCCACAGAAGAGCCACACAAACACACACACCGGAGACACTCGTATGCATTCAGGCTGCCACACAGGGTTGGCATTGGAGCCACAGGGTGGGAAGTATAGGGCACAGGAATGTGTGTGCCCCCTTCCAATATGATGGCATTGGCATATGGGATGCTTACAGGGTGATTAGGGTTAGATGAGTCCTGAGGGATTAGTGACTTCTTAAGAAAAGACACCAGAGCTGGGGGCATGGCTCAGTGGTAGAGCAACTGCCTAGCACAGAGGAGGCCCTGGGTTCCAAATGCAGTATAAAACAAGAGCAATGACATCACCAAAAAAAAAATATCAGAAACTTGTCAGGTGCTGGTGGCTCACACCTGTAATCCTAGCTATTCAAAAGGCTTGGGATCTGAGGATCACAGTTCGAAGCCAGCCAGGGCAGGAGAGTCTGTGAGACTCTCATCTCCCATGAACCAGCAAAAAGCCAGAAGTGGCATGGTGGCTCAAAGTGGTACAGCGCTAGCCTTGAGCAAAAATACTGAGGGACAGCACCCAGGCCTTGAGTTCAAACCCCACAACTGACCAAAAACAAGAACATGAGGCTAGGAAGGTGGCTCAGTGGTGGAGCGCTTGCCTTGCATGCATGAGGCCCTGGGTTTGATTCCTCAGCACCACATACACAGAAAAAGCCAGAAGTGGCGCTATGGCTCAAGTAGTAGAGTGCTGGCCTTGAGCTGAAGAACTGAGGGACAGCGCCCAGGCTGAGCTCAGGCACCCACGTCTGACCAAAACAACAACAACAACAACACGGACACCAGAGTGCTTTCCACATTGTCACCCAGGTCCCACATTTCCAGCTCTCCACATTGTGAGATTTCTTTTTTGTCAGTTGTGGAACTTGAACTTAGGGCCTGAGCACTGTACTTGAGCTTTTTCTGCTCAAGATTAGCAAGGTTAGCATGCTACCACTTGGAGCCACAGCACCACTTCTGGTTTTCTGGTGGTTCATTGGAGATCAGAGTCTCACAGGACTTTCCTGCCCCAGCTGGCTTCGAACCATGACCCTCAGATCTCAGCCTCCTAAGCAGCTAGGATTACAGGAGTGAGCCACTGGCACCCAAAGATTTTTTTTTAATGTTTTTGGTACTGGGGTTTGAGCTCAGAACTCAGACTGATGCATGCTAGGCAAGAACTCTATTACTGAGTCATGGCTCTGTTATTTTACTTTGTTTTCTGGATAGGGTCTTCCTAACTTTGCTTAGGCCTGCTTGAAACTATGATCATCATACCTCCACTTCCCAAGTAGCTGGGATTACAAGCTTGAGCCACCACACTTGGCTTGAAACGAGCACATTTGTTGTGTAAGACATGTGATTTGTAGAACTTTGCTACAGCAGCCCAAGCTGACTAAAACAGATATTAAGAGACACCATTACACCACTGATCGTACCAACACTGCCACCTGCAGGCAAAGACCCGAATCATAAAAGCAGTCACATTCCCACCAGGCCACCGCCAGGCGAGCCTGGCTCTATCATGATACACACTCCGCCCTTCATCTAGGCATAGGGACTCTTACAGTGGCAGAGGGCCTCGGTGCCAAGACCCAATGCCATGGCTGGCCACAGGCAAGGCCAAGAACGGGGACAAAAATGTGTTTAGTTTGCCACAAAAGTCTTAGGATTGCCAGGTGCCAGAGGCTCAGGCCTGTACTCATAGCTACGCAGAGGCTGAGATCTGAGAGTCTTGGTTCAAAGCCAGCCCGGGCAGGAAAGTCTGTGAGACTCTTGTCTCCAATGAACCACCAGAAAACCGGAAGTGGCGCTGTGGCTCAAGTGGTAGAGTGCTCGCCTTAAGCTGAAGAGCTGAGGGACAGCGCCCAGGCCAGAGTTTAAGCCCCATGAGTGACAGAAAAAAAAAAAAAAAAGTCCCAGGACTAAGTCCAGCCCAGGGAGGAACAGGGGCCACCCAGTGCCCCACAGAGGCAAGACGTGCTGTCACGCAGAGTAGGACATTTGTCACCCACGGGCTGAACGTCGCGTATGCTGGGCCCTGACGCAGGGTCACACTGTACTACAGTCCTAACCTCCGTGGATCAGATAACACAGGGAAGGCGCGACACACTTACAATCTATACACCCTCCCCTAGACTGGATTTTAATTAATCATTAATTTATTAAAGATTAATTTTGCAGTGCTGGGGAATAGGACCCAAGGCCTTAATTAACCTCGCTAGGCAATTGCTCTACCAGGGAGACACGCCCCCTACCAATAAGCCACTCCCACTTCCCCAACCAGGCCTCCAGCGAAAGCCACACTCCAAGTCTCAAGCCACACCCCCTGCAAAACCACACCCACTGTCCAGCCACACCTCCACCAAACTCCACATCTTAGCCACACCCCCAACAAACCACCTCCAGCCCAAGCCACACCCCCGTCAACAAGCCACACCCCTGCTACTTAGCCAGGCCTTCCCTGGGCTTTGCACCTACCATTGAGTTCCCCCTTGGACCTGGGTGTTCTTTTAACTTTCTGACATGAGTCTCTCCATAAAGCGCAAGCTGGCCTTGAACTCCTAATCCGCCTCAGCTTTCTCAGTGCTGGAATTATGGGAGGATCAGGAGTTCAATGTCAGCCTGGACTACATGTGCAGAATGTCACAAAAAAGAAGATGGTGAAAGAGTAGCTAAGAAGTGGTCAGGACTATGTGCCGATAAACCTTTTTCACTGCCAGGTGGCTCTCGCCTGTCATCCTAGCTACTCAGGAGGCTGAGATCTGAGGATCGAGGTTCAAAGCCAACCTGGGCAAAAAAGTCCCTGAGACTTATCTCCGATGAACCACCAGAAAACTGGAAGTGGAGCTTTGGCTCAAAGTGGCAGTGTGCTAGCCTTGAGTGAAAGAACTCAAGGGCAGCACTCGGGCCCTAACCTACGTTCAAGCCTCAGGATGGGGGAGGGGACACACTTTATTCACAAGGAAACAAAAGGTGGCCTTGGCCTGACAGGGCTCAGTTGGCTAATAATAACAATCTAATCCAAACCTTGCTTGGGACAGAACTCACAAAGTCGCGTGGTAAATCACAGTACCCTCTTCTTTACCCCCAAAACAATGCTTCCTGGGGCTGGAGGTGGAGGCCTGCAGGGTGCAGTGCAGGCTAGGCTGTGTCAAGTGCCAGACTCACCCTGAAGGCTGTCCACAGCTGCCTGGCTCTCCAGCTGACCAGCCTGCAGGGCCCGCCGGAGCTGCATGCGGAGGATGTCGATCTTGGTCTTGCTGTCCTGCAGCATCTGCTGGGCAGTGAGCAGAAGCTTCCGGTCCTGGTGGGTGAGAGGTGAGTCCAGGCTTGGCTCCATCCCCACTGTGCAGGCCCCCTGGGTACCTGGGGTCCCAGTGCTCACGCATGGAGGGGAACAGCAGAGCCCAGGGGATGTAAATGTGTCACTCTAACTATCCACAACAGGTGGACACAGCCACCCTGGGAGCAGATTGGTGGTGGCCAGGGGCCGGGGGGCAGGGGGAGGGGGGAGGGAGGGGAAAGGTTTGCTAATGAGGATGGTGTTGCAAGGTGTCAGGGTGATGGAATGTTCTAGAACCTGATGGAGGCACCCACCTTGGTGCTGCCGTTGCTGTAGGTTTGGATCATGTTTTCTGCCCCCTGCTTGACCTTCAGCTCGATGACCAGCTGCTTCTCCAGCCCTGCCACGCGGCTCAGGTTGGTGGCCGAACAGCTGGGGCCGCCCTCACCCGGGGACTGGGGGGCATCTTGGGGGAGACAATTGGGCAACTGGGTCACCAGGGGGTCACCTTGCTCTTTCCAGAGCCTTTGCCTGGACTGGGAGGATCCAGGAGAAGAAAAGACCAGCAGAAGCCAGGCCATAGCGACACTGGGGCCCAGGAAGGGCTAACTTCTTGGACCTGCCAGGGAACGGCTCCGGCTGCGGGCACAACCCAGCCCTCTGTGTGGGTTTGGGGGTGTGCTATAGGAAAGGTCTCTGGTGAGCTTGTGGGATGAGGTGGTGACAGCTAGGAGCCCCGGCCCGGGGCAGGAATGGCAGTTGCAGTGTGGAGACTGACCGTGAGATCTAGCTACCAAGGAGATGCCATGTCTGCATCTGGCTGTGGACACTGAGTTTAGATCTCGCGCAGCTGATGCGGCTGCGTATGAGCTGCTGGGTGATGGCACAGCCAGACACCAGCATGGGTTTCAAAGAGTAGTGAAATGGGCTGGGCAGTGGTGGCTCAACACCTGTCATCCTAATTACAGTTCAAAGCCACCCTAGGCAGAAGTCTATGAAACTCTTGGGGTTTATTTTGTCAGTTGTAGATCTTGAACTCAAGGCCTGGGTACTGTCTCTGAGCTCTTTCACTTTGAGCAACAGCACCACTTCTGGTTTTCTGGTGGTTCACTGGAGGTAAAAGAGTCTCATGGAGTTTCCTGGCCAGGCTGGTTTTGAACCACAACCTTCAGAGCTCAACCTCCTGACGAGCTAGGATTACAGGTATGAGCCATTGACACCTGGCTAAGACTTTTACCACCAGTCAATGAGCTGACCAGCAAAATGCTGGAAGTGGAGCTCTGGCTCAAGTGATAGAGTGCCCGTTGTGAGTGAAATAGTTCAGGGACACAGCCCAGGCCCTGAGTTCAAGCCCCAAGTCTGCCTCCAACAAACAAAGACACGCTAGCTTACATCGGTAAATCCGAAGCAGAGATCAGGAGGATCGAAGTTTTTGGCCAAAAGTCTGATACTTCATCTCATCAGTGGCTTGGCCTAGTGCTGTGTGACTATAGTTCCAACTAGGCAGGGAGTGTAAATACAAGGACTGCAGTCCCTGCCACCCCCAGCATAAAAAGGGGTCTCAATCTGAAAAATAAACTAAAGCCAAAGGACTGGGTATGGCTCAAGTGGTAGAGCACCTGCTTAGCAAGCTCAAAGCCTGAGTTCCAACCCAGTGACGCCTGCTACAACAAACGTAATGAGATACAGGATAGAGAGGTGGTGTTGTGTTTTTGTTTGTTTTTTAAGTTAAATGGTCTTTGGGTGTCCTGCAGTTTCTGGTGTGGCTGAGTCTCCAGGTATTTGGATGTTTCTCTGGGGGTTGGTGGGTCTGTGGGTTGGGGGACTGACCCGACTTGACCCCGCCCATCATGAAGCCCCGCCCACCATGAAGCCCCACCCACCGGACCTCCCCACCCCTCAGGTTTCCCCGCCAGGTGCCTAGCCCCACCTACCAAGTTGCTCCACCCGCCCCTCACGTCTCTGCACCCACCACCTTGTTCACACTGCCCTGCCCACTGTGGGGCCCCACCCACATGTTGTCCCGCCCCTCACATTGCTCCACCCTGTCTAGCACCGCGGCAGAGGCGGCCCCGCCCACCGCGTGGCCCCGCCCACCGCGTGGCCCCGCCTCACACGCCCCGCCACGCATGCTCACCGCGGTCGGGCAGCACCACGTGCGCGTGCAGCTCCTGCAGCTGCTGGTGCAGCAGGTCGAGGCGGCGCGCCGAGCCGCGCAGCACCAGCTCCACGGGGCCCAGGTTGCGGCCCAGGTCGGTCGTGGCCCGGCGCAGGTTCTCCGCGCCCTCCTTCAGCTTCAGCTCCTTGCGGATCTCCCGCCGCAGCCGCTCCCGCTCCAGCTCCAGCTGCTGCTGCACCCCGGGAGCCGCCAGGTCCGCCCCGGCCAGGCCCAGCTGCTCCAGCAGGGACCAGCTTCGAGGCTCGCTCTGCGGGGAGTGGGAGAGCCGGGGTCAGGGGCCAGGGGTCAGGTCAGCTTCCCCCTGATGCCAGCCTTCTCCCTATCCCAGGATAGGAACAGCTCTGAACCCCCATAGGGAGGTGATGCTCGCTGACCTCACTCCTCTGGGAGGTCAAGGGCAGGTCAAGGGCAAAGCCTGATCTAGATATATACAGATATAAGTTTTAACCCTTGCTACCAGGCAGGTCTCTACCACTTGAGCCATGGCCCGCACACCAGCAAAGCTTTACCTGTCTCCAGACCAGGGACACCCAGAGGTGCAGACCTGTCTCCTCTGGCACTGGAGCCTCACCTCACTTCCACAAGTTCTACCTCTGCTGTACCCCTTACCCTGTCAGCTGTGCCCCAAACCACAGGTCACAAGGAGAGGCCCTGTGGTCCTTCTACTGGACCCCTAAACCAGTTGTCTGAACCGGGCCTCATCTCTTGGCTGTACACGCCAAACCTGGTGTTCTCAGGAGCAGAGGTCATCTTTCCTGTGCGGAACCCTCAAACTAGGAGGTCCTGGAAGTAGGTTCTGTGTTCCCTGTGCAGTACCCCCATACGAGGAGGTCCCGAGAGCAGGCTGCCTTCCCTCCTGGTAGCTTCACAGCAGAACCCCACCTCCTTCCTCCTGTGTCTCCCCAGCCCGTGAGCCACAAAGGCCCCCCCCAGAGATCTCTAACTCGGTCCAGCGCCCCATTACCGCCTCTCCTCAGTCCCAAAGCAAGACACAGGCAAGATAGAACCCCCAACTGCTGCCTACCCCCTTCGGGGACTCAGTGCCCACCTCCAGCTCCTGTTCGGAAGGGGGGTCAGCCGCCATCCTGGGTCTGGACTGGGGGCCCCGCCCTCTTCCTGAGCCTCAGCCCTGCCCCGGGCCTCGGAGGCTACCACTTCCTCTTTCCTGCCAGCTCCCAGCACGCAGTGCGGCAGGCCAGCTCTGGGGCACCTGCGATCGCCTTCCCTTGGCCAATCGTAAGGGCCATGTGTGCTTCTCCCAAGGCAGCCCAGGGGCACCCTGGCTCCCGTGCCCACCACATAGTGTGCTAGGACAGGCTGCCTGGAGGGTACACAGGCTCCAAGAATAGTGCAGGGGGGGGAGGAGGGGGACGGGGGACGGGGGGGGGGGTGTCGGGGGGGAGTGTTCATCAGCTATAACACAGATTCACAAGTGTGCCCACCTTCCGGGCTCACCCGTGCCCACCCCCACACGCCAGATGCCAATGGAGGCATCCACATGTCACGTGTCCGCATGGACATAGCCCATGCCCACGAGCATTTCCACACGCGTGTGCACACTTCCTGGACCCTCCCCCCTGGTGTCCCACTCTGCTACAGCCAGGCCTACCACCTGTCCCATGTCCCCAACTTCCCCTTTAGGAAGGGAAGGAGAGGTCCCCTTCCTGCTAGCCATCCTGACTTCCTGCTTCCTCCCCTCCAGACACCCATGGCTGCGGTCCTGAATGTCCCAGCAGAAGAAGAATGACACCCCCCACCTCCCCACTCTGCCCCCAAAAGGCACAGGAAAGCTCCACCCTTAAGAATAGCAGGGTTTGTGAACACACTTGGATGGGAGAGCACTTACTGGCCTGCTGTGCCTGACTTCCGTCTCCTGCACTGCAAAAACTCTTCCCAAAAAGCATAGAGACAGGGGTCAGTCCTAGCTACTCAGGAGGCTGAGATCTGAGGATCTCGCCTGAAAGCCAGCCCAGGCAGGAAAAGTCTGTGAGACTCTTCTCTCCTATGAACCACAAAAAACCGGAAGTAGAGTTGTGGTTCAGGTGGTGGCGCACTTGCCTAGAGCAAAAAAAAAGCCCAGAAGCAGAGCCCAGGCAGAGTTCAGGCCCCCGGAAGGCAAGGGTCAAGCCACACAAGGCACAAGGCACGGTCTCTCACTGCTGTAATCCCAGCCACATGGGCAGTAGAAATAGGAAGCTCCAGGTTTGAGAAGAACAAGAGAAAATAAACACACACACACACACACACACACACACACGGCCACAAGGACACACAAAAGAGAAGGGATCCTGCCTCCAAAACAAATGGAAACCATCAGCTCTGGGAGTGCGAAGTGGCATTGCTCAGGGGTGCGAATGAGCATCCAGAGCACACATGACAGCACCCGTGGCCAAGAACTTTCTAGTCCCTAATCTAACAGTGCTTTGAATTAAGGAACAAGGGGCCTAGAGTCTCGGCAGCCAAATGAGACACACAGAAGATATCACCCCAATCCTGGCTCCATCTCTTCCCCCTCCCCGCCACGGAACCCCAGTTCTCCCCTGGTATTTGATAGAGATTCAGGCATTTGGGAGGAAGAGACAATGCTGCAATTTCAAACTCAGGTTTGGTTTGATGCCTGGCCCAACCAGGCCCGGCCCCACTGCCCCAAGGCTAGCCCCACCCTGTCCCCAGCAGGCAGAGCAGGGACACAGCCAGGAGCAGGGCCAGCTGGAATGGGGGCAGTTCCAAGCAGAGGGGAGGAGCAACCGCCTGCGGCCTCACCTCAGTGGCTGAGGCCTGAGAATATGTAAAACGGGAGTGAGGGAGGCCGGGCCTCCAGGGTTCTCTTCCCGAGGGTGACTCACAGCTACTTCGGGAGTTACCCCTGGGCCAGCAACGCAAACCCAGGACCAGGGCTGGGCCTCAGAGCTGCATCGGCCGCAGGAGATGGGAAAACAGCAGGTCCAGGGTGCCCACCTCCCAGGGTACTGGGGGGGACCGAACCCGCCAACCATCCTGAGATTCCAATGTCTTGGGCGTTTCCGGAATCTACACAGGACATCCGTTCGCCGGACACAGAGCAGACAGCCACACATCGTGGGGACTGGGGAGCCAGCCCTAGCAGCCACGAAAAAGGGGTGGACAGGAGGGGACGAGACGGTGACCAGGGCTGGATGGGGGGAGAAGGACAGAGCACAGTGCCAACCTCATTCCGGGAAGCACAGCCTCAGTTTCCTGGGTGGCACAAAACCACCAGGTTACATGCATGAGCTGGGGGGGGGGAGGGTTGTAGGCTGGGGTCCCACCAGAGGTCTGACCTTGTGTGACCGGCAACACCAGATACGCCCAGCTCCATGGCAAGGCTGGCAGGCCATCAGCAGGACTGGGGGGAGGGGGGACACAAAGGGGGACAGGGCAGACACAGGGGGGGGTAGGAGAGAAGTATAGAAGGAGACAGAACCTGGTTACAAGGCTGCCACAGACCAGGGACTGAACGATGACCTGATCACTCACAGATCTGAGATTGGGGAGGAGGGGGGTGTCTCTGAACCTAAGAGGGTCTTGGGTGACCCTGGTCTCCTGCCCCAGGAAGAGGGGAGTCTGGGCCGGGAATATCTAGCAGGTGACACACAGGGATAATAACCTGGCTGGTGCGTGTCACCCACATCCCCGCACGGAGGTGAAGGGTGACCCAGCCCTGTTACCTGTCCATACAGGTAAGATCCAGGGCACAAAACATGGGACAAGACCCCCGCCCCCCCCGTTGACCAAGCCAGCCCCCACCTGGGCAGCTGGAAGGGTGGGGAGGGGACCCCCTGGGCAGCTGGAAGGGTGGGGAGGGGACCCCAATCTTCTAACCTGTCCCAGTAACCCCAACCCCAGGGACTGCGGCACTTCCGCCAACAGGTGCCCATCTGGGTGGCGTCGTAAAGCCGTCTGGTGGAGGGGGTGGCAGGGGCTTTGTTTTATGGGGGAGAGGCAGGGCCGGGCACCCCGCCAGCCACCTGTCCCAGGTGGAGCGGCACCTGCCGGGATCCGAACGCGGGCGGTAAGGGGGGCAGCGAGAAGGGGGAGGCGAGAGAGGACGGGACGCCACAGCCAGCCACGGACACCCGGACGGGGGGCCTCCGCCGCACCCCTCGATTCCAAGAGAAAAGACCGAGGTTTAGGGGTGCCGCCAGAGCCTCCGAGGCAGCACCCCCGAATTTGGGACCCGGTCCGTGCACCTACCCCGAAGGGGGCCTCGCGGGCTCCGGGATCCCCGCCCAAGGAGGGGACCCGGGCGGAGGGGGGGCCTCGGGCGACCCCCACCCGCGCCACGCGGATCCAGGATGAGGGGGGCGAGGGGACCCCGGTATTCCCGCGAGCGGGGATCCCCGGCGGTCGCCTACCTGCACGGCGTCGCTGGCCATGTCCTCCGGCCGCCCGCCCGCCCGGGGTCCCCGCGCGGAGGGAGGGAAGGAGGGGCGCGGAGCCGAGCCCAGCGCGCGTGCGCCCCGGGCGCGGCGGCGAGGGGCGGTGGGCGCGGCGGGACCCCGCGCGGGCGCGCGCTCCGCTCCGGCCTGCTCCCTGCGGCCCCGCCCGGCCAGGCCGCGTCCGCGCGCGCCGCGCCCTCCGGCCCCAGCGGCCGCCGGGCCGGGTCACGTGACCCGCGGCGGAGGTCGGCGCCCGGGGAGGGGGCGGGGCGCCCGCGGAGGGCGTGGCCCCGTCGGGGGCGGGGCTTCCCTGAGGGGCGGGGCTTGGCGGGGTCTCGCGGTTCCCACCGCGGCGTCCCTGCTCGCCTCTCCCCGCACCCCAGAATCACCGCGGCCCCCGCCCGAGGGGGACCCCGTTAGAGCCCGCGGGAATCCCTAGGACGGCCGCTTCCCGGGGCCGCCTCGTAATCGACGGTGGAGAGGTGTCCCTGCCCCCTCCCCGCGGCCTGGAGACCGGCTCAAGCTCAACTCCCAGCGCCCAAGCCACGGGGGAGCCCCGAACCCCTGAACGAGCTCTCCGTCCGTGTGGGGGGATGATGCCGGGGCTCGCTGTCACCCGGGGTGGCCCGAGCCTCCCGTCCGTGCAGTTTGTTCCGTTTGTGGTCGGTGTGGGACCCCTGCACCCTTCCCCCCAAATAAAGTTCTGATGAGAGCTAACCCTCACCCCAGGAACCCCCCACCCCGAAGCCCCACCCCGGGACCCCCACCCCGGCCCCCACCCCGGTCCCCCGACCCCCACCCCGGCCCCCACCCCGGGACCCCCGTCCCGGGACCCCCACCCCGGCCCCCGGCCCCCCACCCCGGGACCCCCCACCCCGGCCCCCGGCCCCCACCTCGGCCCCCACCCCGGCCCCCACCCCGGCCCCCACCCCGGCCCCCGGCCCCCCATCCCGGGACCCCCCACCCCGGCCCCCACCCCGGCCCCCCGGCCCCCACCCCGGCCCCCACCCCGGGACCCCCCGTCCCGGGACCCCCACCCCGGCCCCCCGGCCCCCGGCCCCCGGGCCCTGCGCGGCGGCGCCTCCAGGAACGCGGGCCCAGGACTTTCCCACGGCCCTGCGTGGTGCTGGTTGCCCCGGCAACCAAGGGGCGGGGCTTTCTCCCTTTTCCCTCTGGACATCTTTGCAGGGTTTAACCTAAGCATAGATGAGAAATAGATATATAGATTAGACAGACGGACAATTTACCGACCAACTAGATAGATAGATAGATAGATAGATAGATAGATAGATAGATAGATAGATAGATAGATAGATAGATAGATAGATAGATAGATAGATAGATAGATAGATAGATAGATAGATAGATAGATAGATGATAGATAGATAGATAGATGTTATTACTGACCTGCCAGCCTCGAATCTGCACAATCTGTTTTCTTCCACAGCCCCAAGGAAGCCAGAGAACACCTGTCGGGCGTGCGACTCTCCCAGCCACCTCACACAGGAAAAAAAGAATAATCAAAACAACTACAACAACAAAAGCCCATCACCTCGCCCAGAGACAAGTCCTCCTCCTCCCTTGGCTGCCAGGTTCCAGGCTGCCCTCCTGGGGCCGAGCTGGGGAACCGCGCCAGAGGCTGGCTCCCCGCCTTCCCGCATCCATTCACTCGGGTGAGCATTGAAGTCCATGTGCTCTGGAGAGTTTGGTGGCATTGGGAAGAGAGTTGCATTCTGGGGCTTAAAAGAGGGGGGTAAGGGATTAAGTGTGCAATATCAACAAAATGCAATCGTAGGGCTATATCCCGGTCATTTCTATAGTCCTTCTCTAGTCCAGGCCTAGTCCAGGCCTTGGAATCGAATCTCACCAACACTTTTCTGTCCTGGGGGAAAAACTGGCTCTCGGTTCCTAATAATCTAGCAAAAGTTTCTCACCCATCCTCTGGGCAGCAAAGTGGTCTTCTTTCCATTCTTCCCTCCCCACTCCTGCCCACCTTTCCCGGCCTTCTCATTACTCCTCCAGTCTTCCTGTCTGTCTTTTAACCACTGGGCCTTTGCACTGGCTGGTTACCTACTTGGTAATGACTTTCCATCGATTCTTGCTAAGGCTTCCACCCCCCCCTTTTTTTTTTGGTCAGTCGTGGGGCTTGAACTCTGGGCGTGGGTGCTCTCCCTGAGCTCTTCAGCTCAAGGCAAGTGTTCTACCACTTCTTGTTTTCTGGTAGTTCATTGGAGATAAGAGGCTCACAGACTTTCCTGCCCAGGCTGGCATTGAACCGTGATCCTCTGATTTCAGCCTCCTGAGAAGTGCCCCCTTTTTTTCCAGTTAGACCAGTTTAAATGAGAACATACTTCAGGCCCTGATGTTAATAGTGGTGGCCCTGCTTCCCTTCTTTTGAATAATATTTATTTCTCAAATGTGCTGAGCTGGTTTTGACCCCAGGGCTTTTGCATGAACATAGGTCTGTACACAACCCATCTTAGCCATTCTCTTCATCTCCATATCTAGGCGTCTTGGGATACCTAACAGGATGTACAGGTTGCGGTGGTTGTTGTTTTACGATATTCTTTAAAGAATCCTGACCAGAGCCGGGCGCTGGTGGCTCACGCTTGTAATCCTAGCTACTCAGGAGGCTGAGATCTGAGGATCGCAGTTCAAAGCCAGCCCGGGCAGGAGAGACCGTGAGACTCCTATCTCCAATAAAACCACCAGAAAACCGGAAGTGGCGCTGTAGCTCAAGTGGTAGAGCGCTTGCCTTGTGCTGAAGAGCTGAGGGACAGCGCCCAGGCCCAGAGTTCAAGCCCCACGACCGACAAAAAAAAAAAAAAAAGAATCCTGACCAGAGGGCTGGGAATGTGGCTTTGTGGTAGAGTGCTCGCCTAGCATGCATGAAGCACCACAAAAACAGAAAAAGCCAGAAGTGGCGCTGTGGCTCAAGTGGTAGAGCCCTCACCTGGAGCTGAAGAACTGATGGTCAGCGCCCAGGCCCAGAGTTCAAGCCCCACAATGAACAAAAACAAAAACTAATCAAAAAAGAGGAAAAAAGTCAGTCCAGGCCATGCTTGAAACTCAAGGCTTCATCTCCAGCACTGCAAAAACATTCAGCCGAGCTACCATTTCCTCCTTAATTATATGCCATCTGTAGTTGTTCAGTCTGAAGACAGTGTATTTCTCTGTGTCTGGACCAAGTTTTCTCTGGCTGTTCATGTGCGTGTGTGATCACTGGACTTATTTCTACTCTAGGGTACATTCTCCCTGCCTCCTCTGTGTGGGGGTGCACACCTGTAACCCTAGCATTCTGGAGGCTGAGGCAAGAGGATCTGAAGTTTGAGGGCAGCCTGGACTGCACACTGGAGATCTTGTCTCAGAAAAACACAAGAGAGGGTTTGCAGCAATGGTTCCATTGGTAGAACGCTAGCCAAGAAGTGAAAGCGCCAGGTAGTGAGCTCAAGACCCAGTCTGAGATGAAGAGAGAGAGAGAGAGAAAGGAAGAAAGAAAGAGAGAAAGGAAGGAAGGAAGAAAGACGGAAAGAAGAAAGGAAGGAACTAAGGAAGGAGAGAAAGGAAGGAAAGAAAGAGATAAAGAAGGAAAGAGAGAGAAAAGGAAGGAAAGGGGCAAAAGAAAGTCAAAAAAGCCGGGCGCTGGTGGCTCACACCTGTAATCTTAGCTACTCAGGAGGCTAAGATCTGAGGATCACAGTTCAAAGCCAGCCCGGGCAGGAAAGTCCGTGAGACTCTTTTTTTTTTTTTTTTTTTTGGTCAGTCGTGGGGCTTGAACTCTGGGCCTGGGCGCTGTCCCTCAGCTCTTCAGCTCAAGGCGAGCGCTCTACCACTTGAGCCACAGCGCCACTTCCGGTTTTGTGGTGGTTTATTGGAGATAGGAGTCTCACGGTCTCTCCTGCCTGGGCTGGCTTTGAACCGTGATCCTCAGATCTCAGCCTCCTGAGTAGCTGGGATTACAGGCGTGAGCCACCAGCGCCCGGCTCGTGAGACTCTTATCTCCAATAAACCACTCGAAAACCGGAAGTGGTGCTGTGGCTCAAGTGGTAGAGGGCTTGCCTTGAGCTGAAGAGCTGAGGGACAGTGCCCAAGCCCAGAGTTCAAGCTCCATGACTGACAAAAAAAAAAAAAAGTAAAAAAAGATCCCATTTCTTTTTTTTCTTTGCAGGTCATGGGGCTTGAACTTAGGGCCAGGGTACTATCCCTCAGCTCTTCAGGTCAAGGCTAGCACTCTACCACTTGAGCCACAGCACCACTTCTGGCTTTTTCTGCTTATGAAGTGCTGAAGAATCGAACCCAGGGCCTAATGCATGCAAGGCAAGCGCTCTACCACTGAGCCACCTTCCCAGCCCTAAGATCCCATTTCTTGTTAAGCTGTTGTTAGTGTGTATGTGTGTATGTGTATGTGTTTATGTGTGTGTGTGTGTGTGTGTGTGTGTGTGTGTGTGTTTCCAATGGTAGGGGGAGGGGAATTCTGCCCCTTCTTGTGTTTTAGGGAAGGGAGAAATGAACAACCATTTCTCCTAGAAATGAACAACCATTACAACTAGATGTAATTTTAGTTGTAGCATTTAGAGTTCAGTACTCTTGGCCAAGGTCCCATGGTCCTAACTCAATGTTAAGGATTTGAAAGTGAAGAAGGCCCTGGTTAACTTAATTACAGAGCATCTGATGGTGCTAGCCTGGTCTGTGTCCAGCCAAGACTATGGAAAGTTCATTCGTTCTATGTAGCAAGACCCTGTCTCAAAGAAAAGAGAAAAAAAAAATGCCCATTGGGGGTCAGGGGTGTGGCTTAGAGAAAACTTGCAGCAGGGAGGGGAGCCCCATCTATTCCTTTGTCACCCTTCCTGGCCAAGGTGAAGAGCATTTTCTTCCTTTTCTTTCCTTCTTTCCTTCATGCCAGTCTTAGGGCTGGAACTCAGGCCTCGGGAGATGCAGTCCCTGAGCTTTTTCCATCACTTAGCTCCACTTCTAGTTGGAGATAAAAGTAACTGGAGGGCTGGGAAGGTGGCTCAGTGGTAGAGTGCTTGCCTTGCATGCATGAGGCCCTGGGTTTGATTCCTCAGTACCACATAAGCAAAAAGAAAAAAGCCAGAAGTGGCACTGTGGCTCAAGTGGTAGAGCGCCAGCCTTGAGCTGAAGAGCTGAGGGACAGCGCCCAGGCCCAGAGTTCAGGCCCCACGACCAGACCCCCCCCCCCAAAAAAAAAGTAACTGGAGATAAAAGTCTCAGGAACTTTCCTTGTCTGGGGCTGGCTTTGAACCTGGATCCTCAGATCTCAGCCTCCTGAGTGACTAGGATTACAGGTATGAGCCACTGGTGGCCTACTTAGCCTGAGGGGAATTTTCCAGTGTTTTATGAATGCTCAAGCATTTTTTTTTTTGGTTGTTGTTGGTGGTGATTGTGGGGCCTGAACTCTGGGCCTGGGCGCTGTCCCTGCGCTCTTCAGCTCAAGGCTAGCGCTCTACCACTTGAGCCACCGTACCACTTCTGGCTTTTTCTGCTTATGGGGTGCTGAGGAATTGAACCCAGGGCCTCATGCATACAAGGCAAGCACTCTACCACTGAGCCACCTTCCTAGCCCTGCTCAAGCATTTTTGAAAGGTGGTTGGACAAGTTCACTTGCTTGCCCCACTGGAAGAAAATTCTGGTTGTTCCCTGGCTGGCCAAGCACGGGTACCCGAGCATCCTTTTTATCCTTTGAGCTCTTTGAGTGGGTGTGTTTTCAGTCTTCTAGATCTTTCAGCCACCTAGATTGAATGAAGTCAGCATGACACATGCTAACTGTTGCTAATCAGAGCTGGTGGGTGTACTTTAGGACTCGCTGATATTTTCTGCCGTTAAAATTTGATCCTTTTTTTGGGGGGGCGGGGAGAGAAGGGGATGGTGGTGGTGAACTGTAGGGCTGGTGAGGAGGAGGATGGACGATTTCCAGGGAGCTTTCAACAAGACTCAGATAGCTTCTGAATTCTCAATAACTAATCTTAGATGATCTGATTACTCTGAGATCTACCGCCTCCCACCTGCTTCCCCAGAGCAAGCGTCCTGTCTCTCCCTGGGGACTGGCTTGTCGCAGCCTCCCAATTTATTTAGCCTTGGCCTGTATCCCCAAGGTAGTAGAGAAACGGGGGGTGGGGGTGGGGGGGCGAGGGCGTGGCTCAGCGGCGGGGGCGTGGCTCAGCGGCGGGCGTGGTTTATCGAGGGGCAGGACGGGGCGTGGCGCACCATAAGGGGGCGTGGCGCTCGGGAATTACCCAATTACTCAAGGCCTGGGGGGGAGTGGGCGTGCCTGGGATTACTCCTTTCTCACTCAAAGCTAAACCCCGCTTCGCTTGGCAGCAAAGAAAATATTGTCTTCGCCCAATCTGGATTAAATGCGTAGATTTATCAGAACTAAATCAGGAATATAATAAAGGCAAGACTATTGTGAAGTTGAAGGGGAAGCGGCTAGGAACACAAAATTTAAGAAATAAAAATACGTCCAATCGGGAAAACATACAACAGAGGGGCTCATCACCTGCCCTGGACATCGATGGAAATCAACTAAGCAAACCAAAGACAGAGATGGGAAGGGAGGAATGAGAGGGAAAGAGGGAACACTTCCACTCAGCAAAAGGAAAGAAATGTAAATATCATCTGCTGTGGAAGAAATAATTGTATTGTCAAAGCTCATAGAACTCACAAACTTTATAGACCATGATAATGACAATTTGCCTCGTGAAGGTTAAAATGTGTTTGTGACTTTAACTAAGTATCACTATTCCACATACTGCGAAATATGTGAAAGTTATGTAATCACCTAATCTCAATTAAAAAAAGAAGTGAGAGAAGGGATGGGTTGGGAGGGATGGGTGACAATGTTATCAGACACTTTGTATTCATATACTGTCTTGTAGAATGGGAACTTCTTTGTACAACCTCTTAAAGATAATTTAAAAAAAATTTACATGTCCAAGAGTGGAAAAATTTATATTAAGTGAAGTAAACCAGGCCCAAAGAAACAGGTCCCATGGTTTCCCTTATTTGCAATAACTAGTATATGTCTGAGACAAGCAGAAACGGTCAGATAAGTTGTTAGGCAAAATGAACCCCAAGATAAGGATTCAAATGTTTTTTCTTTCTTGCAATTGTTTCTAACATATTTATAAGATGATTTCTTTGTTGCGTTTTATGTCCCTCCCCCACGATATAACCCCTGTTTTCACTGTATTTGATGTTGGTATAATTTGTGGAGGGGAAGGGAAAAAAACAAATTGTTTAAATAAGGATACAGGTGGACCCATTGCAGCAATGAGATGTACAAGTCGTTATGTCGAAAAACGAACTTTACAACTTTTGCCGGGGCGGGGGTGCGTGTGTGTGAGGAGATGGGAAGGGATGGGAAGGAGAAACAAAGGAGGAGACTACAGAGCTTGATAAGAAATGTACTCATTACCTTGCCCATGTAATTGTAACCCCTCTGTACGGTATTTTCATAATATATATATAAAAAAATATCCAAGAGCCTGGCGCCGGTGTCTCCTAGCTACTCAGGAGGCTGAGATCCAAGGATTGTCGTTTGAAGCCAGCTTGGACAGGAAAGTCTGTGAGGCTCTTCCACCAAAAGGCTGGAAGTAGACCTCAAAAATCGAATAGACCCGGGCTCGAGCAAATAAATTCAGGACGGCGCTCAGTTCAAGCCTTAGGACCAGCTCAAAAATAAAAAGGACCTAGGATCCTAGGTCTGTTGTGTCTAGCAAACAGAAGGCCTTGAATTCAATCCCCAGTCTTCTGCACTCCCTCAAATATGTGTTTAGTAAACAAAAAAAAAATCCCGACTTGTGAAGATTAGCAATCTTAATCTTGTTTTTTATTTTTATGTTTTGGTCCCAGTGACCAGCACAGTTCTGTTCCACACGGCTCCCATGTTTATGTTATGCAGCGCTTTATTCTCTCCCCCTGCTTCAGTTTTTTTGTTTTGTCAGTCGCGGGGCCGAGCCCAGGGTCTGGGCGATGCACTGTCACCCAGCTACACCCCGCAAAGAAACCACAAAGCCAGTCGATTGCACGATTCCATGCACAGGAACAGGAGAATCGAAGCTGTATTAGCTGTAGCTCAAGCTCTCCGTTCTTTCCAAAGTTCTTTCCGAGCCTCGGCTGCGGAGGAATCCTGGCCCGTGGACCGATGCCCATCCAGATGCCAGACGCCCGGTTTCCAGAACCCAGAGCTCTTGGCAAAGTGCGAAAGGGTAGCGCCTGGGTCGCGTGTCCACAGCTGGTCCACAGTTGCCAGCACTCAACCCGGCGGCCCTAAGGGCGGGGCCGCGATCACGTGACGGGGCGTGGTCTGTCACCGGCCTTTGCTCTTTTGGCCGCGCCTACTTTTTAGCTCAACCAATGAACCTGAAGCCAGAGACCCGCCCTCATTAGGTCTCTTCCACCTATAGCCTTCCGGCATGATCCTGACCGTCCAATCAGCTCTTCTGCCTCTTTTGACTGACAAGACCACGGTCCAGTGAGTGGGACCACAGTGGAACTGAGAAGGCCGGAAGCACGGCAGCTCGACTCTGGGCGCGCGACACATAAGCGGAGGCCGGCGACTCTCCTCGCAGCACGCGGAGGCGAACGGGGGACCAGGTAAGCGGCGGGTCCTGGGCGCGGGGCCACGGTGCGGGAACGTCGGTCCCGGGGCCAGACAGTTGAAAGGAGACGCCGCGGGTTGAGCGGGAGAGAGAGAGAGAGAGAGAAGGAGGGGCGCGAGACAACGGGGGGCGGGGCGGTTGGGCCGTCCCGGGCGCGCGGCGGCGGCGGCGGCGGTTGGCCACCGGGGCGCATGCGCGGGGCGCGGGCCGGCAGGCGGTTAGCGCGCGGGGCGCGGGGCCCGCTTCCGGCTGGGGGGGGTGTCATGGCGTCGGGGCGCCGACCCCGGTTTGGAGGAAAAACGTCTTCCTCCGGACAGAGTCGGCCTGAGACCCGGGGAGGGATTCGGGGCCGGGCCGGCCGCACCCCTGCTTCGCCTCGTTCTCGCCCCCCGCTCAGCGGTCACCGCGATCTAGGGCACGCTGATTCCCTCTTGGAGGCCAGGGTCCCCCCGGCGCGCCCAGCTGTCAGCCACCCGGAGCGGGTGGCACGCGCGACCCCGGCCACCCCGGCCCAGTCTCGGGCCCTGACCTGATGGCCCCTCGATGTCACCACACCGCCCCTTCCTGGGTGCCTGGGGCGAACCCCGAGACTCTGAGACTGGCCCCACTTGGTGTTTGCATGTTCACCTTCATTGCCTTTCATTTTTAACTAAGTGCTCATCGAACCTGTGGCCCATCGAGCAAGCGCTGCATCACGAGGCACACACCTGTTTGTTTCTTTGTTTCTTTTTCTTGCCTTAGGCCTTGAACTCAGAGCCCAAGGGCTGTCTCTGAAATGTGTGTGTGTGTGTGTATACATACATACATACATATATATATATATATATATATATATATATATATATATAGTCAAGGTGATGTACAGAAGGGTTACAGTTAGATAAGTAAGGTAGTGAGTACATTTCTTGTGGAACTTGTTACCACCTCTGAGCTTTTTCACTCAAGGCTGACACTACCTCTTGAGCCACAGCTCCACTTCTGCCATTTTTCTGCCCCGTAGTTAATTGGACATGAGTCTCACTGACCTTCCTGCCCAGGTGTACTTCCAAACAGGATCCTCAGGTCTTAGCCTCCTGAGTAGCTAGGATTATAGGTGGGAGCCACTGGTGCCTGGCTTAAGTGTGTTTATTTCTCTTATGTTCTTAGTCAGCCAGGTTTAGGGCCAGACTGCTTCTGCACCCCCTCCACCCCCACTTAGATCTGTTTAAAAGTCCCCCCTCCTCCTTCTCAACTTACTTTGGCCCCTCCCTGATTAGTTACCAGCACTTGATGACTGATTTTCCTGCTGTCAGTCATACCTTCCACTCCCCCTGAGGAATAAATTATTCTTAGGAAGATCCTGCTTGACTCACTCTGGAAACCTGTCAGCAATTCTCCAGTCATTAGCAAATGAAGTAATGTGCCCTGGGCCTGACTGGCACTTCTTTTTTCTTTTTAACTTTTGCAGTACTGGTGTTTAAACTAAGGGTGTCCTGACTGCTGGGCAGGGACACTCTGCCACTTGAGCCAGGCCTCCAGGCCTGTGTCTGTGCGCACACACACTTCTGTGCACTGATACTAGAACTTAAACTTAAGGCCTTCTGTGCTTAGATTTTTTTTTCCAAAACCTGGTGCTCTACCATTTGAGTCATACCTTCAGTCCAGGTTTTTTCTGATTGGAGTTTTCAGTTGGCTTTGACCCACAATCCTGAGATGTCAGCCTTTCAAGTGTCCCAGATTACAGGTAGCACCTGACTAGTGGGGTGCTACCTGAGATGTTCAAGGACAATACAGTGGATCAGTGGCCACTAAAGGAAGTGGAGGTTGGAAGGTGGTGAGGTATTGGAGGCAACACCTGCCAAAGGGGCCGTGAAGTCTGGTCATGAGGGGTGGTGGAAGCTGGGACTCAGGTTCACCCTGAGCATGGTGGGAGGAGGGAGGCTTTGAGCACAGTGGCAGAGTGTGGCAAGTCAGATGCAATTTGTCTTTATAGTCTCTCTCTGGCTGTGTGGGGAAGGGCTGAGGCTGTGGGCATAATCCAGGCCGGAATGATGTACCGATGGATAAGTAGCATGCAGTACACTCATAGGATGGAATATTACTCAGCCCTAAAAAGTGAAGCCCTGATAATGGTAATGAACCCCAAGAATGGGATGCCAAGGGAGAGAGAGAGCCTGACAAAAGAGCTTCTGCTGTATGATGGCATTTATATGAAGTGCCAGAACATGGAAATCCAGAGACAGGCAGTACAGGAGTGCTGGGTGGGTGGCAGCATGGTTACAAGGTGCAGAAGTGCGCATGTGCGCGTATGTGTGTGTGTGTGTGTGTGTGAGTGAGTGTGAGTGTGCGCGCACTTGTGTGCACATGCATTCTGGTCCTAGAGTTTAGAATCAGAAGCTAAGAGCTTTTCCTTAGGCTTTTTCTCTTTTTTGTTACTACATAGGTGAGGTTCAGGGGGTACAGTTAAATAAGTCAGGTAAAGAGTACATTTCTTTTTGGCCTATGTCACCCTGTCCCTAGCTCTCACCCAGTTTTTCCCTTCTGTCCCTTCCACTGGTTATATATAGTACATTCTCAGCATAATCCCTTGGCTTTTTTGCTCATCAAGGTTGGTGCTCTGCCACTTGATCAGGACTCCACTTCTAGCTTTTTTTGGGGGGGAAGGGTCAGTTGTGGGGCTTGAACTCGGCCTGGGCGTGAGGTAAGCGCTCTTATCCATTGAACCATGGCCCTCACACTTTTTGCTTTATTTAGTTTTCAAATCAGGTCTCACGTTTTTACCTGCACCCTAAGCCCTGTTGATGTGATGCACCCACACTTAGTTCATAGGTTGAAATGTAATTTTGATGACTTTTTACCCAGTCTGGCCTCTCAACTATAATCCTTCTGATCTCTCTGCCTCCTGAGTAGCTGAAATTACAGGTGTGACCCACCATGCCTGTCTTGGTGAATTTGATAGCAAGTACATATCTCAGTAAAGCTGTTTTAAAGAGAGGGTGGTGGTGGCAGCCTGGGGACCTGTGGCTGCCTGGGTGAGGAGTGGGGGGGTAGGGGTGCAGGCTGAGAGCAGACTGCCTTGACGTGAGCAGTCTGAGATCGGCGCTGGCTGGCTCCAGGGGAAGCTGGGGTCTTGCTCCACAGCCCCCGGTCTCTGGTCCTACCCCTCGCAGATCTGGGGGGGGCCGGTGGGCGGTGGGATGGAGCTCGGCCCCGCCCCACCCCCTTGCTCACGGGTCCCGCCTCCCCAGGACCATGGCAGAGCAGGACGTGGAGAATGAGCTTTTGGATTACGAGGAGGATGAAGAGCCCCAGGCCCCTCCGGAGAGCACCCCCGCTCCCCCCAAGAAGGACGTCAAGGGCTCCTACGTGTCCATCCACAGCTCGGGCTTCCGGGACTTCCTGCTGAAGCCCGAGCTGCTCCGCGCCATCGTGGACTGCGGCTTCGAGCACCCGTCGGAAGGTACGCGCGAGCCGGGCCTGGCCCGCCGCCCTCGCCGCGTCCCGCGGGCCCTCACCCGCCCTTCCCCCCGCAGTGCAGCACGAGTGCATCCCCCAGGCCATCCTGGGCATGGACGTCCTGTGCCAGGCCAAGTCCGGGATGGGCAAGACCGCCGTGTTCGTGCTGGCCACCCTGCAGCAGATCGAGCCCGTCAGCAGCCAGGTGTGTGCGCGTGCGCGCCCGCGGCGGGCACCCCGGGAAGGGGGGGCTCCGGCCCACGCGCTGTGCACACCCGCGTTGCTGGATGACCTGGGGGGGGGGGGGCAAGGCCGGCCCTCCCCCTGCTCCTGACGGCTCCTGCTGCGCAGGCCTGGGCAGGCAGTGCCGTCCCCGCAGGTGAGCCCGCCTCACGGCCCGGCCCCCCCCCAGGTGGTGGTGCTGGTCATGTGCCACACGAGGGAGCTGGCCTTCCAGATCAGCAAGGAGTACGAGCGCTTCTCCAAGTACATGCCCAGCGTCAAGGTGAGCGCGCCCGCCCGCCCCACCCGGCTGCCCCCCGCCCCACCGGGCTGCCCCCCGCCCCACCCGGCCGCCCCGGCCCCGCCCCGCCGCCCTGGCCACGCCCACTTTTACCAGGCTTGGCTCCAGCCGCTGCCTTCGAGGTTTGTGGTGGTTTATGCGCCTTAAAAGCCTGCTGAATTATGCATGGCCTCCGGGGCCGCGCTCCACGCCCGCTGCACCCGCTTCGCTCCGGGTCCCCGGAGACAGCGCGGTGGGGCGCTCGGGCGGCCCCGTGCCGTCCACGCCCTGGGGGCATGGCCTGAGCCATCCCGCAGGCCCATCCCCGTGCCCACCCGCCGCCGGGGCTGGCACGCATGTGGGTGGTGAAGCAGCTCCCTCGGGCCCCCAGGTGTCCGTGTTCTTCGGGGGCCTCTCCATCAAGAAGGACGAGGAAGTGCTGAAGAAGAACTGTCCGCACGTGGTGGTGGGGACGCCGGGCCGGATCCTGGCGCTCGTGCGGAACCGAACCCTCAACCTGCGGAACGTGAAGCACTTCGTGCTGGACGAGTGTGACAAGATGCTGGAGCAGCTGGGTGGGTGTCCGCGCCCCGGGCGGCGCTGGGGCGTCGGGGAGGCCGGGGCGCCGCGTCCACACGGGGCTCCAGCCCCGCCCGAGGCGTTGTCGCTTGTCGCCCGGCTGCGCCCAGCGCAGGGCCCCTGGGTGGGCGCGGGAGGCTGGCTCTGGCCTGGCCGCCTGCGCCTCTTGGGGCCGGGGGCGAGGGCGGGGGGGGCCGGGCGCGGGGCCGGGGCGCAGCCGCGCTCACGCCAGCTGTCTCTGCCTCAGGCTCCCCAGCCCGAAGCGCGGCTCGGCTCGAGGCGCCCCGGCACGGCTGCTCCGCGCTGGCCGCTGGCGGCGTAAGTGGACCGCGGCTCCTCCCGCGCCCGCCGTGCCCGGCACGCGGCCACCGCTCCCCGGCGCGGGGTGGGAAGGGGCGGGGCGCGCGGCCGCTCACGCCCGCACGCGCTTCTTGGCCCGCACGCAGACATGCGGCGGGACGTGCAGGAGATCTTCCGGCTGACCCCGCACGAGAAGCAGTGCATGATGTTCAGCGCCACCCTGAGCAAGGAGATCCGGCCCGTGTGCAGGAAGTTCATGCAGGACGTGAGTACGGGGCCCCGCCGCCCGGGCCCGCCGCCGCCCGGGCCTCCGCGCGCGGGCCCGGCGCCCCAGTGAGCCCCGCCGCCCCCGCTTCCCCCCACACAGCCCATGGAGGTGTTTGTGGACGACGAGACGAAGCTCACGCTGCACGGGCTGCAGCAGTACTATGTGAAGCTCAAGGACAGCGAGAAGAACCGCAAGCTCTTCGACCTGCTGGACGTGCTGGAGTTTAACCAGGTGAGGCCCCGCCGCACGCCTGCCCCCCCCACGCAAGCGTCCTGCAAGTCTGATGGCCGCGACCCACCCACCCACAGGTGGTGATCTTCGTGAAGTCTGTACAGCGCTGCATGGCGCTGGCGCAGCTCCTGGTGGAGCAGAACTTCCCGGCCATCGCCATCCACCGGGGCATGGCCCAGGAGGAGCGGTGAGTGCGCCTGCCCCGGCCCGCGCCCCGGCCCGCTGCGCGCAGCCCCCCACTCACGCAGGCCCGCACGCCCCCTCCCCGCAGCCTGTCCCGCTACCAGCAGTTCAAGGACTTCCAGCGCCGCATCCTGGTGGCCACCAACCTGTTCGGCCGGGGCATGGACATCGAGCGGGTCAACATCGTCTTCAATTACGACATGCCCGAGGACTCGGACACCTACCTACACCGCGTGAGTGTTCTTGCACGCGCACGCGCCATCGCCCGCCCCGCCCGTGCCCTGACCCCGCCGGCCTCCCCCGCAGGTGGCCCGCGCCGGCCGATTTGGCACCAAAGGCCTGGCCGTCACGTTCGTGTCCGATGAGAATGACGCCAAGATCCTCAACGACGTGCAGGACCGCTTCGAGGTGAACGTGGCCGAGCTGCCGGAAGAGATCGACATCTCCACATACAGTGAGGGCGGCGCCCGGGGCGGCGCGGGGGGGGGGGGGGAGAGGGGGAGGAGGTGCGGACCCCCTCGGCCCCTGACCCCCGCTCCCCTGTCTCGGCAGTTGAGCAGAGCCGGTAACCACGGAAGCGGAAGCGGCCCAGGGATGTCGCTGCTCCCGCCAGCCCGGCCTCGCCGCCCCGGCCTGCGCACGCGCGGCCCACCTCTCTTTTTACTGTGGCAAAGCTGTAGATTTGTGTACGAATAAATTTTTATTATGGAAGCCCGGCCCCGTGGTCTCCTGTGGTCTCCTCCGCGTCCACACTGTCCGCGGCCGGGCCTGTACCAGGCGCGGTGCACCTTCACCGCACACCGCAGAGAGGGCCCGCCACGCCCGCCTTCCCGGGCCGCGGCCTCGTACCGTGAGCCTCAGCGGCTGAGTCCTAGCTTAAGAAAGCGGCGGCCAGCGCCCCGGCGGCGCCGCCTCGGCCTCAGTCTCCCCGTGCGCCCGGGGCCAGTCCGTCTCCCAGGCCGGGCAGTGGCAGGACGCGGGGGTCCTGGGGGCCTGGCCGCCGCCCAGGCTGCAACGAGGCCCGCACCGGGAGTCACAGCCCGACGACGACGACCTCAGGGCCTGGAGGGAGACGCGAAGCCCTCAGCCGCCATGCCCTCCCTCCTGCCCGCCCTCCTCCCCCCCATGCGGCCCGGCCCGCTGCCCTCACCCGCGTCTGCTGGCTGGAGCCCGTGCTGGACGAGTGCGAAGAGCCGAACTCCGAGTACTTGCCCTCAACCACGGCGGAGGCCCACCGGCGGTACTCCTCCCGCACCTGCGGGGCACGGGGGTCAGGCCGGGGGCGGCCCCTGCTGCACCCCCCCCCCCCCGCCCCGCGCTCGGCCCCGCCCCGCCCCTGCTGGCCCCGCCCCTGCTGACCACGCCTCGCCCTGCTGGCCCCGCCCCATGTGCTCGGCCCCACCCCTGCTGGCCCCGCCCCTGCTGGCCCCGCCCCACGCACTAGGCCCCACCCCTGCTGGCCCCGCCCCACGCACTCGGCCGCACCCCGCCCCGCCGGCCCCGCCCCGCCCCCAGCCGGCGCACCTTCTTGTTGAGCACGCAGAGCAGCAGGAAGAGAAAGAGCCCCTGCAGGCCCGAGAGCAGCGAGAAGGCGTAGGACAGCGGCATGCTGTGTGGGTCGAAGAGGAACAGGCCGAACACCCACGTGCCGCCCAGCACCACCAGCTGCGCCACGGCCGTGACCGTGAGCACGCGCGCCCTCCGCAGCCGCTTCATGTCGGGGTTGATCTCCGAGAACTTCTGCGCGAGCTTCCACACGGTGGTCACGAAGATGACCGCGTTGCACTGGGGGGCGAGAGGGGGGGGACGGAGGGTCAGTGCAGGAGAGCCGGGGGGGGGGGGGGGGGGGGCGGTGAGGGCTCAGCGCAGGAGGGCGGGGGGGAGGGTGAGGGCTCAGCGCAGGAGGGCGGGGAGGGTGGGAGGGCTCAGCGCAGGAGGGCGGGGAGGGTGGGAGGGCTCAGCGCAGGAGGGCGGGGTGGGTGGGAGGGCTCAGCGCAGGAGGGCGGGGAGGGTGGGAGGGCTCAGCGCAGGAGGGCGGGGAGGGTGGGAGGGCTCAGCGCAGGAGGGCGGGGAGGGTGGGAGGGCTCAGCGCAGGAGGGCGGGGTGGGAGGGAGGGCTCAGCGCAGGAGGGCGGGGTGGGAGGGCTCAGCGCAGGAGGGTGGGGTGGGAGGGCTCAGTGCAGGAGGGCGGGGGGGGGGGGGGCGGTGAGGGCTCAGCGCAGGAGGGCGAGGTGGGAGGGCTCAGCGCAGGAGGGTGGGGTGGGAGGGCTCAGCGCAGGAGGGTGGGGTGGGAGGGCTCAGCGCAGGAGGGTGGGGTGGGAGGGCTCAGCGCAGGAGGGCGGGGTGGGTGGGAGGGCTCAGCGCAGGAGGGCGGGGTGGGTGGGAGGGCTCAGCGCAGGAGGGCGGGGGGGGGGGGGTGGGAGGGCTCAGCGCAGGAGGGCGGGGGGGGGGGAGGGCTCAGCGCAGGAGGGCGGGGGGGGAGGGCTCAGCGCAGGAGGGCGGGGTGGGAGGGCTCAGCGCAGGAGGGCAGGGAGCAGGGGGGTGCGAGGGGTCAGCGCAGGAGGGGGGGATGGCAGGAGGGGGTGAGAGGGCTCAGTGCAGGAGGGGGGATGGCAGGAGGGCGGGGTGGGTGGAGGCGTCCGTGTCCTCGGCTCACCAGGATGATGAAGGCCAGCGGGCCCACGAAGCTCCAGAGGAAGCCCCGCTTCAGGCTCAGCCAGCAGCTGGAAGGAGCAGAAGCGGCCTCAGCCCCGGGTCCCCAGCGCCCCGGGCCCAGCCTCGCCCCCGGGCCCGCCACTCACTAGCTGGGGCGGCCGTAGCCCTCGCTGTAGACGGCGGCCGACACGGCCACGACGAGCAGCGGCACGCCGTAGCCCAGCAGGCACTGCCAGCGCGTGCGCAGGCCCTGGCCGCGGAACACGCGCACCACCAGGAAGTAGAGCTCCAGGCCCTCCAGGCTCATCCAGCAGAAGGCGGCCAGGAAGCAGTAGTGCAGCAGCGCGGCCACCAGGCGGCAGCGCAGCCCCACCGGCGGGGGCGGGGCCTCGCCGGGGAGGGCGGGGCCGGAGCCCCGGACGGGCGGGGCCTCGAGGCTCCAGCTCTCCTGGCAGGCCGGGCAGGGCGTCGCGTCCTCACCGCCTTCCGCGTTGTTCTCCACGCCCGCCAGGAACAAGGCGGAGCCCACGAAGAGGCAGAGGCACAGGTGCAGGTGCACGGTGGTGCGCGAGCTCTGGATGGAGCGTACCAGCAGGAAGGTGAGGATGCAGAGCAGCAGGCAGACCAGGGACAGCGACAGCCCCACCTTGGTGATCAGTGCCAGCCTCGGGTCCTAGGGGAAGGGGGGGACACAAAGAGGAGGCGCTGGGCGGCACACCCTCAGACCCTGTCCCCTCACCCCAGACCAGGTCCTATTTTCCTGGGTCCTCTCCTGGCACACAGACAGGCTGCACCCATCCACGGCCCCTCACCGGGAAGGACGTGGGGTCACTTGAGGCGCCTCCACGGGGCAGGGACAGCCCTCGCTCACCTGGATGTGGTAGTGAGCCATGAGGATGGCGAAGCTGCTCAGGTGCCGGCACTGGCATATGGTGATGCCATCCTTACTGTCCACCTTCCGGCAGCCTTCCGTGGACCAGTGTCCACTCCTGTTGCCGTCTTCCCCTTTCCAGAAAGCACAGATGACCTCGTCCCGAGGCCCCGGCATCTCCCGCTGTGGGTTGCACAGAGCTGGTCAGAGAGGTTTGCTTGGAGCCCCCAGCCTTAGGTCCAGGCTACTTTTCAAACTAAAGGAATACCTACTGAGCAGCAGGACACTGGCAACTCACGCCTGTAATCCTAGCTACTCAGGAGACTGAGATCTAAAGATCACAGTTCAAATCCAGCCCAGACTCATCTCCAGTTAACCACCAAAAAAGCCAAACAAGTGGAGCTGTGGTTCAAGTGGTAGAGCAGCAGGCTTGAGTGAAAAAAGCAAACTGGGAGTATGAGGCACCGAGTTCAGTATCTAACACAAGCATGAGAGACAGAGAGACACTGGACAGTCTAGCGAGCAGGTGGCACCTGGGGCTGGGAAGGTGGCTCAGTGGTAGTGTTGGCCTTGCATGCATGAGGCCCAGGATTTGATTCCTCAGCACCCCATAAGCAGAAAAAGCCAGAAGTGGTGCTGTGGCTCAAGTGGTAGAGGGCTCCCCTTGAGCTGAAGAGCTGAGGGACAGCGCCCAGGCCCCGAGTTCAAGCCCCACGACCGACCAAAAAAAAAAAAAGGTGCCACCTGGACAAAGATAAAAGATAAAGAACTGACTTATACAGAGAACGAGCAGCCCAGGATACAGAGAACGAGCAGCCCAGGCAGGTGCCCCAGCCGGTGCCAGGGTCCTGAGGTCTGAACAGAAAGAACAGATTGGGGGAGGCAGGGACAGGGAGGTGTGGGGCTCTCCCCGCTGACTGTAGGCTTGAACGTCGGGACTCACGGAGTGTGAGAAGTTGAAGGTGACCGGGTAGGCGAGTTCCCCTGTCTTCGTGTTGGTCAAAAACACAGAATTGATGCTGGAGAGAAATCTGAACTGTACGCCCAGCACAGGGCTCTCGTAGGTCTCCTCCAGCGAGGCCAGCCTCCCTTCCAGGTCTAAGGAGCTGTTGGTCAGCCAGTTCTTCATGTTCTGGCTGGACAGGATGCCTGCCACGGTAGGGCCTGGGGACAGACAGGAGACATGCCGGCTTTCCTCCTTATGCTCTCCCTTAATCTCTCCCAGCCTCTCTCCTGGGCCAGCCCGGTTCAGGCTCAGCTCAGCCACCATGAGTCTGGAGCCTCTCCTGATGGCTGTTGGGTCCTCCCAGATCGCACCCCACTCCCAGAGACTCCCTCTGGGGACCCCTACCATTTCTAGACGGTTCATTTCCAGTGGCTACAGCCCAGCTGAGCGTCATCCGGGCCTGGCCATGGCCGATGGTGGTGTTACCAGCCGGCTGCTGCTGCTGCTGCTGCTGCTCCTGGACCATCAGGAACAACGCTGAGGAGACAAGGCCACGACAGACACTCCAGCTTAACAAGGGAGTCTAGCCAGGCACCAGTGGCTCACGCCTGTCATCCCAGCTCCTCAGAAGGCTGAGATCCGAGGATTGTGGTTCAAAGCCAGCCCTGGCAGAAAAAGTCTGTGAGACTCTTATCTCCAATGAACCATCAGAAAACCAGAAGGGGCGCTGTGGCTCAAGAGCTGAGAGACAGGGTGCAGGCCCAGAGGTCAAGCCCCATGAGGCACAGGAGGCTCACCCCTGTCATCCTAGCTACTCAGGAAGCTGAGATCTGAGGATCATGGTTCAAAGCCAGCCTGGGCAGACTCTGTGAGACCCTTATCTCCAATAAACCACTCAAAAATCAGAAGTGGCGCTGTGGCACAAAGAGGCTCAGGGACAGTGCCCAGGCCCTGAGTTCAACCCCACAACTGACCACACACACACACACACACACAGGCCCTGAGTTCAACCCCACAACTGACCACATACACACACACACACGCAGGCCCTGAGTTCAACCCCACAACTGACCACACACACACACACACCATAGAGCCTAGGATGTGGCTGGGCAACAGAAGTCTCACCTGTGCTGGAGCCGGAGGTGTAGTTGAAGGAACCTGAGGGCAAGGCCTGGGCCAGGGACCTCAGCGTGCCCTCCATGCCCAGGAGCAGCTGGGTGGCAATGCGGTGCCGAGCAGGCAAGTCCAACCTCTCCATGTCCCCGGGAGCCTCCAGCAGCCCATCCAGAGCCTTGATGAGATTCTGGGGGTGGCAGGTGGCGGAGCAGCGGAGTTAGTGGCTCACAGGGCTGTGTGAAGGCCTCCGTCCACGCCAAAACACCAAGAGAATGCAGGTGCCAATCATTTCTCCTCGAACTCAGGACCTCACACTCTCACTTGGGTTTTTCACTCAAAGCTGGCGCTCTACCACTTGAGCCACAGCTCCACTTCTGACTTTTTGCTAATTAATTGGAGATGAGTCTCACAGCCTGATATCTCCTGCCTCGCCTGACATCCAACTGCAATCCTCACGTCTCAGCCTCCTGAGTAGCTGGGATGACAGGCATGAGCCACCAGTGCCTAGCTTATTTGTTTTTGTTTTTGTTTTTTTGGGGTCCAATCGTGGGGCCTGAACACTGGGCCTGGGCGCTGTCCCTCAGCTCTTCAGCTCAAGGCTAGCACTCTTCCACTTGAGCCACAGCACCACTTCCGGCTTTTTTTCTTTTTGCTTATGTGGTGCTGAGGAATCCAACCCAGGGCCTCATGCATGTGAGGCAAGCGCTCTACCACTGAGCCACCTTCCCAGCCCCTGCCTAGCTTATTTGTATCTCGAAGTCTAGGCTGGCCTCAAAGTCATGGCCGAAGTAATCTCTTGCCATAGTCTCTGAATAGCTGGAACTACAGGTGTGTGCCACCAGGCGCTCCCCAGGTGAAATGCTTCCACCAAGGTACTGCCAGTGTGTGGCTGAACCGATGCATGTGGGCCCTGCTCCGTTGCGAGCAGTGGGAACCCCTCCACCACCACCACCCCTCCCAGCCCCAGGTCCCCCTGTGCCCTGCTCACCTGGATGGCATCCTCTGTGTCCCGGGCTGTGTGTGGCTGGAAGTCTCTGGTCAGATTCTGCATCTCCTCCAAGAAGGCGGCCAGAGCCTGGGGGGCAGAGGGGGCGCTCAGAGCCCAGCCCCGCGTGGGGTGCGTGGGGCGGCCGAGGGGTCTCACCCCACCCCGACCCCGCTGCGCCCCTCACCGGGCTGTGGATTCCGGGGGGCGCCGTCCAGGCGGGGAAGGCGACCTCTGCGGGGACAGAAAGGGTCTCGGTGGGCGGGGCGGGCGGGGGGAGCGGGCGGGGCGGGGCGGGGCGCAGGCGGGGCAAGGCGCGGGGAGCAGGTGGGGCGGGGGAGCGGGCGGGGCAAGGGGAGCGGGCGGGGCGGGGCGCGGGCACCTGCGCACGCGGTCCTCCCCGGCAGCGGCCGCCAGCCCGGGGGGCAGCGGCACCTGTAGGACCCCACGGTGTTGACGCAGACGGCGGAGCTGTGGCACCGGTGCTGTCCGGAGCGGCACTCGTCCACGTCTGCGGAGACAGGAACGGCTCAGACCCCGTCCCCGCCCCGCGGGAACCCAAGGCGGTGGCAGTGCCGCTGGACCAGAGGAGCCGCAGTGGCGGCGGAGGGCGCGGGGCTCAGGCGGGCGAGGGCGCAGGGCCCTGGGACATCGGGAATCGCGTCCGGTTAGTAAGCAGCGGCCCGGGTCCTGCAGTCTCAGGGCTGGTGCCCGCTCTTCTCGGGACCCGGGACCCGGGGCTCCGGGTCCAGCCAGGGCGCACGGGGTGTGGCCAAGCTGGGCACGAATAGGTGAGGGGGCGTGGCCAAGCGAGGAACATCAAGTCGTGGGCGTGGTTAAGCATGGGAGCGGAGCGTGTAGCCAATGGACGTGGTTGCGATGGGCGTGGCTAGGCGATGGGCGTGGCCCGTCCCCGTCCCTCGGAGTGGCGGGGTCTGCAAGCTGCGGACCTTCACACTGGGTGTGCGTTGGGCCTTCGGGGGATCTCAGGACCGGCCTCCAGCCGCGTCGGCAGCGGCACTCGTACCGGCCGGCTTTGTTGAGGCAATGGGCGGAGCTGTGGCAGCTGTGGTGGCCGGAGATGCATTCGTTCACGTCTGAGGACAAAGCCCGAGGGTCAGACGCGGCCCGACCCTCGGGTCACCGCCCCCACTTCTCTGGTAGCCAGTGCCGGCCCCCGGGGGCCTCCAGCGTCACCACCTCCGCCAGGAACGTGGCCCCGGGGAACTTGGGCCCGGCAGGTTGCTCGGCCCTCGGTGCACAGTTGATGCCAGGGGGGAAACGGAGTCATGGGGCTGGACTTCCTGCTGGAGGCAGTCCTGGCTGTGGCTGAAGTCCTCAGAAATGGAACGACGCGTTCTTTCCCCGGGTGGCAGAGAAGACGCCACCCCCCAGCGCTGCCTGGCATCTGAGTCCTGGGTCCCCAGCACCGCTCCGGTGCGGCCCCTGCAGGCCCCCGGGGCTCGGCTCTCCATCGCCCACGCCTGCGAGGCGAGGGAAGGCGGCTCGCAGCTGCAGCGGACTCTAGGCTGGGGGTCCGCCCGTCTCCTGTCTCCTGCAATCAGGCATCTGGAAGGTTCTGTGGTCTCCTCTGGGCTCTCGTTGCCATGGAGGTGATCCTGCTGTGAGAGGTGACCTCTGCCGCCAGCTGGGGCAGGGGAGTCCGGGCGCCTGTGGATGGGGAGCAAAGGCCGGCCCGGCCCCGCGGGAACCCAGTGCGGACGAAGGCGGCGGCCCCAGGCACCGGGACGCCCGGGGGCGACCTGTGTCCTGATGCCACGGGGCGGAACGGCTGGGGGCTGGGCAGGACGACTCTCTCTTGTCCACTGGACCCCGACGTCCCGGAGGCTGCACGGTGGGGCGGAGCCTGGGGGCAGCCGGCAGGGCGGGCGAACGGCCACGGAGGAGGACGGCGGCCCAGCCGCCATCGGCGAGGCCCGCGGCCAAGGCCTGCGCCGTGGGTGTCACTTGCTCCTCACTCCCACCCGGACTCGGCGAGTCCATCAGCTTCCGTCCCAGGACAGGTCCGCGCAGCACCTTCCCTTTCTTCCTCTTGCTCTGGGGTCCACACTGGAACCTCGTCCTCACCCAGCCGTGGGGTGCGGGTCAGGGTCACCTGCCCACCGCCCCCTGGCCAGGAACTGAAGAGGGCCAGCAGCTGAGGGGGTGTTGGAAGCCCCTCCTGGGGTGGCCGCCCCTCTGGTCTCCTTTGTCCCGAGTCTCCCGGCTGCGTCCATCGAGGTGGGGGCGGAGGGGGGGCTGCGAGGGCCTACGGGGAGGCTGAGCCCGTGCGGCCCTGGGGGCGGAGGCGGTGCCCTGGCGATCCGGGCCAGGACGAGATCCTGAATGCACCCCGCGTTCAGTTGATGCAAATGAGATGCAAATTGGCAGGGGGACCAGCATTGGAGGACCGTCGGGTCAGGAGCGGGCTCTCCTCCCCAATCCTTCCTTCCTTCACAGGAGCTGACGAGTGACCCCCAGGTGGGCGTGTCCTTGGTTCAGGCCAGCCACAGGGCGTGGCCACGGGCGGGGTGGGGCTCACAGTTGGAATTATGGTTCCCTGACAGGGTGTGGCTCATCCTTAACGATTGGCCCACTGGCAGGGGCGTGGCTCAGTGATTGGCGGGCGGCTCAATGCATGGGAGTTTGGCCCAGCGGTTGGGGGCGTGGCTTTAGTGGCGGGGCTGTAGGGGCGGGGACCGTGGCGGGCGTGGCTCCGCAGTAAGGGGTGTGGCCTGGCGCTAGAGCCCTTTCCTGACCAGCGCGTAAATCACACAAGAGCAGAACCAGCACACAATTCCAACAGCACGCCATCGCTAACGAGACTTCCCAGGCGTGTCAGGAGGAAGTGTCCTGTCGCTCCCCTTTCACAGGCAGGTAAACTGAGGCCCTGACAGGTCAAGTAACTTCTCAAAGGTCACACAAGGGGCCAACGACAAGGCTACTTGGTTCGTTCTGTCCTGGGGCCGGGCCTGGCACCCGCTGGGGCAAGCAGCTACCTGGAACCACGCCCCTTCCCGGAGCCACGCCCCTTCCCGAGCCCCACCCCACCCCTGGACTACTGCTTTTACTTTTACCTTTAAAATCTAGGGCCCCTCCTCCCCAATCCTTCCTTCTTTCTTAAAACAAAAAATCACAACGAATCTTATTGCATGTCATACGCCAAAAATGTTTTTGATTTGGCAGCACTGGGGATTGAACCCAGGTCCTCACACTTGCTTGGCAAGTCCCCTGCCCCTAGTTGTCCCCTCTGCAGCTAGCCCAGCCTGACTTGGAATAACGAACGAGTCCTCTGGCCTTGGCCCTCCAAGTGCCGGGATTACCACCGTGCCCACCTGTGCAGTGCTTGCTGGGTAACCTGCTATCGGGCACAGGCAGTCAGGACAGGGCTCCGCCCTGCCCTCAGCGCTGGTGTGCAGGTGCGCGCGCACCTGTCCAGCTCGTCTCACGCTCTAGGCGCTTGTACAGCCATTCCTTGGTGATGGGGAGGAGGGCGGGGTCTCACCTTGACACGTGTTCTCACTCTCGTTCCTGAATATTTTGTCCCCAGACTCCAGTGCATATCCTGGGCTGCACGTGCAGTAATAGCTCCCTTCCGTGTTCTCGCAGTCCGCAAACTTCCCACAGTACGTCCTCAAAGGTGGTGCACACTCGTTGATGTCTGCAACACACAGGCCAAAGGTCACCTTCCAAAGGTGTGAGTTCTCTCAGGAGGGAGACTCTCCCATCCCCAGCCTGACCCCCAGCACTGGGGCTGATCTCGCTTTTGAAAAGAATCTTGGGCTGCGCTCTGAAGCCGGGCTGCACCGGGAGCAGGCCATTCCTGAAGGCTGATCAGTCAGCTCTGCTCCTCTGAATTCTCAGGGTGACGTGCAGGATTTAGGCACAGTGGATAGTGACAGGGTAGGGGATGGGCTGGAGGCTCAGCACCTCCCTCTCCTAGTCCTGAGGGAAGATGGACACACAGACTCCTGGCCACCCAGGTCCTTTCTCCACAGGAAGCCATGCACATTGATTTCTTGTTTCTCCCCTTCTTTTCTCTCCTTCAGTGATGGACTCCAACTGTGACCCGAGTCCCCCACTCTCATAGGACTAGACCCCCCCTCCAGTGTGCCCAGCACCCCAGGCCTCTGTACCGTCACAGCTGCCGTCAGGGCTGGTGATGAGCTCCTCGACTGAACTGAATCCCGCATCACAGCGGCAGGTGTCGGCACTGAGACACTTGGAGTTCGGAGGACACCACCTGGCACAGTCTGAGGCAGGGATGGGGACCAGGTGAGGAGCCAGGCTGGGGCGGGGCCAGCGCCATCCCGGGGGAGGGCCCAGGGGAGGGGGGGGTTGAGGGGGCGGCCCTGTGTCCTCCCTGGGCTGAGGGGTGCGGGGAGGACGCTGCCCCCAGCCTCCAGGTGGGGACCGAGTGCTGCCTGCAGACTCACCTGCCTTCTGGGCTGCAGCTCCACACAGACTCAGCACCGTGCACAGCACTGCAACGGAGCGGGGAGGGGTCAGGGTGCCTTTGAGGGGTGGGGGGCTGACCCCCCCCTCCAGGCTTGCTCTGTGTCCATCTCAAATGCAGAACTCATGTGAGCTGGTATAGTGATGCACACATACAATCCCAGCCCTCATAAGGCCACAGCAGGAGGACCCCAAGTTCAAGTCCAGCCTGGGCTACTTTTATTTATTTATTTTTTATTGTAAAGATACTATACAGAGGGTTACAGTTACATGAGCAAGGTAATGAGTACACTTCCTATTGAGCATTGTTACCCCCTCCATTGTTTTCCCCCTACCATCCTTTCCCTCCCTACCTTCCCTGAGGTGCTTTTTTTTTTATTGTTATTAAGTGATTACATAATTTCCCGAATTTCACAGTATTGTGGAATAATGATGCTCATTTAAAGTCACAAGTTCATTCTAACTTTCCTGGAGCAAATTGTCTATCACAGTCTATAACATATATCGGTGCTGGATACTTTTAAAATAAGACATCTCAGGCTGGGTGCCAATGGCTCACACCTGTCATCCTATCTACTGAGGAGGCTGAGATCTGAAGATCACAGTTCAAAGCCAGCCTGGGCAGAAAAGTCTGTGAGACTCTGATCTCCAATTAACCACTAGAAAACAGAAGTGGTGCTGTGGCTCAAGCAGTAGAGCGCTCACCTTGAGCTGAAGAGTGCAGGGACAGTGGCCCAAGCCCAGAGTTCAAGCCCCATGACCACCACCAACAACAACAAAAAAAGACTTATCTCAGAAATTAAGAAGAGCGAGAGAGTGTGTGTGTATGAGTCTCTGGCTCACACTTGACATCCTAGTTACTCAGGAGGCTGAGATGTGAGGATTGTAATTGGAAGGCAGCCAGGGGAGGAAAGTCTGTGAGACTCTTTATCTCCAATGAACCAGCAAAAAGCTAGAAGTGGAGCTGTGGCTCAAGAGACAGAGCGCCAGCCTTGAACGGAAAAAGTTCCAAGGACAGCACCTAGGCCCTGAGTTCAGGATCTAGAACTGGCACCAAAGAGAAAAAAGCAAAGAAGAGAAAAGGGAATGGAAGGGCAGGGCAGGGAAGATTCCAGAACAAGTATTTAGTATTTTTGCCCCCCCAGGTTCTCAGGGGGTCCCCCCTCTCCTGTGCCAACTTGGGGACTTGGGTGACAATCACTGTCGCATCTCTGGGGTACAGGGGTGACCTTTCACCCCAGCTCCCTCCCCCAGGAGTTGTGGTTTTGAGCGGGGTGCATGCTGAGGGAGGGGTGTCTCCTGTGTTCCTGCGAGCAGCAGGACACCCACAGCAGGTCCTGGGGGGCCCCAAGTCACCATGGAGGAGCTTTAGAGATGAGGACCTGCTTTGCCAGTGGCCAGAGAGTGAGGCACAGGCGCAGAGCTGGAGAGGAGCGGAAGGCGGGGCAGAGAGGGGGGACAGAGTCCGGAAAGAGAAAAAAGGGCACCGAAGAGGGGCGCAAAGAGGGGTGCTGGGGAATGCCAAGATGGGGAACACAGGGGAATGGCGAAGACTCCCCCAATCTCAGGAGTCCGGAATGGGGGTGTGGGAGCGAGGGAAGGGACGAGAGGAGGAGGGGAGGTCCCGGTGACTCATTCACTTCCGGAGGCGGGTGACTCATGGCTGTGACCCCAGATCCCCCCCCTCGAGGGAATCCCGAGTCGGTTACAGGGCCCAGGGCGGGGGGGCGGGGGCGATGGCCATGGGGTTCCCCTGACTGTCGGAGAGCAGGCCCTCCCCCCCAAACACAAGCCCTCCCAGCTGGGGTAAACTGAGGCGCGGGGCCCAGCCCGCTGCTCTCTTCCTGCGCTCTGCGGTCGCACACAGGGCTGGGGCTTCCTCCACTTCCCCCTCTGCGGGGTGGAGGGGACACAGACATCAACGGGACAAAAGCCATTTGTCCCCAGCCTTTCCCAGAGCCAGCGCAGCTCTGAGGGGACTGGGAGACACCCCAGAAAAACCCTGGAGCGGGGAGGCCAGGGGGGGACCCCCGGCCCCCAGGAGGGCTGGGCACCGTGTCCCCGGCCCCCAGGCCGGGCTCCCGCCCCCCGACACCCCCAGGCCGCCGGCCACGCGGTGTCCATCTGCGGCCTTGGAAGAAAACCAAACGGGAGCCGGGCGGCGGCCGCGCATCTGGAGTTCATTCCGGGCTGGCCGGGAACAAAGACCAGCGCTGCTCCCTTCGGGGGCGGGGGCACTTGGTGCCTCTTTCTAAAGGGGGTCTCACGGCCGAACCCCAGCCTCCCCGTCCACACCCCCAGCATCCTCCCCAACACACAAACGCGAGCCCGGCCCGTCCCTAGCGCGGGGGCCCCGCCGCCGCCCCCTGACGCCGCCAGGCCAGCGGGGCCCCGCGGTCGGGCCCCCCCCCCGGTTTTGGTGGCCCGGCTGCCCCGGCAGCGCGGGGTCCGTGTCCGGAGGACCGTTAGGGCTCCGGGCGGGACGGCGGGGCGGGGACCCAAGTCCCGCGGAGTCAAGTTCAAACCCCGCCCGGCTCCGGCGCCGCCACCTGCTCTGCGCGGACTGGGGGCCCGGGGGCGCGGCCCGGGGGAGGGGGCCCGGGGGCGCGGCCCGGGGGAGGGGGACCGGGGGCGGGGCCCGGGGGAGGGGGACCGGGGGCGCGGCCCGGGGGAGGGGGACCGGGGGCGGGGCCCGGGGGAGGGGGACCGGGGGCGGGGTCCGGGGCCTGGGGGAGGGTCCCGGGGGTGAGGGCCTGGGGGAGGGGGTCCGGGGCCTGGGGGAGGGTCCCGGGGGAGAGGGCCTGGGGGAGGGGGTCCGGGGCCTGGGGGAGGGTCCCCGGGGAGAAGGCCTGGGGGAGGGGGTCCGGGGCCTGGGGGAGGGCCCCGGGGGAGGGGTCTCGGGGCCTGGGGAGGCAGTCGGGGGGAGCGGGGGGGGGGGGGAGGCGGTCGGGGGGAGCGGGGGGGGGGAGGCGGTCGGGGGGAGCGGGGGGGGAGGCGGTCGGGGGGAGCGGGGGAGGGGGTCCGGGGAGGGGGCCTGGGGTGGGGTCCGCCCCGCACCCCTCTGTGTGCGCTACCGCGGAGCACCCGCCCGGCGGCTGGGGTCCCCCTCCCCGGGCGCCTTTGCTCCCCGATCGCCTTTGCTCCCCGATCGCCTTTGCTCCCCGATCGCCTTTGCTCCCCGATCTCTCGGGCCAGACAAACTCCAAACAGGTCCCGGTGCAGAGATGGCGCGCGAGGGAGGCGAGCAGCCCTCGGCGCCCCAAAGCTCCCGCCGGGCGCAGCCTCCCCAACCCAGGCTCAGCTCGGCCTCACCGCTCCGCACCCAGGGGTCCCAGGTTCTCACCGACGAGGGCCGGGCGGCCGAGACCGGCCATGGCCCGGAGCGCGGGACGGGCGGGCGCGGGACGGGGCCGCGGCGGCGCTGGCGCTGGCGGCGGCCGCGGGCTGCGCCTTATGAGCGGGGCGGAGGGGCTGCGCGGCCCGGGCCCTCCCCGGAACTGGCGGGGCCGCGCGCCGGGCGGCCGGGACGTCCCCGGGGACGCGACCCGGGAGGGGGCGGGGCGGGGCGCGCGTCCCCGCGCTCGCCGACACGTGCGTGCGCGCACAGGCGCGCTCTCCGGCCGGAGCGCGCGTGCGCGAGCGCGGGCCCCGCCCCGCCCCGGGACACAACCTGTTCCCCCCCTCCTCCCAGGCCCGGGGCACGGCCAGGCCGGCGCGGCCAGCTGGCCTCCGGTCCCGGGGCTCGCGACACTGAGCGGCTGGAGGGGTGAAGGAGGGGGGTCCCCAGGGGTCCCCACGGGGATGGTCGCCCTGTGCACAACTCGGCTAACCTAGCCTTCCCAGAGCGGGAAACTGAGGCAGGAAAGAGAGGCCAGGGTCCACATGGGATGGGGGAAGGGACACCCCCCACGGAGGGGTCTTCACGGGAGAGAGAATGTCCAGTCCAGGAAGAGAAGCTTCGGGGTCCGCCCCAACGGCTCAGCCTCAGGTTCGGAACGACAAGAACAGAATGGACAGGGAGAGAAACTCCCAGGCTCGGAGCAGCCCCCAGGCCGGCCCTCCAGGGGCAGCTCTTTAACCCACACGGTCACGTGATGGGAACTTTGTTTCCTTTTTAGGAGAAGTCATGTGATCGCCCTGTGGTCTCGTATTATAAAGCCCTTCCAGCGGCCCGGCCGGATTTGGACACCGAGGCCTCAAAGCATCTGCTAGGCGGCTGCTGTCGATTGTCCCAGTTCCTAGAGGGAGGGGAAACTGAGGCTCGCAGTGGTAATCTGTACAAGCCCTGGGGCCCAGCCCAAGCCCCTGGGAAGAGGCCAGGGTTAGGAGGGTCTTCCCCACTTCAGCGGCCACAGGCCTCGCAGCCGATTGTGAACAAAGACCTGAGGTCTCAGGATCTCGGTGTGAAGCCATCCGAGGCAGGAAGGCGAGTAAGATTCTCTTTTTGCCAATGAACCAACAAAAAGCCACAAATGGAACCCGCCGTGAACCACAAGAACCAAGCCGGAGCACCAGGCCCTGGGTTCGAGACCCAGAATTGACATACACAAGAAAAAAGATGCTATCATTTGAGACAGGGCCGGCCTGGCGCTTGAGGCCTCCCTGCTCCTCCTCCTGAATGCTGGGGCCAATCATCACCTCTGGCCTATCCCATGATGCGTGCTTTTTCCTTATTTATTAAGGAAGATTTTTCTGATGACAATGTTGATAAGACATGCCATTTTGCTTTTTTTGGGGGGAGAGGGGGTCAGTGGTGGGGCTTGATCTCTGGGCCTGGGCGCTGTCCCTCAACTCTTCAGCTCAAGGTGAGCGCTTTACCTCTTGAGCCACAGCGCCACTTCCGGTTTAATGGAGATCAGAGTCTCAGGGACTTTTCTGCCCGGGCTGGCTTTGAACCATGATCCTCAGATCTCAGCCTCCTGAGTAGCAAGGATTACAGGCGTGAGCCACTGGCACCCAGCTACCATTTTGCTTTTTATGTTCATTCTGCCGGTCCTGGGGCTTGAACTCGAGGCTTGGGCGCTGTTCCTGAGCACGTTTTCTGTTGAATGGACGTGAGGGCCGGGGCGCAGAATCCAGCGTTCCCCACAGGCTAGGCCAGTCACCGAGACACGCCCCTCGCCGTTAACCACGCCCCACAACGAGACCACGCCCTCGCCGCCGGCCACGCCCCTCCGAGCCGCAACCAATCACCACTAACCGCAGGCACCCAGGAATCCTCGGGCCACGCCCACGGCGGGTGGCCACACCCCCAGCGTCTCGCACAAACGACCCAGCAGCTAATGGATGAAATGCTAAAGTTGTTGGAAATAGCTCAAAGGGGAAGAAATGCGGCCGCAGCATGGGGGGGGGGGGAGGTCATACAGCTGAGCCTCTGCACTCCAGGTTGCACCCCTTCCTGTCTGAAAAAAGATGAGCGCAGGTCCACTCTGACTTCTCTGGGTCCCCCCACTCCTGGGGGAAAGCAGGAAAAGGGACACCCCTTGTCTGCGCAGGTCACATGGCCTCTGACCCCTTTCAGCTAGCCTTGTGGCTGGACTTCCAATAGACCCAGAATCCTACTTCTCCTCGGGCCTGGTCTGACCGCCTCCTCTCAGGACCCTGGTCCCCACCCTCTCAGCCTCTCAACCAGGCACAGCTGAGTCCACGCAGATCTCACCTCCCAGGGGCCCCGAGGCGAGGCTCCTCCGGTCCAGCCGCAACCTGCCCTCCTCTCCCCCCCCCCCCCCCCCCCCCCCGCTGGCCTCACCGGCCTCGCAGGACGTGACCCCAGGGCCTTTGCACAGGTGGCCTGATAGTCTTTTTACCTCCAGGAACCTTAAAAGTTCCTTTCTTTTCTTGGGTTCTCTTTTTGTTTTTCCAACTCCACAAAAACAAACAATTGAGGAAAAACTAGGAAGTGGCGCTGTGGCTCAAGTGGTAGAGTACTCGCCTGGAGCTGAAGAGCTGAGGGACAGCGCCCAGGCCCAGAGTTCAAGCCCCCACAACCGGACCCCCCCCCCCCAGCATCCGATGCGGCCCCGGATCCCCCCCCCCCGCCCCCGGCCGCCCCGGACCCCCCCCCGCCCCCGGCCGCCCCGGACCCCCCTCAGGCGCCCGGGCCACCCGGGACCCCCCCCCCAGCGCCCCGCCGCCCCGGACCACCCCCAGCGCCCGATGCCGCCCCGGACCCCCCCCAGCGCCCGATGCCGCCCCGGACCCCCCCCCAGCGCCCGATGCCGCCCCGGACCCCCCCCAGCGCCCGATGCCGCCCCGGACCCCCCCCAGCGCCCGATGCCGCCCCCGGACCCCCCCAGCGCCCGATGCCGCCCCGGACCCCCCCAGCGCCCGATGCGCGGGACCCCCCCCAGCGCCCGATGCGGGCTCCGGACCCCCCCCCAGCGCCCGATGCCGCCCCGGACCCCCCCCAGCGCCCGATGCGGGCTCCGGACCCCCCCCCAGCGCCCGATGCGGCTCCGGACCCCCCCAGCGCCCGCCTCCGGCCCAAGCACCTGACTGACTCAGTTCTGTCTGGCAAGGGCGGGGGAGGGGTCCTGACTGCCCTTGGACAGTTGGGGAAACTGAGGCACCAGGCCCTGCTCAGAGGCGCGGCGCACGTCCACCCATCCTGTTCCAGCCCGCCTCCGTGGGGCTCGAACCCGGGGCCTGGGCGCTGTCACCGCGATCAGCGCGTCCCTGGCTGGCTTCGAACCCGGATCCTCAGCGCCCGGCCTCGGCTGGGCACCGCTGTCCGCATCCGGGCCTCAGTTTCCCTTTGGTTGCAGCAGAGCTTTGCCCACCGGCGGGGGGGGGGACCCGAGGCCTGGGGGGAGGGCAGCAGGGGGGGTCAGCCGGGGGTCAGCAGGGGTCGGGCGCGGGGCTCATAACAGGAAGCGCGGGAGACAATGGTGGAGGAAGGGCCCTGGCCGACGGGCGGGCGCCGGGCCTGGCGGGGCGGCCAGGAAGCCGGGGGCGCGGGGAGGGGGGGGACGCGGGGGGCGCGGGGAGGGGGCCATGGGGAGGGGGGGCGCGGGGGAGGGGGGCGGGGAGGGGGGCAGGGGGCGCGGGGAGGGGGGCGCAGGGGAGCGCGGGGAGGGGGCCATGGGGAGGGGGGGCGCGGGGAGGGGGGGGCGGGGAGGGGGGGCAGGGGGCGCGGGGAGGGGGGCGCAGGGGAGCGCGGGGGAGGGGGCCATGGGGAGGGGGGCGCGGGGAGGGGGGCGGGGAGGGGGGCAGGGGGCGAGGGGAGGGGGGCGCAGGCCCCGGCCTGGGGGATGGGGATGGGGGTCACGGGGAGGGCAGACGGAGTGAGGGGGCACAGGGCGAGGGGTGCGGGCCCGGAGGATGGGGGTGGGGGGGCACGGGGAGGTGGGGGGTGGGGGTGCACGGGGAGGGGGGCGCGGGGGGCGCGGGGAGGGGGGGGGCGCGGGGGGGGGGCGCCATGGGGAGGGGGGGCGCAGGGGAGCGCGCGGGGAGGGGGCCATGGGGAGGGGGGGCGCGGGGAGGGGGGGGCGGGGAGGGGGGCGCAGGCCCCGGCCTGGGGGATGGGGATGGGGGTCACGGGGAGGGCGGACGGGGGTGAGGGGGCACAGGGCGGGGGGTGCGGGCCCGGGGGATGGGGTGGGGGGGCACGGGGAGGTGGGGGGGTGGGGGTGCACGGGGAGGGGGGCGCGGGGGGGCGCGGGCCGAGGGATGGGATGGGGGGCACCCCACCGCGGCCCACCGCCCACCCAGCCCTGCGCCTCGCTCCTTGGTCCTCAGACCCCGGCCTCCCGGGCAGGGCTGCGGGGGGGGGGGGGGGGGGGGGGGGGGGGGGGGACTCTTGAGGAGATCTGGGGTGCCAAGATTCCATGGAGCACGCTGAGGAAGGAGCCCCGGGAGGCTTGCACGGCACGGCCCTGGCCAGGCAGGAGGCTGGGGCCTGAGGATCGCGGTTCGAGGCCAGCCACGGGCCAGAAACGTCCACCAGGCTCTGAGCTCCCAGGACCCAGCAGAAAGAAGTGGTGCTGTGGCTCGGTAGAGCGCCCACCTGGAGCTGAGGAGCGGAGGGACAGGGCCCAGGCCCGGAGTTCAAGTCTTAGGACCAGCACACACATGCACACACACATGCACATACAGACACATGCACATACAGACGCACACACACATGCACGCACACACACATGCACATACAGACATACATGCACACATACACATACACACATGCACACACAGACACACATGCACATTCAGACATACATGCACACACATACACATACACACATGCACACACAGACACACATGCACAGACACACACGCACATACACACATGCACACACAGACACATGCGCACTACAGACACACATGCACATACACACATGCACATACAGACACACATACACATACAGACATACATGCACACACATGCACATACACACACATGCACACACAGACACACACGCACATACAGACGTACATGCAACATACACACACATGCACACACATGCACACACAGACACACATGCACATACACACATGCACATACAGACACACATACACATACAGACATACATGCACACTACATGCACATACACACACAGACACACACGCACATACAGACATACATGCACACACATGCACATACACACACATGCACACACAGACACACATGCACATACACACATGCACATACAGACACACATACACATACAGACATACATGCACATACATACACATACAGACACACATGCACATACAGACACACATACACATACAGACATACATGCACATACAGGCACATACAGGCACACACATGCACACACAGACATGCACACACATGCACACATGAAGATGTGTGCATGCATGCGCATACACATGCACACGCACTGACACAAATGTACACGTGTGTGCACACGTGCACACACATGCACACACAGAGTATATTATTGATGGTTATTTTGGCAGTAGTGGGGTTTGAACCCAAGGACTTGAGCGTGTTCTTTGGGTGCTCTACCTCCTGAGCCACACCCCTCGCTGCAGGCCCGAGCCCCCGGCTCTGGGTTACAAGAAAGTCATTTTTATTTTTTAAAAAATGGGGGTGAGCGAAGGAGGGGGATAGAGTAAGAAGAGGGGTGCGGGCTCCAGGGGAATGCTCAGCAAGGGCGGAAGCTGGGTGCGGAGGGGGAAGGGAGGGCGCAGGGAGGAGGCCCACAGGCTGGTTCTTTCCCACAGAAGGTGATAGTCATTCTAAGAAACGAGGTGTTTGCAGGAAGCTCAGGGCCCCCTGAACCCCAAAACAAGCCTAGCACCTAGCAACAGCACACTTCCCCTTTCCCAGGGCCCTCAGCCCGGGGGGCCGAGGCGGGGCTGTGGCTCAGGCCGGCTGAGGGGCGGGGGCTATAAATAGACTCTATAAAAGCGGGTGGCCAGTGGCACCCCAAAGTGTCCCCAGCTAGGTCCCCTCCTCCATGGGCTCCGCTAGTGTCCTCTAAGAACAGAGGGAGGAGAGTGGAAGCGTAAATCCTAGGTTTTGTGTTTCTTTTTTTGCTTGTTTCGCAGTGTTGGATTTGAACCCAGACCCCCCCCCCTTGCCCCGGGACTCCCCCCCTCACCACATCCCCAGTCATGTCGGGGTGTCTTTGACCAGTGTGTTACTGAGACAGGCACTGAGCCTTCAACCCTCAGGTTTCCTCAGGAGCAGTTACTGGCACAAACTGGAATATTACATGGCTGGGCAAAAGAACAAGGATGTCTGAGCCGGGCGCCAGTGGTTCACGCTGTCATCCCAGCTACTCAGGAGGCTGAGATCTGAGGATCATGGTTCAAAGCCAGCCCGGGCAGGGAAAGTCCATGAGACTCTTATCTCCAATGAACCCCCAGAAAACTAAAAATGGTGCTGTGGCTCAAAGTGGTAGTGTTTGCCTTGAGCAGAAAAAGCTCAGGAACAGCACCCAGGCCCCAAGTTCAAGTCCCACCACCGACAAAAACAAAATAAAGGAAAAAGGAAACGAAGAGCAAGTACGTGCATCATAGACACATTTCTTTTGAAGTTATTTAAGAGTTGAAGGGCAGGTAGGTGTGTGTGTGAGCACGTGTGTGTGTGTGTGCGCGTGCAAGCTCACAGCTCAATGATAGAATTCTAGAATCTGTGCCTTGCCCGAGGAGGCCTTGGGTGGCAGCCCGCACCGCCAAGCAATGAAATGAAATAAATACAAATCTACTGAAAAGTCCTCATAGAATTGTGAGCAGGAGTGGAAAAAAATAAACACGCTCGCAGAGCCCACGTGTGTGGCACACTCCTGTGATCACAGCCGTGGGAGAGGGGGCCGGAGGGGTAAGTGTGATTTTCTGGAGGCCCAGCGTTCTGAGGTAGACAGGTTTTCCACCACTGAGCCACATTCCAGTCCCCAATTAACCACGACGTCATTGATTTCTCATTAAGAGGCCTTTATTTTATTTTCCAGTCCTGGGACTTGAACTCAGGGCCTGGGCGCTGCCCCTCAGCTCTTCAGCTCAAGGCGAGCGCTCTACTACTTGAGCCACAGCGCCACTTCCGGCTTTTCCTGCTTATGGGATGCTGAGGAATGGAACCCAGGGCCTCCTGTATGCGAGGCAAGTGCTCTACCAGGGAGCCACCTTCCCCACCCTAAATTTTATTTATTTTTTTTATTTTGAGAGGGAGAAAAAAACCAACAAAACACTTCTGAGAATGACATCACGGAACAGAAAACCAACAAGCAGAACAGGACCGTCTGGGGCCCGTGAGTTTCTCCCTCACAGGCTCAGCATTCTGAAAAAATGAAGCCGGGCATCCTAGCACATGCCTGCAATCCCGGCTCCACGGAGGTCGGGACAGGAGGATCGCCCAGGGTCAAGGTCAGCACCTGGACTTCAGAGGGAGACCCTGTCTCAGACACAAAACAGACAGACAAACAAGCAAATGCCTGTCTCCCCAGCTACTCTGGAGGCTGCGCGATGTGAGGATCGCAGGTCGAGGCCAGCCCAGGGGCAGGAAGGGCCCCGACAACCTTAGCACCAATGAAGCAGTGGAAAAAGCTGGCTCAGGTGGTAGAGCGCCAGCCTTGAGTGTCAAGGCTCAGGGACAGGGACCAGGCCCAGGGGTGGAGTCCTGGGACTGGCATGAGAGCATGCACGCACGCTCTGTTGGAAGGGGAAGGCTGCCCGCAGGGTGGAAGGGGGTGGGTGGGGCGCGGGAACTGGGCACAGACAGGAAGCGCTGCAGCTGGGGCCGGGAAACCCCGCTTCCTCCCGAGCCTCGCAGCCCTGGAGGGGGCCAGGCTTCTAGAGAGTTCTGCAGACACCCTGTCCCATGCCTCCCTCCCACAGAGGTCTAGCTAGGGTGGCCGGGCCTCTCCGCAGGCTGAGGGGCGGTTTCCCGCCCCGGGAGATGGGGCTGGGGGCTAGTATTTACCATGAAAAGGGAACGGGGCTCCGACACAGCCACGTGGGGGAGACCTAGCACCCCAATGCCGAGTGAACGACAAGTCCTGGGACTCGAACTCTGGGCCTGGGCGCTGTCCCTCAGCTCTTCAGCTCAAGGCGAGCGCTCTACCACCTGAACCACAGCACTGCTTCTGGTTTTCTGGTGGTTCATGGGAGATCAGAGTCTCAGGGACTTTCCTGCCCGGGCTGGCTTTGAACCGTGATCCTCAGATCTCAGCCTCCTGAGTAGCGAGGATGACAGGCGGGAGCCACGGTCGCTGGCTTTATAGTGTAGTTTCACACGTGCAAATACATGACACGGAGCACATCTACCCCCCCCCAGCTGGTTTGCTCTCGTGGCCTTTTCTGTGGTGAATTCTACCTGCACCTCGTGGTTTCGGCCACGGGCTTTCTAAGCTATGTTGTATTTCAATCAGGAAATGAGTGGCAGCCCACGGACGCCCCAAAACACGCCCCATGTTTGGTCATCACTTCGTGGAATATTACTCAGCCTGGAGAAAAGAAAAGAAAGGAAAATCTGACTCACCAAGCAACGTGGAAGGAGCCCCCTAGCCGGCTAGCGAGTCCAGAAAGCCGGGCAGGAGAGACCAAGGCGCGATTACCGCAAATGTGTGGAAACCCACAGAGAATGTGCTAGAAGGAGGGGAGGGGGAAGAGGAGGAAGGGCGGGAGGGAGGAATGATCCATGATCCACTCTTGCCTTTTCAAGATGCAAAGACTCTAGAAACCACCGGCTCGGCAGTGCTGTGCTTTTTCTGTTCTTTTTTTGGCAGCTCTGGGACTTGAACTCGAGGCCTGGGCGCTGTCCCTGAGCTCTTTTTTTTTTTTTTTAACTCGAGACTGGTGCTCTGCCACTTGAGCCACAGGCTCCACTTTTGGCTTTTGGTGGAGTTCACTGGAGATCAGAGTCTCCTGACTTTGCTGCCGGGGCGGGCTGGCTTTGAACTGTGAGCCTTTGATCGCAGTTGGCCGAGTGGCTGGGATGACAGGTGTGAGCCACCGGCGCTCGGCTTGCGTTTCTCTCGTGACTGAATTCCAGGCTAGCCTCCAACTCCAGATCCTCCTGCCTCAGCCTCTGGGGAGCTAGAACAGGGAGACAGCGTTCTGACTTTGGGCCAGGCTGAATGAAAGCCCGGCTGAAGGCCCCGGTGTGGATGGGGTGAGGGTCGGTCTACGCTCTGTCGCTCAGTGATTTCCACACCCCGACCCTGACCTTCGCAACCAGGGCCTTGGGGTCGGCCATCCGCCCTGAGGGTTGGAGTCATCATGATGTCACCTGGAGAACTGACTCAGCTCTTTCGTATGTGGAGGACAGCATGCTCAGATCAAGTCCTAGTACAGTAGAGCAGGCCTGTAAGCCAGGAGCTGCCCCACTGCATACCACATATAGGCTTTCCTGTGGGCCTAGCCTTGATGCTGGCCCTGAGTTTTTCCCCTCAAGGCTGGCGCTCAACCGCTTGAGCCACAGCACCACTTTCGGCTTTTTGCTGGTTCATTGGAGATCAGAGTCTCACGGACTTTCCTGGCCGGGCTGGATTTGAACCGAGATCCTCAATCTCAGCCTCCTGAGTAAAATGCAGGGTGTGGAGACCCAGGGCCAGGCCTCATTGCTGCTGCCCGTGGAGAGGCAGCTCTGTGTGGACGGGGCTTTCTGCCGGTTTCCTCCAGAGTTTCTTCCAGAGTTTTCCACAGGAGGCCATGGGAGCCACCATCGACCACAGCTGGGCTATTCCAGTTTCTCCCTTTCGGCCTCAGTTTCCGGCCTACGGACCCCAGAGCCCAAATACTTGGAGTTCTCCACACCCGACAGCCCCCTGCTCAACTCCACCAGCAAATACTAAGAGCTCTACTTCAAAGTCTATCTGAGGGCTGGGAACGTGGCACAGTGGTAGAGCGCTTGCCTTGCATGCCTGAGGCCCTGGGTTCGATTCCTCAGCACCACATAAGCAGAAAAAAAAAAAGCCGGAAGTGGCGCTGTGGCTCAAGTGGTAGAGCGCTAGCCTTGAGCTCTGCTGAGGGACAGCGCCCAGGCCCAGAGTTCAAGCCCCACGACCAGACCCAACAAAAAACCAAAGTCTATCTGAAAGCCACACTGGCTGGGCGCCATGGCTCCCGCCTGCCATACCAGCCACTCAGGAGGCTGAGATCTGAGTCACTTCTGTCCAACAAACCACTAGAAAACTGCAAGTGGTGCTGTGGCTCAAAGTGGTCGAGCATTTGCCTTAAGCCGAAGAACTCAGGGACAGCATTTCACATCCAGGCCCTGAGTTCAAGCCCCATGACCCACAAAACAACCAGGAAGGGTCTGACTCCATCACCCTCCCCTAGACCAGCGCTCGCAGCTGCGCCGGTCTCTTAGGCTGTCAAGGCTGCGGCGGGCTCCTACCCCAGGGCCTTTGCACTTGCCACTATTAGAGTCTGTCTTCCCTGCAGAGCAGCTGCCAGACCCAGCTCCTCTTCCTGGGCTCTTTCTCTCAGACTTCAGCACCCCTAGACCTCCCTGGACCCTAACTTCCAAAATGTACTCCGCCCTTCCCCGTTCATTTATTTCGCTTAGTATTTCTCAGGATGGAACACTCTAGATCATGCTTCTGTATCTTACTTCCTGTTTGCTCAGAGGGAGAAGTTTCAGAGATAAGGCCTTGCTAGAAGTCCGGCTTGGAACTGGAGCTCCTTTCTCGGTCAAGTGCTGGGATTCCAGCATGCACCCCTGCCTTCTTTGTAAATCTTTCAGTATTTAATATCTGGGTGCATTTTTTGGGGGGGTTGTTTTTCTTTTAGGTTTTGTGCGCATGCGCGTGCCCATCTGTTCTTAGGGCTCGAACTCACAGCCTGGGCGCTGTCCCTGCGCTTTCGTGCTCAAGGCCAGCGCTGCGATCTCTGGAGCCATGGCTCCATTTCCAGCTTTTTGCTGGTTTGTTGGAGATCAGAGTCTCACAGACTTTCCTGCCAGGGGCTGGCTTTGAACCAGGAACCTCAGAGCTCAGCCGCTGAGTAGCTGGGATGATGGGGTGAGCTGCTGCACGCAGCAGGTTAAGGGGTTCATGTCCGTGTATGGATCTTTGGGGTGCCGGGGTTCTGGTACCCTGGGGAAGCTGGGGATCGGGGTTATGGTCTCTTCTGCCCGGCCGGGGCAGGGTGTGGACAGGGCAAGGCTGGGCAGTCAGAACTGGAACAAACAGGATGTGGCCAGCAGCTCGGCGCTGGGCTCCAAGTCCTTATCAGATGCCCAGCCCCCCTGTCCCCCAGCATCCCCCCCATGCTCCCCCCCACGCTCCCCCCCCCCCCGCCACGCTCCCCCACCACGCTCCCCCCCACGCTCCCCCCCACGCTCCCCCAGCACGCTCCCCCAGCACACTCCCCCCCACGCTCCCCCAGCACGCTCCCCCAGCACGCTCCCCCAGCACGCTCCCCCCCAGGCTCCCCCAGCACGCTCCCCCAGCACACTCCCCCCCACGCTCCCCCAGCACACTCCCCCCCAGGCTCCCCCCCCCAGGCTCCCCCACCACGCTCCCCCAGCACGCTCCCCCCCCAAGCTCCCCCACCAGGCTCGCCCCCCACACTCCCCCACCAGGCTCCCCCCCCACGCTCCCCCCCCAGGCTCCCCCCCCACGCTCCCCCCCCACGCTCCCCCACCAGGCTCCCCCAGCATCCCCAGCATGCTCCCCCAGCCCCACCTCCAGCCAGCCCCCACCAATCTGCTGGGGCAGAAGGCCTAGAGAGCCTGGCGCCTGTGCGTTAGGTCTCTCCATCTCCGGGACTTGAACTCAGGGCCTGGGCGCTGTCTGGGAGCTTCTTTTGGCTCTGACATTTATTGAGTTCTATGTGCCTTCCTGTGATGCTCTGAGGCTGGTCAGGACCTGGGGGGGTCGGGGCTGCCATTTCTAGAACCTTCAGAGGCCCCCACCTTACTCAGGCTCAGAAATGCGCGCTGGATCTCAGCCTGCCTAAAACCGGCTGGCCAAGGAGACCCCTGCCTTTCCCTCACGCCAGGCGCCCGCGCGCGTGTGTGTGTGTGTGTGTGGTGTGTGTGTGTATAGTGTGGTGTGTGTGTGTGTGTATAGTGTGGTGTGGTGTGTGTGTGGTGTGTGTGTATAGTGTGGTGTGGTGTGGTGTGTGTGTGTGCTGTGTGTGTGTGGTGTGTGTGTGTGCTGTGTGGTGTGTGTCTGTGTCCGGGCCTCAGCGCTTGAACTCAGGGCCTAGACGCTGTCCCTGAGCTCTTGGTGCTTGAGAAGAATCTGACTTTCAGGCTGGCTTCGAACCTGTGAACCGTGATCCTCAGATCTTGGCCTCCTGGTAGCCCCCGCCCCCCCCAGCCGGGCCGTCCAGCCCTCGGGTCCTCCCGGCCTCTTGGCCTTCCCGGGGCCCAGATGCTGCCCAAGACGGCTGCGGTGCCCGCGGCGGCCACGGGAGGGCGGTGTGCGCTCAGGAAGCTCCGCCGCCGCGCTGGGCGCCTGGGCCGGCCTCGAACCCGCGGCCGCGGCCGCCCCCCGCCCCCCAGCCTCCCCCCGCCCCCCCAGCCTCCCGCCGCCTCCCCCCGCCCCCCAGCCTCCCCCCGCCCCCAGCCTCCCCCCGCCCCCCCACCTCTCCCCGCCCCCCCCGCCCCCCAGCCTCCCCCCGCCCCCCCAGCCTCCCCCCCTCCCCAAATCCGGCTCGGAGTTCCCCGTCCCCCCTGGGGTCAACCCCGATGGCGAGCTCAGGCAGGGAGGGCAGGCTTGTTCCAAAAAGGAAACTGAGTCCTTTCCCCGGCTGGGAAGCCCAGCCCCGGCGTCCTGCGACCCCCACGGGGCGGGAGCCGGGGTCCGCGGGAGCCGGGGTCCGCGGGAGCCGGGGTCCGCGGGAGCCGGGGTCCGCGGGAGTCCCGGTCCGCGGCCCCCCCGGGACGCCCCCGGTTGCTGCGCCCGGCAGGCTCCGATTCAGCCCAGGCCCGGCCTGGATGAGACGCGGGGTCCCTGTGGACTTGGGGGGGTCCCGGCCCTCCCGACGCCCCCCGCCCAGCTCCCCGGGCCCTCGGTGCGAGGGAAGCGGAAGACGGGGGAGGAAAGCGGGGGGCGGGGGGCACCCGGGAAGGGAAAATATTTTGGTTCTCGGGAGGCGAGGAAATTGCCTGATTCCCGGCCGATTACGCGTAATTAACCCTTGGCGAGCGGTAATTAAGCCCGCGCCTGGGAACCGCAATTAGCCGCCCGGAGGCTCCGCCCCGGCCCCGAGCGGCCCGGCTGGGGCTCCCTCCAGGCTGGCTGCGAGCTCGGGCCGCGGCCCCGCTGGCCTCTCACCCCAGCCGCCGAGGGGCCGGGATGACCGCGGGGGCCCGCCCCGCCCGGCCGAGCCTCGGGTCCCCTCACACGGAGGTACGGAGGCCGGGAAGCGCCCGGCCCCCACAGGCCGGCGGGCGTTTCTGAAGGGATCAGAAAACACAGGGATGGATCACCGCACAGGCAGTCGGAGGAGGAGACCGGGGGGCCCGGGGGCCCTGCCTGGGGCGGGCGCGGAGGGACAGGCCTGCGCTCCCGTCCACCGGGAGGCCTCACCCAAGAACGATGGAAGGAGGGGCGTGGCTCCGACGAGAGGGCGTGGCGCGGAGATGGGCGTGGCCGAGCGACGGGGCGGGGCTTACCGCCAGGGGTGTGGCTTGGGTCTGGGGCGTAGCTTGACTTTAAGGCGTGGTTTCCTCAATGGGGCGTGGTTCTCTGGCTGGGGCGTGGTTTGGTCCTGGGCGTGGCTTCACAATAGGGTGTGGTTGAGTGGCAGGGGCGTGGCTCACATGGGGGAGCAGCTGGCTAGCCCAGAGATGTTTTTAATTATTATTATTTTTTTTTTTTCCTTTTGGTCAGTTGTGGGGCTTGAACTCGGGCCTGGGCGCTGTCCCTCAGCTCTTCAGCTCAAGGCGAGCGCTCTGCCACTTGAGCTACAGCGCCACTTCCGGTTTTGTGGTGGTTTATTGGAGATAGGAGTCTCACGGTCTCTCCTGCCCGGGCTGGCTTTGAACCTCGATCCTCAGATCTCAGCCTCCTGAGTAGCTAGGATTACAGGCGTGAGCCACCAGCGCCCGGCTTTTAATTATTTTTTTGCCCGTTAATTGTCTTATTGTTATCTTAGAGGTGATGCACCGCGGGGTTACAGTTTCACAGGTCAGATAAAGCTCTCCCCATGTCCACCACAAGCCGTGGAGTTCATTGCCAACAAGGTGTCCAGTGTGGGCCACCGCTGCATTTGTTCACCCTCTACTCCTCCATTTCTGTGCCCCCAACAAACGAGACAAGAGGAAAAGAAGAACAGCACACGCCTAGCAATAGATCTGAATTTAAATCTCCTAACATCGAATAGATGATGTGGACAAACAGACAGCAAGGAATGAAGCCAGAATTTGGTTCCAGGTACTGACTGGCTGCAGGTTCCTTGGGGTCTCCCCACGGGAGAGAAGTGGGGCGTCAGCAGGCAGAGCCCGCCTGCTCCTTAGCTGCCTGGCCAAGGCCAGTAAGGTGAGATGGGGGGGTGGGGAGGAACATGGCCGGCATCTCTCTGTGGTGTGTCAGGGGTGGAAGGCAGCAGGTTGGGGTTGTCAACCTTAGACTTCTCTTCTGGGACTCCCCGAAGAGGTCTCGAAGTCCCAAGATCACCCTGAGATTTCTTACTGTCCATCACCGCCCCCCCTTCCCGACAAGTTTTTATCTGCCCCAGGGCCTTTGCACTGGCTGTTCCCGGCTTTGAAAAGTCTCCCTACACCCCCACCCATCCCCCAGCCCCAGCTGGGGGTAAAACCAGGGTCTCTGGTAAGAATTCAGAACTGTCTTCGAACTGCACCCCCCAGCTGGGCACAGCTGGGACTCTATGGGGTTGTTTTGTTTTGTTGTGTAGGTCTGAGCCCCAAACCACCTTTTCGGAGCCTTTTCTGTTGGGTTATTGCTAAACTACCACCGTGCGTTTAAGGAGCCGGCAGTGACTGGGGTCGGCCACGGGCAGGTAATCCACGGGCACTGGGTCCATACGCGCGCGGGCGTGGCTGCGTGGACCAGAGCAGCCCGGGACACCGCGTCTAGCGAAAACAAGACAGCTTCTGGAGGGAAATTTCCTAGACCTGAGGCGTTGGAAAACCGGGCCTTCCCCCCCCCCACTCCTCCCCCTCCCCCGCAGCCCGGCGCCCCGGCAGAGGAAGGGGGCGGCGACCCCGATTCCCGCGCGTGCGCCTGCGCGCGGCGGCCGACAGATGGCGCTCGCTCCCCGCGCGGCGGCGGCGACCCGGGGCTGCGGGCTCCGCGCTGCGGCGGGGCGGGGTGCGGGACGCGTGCGGGGAGACCCCCCCCAGTCCACCCTGCCCCGTCGGCCCTCGGGGGGCCAGGCCCTGGGTTGGGACGCCAAGCTCTGGGATCCGGATTTGGGCCTCGATTCCCCTCAAATGGGGATCTAGGGGTGCCCGGCTCAGTAACACAACACAAAGAATGGCGACCGGCGGGGTGGCGGGAGCCGAGGGCGCCCCCTCGGTCCCTGCATGAGGGGGAGCACGCCTACTACGTGCCGCGCCTCAGTTTCCCCGTCATCTGGGCCCTGCGCTGGGTCCTCTGCCCATCTGTGGAACGAACAGTGGCCGGGCGAACCCCCATTTTCCAGAAGGGGAAACGGAGGAGCAGGTGGGCGATGTGGTTTGTAGAGGCTGCAAATGGCAGGTCAGCTTCTTACCAAGCTGTGTAAGACGGGGCGGGCGGGACTCTGACGGGGGCGTGGCTACTCGACGGGGCGGGCTAGTGGGCGGGGCGGGCTACACGACGGGCGGGGCTAGTGGGCGGGGCGGGGCTACACGGCGGGCGGGGCTAGTGGGCGGGGCGGGGCTCGTCCCCAGGCGGCCTGGTTCATTGGTAAGCTGAGGCTTTGGCCGGTGCTTGACTCTGGTTAGGCCGAGCTTAAAACGGGTTCTGGGTTACAGTGGTTCTGGGCCGGGCACCGGGGGCTCCCACCTGTCATCCTAGTTACTCGGGAGGCTGAGATCTGAGGATCGCGGTTCAAAGCCAGCCCGGGCAGGAAAGTCGGTGACTCATTTCCAGTGAGCCACTAGAAAGCTGGAAGTGGAGCTGTAGCTATAAGTGGTAGAGTGCTAGCCTGGAGTGGAAAAAGCTCAGGGACAGCGCCCAGTCCCTGAGTTCAAGCCCCACCACCGACTAAAAAAGAAAAGCTCTAGGAAAGGGCGTGACCGTGGTAGGGCGGGGCTCAGCGAGGGGCGGGGCTCTGGTGTGGGCGGGGCTTAGTGGCAGGGGTGGAGCTCACAGCTGGGTTCCTGGGCGCCATCTGCCGTGACCCTGTGGGGGAGGCGTGGCCAAGAGAAAGGGGTGGCTATGGTAAGGGCGTGGCTTGCAGCGTGAGGCTTGACTGTGAGGAGGCGTGGCCCTCTTAGGGGCGTGGCTCTGTGACAGAGGCGTGGGCGTTGGAGGGGCGTGGCTTGGCAATTGAGGCAAGGTCGTTATTGAGGGAGTGGCCTTCGTAGGGGCGTGGCCCGGCGATGGAGGCCAGGCTCCTGACCAGCGTGGCTCACCGGTAGGTATGGCTCTAGCCCAGGGCGTGGTTCACTGGCCGGGGCGTGGCTCCATCGAGGGTCCTCTCCGGTGTACACACCCTGGTGGGAGACCGCAGGCTCCCCCGTGCTTGCTAGTTTCCTAATCGGGGTGGGAGGGCACCACGCATGTGCGCGTGGTCTGGCGTGGAGGACGAGCACAGAGCTGTCCAGGTGAGAGCTCGCGGAGCGCAGCTGGGGCAGCCCGGGAGCCCTGACTCGCCGCTGACCGCCGAGGCCCCCGGGATGCGGCACCCACAGAGGCACGCACACCCTCCAGGTAGACTCTGGAACCTTCGTCAGGACCCTCGCTTTGGTTAGAACGAGATCAAGAATCAGGCCTTGCTGCTGAGATTGGGGGGCGCGTGAGGACAAGCAGGTGGTCACTCGGCCCAGCTGGGGACCGGGCAGGGTCCCTGGGGGCCCTGCACCTGCTGGCGGGGAGCGGGAGTTTGCCCTCCACCCTCTTGCGGGGGGGTCTCTGCCCTTCTCCATCCAGGCCTCGTGGGGTCCTGTCTGCAGGGATCCCTGTCCTTCGTCCTGGCAGCCCCCCTCCCCCCGTGTCTTGGGCCCCGTGGGCGGCCCGGCTGGCGCGGGCCCCGGCAGCCGGCTGTGTGTACGTTTGCTGGGCTAGTGTGTGTTGATCTGGCGCGCATGTGTTTGCGTCTGTATTTATCTGGCACGGGTGTGCGTCTCTTTGTTTTTCCCTTCTGTTCTGTCTCCGCCAGCGTGGGGCTGGGGGGAACTTCTGTTTTTAATCGGGGGCCAGGGAGCTGTCTTATTTTTGGCAAAGTTAGCAATTATGTTCTCATTAGGCCAAGATTAGGAGTGACTTATCCTGCCTTCCCCCAGGGGGTCAAAGGGCACAGCCGAGGGAAACAGAGGCACCAAGTGGCCGGGCAGAGAGCAGCCAGAAACAAAAAGAAGTTAATATCTCGTAGAAATCAATTACGTGCAAAGAATTTATTTGCATAAATGTTTAAGGATCCAGGAGTGTGTTTGCATCCGGGAGCCACGCCCACCGGAGCCACACGTCACTTCCGGTTTTCTGGTGGTTCATTGGAGATAAGAGTCTCTCGGACTTTCCATCCCCAGGCTGGCTTTGAACCGTGATCCTCAGATCTCAGCCTCTTGATCCTCCAAGACTGTTGGTGTGGCTCTTGCCTCGGTTTCTCCTTCTAGTTCCCATGGGTCCAGGCAGTGCAGCCCTGGAGCCTGTGAAAAATTCACACTGCTTGGCAGCGAGCCGGATTCTAGTGGCTGCACCAGGCCCAGAAGAGGTCTGGTTGGATCTGTGAACACAGCTATTAATTAGCACTAATTAATAACCCCACGGGGTGGGGCCTCATGTGTGCAGGCGTTGATCTCCAAGCTCTGAAGGACCCAGAAGCTGATTCAGGTCCCTGGAGTGTGGCAGCTGGGGCCTGGCATCCTGGCAGGGCCCATGGCTGGCACTTGGAAGGTGGCAAAGCAATCGGGAAATGAAGGCTGTGGGGGCTGGAAGATCAGTTTCCCTGATGTAACATGGAGCGAGTTCAAGGGATTATGGTAAAGATGAAATAATAGACTATCCCTGAGCGAGGCAGGCACCAGTGATTCACGCCTGTAATCCTGGCTGCTCACGAGGCTGAGATCTGAGGATCCCGTTTGAAGCTAGCCTGGGTGGGTTGTGAGGCTTGAACTCTGGGCCTGGGTACTGTCCCTCAGCTCTTCAGCTCAAGACAAGCACTCTGCCATTTGAACAATAGCACCAATTCCAGTGGGTTTTTTTTCTTTGTTTGTTTTTTCTGGTGATTCATTGGAGATAAGAATCTCATGGAGGGAGCTGGGAAGGTGGCTCAGTGGTAGAGCGCTTGCCTTGCATGCATGAGGCCCTGGGTTCGATTCCTCAGCACCACATAAGCAAAAAGGAAAAAGCCGGAAGTGGTGCTGTGGCTCAAGTGGTAGAGTGCTAGCCTTGAGCTGAAGAGCTGAGGGACAGCGCCCAGGCCCAGAGTTCAGGCCCCACAACTGGACCTTCACCCCCAAAAGAAAAAAGAATCTTAGCCGGGCGCTGGTGGCTCACACCTGTAATCCTAGCTACTCAGGAGGCTGAGATCTGAGGATCGAAGTTCAAAGCCAGCCTGGGCAGGAGAGACCGTGAGACTCCTATCTCCAATAAACCACCAGAAAACCGGAAGTGGCCCTGTAGCTCAAGTGGTAGAGCGCTCGCCTTGAGCTGAAGAGCTGAGGGACAGCGCCCAGGCCCAGAGTTCAAGCCCCACGACCGACCAAAAAGAAAAAAGAAAAAAGAATCTCATAGGCTTGGGCTGGGTGGCTCAGTGGTAGAGTGCTTGCCTTGCATGCATGAGGCCCTGGGCTCCATTCCTCAGCACCACATAAGCAGAAAAAGCCAGAAGTGGTGCTGTGGTTTAATTGGTAGAGCACTAGCCTTGAGCTGAAGAGCTGAGGGACTTTCCTGCTTGGAGGGGCTGGCTTTGAACTGTGATCCTCGGATCTCAGCCTCCTGAGTAGCTAGGATGACTGGCTTGTTTGTGACTCTTATCTCTAATTATCCACCAAAAAAAAAAAAAAAAAAAAAAGCTGGAAGTGGAGGTGTGGCTCAAGTGGTAGAAGGGAAAAGTCAAGTGACAGCTTATTAAGGCCCTGAGTTTGAGACCCACAATTGCAGACACACACACACACACACACACACACACACATACACACACAAAGAAAATTGGAATAAAACAGATGTAACACAATAATGACACTGATTGTGGCATCCAGTAGGTGCCCAATTAATGTTCAGTTGCTTTCCTCTGGCCCCCTGGAGGGGAGAGACAGAAAGGAAAGCGGGTGGGGGGTGGGAGGTGGGGGGAGTAAGAAAGATGGGGCGATGTAATGGGCCCTTCTCTCTGGGAGGCAGGAAGTTCTCATTAGAGTAAAAATCTGGCGTAATGATGATGAAAACTATCATTGTGTTGGCAGCGCTGTCCCTGCAGGCAATTTCGGGGGTGGGGGGAGCTTCTGAGATTCCAGTTTCCTGGGACTGGGGTGGACATGGGGCTGGGGGGGAATCAATCAGTGCGTCAGTTTCCCCCCGTTAGGTTCTCTGGGGTGACGCTGGGTAAAAGGGGCTGAGGGAAAGTCCTGCCTGTTTTCCTGGGGTCCGCTGAGGTGCGGGGAGGCTGTGTTTCCCCATCTTCTACCAAGTGACTACAGAGCCAACCTTGAAGTCAAATCAGCAGCAAGGTCACTGAGGACTTTTACAGTGTGCTAACCCAGGTCATCCTAAAAGCATGCCTATTTTACTACCAGGACGCAGAGGAACCAAGGCCCTGGTTGGAGTGGATGATAAACTGGGGGAAAGGGGCCAGAATCCTTGTTCTTTCCTCATTCAGGAGGGTGCTGGGGTGTCAAGGGGGTGACTCCTGTGGAGGCCACGGGAGGCCCTAGTTTCCCAAGTTGTGGGGAACCTCCTCTCTCTCTCCTGGAGGAGGAAGGCGTGGCTAGTGGCAAATGGGAGTGGGTTTTGCAGCTGTGGGCGTGGCTGGACAGTCATAGGCGTGGCTGGTTGGACTACTTTGGGAAGTGGGCATGGTCTTAAGTACAAGTGGGCGGGACCCAGATTAGCATTGTATATGGATGTTTTTGCCAAGTCCTCTTTGTGGGTGGGCATGACCAGGCGGGGAGCTGGGCGTGGTCTTGTGGATCGGTGGGTGTGGCCATTCCAGTTAGCGTTTGGGATGCTGTAGATGGATTTGCCAGCCGTCCTGGGGCTTGAACTCAGGGCCTGGGCGCTGTCCCTGAGCCTCTCTGTGCTCAAGGCTAGCGCTCTACCACTTGAGCCACAGCGCCACTTCTGGCCTTTTCTGTGTATGTGGTGCTGAGGAATGGAACCCAGGGCTTCATGCATGCTAGGCAAGCACTCTACCACTGAGCCACCTTTCCAGTCTGGGCATAGCTTTTATAACGTGGCTGCTGCTGCACCCTGTTATCTGCCATGCCTTCCCCCAGTGACTTTGTATCTTAACTCCGATATTTCCTCTATGTCCACGCCGTCCCTTTCAAGACAATGGGGTCTTTGGTTTCTTCTTACCAATGGCCTTACACACAGTAGATGCTCAATAAATAATTGCCAAGCAAATGGATTGGTGGGAGGACAGATGGATGGAAGAAGGTAAAGGATGGAAGGGTGGATTGAAAGATGGAGGGAAGGGTGGATGGTGGATAGATAGGTGGACAGATGGATGAATGGATGGATGGATAGGTGGATGGACGGATAGATGGATGGATAGATGGACGGATGGGCAGATGGATGGACGGACGGACAGATGGATGGATGGACGGATGGAAGAAGGTAAAGGATGGAAGGGTGGATAGAAAGATGGAGGGAAGGGTGGATAGATAGGTGGACAGATGGATGAATGGATGGATAGGTGGATGGACGGATGGATGGATAGATGGATGGATGGGCAGATGGATGGACAGACGGACAGATGGGCAGATGGATGGATGGGGGTGGCACCGGAGTTGGCTCTAAGCACATGCTGTAACAGCTCTGGGAGCTACGTGGCTTCCTGGTACCACATGAGTGGCCACTGTGGCCCCGATGCCTTGGGCACAGGTGCGCGGGTGTCTGTGCCAGCCTCGCCAGCCTCGGGGACCAGGGGCGTCGCGGGCGGGGGTGCATGTGTGGGGGAGGAGGGGTGCGCGGGAGGGTGGCCTCAGTCAGCTCCACCCAGCCATCCCCCTCCAGGGGCGGGGCTGGCGGGAAGGGGCCGCGCTGCCGGCAGGCAGATCGGAGCCGGGGCGTCTGCGATCGACCGACTGGAGGCTTTTAGAGGTACGGGGGGGGGGGGTCCTGGAGGGGGGCTCGGAGGGCGCGCTGCCTGCCCTAGAGCAGGGAGGCGTGGAGTCCGCTCCCTCACATCCCACCCTGTACAATTCGGGGCTTGGGACAGTGACGTGTCGCGGTCACAGCTTGGGTTCAGATCACTTTTTGTGGAACTTCAGTTCCATCCAGGGAGATGGCTGCTGGTGAGCAGGTTCCAGTCCCCAGCAATGCAGGTCCCCAAAAGTCAGAGTCCAGCTGGGCGCCAATGGCTCACGCCTGCTGTCCTAGGTCCTCAAGAGGCTGAGATCTAAGGATGGCGGTTCAAAGCCAGCCCAGGCAGGAAAGCCTGGGAGACTTGAACCACCAAGAAACCGGAAGTGGTGCTGTAGCTCAAGTGGCGCTGAGGGACAGCGCCAGCCCCAGACTTCAGGCCCCATGACCGACCCTCCCCCCCAAAAAAAAGTCTCATGAACTTTCCCACCCTGGCTGACTTCAGGCTGTGATCCTCACATCTCAGCCTCCTGAGTAGTAAGGATTACAGTGTGAGCTTTCAGCACCAGGCTTGTCCCTGGGCATTTTTATACTCAAAGCTGGTGCTCTACCCCTCTGAGCCACAGCTCCACTTCTGGCAGGTTCTTTTTTTTTTTTTTTTTTTTGGTCGTGGGGCCTGAACTCTGGGCCTGGGCGCTGTCCCTCAGCTCTTCAGCTCAAGGCTAGCGCTCCACCACTTGAGCCACAGCGCCACTTCCAGCTTTTTTCTTATGTGGTGCTGAGGAATCGAACCCAGGGCCTCATGCATGCGAGGCAAGCGCTCTATCACTGAGCCACCTTCCCAGCCCCATTTGGTGGTTCTTTGAAGGTAAGAGGCTCATGGACTTTCCTTCCTGGGCTGGCTTTGAACCACAAGCCTCAGATCTCAGCCTCCTGAGTAGCTAGATGACAGGCGTGATGGGAGCCACCGGTGCCCAACCTGAATTCTTTTTTCACAGATGAATTTCTGGGTGTCTTTGCCTCCACCCCTTGGGCCCCTCCTGTGCTCTGAACACAGCCATATTTATTCGAGTTACAAAGATAATGAGGTTCCCCAAAGGTAGTACACAGCACATGGCTTTCTAATCAAAGTGTAACTCTGCAGGGAAGAAGAATTGGGGAGATGGTCCCCCCAGATGAGATGTATCTATGTCAGAGATCTTGGGGGACTGCCAGGTTGGATGTGAACACCAAGGAGATGTGTGATTCCCAGGGGTGCACCCTGCCTAAACACCCACTCTTACTCTATCTCAGTAAACAGTCCTGTGGAAGATGGAGTCTGGCCAGTTTCCTTCCTTTCTCTGACATTTTCCTAACACCCACCACTATTGAACACTGAGCCTCACACCTGTAATCCTGGCTATGTGGAAGGCTGAGACTGGGCAGTTCGTGATTCTAGGCTAGCCTGGGCAGAAAAGCTCATAGGAGCCCTTCTGCAGGGAGGGCTGGTCCAGGCAAAGGTGAGACTTACCTCAAAAATAACTAGCGCCAAGAAGTGGGTGGAGCTGTGGCTAAATGGTAGAGGTGACTGCGTAGCAAGGGCTAGGCCCTGAGTTCAAACCCCACCAGGAAGGAAGGAAGGGAAAGGAAGGAAGGGAAAAAGTTGGATTTTTAGACTGCAGGCCTTGTTTGGGAGTTACTCCCTACTGGGCTTGGTCTGGGAGACTGAGGTGCTGGTGTGGTGTTGGATGCTGGTTTCAGAGAAATCCAGGACTGGGGTGGAGTGCAGTGGGGGTGTGGCTTAGCTCTGGGGGTGTGGCGACGCGACAGGGTGTGGTTTAGTGGAGGAGGGTGCTTACAGGTAGGGGCGTGGTTTAGTGGGTGGGCGGGGCTCTCAATGGAGGTGTGGTCTTGCTGGGCGTGGTTTGTTGTGGGGCGTGGTTAAGTGAGGGGTGTGGCTCACTGGCAGAGCCCTTGCCTAGCACTTGGGGCCTTGCAGGTTTCCCACAGCCGCCCAGGACTCCAATATTCACAGCGTGGGTGTCTTCAGGCTTGGGAGGCGCCAGGCCAGGCCCCCACTTCCTACTCCCCCGGCCCCAGCTTCCCCGCTCTTGTCGCAGGACCAGAATGGCAGAGCATCGGGTGACATTTACAGAGACTTAGGCCGGCTTTGGGGGGGAGCCGCTGGTGTTTGCAGAGCGCGTGTTAGGTTGTGTGTGCGTGTGTGAGTGTGGGAGCACAGGGGAGGCGGTGGGACTCCGGGAGGCGGTGACCCCGCTGTGGGGGGTGAGGTCACACGGATGAGGGCCGTGAGCTGCCTGGGTGTGAGCTCGTGTGTGCGCTTGTGCAAAGGTGGGAGACTGTGGGGACCCCAGTGGTAAAGCACCAGCCTTGAGTGCAAAGGGTGAGGAGAGAGGGTGCCCGGACCCTCAGTTCAAGACCCACAAGGGAAACGAGAGAGAAGTGAACGGCCATCTAGAAGGGGCTTTAGCCTGTTTCTGAGCTGGGCAGTAAGGGGCGTGGCCCCGCGTGGGGGCGTGGCCCTGGAATCGGCATGGCGGGTGGGGGCGTGGCCCTGGAAGGGCGTGGCTCGGGATAGGGCTGTGGGTCCCCTAGGGGCGTGGTCCCTGGAAGGGCGTGGCTCGGGATAGGGCTGTGGGTCCCCTAGGGGCGTGGTCCCTGGAAGGGCATGGCTCGGGATAGGGCTGTGGGTCCCCTAGGGGCGTGGTCCCTGGAAGGGCATGGCTCGGGATAGGGCTGTGGGTCCCCTAGGGGCGTGGTCCCTGGAAGGGCGTGGCTCGGGATAGAGGCTTGGTGCTTGGAGGGGCGTGGCTCCGGACAGGGGCGTGGCTCTGGGGGAAGCCCTTACTCGGCAGCATCCTGGATTTCATCTCTCATACCAGAAAAAAAGAGCCACAGCGATGCCCACTGAACCCCCTCCCTGTGGGCAGTTTTCTGGGGGGCCGGGGGGCCTGCGCCCGTCCACTTCCTCCCAACACCATGCTGGCTATGGAAACGCAGGTGAGAAGAATCAGGCCCGAGCAGCCCCTCGCCCTTCCTGCCCCCCCGGATTTGGCCCAGGGAGTGGTGGGCTGCTGCGGCTCCGGTGGCCTCACGTTCGGCGGGACCTGTCGGCACGCAGGGCGGAGTGCATCCGTTCCACGCAGCTTCCCTGGTCCTTGGGGGACTGGCCTTTCAGAAATCCTAGCATCTTCGCTGTTACTGTAACAGTATTCCCGAAGCAAGGGGACCTCATGAAGAAAAGGGGGTTATTTAGATCCCACATCCGGAGCACGGCACTGAGCACGTCTAGCTTTAATAGTAATCTCCCATCTCCAATGAATCACCAAAAAGCCCAAAGTGGAGCTGTGGCTCAAGTGGTAGAGCACCAGTCTTCACCCAAAAAGCTCAGGGATAGCAAGAAGGACCCGCACAAAGGAAAAAACATTAAGGTCTGGGACGGGGCTCACCAGCAGGGCTGCGGGCCCAGGGTTAAGGGCGTGGCTCAGCCTCTTGAGTAGCTGGGATTACAGGTATGAGCCACCGACACCTGGTTCATTGACACTTTTTCTTCCTCCCTGAGTGTGGGAGGTTTCCCAGGAAACTTTGGCTTTTGTATGAGACCCTGTGTCCGACTTTGTCTTGCAAACAACCCCTAAATCCCTAGGATACTTCTGTTGTCAGGGCGCTGATGTGTCTCTCTGCAGTGAGTTATTTGTTTGGGGAGGAGGGCAGAACATTCTAGCCTCGAATCTTCTGTGCTTCAGCCTCCACATTGTATCAGGGAATGCCACCACTTGTGACTCTTACCCTCCATCCCCCAATACGTGCACCAACACCGCTTTGATAGGTGTTTTCCATTGATGGGTGGATGGATGGATTTTTGGTGTTGGGGATGGACCCCAGGACCTTTGCACATTGTAACCATAAAACCCACTGCTCAGCTACACACTCCCAAACACGTGGTGCTGGTTATTCTCGGTTGTATGCGAGCTGTGTGACCTTGGGTAAGTTACTCACCCTCCCTGTGTCGCCTTCTCCATATAGAAGGGAGGAACCCCCCTGCCATGGATTTTATGGGGTTATTCGGAGGATGAGGAAATAAAATACCCCAACAGTGCCTGGCAGGGATCTGGGGGTTTTACGACTGTCATAATAATTTTTCTCCTCTTCAGACTTTTATCTTTTGCAAGTCCCCAGGCAGGAGAGCAGCTGGTTGATTATGGGGGTCTCCCTCGGTGGCTTTGCCTGGCTTCGGAAGGCCGTGCTGTCCCCCACTTCTGGCCTAGGTTGCAAGTCCCTCTCTCCCCGTTTCTTTGCCCCCCCTTACCCCCTGCCTCGTAGGACAGCTTTCTAGCAATTTTGTCCTTTTTTTTTTTATTTTTTTAAGAGATTGACTGCAATTTCTATAATAACATCACATTAGCCAGAAATTAATGTGCTCATTAAGATAGCAATTAGGCACATTAGAGCCGCAATAAAAGAAAAGCTTATGAAATAATTGCTGGTTCCTAAATGCCTTTAATTTAGTATTTTATATTGTGCCGTGTTATTAATTTTTTTCCCTCGGCAGAAGATAATAAGAGAACTGTTTGAATTGTGGGGAGGTTTAAAAAAATTACGGTTTAAAAAAAGGAATTTTAAAAGGAAAGCAAACCTAGCACCTATGTAAAGGGCTGTTCCCTTCTGCGCCTGCCCCCTGCGCCTGTCTCCGCTGCCCGCAGCGGTGGGCGGGGGTGGCCCGTTCCACGGTTTCCTCCTCAATAGCAAATACCTGTGTGCGTGTGTATTGGCCATGGGCACCAGCTCCTGAATTCAGACCTCTCCAGCCGCCTGGCACAGGGGCCCAGGCCTGCTGCCCCGCTACTTAGGAGGTGGAGATTGGGAGGATCGTGGTTCCAAGCCAGCCCAGTCCATTTCAATAAATAAACTCAGCTCGGTGGTTCACCTCTGTAATCCCAGCTATTCAGGAGGTTGGAGTTGGAGGTAGGAGGATCTACAGAATGGTGGAGAGTTTTCTAGAACGCAGGCCCAGGAAGGAGTCCAGGGAGCCCCTGGGGCACAGCGATCCCTTCTACAGCCTCCGGGATTTGAACCCATGCTCTCACAGGGGGCCAAATTCTAGGGGAGAGGAGGCGGAGCCTAATCCCCCCATATGTGGGAGGGGCTACTGGCCTGCTTCGGCCAATGGGGTTGTAGCAGAAAAGTCTGACTGTTGTGACGTGACCCTGCTCAATGAGAAGCCAGGAACCGGCCTGGCTCCAGGGCCTGCTGAGCTCCCAGCCACGCCCAGTGCCCCCCCACCGAGCATGCGCGGAACTCTCCAGTCTACAGATAGGAAGGGAGCGGGATTTTCGGATAAGTGACCTTTGAGCCCGGCGCCCGCAGCTCCCGCCTGTCATCCTGCTACTCAGGAGCCTGAGTTCTGAGCACCACGGTTCGAAGCCAGCCAGGGCAGGAAAGTCTGAGCCTCTTATCTCCAGCCAACCACCAAAAAGCTGGCAGTGGAGCTGCGGCTCAAGTGGTAGAGCACCACCTTGAGTGAAAAAGCTCAGGGAGGCGCCCAGGCCCGAGTCCCAGCCCAGGACACACGCACGCGCACACGCACGTGCACGCACATGCACACACACGCACGCACACATGCATACTGCCACACGCGCGCACACACACGGACACACACATGCGCACGCACACTGACACACGCACGCGCACGCACATGCACACTGACACACGCACGTGCGCGCACACACAACACTCACGCACGCGCATACACGCACAGACACATGTGCGCGCACACACGCGCACACGCAACACATATGCGCGCACGCGCGCACGCACACACACAACACACTCTCACGCATGCGCACACACAACACACGCACGCACACACGCACACACACAACACGCGCACGCACACACGCGCAGGCACACAACACACGCACGCACACACGCGCACGCACACACGCGCAGGCACACACAACACACTCGCGCGCGCACACATGCACACGCACGCGCGCACACACGCACACATGCACATGCACGCGCACACATGCACACGCACGCGCGCACACACGCACACTCCCGCACACATACACACTCTGGTTTCCCAGCCTCAAGATCCTCTGAGATACCTCACAACTTCTCCTTGTCCCCAAACCTATTGTTCACTCCAGCTAGCCTTGGCCCTTCTAGAAGCTTCTCCAGCTGAAGGACCTCTAGCTAATGTGGCTGAAAAACCCAATGTCCCCAGACAAAGCTTTCCTCTCTCTTCTGCACTGGGGCCTGAACCAGGGCGAAAAATCATGCGTGGGAAGAATCCCGGAGTCGCTGTGCGCTAAGGCGAAGGTGACGAGTCCACGAGGCGCCTGGCAGCAAGCGTGAAACAGGCCGCATCCACCCTGACCCATCCTTCCCGCGCCCGGGCGCAGAAGGGGTGGACGGGAACTGGCTCCCCACCAGGCTATGGAGCCCTTGCATTTGGGGGTCACCAGCGGGGAGCTGCAGAGAGCGACACCCTCCCCTGGTCACAGGAAGAAGCCCAGAAGCAGGAAGCCGGCATGGGGGGGTCACAGGGCCTCTTCTCATCCCCAGTCCCAGAGAAAGCCAGTGCGGGCTGACTTCTTGGTTACCATGGCGACTGCGGGAAAGAGTTGGGGAGGGGGAGACACCCCGGGGACAGAAAGAAGCAATGTGTTCTCAGCTTTGGGAGCTGGCTCTAGAAAGCAGTTTCTTTGGGGGAAGACAAAGCTGGGGGGCAAAGGGCCAGACTGGAGGAGGCACCCCTGAGCTTCGAGGGGGGAGCGGAGGGGAGGCTCCGATTGTGAGACCTCTGGTTAGTAGGCCAGGATGGGGAGGACCTAAGTGGGGCCTCTATTGAGCTCTGTGTGTGTGTGTGTGTGTGTGTGTGTGCGCGCACACGCACGCGCGTGCCAGACCTGGGCCTTGAACTCAGGACCTGGACATTTGCTGGGCCTGATCTTATTATTTTTGCTCAAAGCCAGTGGTCGACCACTTGAACCACAGCTCCATTTGCAGCTTTTTGCCAGTTCATTGTAGATAAGAGTCCCAGACTTTCCTACCTGGGCTGGCTTCGAACTGAGATCCTCAGATCTCAGCCTCCTGAGCAGCTGGGATTACAGGTGTGACCACCCACACTGGCTCTCTCTCTCTCTCTCTCTCTCTCTCTCTCCTACCTCAGGACTAGGCACAGGCCGGACCCCGACCCGTGTCCCTCTGTCTCCAGCGGGCCTGTGCTCTGTCCCCCTCCCCACCCCCACTGTGTGTGGTTAGCACAGATATAAACCCCTTCCTCCCAAATTCCAGAGGTACGGTGTATTGGCAGCTGAGGGCTTTTCTGTTTTCTTTCTTCTTCTTCTCCCTTTTTTTTTTTTTTTAATCTGTTAATAAAACGCAAGTGAATCAAATCCGCTCCGAGGGAGAAAGCGCCGAGGCAGGGCAGGGGCCTGGTGTTTGCAGAAGTTAGAAATTTAATAAGAAGGGAAAATAAAAATAGACACTGCTGGGGAGAGAGGGCTGAGAGGAGCTGAGCCGAGGGGGGCTGCAGAAGGGCACCTCACAGTGCCATGGGGGCAGGAGGGGCATTGTAGGGGGTTAAAGGGCCCGCATCTCTCCCTGTGGCTGACCTCCGACCCCGACTGTAGAAGCCCAGCCCTTCCTCCAACGCAAGAGCCGCTGTGCAGGCAGCTCACTGGACAAGTGTGTTGGATAAAGTTACTTAGGGGTGCAATGCACTGACCTTATCTGTACCTCTTGCCACACCTGGGATGTCTTCCTAGAAGAAAGGCTATCTTTGAAAGGTCCACATTTCAAGAGTGGGAAGAACTATCAGAGATAGTGAGATAAAACATGGTCCGATGAAATGGTATCGGACCATGAAAAGGGGTGCAGCGCCCGGGGCCGGTGCTCACGCCTGACATCCTAGCTACTCAGGAGGCTGAGATCTGAGGATCGAGGTTCAAAGCCAGCCCAGGCAAGAATGTATATGAGTCTTTTCTTTTCTTTCTTTCTTTCTTTTTTTTTTTTGGTTGGTCATGCATAGGGCTTGAACTCTGGGCCTGGGCGCTGTCCCTCAGCTCTTCAGCTCAAGGTGAGCGCTCTACCATTGAGCCACAGCCCAACTTCCTTTTTTCTGGTGGTTCATTGGAGATCAGAGTCTCACAGACTTTCCCACCCAGCTGGCTTCAAACTAATCCTCAGATCTCAGCCTCCTGAGATGACAGGTGTGAACCACTGGCGCCCAACTTATCTAATGAACCACCAGGAAACCGGAAGTGGTAGAGCGATCGCCTGGAGCAGAAGAGCTGAGGGACAGCGCCCAGGCCCAGAGTTCAAGCCCCAGTACCAGCGCATGTGCGCACACGCACACCAACTTAGAGAAGACAGCTGTGATTTGCCACAGTTAAACCAACCATCCAACCCCAACAAAGCCAAAATTCGTGGTATCTAGCGAGTATCTCAGATACTAGCTCACTGCAGCTGGCAAAAAACCCCACAAATACTCTTTTCTCCTATTCATAGGTGGGAAACTGAGGCATGGAGGCGATCATTCCAGAGCTGGATCAAAAGACCTGTGGGTTCCTCGAAGGACGCCCCCCCCTCCACACACACACAGGGGTTCGCAGGCCTGTGCGCATGCGCCCAGCTCCCCCACCGCAAGGCCTCAGAGAGCGGGGGGGGGGGGGGGGGGGTCCGCACTGGCCGTGATGGATGCTTTAATATCGCAGCCCCCGGGCCTCCTCGCCCACGCCGCGGCGGGCGGCCCGCTGAGAGGCGGAGATGGGTGATTCCAAAAAGAGAAGGGAAGTCCCACTGAGAGATGGGCAGGGGGTGGGGCTGGGTAGGAGGCAGGCGCGGCCCTGAGCCTGCTGGGGCGTCTGGTGGCTGGCAGCCCCAGCTTCGGACCCCGGCTGAGGCTGAAGAGGTGATGGACCTGGGGGGAGGGGCTGTGCCCTCCCTGGCACAACTTGGGGGAGCAGGAGCCAGAGGGGGCCTGGCCCAGGGGTCCAGCACCCGAGGCGCCCACGGCCCAGGCTCCAGGCCTTTCCGTGCAGACATTCCTTTGGCAGGGCGGGCATTGGAACCCAGAGTTTCCAGCCTGCTGGGTAGGGACTGTTCCATGGAGCCACGCCCCGCAGCAGACCACGCCCTACACGTGGCCACGCCCCCATCCCAGGGCCGGCACCACGCCCCCCCACTGAGCCACGCCTCAGAGTCACGCCCCACAAGGCCCAGCCTCTGCCCTTGAGCCACGCCCCTACAGCCCAGGCCTATTCAACCCCCTCCCCTTAAGTAAAGCCACGCCCACCACAGGGCCATCCAACCACATTACCAGGCCTCCAGTACCCAGTTATCGCTAAGCCCCGCCTCCAAGCCACGCCCACAGGCCTGAGTCACACCCTGGACCTGAAGCCACGCCCTTTAACGCCGAGTCACACCCCCAACACTGAGCCACGCCCCCAACACTGAGCCACGCCCCTAGCCTTTCTCACCATCTCTGGCCCAGTTTCTCTCTCCTTCTCTCCCTTTTCTTCTTCCCTTTTTCCTGTCTTTTTCTTCCTCCTTGGTGCTGGGGCTGGTGGCGCCGTCCCTGAGTTTTTGTGCTCAAGGTCAGCACTCGGACCTTTGAGCCGCAGAGCCACGTCTGCCTTTGGCAGATATGATTCATCCCAGCTACTCAGGAGGCTGAGATCTGAGGATCGCGGTTCAAAGCCAGCCCGGGCAGGAAAGTCCTTGAGACTCATCTCCAATGAACCACCAGCAAACCAGAAGTGGCGCTGTGGCTCAAGTGCTAGGGTGCTCGCCTTGAGCTGAGGGGCAGCGCCCGGGCCCAGAGTTCAAGCCCCACGACCACCCAAAACACAAAACAAAAGTTTCACAGACTTTCCTGCCCAGGATGGCTTCGAACCATGATCCTCAGATCTCAGCCTCCTGAGTAGCTAGGATTCGGGGAGTGAGCCCCACCCACACCCCAGGCACTTGGCTTCCTTCATCAGTACTGGAAGATTCCATGAAGTGGTACACGAAAAGCAATCAGCCTGTGCCCCCAACAGCAGGTGCGCACTGAAAGTTCAGCATTCCCACTCACGCACACACTCCCTGGGTTTTTGAGGGAAAATAAATGCCCTTGGTCTCTGACTTCTCGGCTGAGAAGCAAAGGCTGTTGCCCAGAGGGGTGGAGAAGCCGGGCTGTGGCTCTGGACTGGGGACATTTCTGCCCCGGTCCTCGGATGCCCATTTCTGGGGTTTGAGGCTGGATTCACATCGGTGGGGGAGGCTGGGGGGTGGAGGAAAGTCAAGTTGGGGCCCCTCAAGAGCCCGAGTGCTATTCGGGGATCTCCTGGGGGTTCAGGTTCTTCTCCCTAGGTGTCTAGATCTCTTTGGCTGGCAGAGCCGCCCAGCTGCCACACCCTGCCCGGGCCCCAAGCTCTGGGCTGGCATGGCCGCTCCACAGCCCCAGCCCCGAGGCAGGCCTGGGCCCTGCACCTGCTGCCTCCGAAACGGTTAAAAATCTCCACTCCGCCCAGGCAATCTGGCTAAGCCGGTGTCGGCCGAAAGGGAGAGGCCAGAGAGTGCGCAAATGAGGCAAATTGCTCACAATCGGATTTTGACTGTTTTATCTGGGAGCCACAGGAGAGGAGAGGAGGCAGTCATTTCTGCCAGAACCTTCTCGAATGGCTCAAGTTGCAGGCGAGTGAGTGATGTGAAGCAGAGAGAGTGAGAGGAGAGGAGAGGGAAAGGGAGAAGGAAGGCAGGGAGGAGGGTCAGCGGAGGCCAAAGTGATTGCAGAGGCCAAGGTGATTGGGAAGGAGGAAAAGAATCTGTGTGTGTGCGTGCGTGCGTGCGTGTGTGTGTGTGCATGTGTGTGTGTGTGTGTGTGCAGAATGCAGGGTATCTGCAGAACCTCGTAGACCACAAGGGCCAATTTTGCTGTACACCAAAAACATCTTCCTAAAACCAGAGAAGCGTGCGTGAGGAGTATGAACATTTATTGAGCACCTACTATACAACAGGCAGGTGCTGCTTGTGTTCATCTAGTGGACGGAGACCGGGCTGAAAACAAGACAGAGCACACCACCAGCACCACCAGCATAAACCTGACCAATCTGGCTTGGTTTGAAGCCAGCCCAGGCAGGAAAATGGGGAGATTCTTATCCCCAATTAACCACCAAAAAGCAGAAAGTGGAATCGTGGCTCAAGTGGTAGAGCGTTAACCCTGGGGGATGGGGGCGGGGTAGCTCTGGGATAGCATCCAGGCCTTGAGTTCAAGCCCAAGGACCAGTGGAATGCTGTGGAAACTTCTGAGAGGACCAAGGTTTCAAAGTGCCAAGCCACACATCTCTTCAGGCTTTTCAACTCTCATTGCCCTGAAAAATGACCACAGAAGCTATGTGAGCACAGGGCTGTGTCTGTGTGCCAATAAAACTTTATTCACAAGTGGCCATTGTGTCTGTGCCCAGAAGACTTTATTTACAACAGCATGTGAGCCATATCTGTGTGTCAATAAAACTTTATTCACAACAGCAAGTGGCCCACATTTATGTACCAATAGAACTCTCATTACAATTGCCAATAAAATGTTGCAACAGCAACTCCCCCCCCCCCAAGATTCTTCCCCATGAGGCCCATTCTGGGTTTTTCTCTCTGTATGTGGTGTCCAGTGTGGGGACATTGCCCTGCCTGATCTGTGTGTCTCCCTTACACCTCACAATGTCATCATAGTGGTTTAGGGACCAACCACACATCTAGCGTTTCCGAAATGCCTGCCTCAGAGTTGCTCTCAATGCACTGAACACAAGAGAATGGAAACGGCATGTGCAAAGGTCCTGGGGCAGAAGAGGCTGGCTGGTGCCTTTGAAGCTGAAGCTAAAGACCCAGTGGTGTGAAGGCCATAGGGAGGGAAATGCTGAGGTTAATGCAGAGAACAGCCCCAATAGGGACCTGGATCAGAAGGGCTGATGTGCGTGGCTCACACCTGTAATCTCAGCATCTCGGGCAGTTCTGTTCAGAGGATCACAGTGTGAAGCCACCCTGGGCAGGAAAATGCATCAGACTCTTCTCGCCAACTCACCAGCAAAAGGCCAGAAGTGGCGCTGTGTCTCAAGTGGTAGAGCGCTCGCCTTGAGCTCAAGAGCTGAGGGACAGCACCCAGGCCCTGAGTTCAAGTCCTGCACCTGGGTCTGAGGCAAAGCCAGACTTTTCCTGTCCTCTCCTCCTGGCATCCACATTCCCGTAGAGCCGGAAGTTAATAAACTCATCACCTACTAAGGGAAAAACATGTGTGCAAAGGCTTAATTACAGCAGAAAATTGGTGCAATTGGTATTTAATGGAGAGCGAGTGTGACGTTAACTGGTCAGGGCACGGAGCAGGCTGGAGCAGGCTGGTGCGCTGCGGGGTGCAAGCCCCAGAGTCCCTGGGCTCAGAGGGCTGGGAGATCGGCTCTCTGCTGAGTATGAGGGAGACACCCCAGAGACCCCTGGAAATGAGGCCGGGCGGGCACCTGGAAGCCGGAATGTGAGCTGAGGGCTCTCTGCGGACAGAAGCCCTGATCTCTGTGGGGCTTCTGGAAGTTTCTCCCTTGGTATCAAAAGACTGAAGCCTAAAGCCAGATGCTGGTGGCTCACGCCTGACATCCTCGCACTACTCAGGAGGCTGAGATCTGGGGATTGCAGTTCAAAGCCAGCCCAGGCAGGAAAGTCCTTGAGACTCTGATCCCCATGAACCACCAGAAAAACGGAAGTGGCGCTGTGGCTCAAGCTGTAGAGTGCTCGCCTTGAGCTGAAGAGCTGAGGGACAGCGCCCAGGCCCAGAGTTCAAGACCCAGGGCTGAGAAAAAATAAAAAATTAAAATTAAAAATTAATTAGTGAATTAATAAAAGATGGGAACCCAGGCCTTGCAGGAATCAGGGAACGAAAGGGGGACCAGGGAACGGGGTTGGCCAGCCTGGAGCCTAATTCCCAGGCAGAGCCAGGCTTCCAGCAGCTTCTGCAGGGGCAAAGCAGCCTCCCCCCTCACCACCCCCACCATGGCCTGGGGGAGAAACAGGTGAGGAAGGAAGGCAATCTGCCCTTCGAGGGGTGTCCTGGGGTGATGGGGTGCAGGCATTTCCACCATCCCTTCCCCCCAAAAGAAGAGCTCACTCTGTTTCCCAGCCCTGCAGCTAGCTAAACCTGCCCCGGGGCTTTCCTACCCGAGCGGGAGCCGGCAGGAAAGGAGAATTAAGGAGGATTTAGAGACCCACCTGCCAGCCGGGGAAGGAGATGAGAGCGATCTACCTTGGGCTGGGCCCTGAGCCCCTGCGGGGGCTCCTAAACCCCGAGACCTAGAGAGGTAATTAACAGGCGTCCTGGGGTGAGGCTAGCTGGGGGGGGGTTACCTTTGGGGCTGGGCTGAAGGAGACCTGGCTAAAAGTGTGCCCCCCCTTCCCTCACCTACTCCCCCACTCCAGGCTACTCCCTCCCCCAGCGACTCCCTCCCACCTCAGCTACCCCCCCACCTGCCCCAGCCACCCCTCCCCCACACCTCAGCTACTCCCTCCTGTCCCAGCTACTCCCCCACCCCACCCCCTCCCCGGCGCACGCCGGGAGTCACTGCAACGCTGGCTCACTACAGGCAGACCTGTATAAAGCCACACAGGGCTCCCCCCTGCTCCAGCCATAATGGTCTTCCTTTCCTTTCTTTCCCTCCCTTCCTTCATCCTCCTTTCCCACCCACCGCCTCTCTCTTCCTTCCTTCTTTTCTTGTTTTTGTGTCGGTCGTGGGGCTTGAACTCTGGGCCTGGGTGCTGTCCCTCAGCTCTTCAGCTCCAGGCCGGCGCTCTACCACTTGAGCCACAGCACCATGTGCTTATGTGGTGCTGAGGAATCGAACCCAGGGCCTCACGCATGCAAGGCAAGCGCTCTACCACTGAGCCACCTTCCCAGCCCCTCTTTCCTTCCTTTTTTCTTCCTTTGTGTGTATTCTGGGGTTTGAACTCTTAGCTCCACTTCCAGCTTTTTTTGGGTGGTTTTCTCTGGGCTGGCTTCAAACCATGATCCTCAGATCTCAGCCTCCTCAGGAGCTAGGATGACAGGTGTGTACCTGTATCCTGTACCCCCATTTTCAGAGCTTGGGGGGTGGGCAGCCATCAAGGCAGTTAAGGCCCCTGGAGCAACCCTCCAGCATGGGGAGTGCACCTCAATTTCCTGAGAGTCCTGAGCTCCATAGGAACCCCAGGGAGCCCCGAAAGCCACCGACTGGGTAAAGCCCCGCCGCAGCTGCAGGAATCACTTAATCCCGTGAAACAAACCACGCAGATCTCAGGGTTTAACACAGCAAGCTAAGGCACTGCTTCTGGAAGTCGGGGTGCAGCCAAGCCAGGCAGCTCCCCAGGACCTCAGCCCTCTGTCTCAGTCTTTGAAGACACCGTTGCATTATTGATAGCACAGGAGGGCTGTGCCAGGGAGCGGGCACAATGTGCCAGCTGGGTTCCAAAGTAGGGGGGGGGAGCCAGACCTGCCTGTAACCCCAGCACTCAGGAGGAGGCGTGAGGACCCGGGAGCATCAGCCCGGCCTGGGCCACACAGCCCAGACCCTGTCTCAAAATTTGGGGTGGGCAAAATGTTCTACCACTTGAAGCACACCTTCAGCGCTTTTGTATTTGCTTGCATTTCATGTAGGGTCTCACTCACCTGGCCCAGGCCAACCTCAAATCCCAGTACTCCTACCTTGGCCTCCTGAATGGCTGGTATTACAGGTGGGAACTACCATATCCCCAGAGGCTCCTTTTTTGAACAGACAGATCTTAGGTTTCAGCTTAGGGTCCAATAGTCCCACATCCTTGCAACACTAAGTATGACCCTTATCTTCCATGTTAGCCCCTTCCGGGGTTTCACTGCGTATCCGATTGTGGGTTTGAGGGGACCTCTATTTCTTCTTTTGCGTTTTTCAGAAGATAGTGATAGTGGCCATCTTTCCGTGTGTGTGCTGGCTGGTTAGAGAACCTCTCTCAAACCATCAGACTCTTCTTATCATTCTCTAAATTTAGTGGCGTCTCTCACTGATTTGTGGGAGCTCTTTGTATATTGTGAATATCCATCTTTTTGTCAGATATCTGTGCTGCGAACTCTCTCCCACCGGGGGCAAGTTTCCGCTTCCAAATTTTCGCCCCTGGTCCAGAGCTGGTGGCAGCTACAGCCCCATCCCAATGCATAGGCCAGCGCCGCGCATGGCCAGGGACTTCCCACTGATTGTATTTTTAACAAGACTGCAGGCCGGGCGCTGTGGCTCACTCCTGTACCCTGGCTACTCAGGAGGCCCCGCTCCTCACCCAGTTCAAAGCCAGCCCAGGTGGCAAAGTGAGATGCTTATCTCCCATTAATCCACAGAAAGCTGGAACTGGTGCTGTGGCTCCAACTGGTGGCGCGCTCGCCTGGGGCAGAGGAGTCAGGGTCAGTGCCTAGGCCCCGAGTTCAAGCCCCACGACCCACCAGAGAAACAGCAAAATGAAGCCAAAAGGCAGAGCCACCGGCCTGTGAGGTCGGCGCGGCTCCGGCCTGTCAGCCCCAGGCAGCCTGGGATGGGGGCTGCGGCTCCAGCGCTGGGGCCAGGGGTCAGCGCCAGGCCCAGAGTTCGAGCCCCGGTGCAGTGTGCACGCGCGTGCGCGCGCACACTCACCCACCACGGCAGGTGGAGCAGCGGGCACGCCCAGGGTTCTTTCTGAAGAATGTTCTGGAAGGGGCTCAGAGAGGCAGTGCGGGGCCGCAGGGGCTGGGCGCGTGGGGGGGAGGGAGCGAGCGCCGCTGCTGTCCCCGCGTTTCCGTGCGTGTCACCCCCTCCCCCACGCGCTGGGCCCCCTCGGGCTGGGCGGGGGGGGGGGTCCCCGGGACGGGGGGGGCGGGGTCCCCTCGGGCTGGGCGGGGGGGGGGGTCCCCGGGACGCTGGGGGTCACCTGCCCAGGTGTGCGGCATCCGGGACGATGGAGGGCGGGAGGGTCCCGCACTCCGGGGGTTCCGCCCCCCTCCGCGTCGGGCGCATGCGCGAGCCCCCCCCACCCCCCGCGCGCGGAGGGGGCGCGGGAGCCGGAGCGGATCCCGGGGTCTGCAGCGGGAAGATGGCGCCGGCCGGAGGGAGGGGAGGGGGAGGGGGAGAGGAGGGGGGAGGGGGAGGGGAGGGAGGGGGAGGGAGGGGGAGGGGAGGGAGGGGGAGGGGAGATGGGGCCGCGGGCCCGGCCGGAGCGCGGGGAGCGCAGCGGAGGGAGGAGGGGGGCAGGGAGAAGACGGGGTGCGGGGGGTGCGGGGGGTGCTGGCGGCGCCCCCGCCCTTCCTCCCCGCCTCCGCTCCCCCCCGCCCCCCTCATCCCAGCCGATTGGAGCCCCCCCCTCCCCCCCCCCCCGCGGATCCCGGGTGCCAGACGGCGAGGCCGCGCCGCCGCCATCTGCCTCCCGCCGCAGCCGCGTCCGCTCGCAGCCGCCGCGCCGACCGCGGGCCCCGGCGGAGGAGGGCGGTCTCCAGAGAGAAACTGAGGCACGGGCCCGCCCCCCCCCCCGCAGCCTCAGTCCCCCCCCGCAGCCTCAGCCCCCCCCCCGCCCCGCAGCCTCAGCCCCCCCCCCCCGCCCCGCAGCCTCAGCCCCCCCCCCGCCCCGCAGCCTCAGCCCCCCCCCCCGCCCCGCAGCCTCAGCCCCCCCCGCCCCGCAGCCTCAGCCCCCCCCCGCAGCCTCAGTCCCCCCCGCAGCCTCATCCCCCCCCCGCCCCGCAGCCTCAGCCCCCCCCGCCCCGCAGCCTCAGCCCCCCCCCGCAGCCTCAGCCCCCCCCCCGCCCCGCAGCCTCAGCCCCCCCCCCCGCCCCGCAGCCTCAGCCCCCCCCGCCCCGCAGCCTCAGCCCCCCCCCCCGCAGCCTCAGCCCCCCCCGCAGCCTCAGTCCCCCCCGCCCCGCAGCCTCAGTCCCCCCCCCCCGCCCCGCGCCGCGGCCGCCCGGGGTTCGCGGGGAGCGTTTCAAGGCCCCCCGCCCGACCTCCCCGCGCCCCGCCGAGGCCGCGACGCCGGGAAATGGCTTTAAATTAGGGAAAACGCGCCGGGCCGCCGGGCCTTTGGTCTCGGAGCGGGGCCGGCTCCCCCCCCCCCCCCCCCCGGCCGCGTTTGAAGGCCCGCCGCGGCTCGGCCGGCCAGCGCGCCCGCGGCCGGACCCCCGCCGCGCCAGCCGGAATTAGGACGCCCCCCCCCCCAGATCCCCCCAGGCCTGCGCAGGCCCGAGGCGCGGGTCGGGCCCCGAGGCCGCCGGGCGGTGGCGGGAATTCCAGCAACCACGGCGCCGCCCCAGAACCTCAGCTCCGGGAAAGCGGCGTGGGGGGCCCTGGCCTGGCCTCCTCTGCCCCCCTCCTCCAGGCAGCCCGCCTGGATTTGCTCCCCAGGGTTGCTGCTTCCTCCCTTCCCCTGGGGGTTGGGTCACCAGCTCAGGTTGAGGATCAGCCTCCACTACTCGCAGTCGAGGTGTTCAGAGCCTCAGTTTCCCCAGCCATCACTGGGCAATCATTATCAAAGTGGGGCCGGGCTCACGCCTGTCATCCTAACTACTCAGGAGGCTGAGATGTGAGGATCGCAGTTCCAAGACAACATCGGGCAGAAAAGTCCCCCCTACTCCATCCCCCCCATCTCCAATTAACCACTCAAAAACCGGAAGTATGGCTCACTGGCAGAGTGCCAGCCTTTAGCACAAAGAGGCTCAGGGACAGCGCCCAGGCCCTGAGCTTGAGCCCCACAACCGCCTCCCCCCCAAAAAAAGGTGTCATGTGGTACAGAAAGGGGGTCTGAGGTATAAAGAAGGCGGGACAGTCCCTAGGCCCCTGTCAAGTCTGGTATTTCCCAGTGGCTACGCCCCCTGGTGGCCACAATCCACTCTTCCTCTCTTTCTGGGCACTGTACACAAAGTTCACTATCTCAGAGCATGAAAATGGAGGTTCGAATCCAGCCCAGGCAGGAAAATCCATGAGACTCTTATCTCCAATGAACCACCGAAAAGCCAGAAGAGATGTGGGCCAAGTGGTAGAATATCAGCCTTGAGCATAAAAACTCAGGGACAGCATGCAGGCCCTGAGTTCAAGTCCTAGGCACAACAACAAAAACCAATCAGGGGCTGGGAAGGTGGCTCAGTGGTAGAGCGCTTGCCTTGCATGCGTGAGGCCCTGGGTTCAATTCCTCAGCACCACATAAGCAGAAAAAAAGCCAGAAGTGGCGCTGTGGCTCAAGTGGTAGAGCACTCGCCTTGAGCTGAAGAGCTGAGGGACAGCACCCAGGCCCAGAGTTCAGGCCCCATAACCGACAAAAAAAACAAGAAAAAACAACCAATCAGTTGATCAATCAAAATAAATCATAAATCAAAATAAATCATAAATGAAAGAGTCTGAGCGAGACATCAGCATATAGACCTGTACCCATCGCCAGTGGCCGGCACGGGTCCAGCCATGTGTGGCACTGGGTTCCAACCTCAGCCAGCACCAAGAGGGCAACCAGCCAAACACAAAGGCCAGGGACTAGGAAGGTGGCTCAGTGGTAGAGTGCTTGCCTCGCATGCATAAAGCCCTGAGTTCGATTCCCCAGCACCACATACACAGAAAAAGCCAGAAGTGGCACTTTGGTGCAAGTGGTAAAGTGCTAGCCTTGAGCAAAAGAAGCTCAGGGACAGTGTCCAGGCCCTGAGTTCAAGCCCCAGGACTGACACACTGACACACACACACACACACACACACACACACACACACACACACACAGGATTTGAGCATACCTTCTGCTTTCATCCCCAGCTCTCAGGTCCTGAGCGATTAATGTCTGGATGTGTGTTCACCACCCGACCTGCAGATGTACAGAGAGACCCAGAATGGACAAAGATAGGGTGTCCAGCCTGACACCTCAAAAAGGGGGACTCAGGATGTTTGGGGGGGGGGGGGGAGGAAATCTGCAGGCAACAGCCAGGAGGGGCAGGGTCAGAAGCCTGACTCCTCCTCCACCTCCCTTGCTCTTGGAAAAGTGCTGGGGTCACTGAGACCCAAGCAGATATCCAGGGGGTGGCCAGAGGGGGGACACGCGCTCTCCCGCACAGCCCAGCGTCTGTATCTGCCCCACAGGAAGCTACATGCAGCCACCAGGTCACAAGGGATCTTGGGGGGACCCCTCACCCCTTGCCACAGCCCAGGGCATCAGGAAATGGCCTTTATATCCTTGGCCAGCTGATCTCCCGCGGCATCGCCCTAGCGTTCCAAGAGAAAGAGACAGAAATATGCTGAGATGGATGGAGGCACAGGCCAGCCAGGGGCTCCACCACTGGGCCACGCCCCCACCTAGAGGAGCCACGCCCCCTCCTGCAGAGCCACGCCCCATGCCAGAGCTACTTCCAAGTGCTGAGCCACGCCTTGACCATCAAAGCCACGCCCCCAGGGCTGAGCCACGCCCCTGCTCTATTGTCTGGCAGAGATGTCCTGAGGGGCTTAATTAAGCCCTGCCCTGCCCACTGGGGGTACAACCTATCTCTTCCCTGGCAAGGCTCGAGGGGAGACCCTTCTTTAGCTCCCCACATCTCTCCACCTCTCCCCTCAAGTCTGTATTCCATCCAGGTGGGAGGCCCCAGATAGAAGCTGAAAAATGGTTCGAGGGTTTAACAAGGTAGGAGTCTGAGGGAAAGAGTCCGAGGCATTTTGTTAGACTCAGCCCTGGGGCAGAGAAATGGAAGGTGTGAGTTTCCTCCAGTAGTTGTAACAAAGGATTCACCAAGTAGTTGAAAAACAATAGAAAATAAGGCTGAGGCAGGAGGATTGAGAATTCCAGGTCAGCCTGTGTTTCAGAGGAAGACTTTTTCTGTCTGTCAAAAAAAAATTGTTTTTTCAGTTATTTCCTCTGTAGTTCAAAAGGCCAAGTCAGTATTACTGCACCAAAATCACAGCTTAGGGGAAAATCCTTAGTTTCTGAAGTTTCCAGCATTCCTTGGCTTGTGGCTGCATCTCTCCAACTTCTGTCCCCATGTGAACTTTGTCCCTGTGTCTCTCTGTGTTGTTGTCATCCTTCCTCTTCTCTCATAAGGACATTAATCAATGGGTCAGGGGCACTCATCGATTAATCATGCTTGCACATAGAAATTCTTCTCCTCCTCCTTCGTCCTTCCTCCTCCTCCTCCTTCTTTTGTCGGTTGTGGGGCCTTGAACTCTGGGCCTGGGCACTGCTCCTCAGCTCTTCAGCTCAAGGCAAGCGCTCTACCATTTGAGCTACAGCATCACTTCCAGGTTTCTGGTGGTTAATTGGAGAAAATAGTCTCACGGACTGGCTGACCTGGCTTTGAACCATGATCCTTAGATCTTAGCCTCCTGAGTAGCTAGGATGACAAGTGTGAGCCACCAGCACCCAGCCACTTATAGCTTTTTGCTGGTTAGTTGAAAATAAAAATCTCACAGACTTGGCCAGGCACTGGTATCTAAGGCTTGCAGTTCAAAGCCAGCTGAGGCAGGAAAGTCCACGAAACTCATCTCCAATAAACCACCAGAAAGCTGGAAGTGGTGTTGTGGTTCAAGTGGTTGAGCGCTGGCCTTGAGCTGAAGAGCTGAGGGACAGCGCCCTGGCCCAGAGTTCAAGCCCCAAAACCAACAAAAAGAAAAAGAATCTCACAGACTTTCCTTCCTGGGCTGGCTTTGAACTGTGATCCCCAGATCTCAGCCTCCTGAGTAGCTGGGATTATAGCCCTGAGCTATGGGCACCCAGCTCCACCCCAAGTTTCTGAGGCGGGAAGAAGAGGTGTGTCACGCTATGCAGCTCAGGCTGGCTGCAAAGAGCCAGTTCTTCTTGCTTCCACTATCCAAGGGCTGGAATTAAAGGTGTGCACCACCATACCCTGCCCTACATTACATTTTAATATCACTCTCTTGGGGTAGAGCAAGGATTGGAGAGACCAAATTTAACACCTGGTACCTGGTACCTACTTAGATGCTGTACACCGTAGGTGTTCAATAAACGTACACAGGTTTTCTAATAAATCCCTCCTTCAGTTGATGGAGATGCTTGGTCCAGGAACACCTAACCAGACAGGTCACCTGGTGGCCTAGGGGGATTTCTGGAATCTTCTCTGTGGTGATAGGATTCTTTGCTGTGCATAGACCCACCTCTCTTTCTCTCTCTCTCTCTCTGTCACGCACGTGCGTGCACACACACACACACACACACAGAATAAACCCCCACCCTCCCCACTATCTCGATGGAATATTGGAATATTTTCCTCTTCCCCAGGGCAGAAAATGAACTATTATGAAAAGAACTCGGTGCGGGGCCGGGAAAGCCCATTTGCAGCTTTCTGTCGCGTCGACAGCCCTGGCTGCCGGAGGAAATGGGAGAGGGCGCGGGCTGCCAGCGCGGGGTGGAAAAGAAATCACATTCCATCACGGAAACAGATGGGAGGCTCTTCCTCCCGCTCCCCCGCCGCTGGGCCCGCCCGAGTCAGGAATCCATGGCGGCCGGGCTTGCTCTGGGGGGTGGGATGAGCGCGATGGGGGGAATCCTGCGGGCGCAGCCAACTTCCAGGGGCCCCCGCCCTCCCTCTCCGTCCTCGGGGTTACAGCGGCCCCTTTGGATCCCTTGTCCCCGACCCGGCCTGGTTTGAATTCGTATTTAATTAGTTTCTTATTGGAGAGCTGGGGATGGGACCCAGGGCCTGGGGCGTTCTGGGCATGCGCTCCACCACGCAGCCAGGCTCCCACTTGGCCTGACCCCCCCCCCCCACAGTCCCCCTCGGGGTACCTGGGCCCTGAGCTGGAAGATGGGGCCTCGTCAGCTCTGCTCAGGCCTGGAACCACCCCCCGCCCCCGGGTTTGCCCCACGTTGCCCCAGAGCCGCCACATGGAGAGACATGAACAAAGCTGGAAGTGGCGCTGTGGCTCAAGTGGTAGAGCGCTCGCCTTGAGCTGAAGAGCTGAGGGACAGCGCCCAGGCCCAGAGTTCAAGCCCCATGACCGACCACAACAAGAAAAACACGGAAATGAAGGAAGCGTCCGGGCTTTCGGCTCCTCCGCGCCCAGCCGGGAGGGAGGCGCTGCGGGCATCTGTGTCATTCATGTCGAGGGGCGCAGTCCGAACGCGCCCACCAGACACAAGCCGCATCCACAGCCAGAGCCCGGGGTTCGGATGGGGAATGCAAGCGCCACGCACGCGGCCCGGCGCTCCCAAAGAACTCAAAAAACCCTCAAAAACCAAAACACTCCTCTAACAAAACACCTTCAAGCCATCTTTTAAAATTGACAGCTCTTTTTGAAAACAACACACACACAAACAACCAGAGGTTCTTCCCCCATCTGCACCCCAAACGCATTGGCCCGCACCTGCTCCTGCATCACTTAACCAAGACACGCCCTCATCCGTGGTACCCATCCTACCCATGATGCTTTGCACGCGGGTCTCTGCCAGCATCCAGGTTCTGCCTCCATCCGTGGTACCCATCTTACCCATGATGCTTTGCGCGCGGGCCTTCTGCCAGCATCCAGGTCCCGCCTCCATCAGTGATACCAATATGTACCAGAATGCTCTCCACATGGGTCTCCAGGACCATCCAGGTCTTGCCCTCATCAATGGTACCACCCCTTTACCCATGATACATTGCACATGGACCTCTAAGATCATCCTAGACCCGCCTCATCCCCGTCTGTATACCAAACTCTCCCGCGATGCTCTGTTTTTCAGCTTCCTTACATATGGTGACTTTGGCTTATGTGAGGGTTTCTGGAATCTTTTTCTTTTTTGCTGGTCCTGGGGCTTGTACTCAGACCCTATGTACTGTCCCTGAGCTTTTTTGCTCAAGGCTGGTGCTCTACCACTTGAGCCACAGCTCTACTTCCAGTTTTTTTGGTGATTAATTGGAGATTAGAGAATCATGGACTTTCCGGCCACAGCTGACTTTGAGCCATAATCCTCAGATCTCAGCCTCCTGAGTAGCTAGGATGACAGGCGGGAGCCAATGATGCCTAGAATTTTTTTCTAGAAATTTTAACGACATACCTGTGTAGAACCATCTTGTGCCAACTTATAAACTGATATAGGAACCAAGCTCCATGGCTCACCTCTGTAATTCCAGTGGAGACTGGGAGACTGGAGCTTTGAGGTCAACCCCAGGGGAGAAAAATTAGCAACACAACATAGCAATCAAAAACCTGGGTAAAGGGCTGGGAATGTGGCTTAGTGGCAGAATGTTTGTCTAGCATGCATGAAGCCCCGGGTTCCATCCCTCAGTACCTTGTACACAGCTAAAGCTGGAAGTGGCGCTGAGGCTCAAGTGGTAGAGCGCTAGCCTTGAGCAAAAAGAAGCTCAGGGACAGTATGTAGGCCCTGAGTTCAAGCCCTAGGATTGGTGGGGGAAAAAAATCCCCATAGGTACAGTGATGTGTGCCTGTCACCCCAGCTGCAAAAGGGTCAATGGAGAATTATGATTCAGGCTAACTAAGGCAACAAACAAGAACCTACTAGAAAACTAAGCAAAAATGGGCTGAGGTGCGTGTATCTCAAGTGGTAGAGCATTTGTCCAGCAAACTGGAGTTCAAATCTCAGTACTGTGAATATAGACTCTCTTTTGCTTTGCTTGGTTTTATTTATTTATTATTTATTTATTTATTATGTAGCCCTAAGTGGCCTTTACCTCTCCAACTTTCTGCCTCAGCCTCCTTCCTGCCAGCATTACAGGCATGCACTACTGCACCTGGCTCTTAAATATACCTTAAAAAGACAAGAAACACCCTCTACAAAGCAGAGGCCACATCCCTAGCTTTCAGCAAGGACTGGCCCCCAATACTGGAGACAAAAGTTTTGCCAAGTGCCCATGTGGTACAGAGTGAAGGAAACTCAGTTCCCAGATTGCCTGGCTTGCAATCATTCTGTCTTTCCTTCTGGAATCTTCCACGTGCCCCTCTGCACTGATTTTCTTCACATCCCTACATAGCCTTCTGTCTAGGGAAGTAGGCCTGTGTATAGATTACCATCAAATCACCCAGCCAGCCCATCTGGCTCAAGTCTGGTTCAGTCAATGGGGACCCCCTCAGAGAGCGGGGCGGGGGGGTTGGAGGGAAGGGCATTATTTTGAGCTTAGTCACTGACTTTGTCTCTGTAGGCCACATATCCATCCCCAGGGAATGAAATCTTGCCAGACGAGTGAGTTCTCCTTCTTGTCCCTTAAAGACTCTGGGGTCTTAAGGCTTTCACCACCTCAAAACCCTTTATCTTCTGGGGTTCCCTAAGATTATCCACTTTTTTTGGGGGGGGTCAGTCCTGAGGCTTGAACTCAAAGCTTGAGCACTGTATTGCTAATCTTTGGTTCAAGGCTGGTGCTCTACCATTTGAGCCACAGCTCTACTACTGGATTTTTGGTGATTAACTGGAGATAAGAGTCTCAGGGGGCTGGGAAGGTGGCTCAGTGGTAAAGTGCATGCCTTGCAAGCATGAGGCCCTGAGTTCGATTCCTCAGCACCACATAAACAGAAAAAGCCGGAAGTGGCGCTGTGGTTTCAGTGGTAGAGTGCTAGCCTTGAGCTAAAGAGCTGAGGGACAGCGCCCAGGCCCAGAGTTCAGGCCCCATGACTGTCAAAAAAAAAAAAAAAGAGAGAGTCTCAGGGACTTTCCTGCCTGGACTGGCTTTGAACCATGATCCTCAGCCTCCTGAGTAGCTAGGATTAGAAGTGTGAACCACTATCCCATGGCTATTATCCACCATGGGTTTGAACTCAGGGCCTGGGCACTGTCCTAGAACAAGATTAGCACTCTACCACTTTGAACCGCAGCTCCACTCTAACATTCTGGTGGTTCATTAGTGATAAGAGTCTCATGGGCTGGCTTTGAACCATGAGCCTCAGATCTCAGCCTCCTGAGTAGCTGGACTTACTGACGTGAGCCACTGGCACCTGGCTCTTTCTCAGGGTGAAAGTATAGCTCTGTGGCAGGGGCGTGGCCCAGACATAGGGGGGTGGCTCAGCGGCAGGGCATTTGGTGACAGGAGGCGTGGCTTCATGGTAGGACACTTGCTTAGCATGCACAAGGCCCTGTGTCCTAGCTACAATATCCCCCAAACAAATATATGCATGCATATTTCCCATTGGAGCCATCTTTCTGCCAGGCCGTCACTGATAACACACCTCAGCAATCCACCTGCTGAATGGGACGATTTAGTGAATAAACAGGTGGATGTGGGAGGCGGAAGGGGCTGGATCACTGGGGAAGAATGATCACCATCTTTATCGTTATTTGCTACAGTTCTCACTCATTCAATACTCCCAATTGTTCAGCTCATTTCCACTTCTGGACCATCCAGGGGCTTTGAACATGGGGGGTCCTGTGAAAACCCCCAGAGAGCTGGGCGCTGGTATTTCACGTCTGTCATCAGGAGGCTGAGATCTGAGGATCGTGGTTCAAGGTCAGTCATGGGGCTTGAACTCTGGGCCTGGGCGCTGTCCCTCAGCTCTTCAGCTCAAGGCTAGTGCTCTACCACTTGAGCCACAGCTCCACTTCCAGTTTTGAGTGGTTTATTAGAGGTAAGAGTCTCACCAGGAGCTCAGGGACAGTGCCCAGGCCCTGAATTCAATCCCCACAGTCTATCATCTATCTGTCTGTCTGTCTGTCAGTCTATCTATCTCTTTTTTGGTATAGTGCTGCGGTTTGGACTCAGGGTTTGATGGTAGCTAGGCAGGTGCTCGACCATGTAGGCTGAGCCCCAGCCCCCTCTTCCCAGTTTCTAGGGGTTGCCATCTTGCTGTGAGGGCTGTCTTTTCTCCACGTGGTCTTTCTAATGTCTTTGCCTTTCTCTTATAAGGACGTTTATCTTTGGATTTAGGGCCCGCTATAATCCTGAATGATCTCATTGCAAAATCCTTAATTCCATCTGCAAAGGCCTTTTGTCCAAATAAGGTCAGCGCTACGATGTGAACGTAGGAGAGATCTGGCTCCTTGGTTCCCACGCTGGAATGAAGAGGTTAGTCAGGAGAGGGAGGAAGAGACTGTGGCCTCAAAGGAGATGGAAGCACCTAGCAAAGGGCTTGGAGCCCGGTGTGGCATCCCAGAACTGCAGAGGCAGAGGCAAGAGGGCCACAGGTTCCAGGCCAGCCTGGGCTACATAGGGAATTCAAGCCAGCTTGACCTACACAGGGAGACTCTGTCTGGAAAAAGACAAGGTAAGGGAAAGGGGGCGTGGCCAGGCAAGGGCGTGGCTATATGGTGGGTGTGGTTCAAGTAGGGGTGATGCCCTGGTAGACTGGCTCAGATCTCACTAGCTCTCCCTCTCCCTGCCCTCCCTCTCCTCTCTCCCTCCTCTTTCCCCTCCCCTTCCCTCTCCTCCCTCTCTCTCTGGATTAAACCCAGCATAGTGGCTTTGTCTGTACTTTCAACTTCTCAGGAGGCCTTGATAGGAAGGATAATTTTGTTGTGTTTTGTCAGTCATGGGGCTTGAACTCAGGACCTGGGCACCGTTCCTGAGCTTTTTTGCTCAAGGCTAGTCCTCTACCATTTTGAGCCACAATGCCAGTTGTAGTGGTTAATTAGATATAAGAGTCTTACAGACGTTCCTGCCCAGGCTGGCTTTGAACTTGGATCCTCAGCTCTCAGCCTCTTGACTAGCTAGGATGACAGGCAAAGTCACTAGCATATGGCTTCGGAGGATCATTTGCATCCAGGAGTTTGAATAAAACAGCCAAAAAGCTGGGCACCAGTGCCTCACACCGGAAATCCGAGCTACTTGGGAAGCTGAGAGCTGAGGATCAGGGTTCAAAGCCAGCCTAGGCAGAAAAGTGTATGAGACTCTTATCTCCAATAAACGATTCAGAAAAACAAAAAACGAAGTGGCGCTGTGGCTCAAGTGGTAGAGCGCTCGCCTTGAGCACAAAGAAGCTCAGGGACAGCGTCCAGGCCCTGAGTTCAAGCCCCAGGACTGACCAACAAAACAAAACAAGAAGCCAAAAAGCAAAAAAAAAAAAAGGAAACGGCTGAGGAAGAGCGCATGTCCCCTGCCCCCATTCCAAAGCCCTCAGCAGACAGCAGATTGACCCGCCACCATTTTGACCTTGGAAATCTCCAGAACTTGAAGCCACACATTCCTGCCACCTGTCAGCTGACCCAGCCTGGGGACCTTTGTCAAAGAAGCAGGAATATGCCAGGCGCCAGGATGTCCTTTTATTTTCTGTGTTTAAAGACAATCACAACTTGGCCAACCATAGACCCATAAGCCTCCGCCCCTCCCCCTCCAGCTTTCTGGAACCTTCTCTTTCTTTCTGTGTCGGTCTCCAGGAGATTGAGACCCTGGGCTTGCAGCCTGCCCCGGAAGCCCTCCGGCCGAGCGGATCGCCTGTCATTTCCCTCCTGTTTCCTCAACAGTTCACGCTGGCCCCTGACCTGTGGCCCATTTCTTCCCAGGGCTGACAGGTCGGGTGAAGAGGGGGTGCTCCCCGGAGCCCAGACACACTTTTCTGCCTTCAAGTTGTTTCGGCTCTCTGCTCACACATACAGCTCCTTTTCTGCCCCCTCCCTGCCTCCCTCCTTCTCTCCCTCCATTTCCAACGCCATGTCTGCCTTGTGTTCTGCATGTTCTATTCACATCACGCCTGTGATCCCACCTACACAGGAGGCTGAGATCTGCGGATCACAGTTCAAAGCCAGCCCAGTCTGGGAGGGTTGGAGGTGAAGCTGAGGCCTGAGCCACAGCGCCACTTCCAGCTTTTTCAGTGTGTGTGGTACTGGGGAATCGAACCCAGGGCCTCCTGCATGCTAGGCAGGTGCTCTGCCACTGAGCCACCTTCCCAGCCCCATGGCAAGCTTCTTCCTGTGTTTATGGATTTGCCTCTTCTGGGTATTTTGTACAAAGAGTAGGGCCAGGTTGAGAGAGGCACCTGGGCACACCTGCCGAAGGCACGCAGGCCCCCTTAGAGCTACACAGAGGCCTGAGGCCGCGGTCACTGCGCATGCGCCCGCCCCACCCCTCCGCCTCACCCCCTTTCCTGGGTTCTCAGCCACACAAATCCAGACCCCCCCCCAGCACCTCGGCCCTCCCCGACGCAGTCCAAATCTGCCCCCTCCAGGACTCCCCCCACCTGCTCACTTGTCCTCCCGGCCCCAACTTTGCTCCTTAGGCTGGGTGGCTTCCCCCTCCCCTCCCTCCGCCCCCCCTCCCCCGTCGCCTCCGTCCCACCCCTGGGGGCGGGGCAGCGCGCCCCCTGCGCACCTGGGGAGCAGGGCGGGGCCTCCACACCTGCGGCCGCAGAGCGGCGGACAGCGGCCCCTGGCGGCCGGGGCGGGAAGCGCAGCCCGGTTGGGAAGCCCCCGTCACCCCTCCCGCCCGCGGCTCCCGGATCGCGCCTCGCTGGTGGGCCCCGGGCCTTCCGGAGTGAACGGGGACCCCGCGCGCGCAGAACAGACATCTGCAGGGAGGCGGAGAAATCAAGGAAGCCAGAAACGGGGGAAGAGATACAGCTGGCTTTCAGTGCCTTTATATAAGTGAATGACTGGGCGAAGTCAATTTACCCCGTCCATTATCTGTCTGTCTCCGTCTGTCTGTTTATCTGTCTATCTATCCATCCATCCACCTACTCACCGATCTACCTAGATCGATATGTCTGTCTGTCTGTCTGTCCATCCATCCACTCACCCATCTACCTAGATGGATCGCTCTGTCTATCTATCTGTCTGTCTATCTATCATCTATCTGTGCTGCAGATGGAGTCCACAGCCCCAGGGGTGAGACAAGCAAGTCCCCTACCCCTGAGCCACATGCTGTCATACCAGCTACTCAGGAGACTGAGATCGAAGGAACATGGTTCAAGGCCAGCCTGGGCAGGAAAGCCTTGGCCCCCATGAGTGTCTTCTCTCCAATAAACACTCAAAAACCGGAAGTGGCGCTGTGGCTCGAGTGGTAGCGAGCCCGCCTTGAGCTGAAGAGCTGAGGGACAGCATTCAGGCCCAGAGTTCAAGCCCCACGGCCCACAAAAATAAAAATAAAATAAATAAAAAGATGAAGAGGTCCCAGTGACTCTTCCAGCCCCCACCTTCTGCCTCTCACCTGGATAGGAGGTGTGGAGAAGCCGACCACCTTCCTCGCTGGCCAATCCCTCTCAAGTCAATCCTGTAATCTTGTAAATTAAGGTTAAATAGCCACAGCGTAAAATTAACCACTAACTGCTTCAAAGTGGACAATGTAACGATGCTCGTAAATGCACTCAACATGCCTAGTTCTCAAATGATTTTGGGGTGGAAGGCATACTGGCATTCAACTCAGGGTTCAGGGCCTCCTGATTGCTAGGTAGGCTTAGAGTGAACACACTTTTTTGGGGGGGGAAGGTCCTGGGGCCTGAACTTGGGGTGATGACCCTCAGCTCTTCAGCTCAAGGCCAGCGTTCTACCACTTGAGCCACAGAGCCATTTCCGGCTTTTTCTGCTTCTGTGGTGCTGAAGAATCGAACCCAGAGCCTCATGTACGCAAGGCAAGCGCTCTACCACTGAGCCACCTTCCCAGCCCTGAGTGAACACACTTTAAGTTCTTTTGTTTTAGTTACTTTACAGGTGAGGTCTTGTTCTTCCCCAGGCCAGCCTAGACCTCCATCCTCGTCCTGTGTATGATCCCAGGGTGGTTGGAACTATAGGATGTACCATCGGGCCTATCTGACATTCTGGGACTTTTTTCTTGTTTTTTTTTTTTCCTTTTTGCTGGTGTTAGGACTTGAACTCGGGGCTTCAGGCTATCACTCGGCTTTTTCCCCTCAAACCTAGCACTGTGCCATTTGAGCCATAGCTCCATTTCCAGCTTTTCACTGGTTAATTGCAGATTAAAAAAAAATAAAAATCTCCTAAATTTTCTGCGTGGTATGGCTTTTGTCATCAATCCTCAGATCCCTGATTAGCTAGGATTACAGGCATGAGCCATTGGTGTTTGGCTTATTTTATTTTAAAATTAATTTATTATTATAGAGGTGATGTACAGAGGGATTACAATTATGTAAGTCAGGGCTGCTTCTTTTATGGGTTTTTTTTTTTTTTGGTTGGCCGTGGGGTTTGAACTCTGGGCCTGGGCGCTGTCCCTCAGCTCTTCAGCTCAAGGCAAGCGCTCTACCACTTGAGCTACAGGGCCACTTCCGGTTTTCTGGTGGTTTATTGGAGATAGGAGTCTCACGGTCTCTCCTGCCCAGGCTGGCTTTGAACCCCGATCCTCAGATCTCAGCCTCCTGAGTAGCTAGGATTAGAGGCATGAGCCACCAGTGCCTGGCTTCTTTTATGTTTTTTTTTTTGCCAGTCCTGGGGCTGGAACTCAGGGCCTGGGCATTGTCCCTGAGCCTCTGTGCTCATGGCTAGTTAGAGCTCTACCACTTGAGCCACAGCACTACTTGCAGCTATTTCTGTGTGTATGGTACTGAGGCTTCATGCATGTTAGGCAAGCACTCTACCACTATGGCTTATTTTATTTTATTTGTTGGTCTTGGGGTTTGAACTCTGGGCCGGGGTGCTGTCCCTCAGCTCGTCAGCATAAGGCTAGTGCTCTACCACTTGACCCACAGCACCACTTCCGGTTTTCTGGTGGTTCATTAGAAATAAGAGTCTCCCGGACTTTCCTGCCCGGGCTGGCTTGGAACTGCCGTCCTCAGATCTCAGCCTCCTGAGTAGTTAGGATGACAGTGTGAGCCACCAGTGCCTGTAGGGTTTTTCTTTTGATTAGCATACATTGCTTATTTAAAGCTGGTTTCAAGGGGCTGGGAAGGTGGCTCAGTGGTAGAGTGCTTGCCTTGCATGCCTGAGGCCCTGGGTTCGATTCCTCAGCACCACAGAAGCAGAAAAAGCTGGAGGTGGCGCTGTGACTCAAGTGGTAGAGCGCTGGCCTGGAGCTGAGGGACAGCGCCCAGGCCCCTTTTTGTAACTGCTGCCGTCTATCTAAGGGCAACTTGATGGAGGCCCTGGGCTTATTTGACCTTGTTGGGGCGGAAGTTGGTGGTGCGGTTGCCCTTCCTCTCGGGGCCCAGGCGGGCACCGCGCTGGCGGCAGCTCTTCCTGTGGCAGCTGTAGCTGTGTTCGAGCTGGCGCAGGGAGGCCTGGAGATGCCACCTCCAACTGAACACCAGATGCAGGGTGGACTCTTGCTGGGTGCTGGGTATCTGTCTGAGGGGTGCGGCTACTCTCAGGCTGCTTGCCGGCAGCCCTCAGCCGCGGCTGCTGGGGTGGGCTGCCCTCTTGTCCTGGATTTGGCTCTGACACTCTGGGCGGTGTCACTGAGCTCGGTCGGGGTGATGGTCTTGCCTGTCAGGATCTTCACCACCATCTGCAGGTCTGCATCCGCTCGGCTGCAGGATGGAGGAGAAAGAGTCACTGTGACACTTTTACACGTGTCTGTCACCCTCCCTTACCCCATTACCCCCCCACATTTTTTTTTTTGGTCATGGGGCCTGAACTCTGGGCCTGGGTGCTGTCCCTCAGCTCTTCAGCTCAATGCTAGTGCTCTACCACTTGAGCCACAGCGCCACTTCTGGCTTTTTTCTTTTTTCTTATGTGGTGCTGAGGAATGGAACCCAGGGCCTCCTGCATGCAAGGCAAGCGCTCTACCACTGAGCCACCTTCCCAGCCCCTCATCTTAGTTAAAAAAAAAAAATTGTATTTATTTTTGCTGGTCCTGGGGCTTGAACTCAGGGCATTGGTGCTGTCTCTGAGCTCTTTTGCTCAAGGCTAGTGCTCTACCACCATGAGCCACACCACAGCACCGCCTCAGGTTTTCTGATGGTTCATTGGAGTGTCACAGACTTTCCTGCCCAGGCTGGCTTTGAACTTGGATCCTCAGACATCAGCCTCCTGAGTAAGTGCTGCCTTTCCCACCGGTACCCCGCCCCCCACAAGTGCAGCCTGTTTTATTTTGTCATTTTCTTTTTTTTTTAAAGTGTGTAGGGCTGGGAAGGTGGCTCAGTGGTCGAGTGCTTGCCTAGCAGGCATGAAGCCCTGGGTTCCATTCCTCAGCACCACAGACACAGAAAAAGCAGGAAGTGGCGCTGTGCCTCGAGTGGTAGAGCGCTAGCCTTAAGCAAGAGGCTCAAGGACAGCGCCCAGGCCCAGAGTTCAAACCCCAGGACTGGGGGGAAAAAGTGTACTAATTGCACCGAAGGAGCTCACCACATTGCAGACGGGCTTGTCTGCTATTTCCCAGAACAATCTTCTCTCTATTGTTCTCCCTCCCCTCCCCCTTCCCCCAGCGACCCACTGTTCTCATTGGATAACCTTAAAGTCAACTGATTATGGATGTAAATCTCATCCGCAACATATCCTGGCAGGACAAGTTAGAGGAGCGTTTGATTAAAAATGGTGGGCGAGCTAGGCACCCGGGCCTCACGCCTGTCATCCCAGCTGCTCAGGAGGCCGAGATCTGAAGCTCCTGGTTCAAAATCAGCCAGGGTAAGAAAGTCCATGAGAGGCTGGGTACCAGTGGCTCACGCCTGTCATCCTAGCTACTCAGGAGGCTGAGATCTGAGGATCACGGTTCAAAGCCAGCCAAGGCAGGAAAAGTCCATGAGACTCTTATCTCCAATAAACCACTAGAAAACTGGAAGTGGCGCTGTGGCTCAGGTGGTAGAGCGCTTGCCTTGAGCCGAAGAGCTGAGGGACAGCGCCCAGGCCCAGAGTTCAGGCCCCACGACCGACAAAAAAAAAAAAAAAAAAAGAAAGCCCATGAGACCCTTATCTCCAATTAACAACAAAAGGCTGGAAGTGGCGCTGTGGCTCAAGGAGTAGAGCACCAGCCTTGAATGAAAAAGCTCAGAGACAGCGCCCAGGCAGAGTTCAAACCCCAGGACAAGGAAAGAAAGAGCGAGCAAGCGAGAGAGACAGGAAAGAAGGAAGGGAGGAAGGGAAAGAGAGGGGGAGGGAGGAAGGGAGGGAAGGAAAGAATGGAATTTCCTTTTTTGTCACTCATGGGTCTTGAACTCTGGGTCTGGGCGCTGTCCCTCAGCTCTTCAGCTCAAGGCTAGCGCTCTACCATTTGAGCCACAGCGCCACTTCCGGTTTTCTGGTGGTTTATTGGAGATCAGAGTCTCAGGGACTTTCCTACCCCAGCTGGCTTTGAACTGCGATTCTCAGATCTCAGCTCCTGAGTAGCTAGGATGACAGGCGTGAGCCACCAGCACCCAGCTTGGAATTTCCTTGGGGAGGGGGGCTGTGGAATTTCTTATGGGACCCTGACCCCATTTGGAGAAGTCCCTGCAGTTCACCCACCCCTCCTCGCACACCTTGGGGGTATCCCTGATCCGGGGTACACCCCTGATGGCGGCGGGATGGCACCACACCTTCCATCTTGTTCTCAACTCCTGGGCCCAGGGCTGCCCAGGCAGAGTGTGTGGAGAGGCCGAGGGGCTCCCCAACACACCCAGTGTCCCCCAAGAGCCTGTGGCTGTGCTGTCACGGTGGGGCTGGCTTCAGCGACCTCAACGGGGCACCACTGGTGGCGGGGTTCAAAGCCAGCTCCAGGCTTTCTGTGTGGCTACAGGCGAGCCTTTCCTCCAGCATCTGATTTTGACCCCGTACTGCATGCCCCAAGTGCTTTGCTTCTATGTCCAGTAAACCCGGTGCCCCATATTTAATGAAGCCATGCTTCATTTGTTTTGTTGTGCCAGTCCTGCGCAACGTCAACTCTAGACTTTGGTGATCAAGTCTGGAGCTCTACCACTTGAGCCACAGCTCTACTGCTGGCTTTTTGCAGGTTCATTGGAGATAAGAATCTTGTAGGCTTTTCCTGCCCGGGCTGGCTTTAAATCTTCCAACCTCAGCCACCTGAAGTAGCTGGCAAGGCAGGCATGAGCCACTAGCTCTGGCTCCTCTGCCAGATGTTTGCATGGGGAGGGGGGCTCAGGGGGCTTCAAGCCAGAGGTGCAGAGGACCCTGAGCTCCATTTTGTGTTCTCTTTTCTTTCCTTCTTTCCCATGCTAGGGATGGACCCCAGAAACCTTTGCATGCATGGGACCTGGAAGCCTGGATGTGGTGGGGGTGGGGGGGGTCCTAATTGTCCTCCTGTGCACAGAACCCACTCCCTATCATTCAATCTTTCCAAGGGGCCAGATGTATGCCAAAGTGGAAAACTGAGGCAAAGACAGATGAGATCCTCTCCAAATATACCCCCCTTCTCTTTCTCCCGGGGATCCCCAGGTCAACCACAAATGCTTGGCCTCCATTCCGCATTCAGGAACCTCCAGATCAGACCCTCGGGCCCTGAGCATTTACACGCCAGGCTCTAGCTCTGCCAGTCTGGAGTCCTGTGAGTCAGGGAGGGATATAAGTAACCCATCTCCCTTCCTGCTTCAAATTCAGGGCCAGATCAAGTCCTGTGCTGTGAGAGCCCTATGCTCAGTCCTGAAAGGAAAGAATATATTTAAAAGGCAGCAGGACCTGAGCACTCGGGGTTCATGCCTGTAACCCTAGCTAGTAAGGAGGCTGAGATGTGGAGGACCATGGTTGGAGACCAGCCCCTGACAGACTTCAGCTCTGAAATAAGCAGCAAAAAGCTGGCCTGGAGGCAAGGCTTCAGTGGTAAAATGCCAGCTGAACACACTTGAGGCCTTGGGCTCAGTTCCTGAAAGAAGAAAAGCAGTGGCATTTTCTTTTTTTTTGAGTCCGGTCATGGGGCCTGAACTCTGGGCCTGGGCGCTGTCCCTCAGCTCTTCAGCTCAAGGCTAGAGCTCTACCACTTGAGCCACAGTGCCACTTCCGGTTTTTTCTGTTTAAGTGGTGCTGAGGAATCGAATCCAGGGCTTCATTGCATGCAAGGCAAGCGCTCTACCACTGAGCCACCTTCCCAGCCCCAGCAATGGCATTTTCCACAGAGGTGGCCCCCCGTGGCCAGACAGCCTAGAATTCTGGTGTCCCTCCTCTATATTAGCTACTAGGACATGCTTCTCAGAGAGGATGCTGGGGAACCAGATTAATTAATTTACACATTTCCTGTTCAAGCTTTTTTTTTTTTTTTTCTTCCTGGTACTGATACTGGAATTGGGCTCAAATGTGCCAGGTCAGATGCTCTATCACCAGCCTTTTTCTTTTCTATGTTGGTCCTGGGGCTTGAAATCAGGGCTTGGGTGCTGTTCCTGAGCTTTCTTTGTGCTCAAGATTAGTGCTCTACCACTTGAGCCACAGCTCCACTTCCAGCTTTTTACTGCTTGACTGGTGATCAGAGTCTCACAGACTTCCCCTGGGTCTGGCTTTGAACCTCTATCCTCTGGACCTCAGCCTCCTGAGCCACTACAATTACAGCTGTGAAATCACTACATCTAGCCTCCTTGAAGTTTTTCCAGACACTGTTCCTCCTCCTCCTCCTCCTTTTTTTGCCAGTCCTGGGGCTTGAACTCAGGGCCTGGGCGCTGTCCCTGAGCTTCTCTGTGCTCAAGGCTGGGGCTCTTCCACTTCCTGCCTTTTCTGAATAGTTTATTGGGGATATGAGTCTCACAGACTTTCTTGCTCGGGCTGGCTTCGAACATGTGATCCTCAGATCTCAGTCTCTTGCGTGGCTGACAGGTGTGAGCCCGGTGACAAGGTTCTTATCCAAGTAGGATCCCAGTGGGTAAGGAACACCTTCCGTCTCTTCTCCTTTCTCTGGTTCTCCTTGCCTTGTTCAGGGAGCGCGGGGTTCGCAGCCCAGCCCTTCTGTGGAGGGGGGGGAGTCCCTGAAAAATTCCCATTTGCACTTGGCAGGAGCTGCTGCGTGTGCAATCCAGGCCTGATCGGGTGGATTCCCTTCCCCGAGGATCCGCGCCCGGGTTTTGCGTCCCCCCCAGCCCCCATCCGCCGTCGATCTCAGCGCGGCTCCAGCCCGAGAAAATAGACTTCGGCGGCGGCGGGGCTTCCAGGCCCGGGCTCCCGAGATCCTCACCGGGTCTTACCTCCCAGGACTCCCCCCCCCCCCCCCCCGCCCCCCGCCCCGAGCGGAGTTGTCTCTCCGGGCTCAAGTGCCTATTTTTGGCGTGAGGCCCGGTTTTCTAACGCTCCCCCCCGTGGATCCCGGCAGTCGGGTCTCGGGCTGGGGGTGGGGCGGGGAGAAGGGGGGATCCGAGCCGGGATGACGACCTCTCCACCCGGGACGGGGACGCGCAGCCCCGCCGGCCGCCCTCCCGAGCCCCGGGCCGCTGCCCTACTTACCGGCGGCCGCTCCTCGGCGGAGTCCGGCCCGGGCTTTGGTTCTTGCTCAGGGACCCGAAATTCATTTAAAAAATTGGGTCCCCCCCCCAGCCCCTCGGCCAGACGTCGGGGCGCTCGGCGGCGCGCCCCGACACCCCCGCGGGCTACGCGCCCCCCGACACCCCCGCGGGCTCCGCGCCCCCCGACACCCCCGCGGGCTCCGCGCCCCCCGACACCCCCGCGGGCTCCGCGCCCCCCCACACCCCCGCGGGCTCCGCGCCCCCCCCACACCCCCGCGGGCTCCGCGCCCCCCCCGACACCCCCGCGGCCTCCGCGCCCCCCGACACCCCCGCGGGCTCCGCGCCCCCCGACACCCCCGCGGGCTCCGCGCCCCCCGGCGTACCCCCCCCGCAGCCCCCGCCCCGGCGCCCCCCCCGCAGCCCCCTCCCCCGGCAGCCCCCCCGGCGTCCCCCTCCCCCGGCGTCCCCCTCCCCCGGCGTCCCCCTCCCCCGGCGTCCCCCTCCCCCGGCGTCCCCCTCCCCCGGCGTCCCCCTCCCCCGGCGTCCCCCTCCCCCGGCAGCGCCCCCGCCCCGGCAGCGCCCCCGCCCCGGCGCCTCCCCCCCGCAGCCCCCTCCCCCGGCAGCCCCCTCCCCCGGCAGCCCCCTCCCCCGGCGTCCCCCTCCCCCGGCAGCCCCCTCCCCCGGCGTCCCCCTCCCCCGGCAGCCCCCTCCCCCGGCAGCCCCCTCCCCCGGCGTCCCCCCCGGCGTCCCCCTCCCCCGGCAGCCCCCTCCCCCGGCAGCCCCCTCCCCCGGCGTCCCCCCCGGCGTCCCCCTCCCCCGGCAGCCCCCTCCCCCGGCGTCCCCCCCGGCAGCCCCCTCCCCCGGCAGCCCCCTCCCCCGGCGCCCCGCGCCCGAACGCGCTCCCCGCTCGCCCGCCCGGCCGGCCCGGGGCTCCGGCCCTGGCTCGGCGCCCCTCCCCGGCCGGCCGCTCAGCCCCGGCCCCGGCCGCGGCCTTCGCTCCGCGCCCCGGCCTCGCCCGCCGCGTTCGCCCGCGCGGCGCGGCCCCGGCCCCGGGCTCCGCTCCGGGTCTTGCCCGTCTCCGCCGCAGAGCCCGCACGCGTGACTCCGTTTCCCGTCTCCCGAGGAGGAATCGGCCCAAGTCTGCGGGCCCGGCCGACCCCCACCGCGGCTGCCTCCGCTCCGCGCGGGCGGCGCCGGCCCGGGCTTTGCGGAGACCCTCCCCGGCCCCGGCCCCACCGCACACCCCGACCGGGCTGAGACCCTCCCCCAACAAGACCCCCCCGGGCTCAGACCCTCCCCCAACAAGACCCCCCCCGGGCTCAGACCCTCCCCCAACAAGACCCCCCCCTCGGACTCAGACCCCTCCCCCAACAAGACCCCCCCCGGGCTCAGACCCTTCCCCCAACCAAGAACCCCCCCACCGGGCTGAGACCCCTCCCCCCAACCAAGACCCCCCCCCCCGGCTCAGACCCTTCCCCCAACCAAGACCCCCCCTCAGACCCCTCCCCCCAACCAAGACCCCCCCCACCGGGCTGAGACCCCTCCCCCCAACCAAGTCCCCCCCTCGGGTTCAGACCCTCCCCCAACAAGACCCCCCCGGGCTCAGACCCCTCCCCCAACAAGACCCCCCCCCGCTCAGACCCTTCCCCCAAGAACCCCCCACCGGGCTGAGACCCCCTCCCCCCAACCAAGACCCCCCCACCGGGCTGAGACCCCCCCTCCCCCAACCAAGACCCCCCCACCGGGCTGAGACCTCTCCCCCAACCAAGACCCCCCCCACCGGGCTCAGATCCCTCCCCCAAACTCCTCCCCTAGCTGGGCTCAGATCCCTCCCCCAAACTCCTCCCCTAGCTGGGCTCAGACCCCCTTCCCCCACCCCCCCACCCAGGCTGAGACCCCTCCCCCAATCCCCCCACCGGGCTCAGGCCCCTCCCCCAATCCCCTGTCCCTAGCTGGGCTGAGATCCCCTCCCCCAACCCCCTCCCTCCAGCCGGGCTCAGACCCCTCCCCGAACCCCCGCCCCCAACCGGGTTCAGACCCCCCTCCCCCACGCCCAAACTGGGCCCAGACCCCCTCCCCAGCTCAGACCCCCTCCCACACAGCCCCTACCGGGCTCAGCCCGCGCGCCCGCCCCCCGCCGGGCTCCGCTCCGGGTCTTCCTTCCGCTGCCTCCCCCCCCCCCCGCCCCCCTCATTTCTCCTCGGGCGGGGAAAGGCGGAGGCGGCGGCGGGCCGAGTCCAGTCCGGGGTTTCGGGCCGGCTCCGGGCGCCTGCCCGACAGGTTGCGCCGCCGGTCCGGGCCGGGAGTCCGCGCCGGGCTTTGCGCGCGCCGCCCCCCGCCCGCGCGGAGCGGAGGGAGCGGAGGGAGCGGAGGGAGCGGCGGGCGCGCGCGGCGAGCGGGCGGCTTGTCATTGCTGGTGCCCGGCGCCGGCTCGCTCCGCGCGTCCTGCGGTGCCCACGGGCCCGGCCCGGCGCCCCCCGCCCCGGCCGCCTCGGGGGCGCGACGCCCCCCGCCGCGCCGCCGCCGCCCGCCTCCCGGCCCGCGCCGCCGCCGCCCTCCGCAGCCCCGGCCCCCCGCCGCCACTGCGGGGTGCGCGAGCCGTCGGCGCGGGAGCTGCGGGAGCGACGCCCCGCCGTCTGCCGAGGGGGCCCCGGCCGATGGGGCCGCGCGGGCCCCGGAGCGGCGCCGCCGGGCGGCGGGGGGCTGCAGGGGCGCCCCGCCGGCCCCGCTGAGCGCACGGCCGCCGCCGCCGCCGCCGGGGGCCGCGGAGTCGCCTGGGCGCACACGTGCCGCCCCCGCCGGGGCCGCGGAGCTGCGGGGGAGATGCGGGCCGCCGCCGGCGCCGCCTCGGGGGGCTCCGCCTCGCCCCAGCCCCCCGATCTCTGACGCCGCCCCCGCCGCCGCCCTCCCGGGAGGGGCGCAGCCCGCGCGCCCCCCGCCCCGAGCCGCCGCCGCCGCGAGGGGCCGCCTCCGGGACCCGCGGGCCGCCGGCGCCCGCCGCTTTTTTATCTCATTTTTCAACGTAATTTTCGTGGTCGGTGGCGGCGGTGCGGGGCCCGAGGAAGGAAAGGACACGAAGAACCCCCCCCGGGCCCGGCGCCCCCCTCCCGCTTCCCTCCTCCGCCCCGGCTCCGGGAGATGTGCCGGGCGGGGGCCCCGGGTCCGCGGAGCCGCAGGAGCCTCGCGCAAGGCCGACCCCGGAGCAGCGTCGGACAGGTGAGCGGCCGCGGGCCCGGGGGCGCCGCACCTGGGCCAGGTGTGCGGGGCGGGGGCGCCGCGATCGCGGGGTGCGTGTGTGTGCGCGCGTCGGGGCACCCGGGGGCTGCGGGGCGCGCGGCGGCGGCCCCCACGGGACACCTGGGGCGCGGGTGGGCGTCCGCGGGGGGGCGGCTCGGGGAGGGGAGCGCGCGGGGCGGCGCGCGCCCGTCTTTGTGGGGGGGAGGCGGCGCGCGTCCCCGGTGCGCGTGCGCGCGGCGCCCTGTTTGTGTAGGTGTCGGCGCCCGCCGGGAGGCTGCGCGGGGCGCGCGGGGGTCCCGGGTCCCCCCCCTCGGAGGGGCGTCCGGAGCGCGAGGGCGGTGGGGGGGAGGACGCCTCGGGGAGGGTCCGAGAGGTCCGGGGCGCCGCGGGCAGGACGCGGGGTGCGCGGGGCGGGGGGTGTCCGCCGGGGCTGGGGGTGGCCGGGAAGAGTCGGACGGGCCCGGGGTTGGAGGGGCGAGCCCCCCCGTCCTCCATCCGCGCGGAGAGGTGGAGCGTGCGGGGCTTGGGGGGGGGTGGGGCGCTCACTTGTCATCGGCCCCGTTGGAGGGTCCGGGGTGCCCTGTCCGAGCCCCAGCGGGCCAGGGGCAGGGGGCTGGCCCGAGATCGCCGCCCCGCCCCGCGTCCCTCCGTCCCGGGCCGTGGGGTCGGGGGTCCCCCGGCCCCTCCTCCCCCTCCTGCCCGGCAGCCCCGCGTGCACCGCAGCCGCAGGCCACCCCCCCCCCCGCCCCGGTTCCTGCGGGGTCCCCGGGCCCCGCTCCCCGCTCCACACATGTGGTGTGCTTGGGGGCTGGGGGAGGGGCTCAAGATGGCCGCCAAGATGGCTGCGCCTCTCTTTTCTCTCCGCTCCCCCCCTTCTCCTTCGCCCCGCTCGGTTCCCGCCTCGGTTCCCGCCGGCGGGAGGGGGGGACGCGGGGCGCCGGCGGGGTCCGCCCGCCCCGCGCGCGCGGCTCGCTCCCGGGGCCCGGGGACCTGGGGGGGTCCGCTCCTGCCCCCTGCACCCCCAAGGGCAGACGGGGGTCCGGCCCAGCCCGAGCCTGGGGGCCGCCCGCCGGCCCGCGCCGGTGCCCCCCCCCCCCGTGCGCAGGCGAGGTCAGGGCGCCCGGGGTCGGCGGTTCGCGGGGTCCCCGGGTCAGGCCCCGCCTGGCGCGCCCGTGACCCCCCTTTCTGCCTTCCTGCTCCTCGTGCCCGGTTTTGTTCCTTAAAAGAAAAAGAGAGGGGGACAAACGGGGGTGCGGGGGGCCGGGGCCTCGCGGTCATGCCCCTGAGCCCCGCTTTGCCCGCCACCCGCTCATCGCCGGGATGAATTTCATCGGAGCCGGGTCCAGGGGGCCGTGTGGGGGACCCCCCAACACCTGCTGGCAGCCTCCATCTTCCTCCTCCTCTTCCCTCTCGGGTCCCCTCCTGCTCCCCAGCTCTGCCCCTGGCACCCCCCCCGGAGCCCGGTGTACCCCATCTTCTGCCCTTGGGTGTGGGGACAGCGCCCAGGGTCAGGGGCTGGCACACCTGGCCCATGGATTCTAGAAGGACCTGGAAGGCAGGAGAAGCCAAGCCAGGTTTCTGCTTGCTGCCTGCCCGCCCAGGGGACCCCCGGGGTCCCCCAGGTGTGCCGGGGAGGGGGACCTCTTGGGGGCCTGGGGAATCTGCCTCCTGCTCTCTGGAAGATGGGGCGTCTAAGTACCCCGGAGGCCGGCTGGGGCGCAGGTAGCTCCCAGGCTGCCTCCCCCGTCCCGGCAGAGGGGGGAGCCGTGGGAGCCGGTGCTCTGGCCACGGGGGACCGGGGTTCCTGGCCTCTGTCTCCCCCACCCCGGAGACGTGCGTGCGGCCAAGGACACGGAGGCTCGGGTTTCCGTGTGTGGCTCTGGTCGCGCATCCAATTTCCACAGCCAGACGTCCCCCAGACGTCCCCCCTCCCCTGCCCGCGGGGACCCCGCCGGCCGCGGACAGAGGCAGAGTGGGTCCCGAGCCAGCAGGGGGTGGCCCCATCCCCGCAGCCCTCCTCCGCGGGGTGGGGGAGGGACGCAACGCTGCGCTCGGCTGTGTCTGGCCGGGTCCCCACACACCTGCAGCCGGGGACCAGGGTGCGCGCCCGGGCCGCCCGGGGGCCCAGCACATGCCCACCGCGCCTTTGCCAGGCGCCCTGCTGGGGAGCTGGGGCCGGGGAGCTGGGGGCAGGCTCCGCTCCCAGCCTGGCAGCACAGAGAGGGCTTTACTGTTGGGGGAGTTTGAGGGAAAGCTGGTGTGAGGCCTGACTCAAACAGAGCGTTGCCCCTCACCCCATACTACACCAGATCCTGGTGGAGGGCTCTGCACCCCGTCTGCCCAGCCCCCCATCACTCCCTCCCTCCCCATGCGCTAAGGGAGATTCCACCCCAGGGCCTTTGCACAAGCCCGCCCTCCATCCCTGGACCCCTCCCCACCCCAGCAGCAAGGCTGCTTCACCCCCCCCCCCAACTGCAGTAATCCCCTTCCTCCCGCCCCCCATGCACACCCTTAAATCTGCAGCCGGCTCATAGAGCGGACAAATTTCACACACACTGTAATTTCCTGATTTATTGTACCTGCTTGTTGACTGTCTGTCTCCTGACGAGGTTGCAAGTGCTGGAAGATGTTGTCACTTGCTTTGCCTTGGGCCCCCAGGTGCCTGGATTCCTACCTGGTGCCTGGCGTTTAGAAATCTTACCTGAGCGAGGGGCTGGGCTCTCTCAGGAGGCTGAGATGTGAGGGTTGAGATTCAAGCCAGCCTGCTTCCGGAGGGAGTCCAGGAGACTTGCCTCCGATGAACCAGCAAAACACTGGAAGTGGAGCTGTGGCTTGGTGGCAGAGCTCCAAGTCTTGAGCACAAAAGCTCAGGCCGGGCCCAGGGTTTAAGCCAAAAAACAAAACAAAAAATCTTCAGCTGGGAAGGTGGCTCAGTGGTAGAGCCTTCACCTCGCATGCATGAAGCCCTGGGTTCGATTCCTCAGTGCGGAAGTGGCGCTGTGGCTCAAGGGTAGAGTGCTCTCTTGAATAAAAGAAGCTCAAGGACAGTGTCCCAGGCCCTGAGTTCAAGCCCCAGGACTGTCAAAAAAACCAAAAATATTTTCTGAGCTGGGTGCTATGGGGGTACACCTGCCCCCCTGTTCTGGGGAGGGAGAGGTCGGGGGGAGCCTGGGGTTCATGGCCAACCTGGACTCACGGGAAGAGCCAACCTGAGGGGATGAAGTCATGTTTCCAGCCGATGGCGCATCCTGGGGGGAGGGGCATCGTGGGGTGGGCTGGCAGGTGCACCCCACAGTGGCATTGCAAGGCTCAGAACCCCAGAGGTGACTTGGGGATCCTTGCCAGGGTTCGAGGCCCCCACCCCGACCCCTACTTCCACCTCCCCCTCTCCCTTTGGGATTCTTGTCTTTGTGTGTCTGTCTTAGGACTTGAATTCAAGGCCTTGGGCTCTGTCTCTGAGCTTTTCCTTCCTTTTTTATTTTTAGTTTTTGCTCCGGGTTGGCTCCACATCCAGCCTTCTAGAAGGTGGTTCCCTGGAGATGAGAGTCTCACAGGCTTTCCTGACCTGGGCAGGCTTTGAACCTCGATCCTCACATCTCAGCCTCCTGAGTAGCTGGGATGACAGGCGGGAGCAGCGGGCCTGCGCCTGGCCAGCTCTGTAGGCTTTTCACGAGCAGGCAGGGAACAGGGCAGAGCCACAAGGGGCCACGGGAGAAAAGCCCAAGGCAGCTTCTTCCTGATCCCAGATCCCTTCCTCCCAGCCCGCTCTGTGTCCTCCGGGCAGTGTGTTCGGTCTTAGAGAAAGGGGGTGCAAGGGACATCTTACAATTTTTTTTGGGGGGTCCGGTCGTGGGGACTGAACTCTGGGCCTGGGCGCTGTCCCTCAGCTCTTCAGCTCAAGGCTAGCGCTCTACCACTTGAGCCACAGCGCCACTTCTGGCTTTTTCTGCTTATATGGTGCTGAGGAATTGAACCCAGGGACTCATGCATGCAAGGCAAGCGCTCTACCACTGAGCCACCTTCCCAGCCCCAGCAAGGGACATCTTAATGAGCAGAGGCTCAGGATGCTGCAGTGCATAGCTGAGCCCCCTCCCCCCAAAAAACCCCCCAAACACCAGGCCCCGGTGCCGGCACCTGTCCACCCCTGCAGCCGCGGACAGCCCACTGGGCTGCGCGGCCTCCGTCCACCGGTGACCTCTGTGTTATTTTTAGCCTCTGAATGGAGGCCCCCAGCTATTTTTACCTTTGGGGGTCGGGGAGGGGGGACGCCCAGGCTATTTTTAGCCCGCGTTTTTATTGGATTTTTATCTTCTGGTTTGGAGGGCAGGGCAGGGCAGGAGCTCCAGCCTGGCTCCTTCCGGAGACCCTGGAGAGATGTAAACTACCGTCTCCCAAGCCTAGCACCCGGATAGTGGCTCCCACCTGTAAACCTAGCGACTCCGGAGGCTGAGATCTGCAGATCGGGGTTCAACACCAACCGGGGCAGGAAAGTCCTCTGAGACTCTTTATCTCCAATAAACTACTCCCCTCCTGCAGGATAAAAAAGCGAAAAGTGGAGCTGTGGCTCAAGTGGTAGAGTGCCCAGTCTTGAATGAAGACGCTAAGGGACAGCATGCAGCTCCGGAGCTGAAGTCCCCGGTACTGTCCCCCCAGACAAAAACAAAACAAAAGCCCTACACAAGCCTAAGAAGCCATTGTGGGCTTGAAGTCCAGGGCACCCCTGGGGTCCCCTGGGCAGCAGCAGCCTCCTAAAGGACCGGCCCAGTCTGCGCCCTCCCCACTCTCATTTTGTCCCATTTCTTCCCGCTACCATTCCGCCAACATGTAAACACCATCCAGGCCCCAGGACATTTGCACAGGCTTGGTTCTCTACCCAAGACATTTTCTCCTTCCCTGGGGACCTGCCCAGCCCTCCCTCACCTTCCCAGGTTCTTCCTGAAACCTCGCCTTCCCCTCCACTCAGCCCCAGTCCTCACAGGGCCTGGATCGTTGCCCGTGCCCTTCCCGGCTGCACACTGCGTGCCAGCCTCTTGCCACCACTGCCCAAACTTCCCCCGGCTGCACACTGCGTGCCAGCCTCTTGCCACCACTGCCCAAGTCCCCTTCTCAGTGGGCACACCTGAGATCCCGGTTCTAAGCCGGCCTGGGGCACAAAAGTGACGAAAGAGCCAGAAATGGAGCTGTGGCTCAAAGTAGTAGAGCGCCCAGCTAGAGCGGAAAGAAGCCCAGGGACAGGGTCTGGGCCCTGAGTTCAAGTTCTTGCCTGGCACTGGCCAGGCTGACCCACGGTGGGTCTGGCCCCTCCACGGCCCAGGGCCAGAGTGGGAGGAAGGGCCATGGAGGGAGCTAGTCCTGGTGGGTAGAGCAGGGAGACAGGACTCAAGGACCGGAGCAGGGGCTGTGAGCCAAAGGGGTGCTGAGCAGACGGCCGGAGCCCAGGCCTGTGGTGCCAGGCTCGGGGATCCGGGGGCCAGGAGCCACGGGAGGCTGCGGGCAGGGAGGGGGACAACTGGGGTTTGGGGTTTCCTTGGGGCTGACAGATCCTTCTGGATTCCCAGGCCAGGAAAGGAGGTCCTGAAACAAAGGGGGTTTTAGGGGCATGTGGGGGGGGGGAGTGCTGGGACAAAACCCAGGTCCCCTACATCAGGCTGGGCGTAGACATTGGTGCTGAGCCACATCCCCAATCCGTTTGTTTTTGTCAGTCCTGGGCCTGGGTGCTGTCCCTGAGCTGCTCTTGTTCAAGGCGAGCGCTCTGCTGCTTGAGCCACAGCCCATTTCCAGTTTTCTAGTGGTTTATTGGAGATCAGAGCCTCACAGCCTTTCCTGCCTGGGCTGGCTTTGAACCTTGATCCTCAGATCTCAGCCTCCCGAGTAGCTAGGATGACAGGCGTGAGCCGGGGTGCCCGGCTGTCATTTTAATTTTGAGACAGGGTTCTCTGTAGCCTAGGCTGGTCTGGAACTCTTGTTCCTCCTGGCGCAACCTCCAGTGCTGGGATTATGGGGGCGCTGCCAGGCAGGGTGCGTGAGGCCTTCTAAGCCTGACTAAGTACATGTCACCTTCCTGTGCCTGGCCCTGGGCTGGCACGAAGGACTTGGCCAGAGGAGGACACATGGCTGGAGACATGCAGTTCAGAGTGTGGCAGGCGGGGAGAGGCGTCGGGGGCCTGGCGGGTGTTCATTCCTTCACCCAAAGACCAGAGGAGGGCGCGGGCGGCGGGGAGGGCGGTGCAAGGGTCCTGGGGCGGGCACCGGGCCTTGGCCTCTGGGTGGGGACGAGGAAAGGGGCCGGGCGGCTGGGAGCCTGCAGGGGCCACACGAGCGCCAGGCCGGGGAAGCGGGGACCCCCCCCCCCCCGCGGCTGCTCCGGAGAGCAGCGCACCCCCTTCCTGCGCCCGCGCCCCCTTCCTGCGCCCGCACCCCCCCCACGCTCAGCCTCCCACCCACTCCCCGGGTTGCCGTGGCAACCGCGGGCGAGGGCAGGCTCCCGCCCCGCGCTCCTCCTGTCGCGCTGGTGTCCCCGCGGGGGCGCGCGAGGACAGACGCGGGTGCGGCGCCCGGGGCGCTGCCGGCGGCCGGTGAGTGCCCGCGGGGGGGGGGGGCCTACCGGCTCCTGCGGCCTATGAAACGGGGTGCAGGCGGCCCCTCCGCGGCGTGGTCCCGCCGGAGCTGGCTCCGGGGTTCGGACTGGGGGAGGGGGGCGATGCCACCCCCCCCCCGTCCCCCAAAGTGGGGTGTCCCCGGGCTCCACCCGGGCCGCGCCGTGGGGACCCCACTCCTGGGGGCCGCCAGAGCCACACGCCGCGCATGCCCGGAGGGGCCACAGAGCCACACACTGCGCATGCCCGGAGGGGCCACAGAGCCACACGCGCGCATGCCCGGAGGGGCCACAGAGCCACACGCCGCGCATGCCCTCTGAGGGGCCGCCACCCCGCCGGAGCCACACGCCGCGCATGCCCGGAGGGGCCACAGAGCCACACACTGCGCATGCCCGGAGGGGCCACAGAGCCACACGCGCGCATGCCCGGAGGGGCCGCCGGAGCCACACGCCTCGCATGCCCGGAGGGGCCGCCACCCGCCAGAGCCACACGCCCTCGCATGCCCGGAGGGGCCACAGAGCCACACACTGCGCATGCCCGGAGGGGCCACAGAGCCACACGCCGCGCATGCCCTCTGAGGGGCCGCCACCGCCGGAGCCACACGCCTCGCATGCCCGGAGGGGGCCGCCACCCGCCAGAGCCACACACCGCGCATGCCCGGAGGGCCACAGAGCCACACACCGCGCATGCCCGGAGGGCCACAGAGCCACACGCCGCGCATGCCCGGAGGGGCCACCACCCGCCAGAGCCACACGCCGCGCATGCCCTCTGAGGGGCCGCCGCCGCCAGAGCCACACGCCGCGCATGCCCACTGGCCTCCCCCACGCGCACGCGCACGCGCGTGGCGGTCCTGAGGCTGGAGCTCGGCCCCAGGTGTCGCCCTTGGCTTTTTCTACCCAAGGCCGGCGCTCTTCCACCTGAGCCGCAGCCGGACGCTCCTGCCCGGGCTGGCTTGGAACCGCCATCCTCAGATCTCAGCCTCCCGAGGAGCTCGGATGGCAGGCGGGAGCCGGGGCGCCCGCGCGGGGACGGGCAGGGGTGCCGCCGCTGTTGGCCTGTCCCGCCCTCCTCCCCCCCCCGCCCCCTCCTCCCCCCCCCCCCCCGCCCCCCCCCCTCCTCCCCCCCCCCGCCCTCCCCCCCTGCCGCCCTCCCCCTCCTACCCCCGCCCTCCCCCGCCCTCCCTCCTCCTCCCCCTCCTTCCTCCCCCCTCGGCCCTCCCCCCGCCCTCCTCCCCCCCCCCGCCCTCCCCCCCCCCCCCCCGCCGCCCTCCCCCCCCCGCCGCCCTCCCCCTCCTACCCCCGCCCTCCCCCGCCCTCCCTCCTCCTCCCCCTCCTTCCTCCCCCCTCGGCCCTCCCCCCGCCCTCCTCCCCCCGCCCTCCCCCTGCCGCCCTCCCCCCTCCCTCCTCTTCCCTGTGCACTGAGCCGTGGGGGGATGAGGGTCACACTCCATGTGCCTTCTCCCTTTTTTCCCCCAAGAAGCCCTGGGGGGGGCCCGGGTCTGTGGCCCCGGGTCCGGGGCGGACTCGGCTCCCGGCCCCCTCCACGCTGGGGGCTCGGGGGCGCCAGGCCGGGCGCACCCCGCACCCGGTGCAGCGTGACCGGATTGGGAGGGAAACGGAGGCGTGAGCCGGGCGGGGTGCGAACGTCTGTCACCCGCCGCGCTGGAGGCCGGAGGCCCGGGGGTGGAGGACAGCACCAGACCCGGCCTGGGTCAGGAGGACGCCCGGCACCCCCGGCCGCGCTGGAGGCCGAGGACGGAGGCCCGGGGGTGGAGGACAGCACCAGACCCGGCCTGGTCAGGAGGACGCCCGGCTGAGCCGCCACAGCGCTGGAAGCAAAGCTCAGGACACAGCACCGGAGACCTGAGTTCAAACCCAGGAGCAGCACACGGAAGAGGCCGAGGGAGAGGCGGGGCTGGCGCGGCCTGGGGAGAAGAGGCCGCGCAAGGATTCTGGGAGAAGGCAGCTGTCTCAAAGGCAGGATGGGGGGCCCCAGTGCACCCTGAAGTCTCCAGTACCCTCCACTTCCACGTCTGGCTTCCTGAACTGTGAGGAAACCACCTGCTGTTGTAGCCACCCCCGCTGCCGCGTGGGTCACCCCTTCTAGGCCCCCCGGGGATCCGGGGATGCCAGCGCCCACCCTGCAGGCAGAGGGGAACAAGCAGTCGGAGCGGCCGGGCTTGGATGGCAGGCGGTGACCACAGGACATTGTAACAGCGGGATGGACACCCAGGTCCCTGGGGCCAGCTGAGCCCAGCACACACGGACCTGAAGGACACAGGTGGAGAGCCGGTGACGACACAGGGGAGAGGCGTGACAGCCTCGGAGGATCTTTACCGCACACACACCTTGTGCAAGCTGTGTCCACTGGACGGAGCTCATGGCCAGCAAATCGGCGCTGCTGGGGTCCAGGAACGGCGGCACATTGATTCCAAGTTCCTTGTGCCTGTCAGCCTAGCTACTCAGGAGGCTGAGGTCTGAGGATCAAGGCTGGAGGCCAGCCCAGGCAGGAAAGCGCATGAGTCTCCTCTCCAGTGAGCCACCAGAAAACCCAACGTGGAGCTGTGGCTCAACTCAGTAGAGCGTTAGGCTTGAGTAAAATTGCTCAGGCCCCAAGTTCAAGCCCCACTAGTCCCTGCACACACACAAGATGGATGGATGCAAGCAAGCAAGCTAAGGGGATAAACAGCAAGTGTCCACCAACCAGGAAGAGTTGAACAAAATGTGCCCTCCCGCCCCAGAGGTGGTACGGTCATAGAAGAAAAGCCGCCTTCCTTCCGCCATCGGATGGACCTGGAAAAATTCATCCCGCTGACAGAAGCTGGGCACGGAACTCCAGGGGCTGCTGTAGGGTCCCAGTGCACACAACGCCGGCATTAGATAGCAAACTTAGAGAACAAATAAATACTCCCAGGTTGAGCGAGGGGGAAGAGTGTGGTCACGAAATTCAGAGTTCATGTTAGAGGGGAGAAAAGTTGCTTTAGACCCTAGTACGGTGGCGCACACACGCACAAGATCTGTGTGTGTGCATGAGTGTGTGTGTGCACATGTGTGCGTGTGCATGTCCTGATAGGGATGTTTCAACTCGGGGTTTCAAACTGTTCCCCCAACTTTCTTGCTCCATAGCTGGCACTCTACCACTCGAACCATGCCTCCAGTCCAGGTTTTTGCCAGTTAATTGCAATGGAGTCTTGAGGACTTTTTTCCTGCCCAAGCTGTCCTTGAACCTAAGACCCTTCAGGCCTGGGCATTGTGCGTGGTTAGCCGGGCCCTGTTAGAATTCAGCATTTGAGTTCTCGAGCCTTCTCGTTGTTGTCGTTCTGATTCTGTCATTCTGTGTTGAGACAAAGCTTCCTTCTGTTGCCCAGGCTGGTGTAGAACTCGCCACCGTCCTCTGACCTCTGCTTCTGGAGTGCTGCCATTACAGGCATACGCCGCTCTGTCCGGTTTCCTCTAGGGCTGGCAAAGAGAGGAGCTGAGGTTGTGGGGTACTGGGAGGCTGGGGGACCCCCCCCTCAGCAGCCATGGAGGGGCTTGGTGGGGGTCTGGTAGGGGTGGGGAGGGGGTCCCCGGTGGAGTCAGCTGCCGGCCGCTCCCGTCTCTGGACGGCGCCTCGTGGCCTCTGAGCACCCAGCCCCTTCTCCACACCGGCCATCTTCATGGCCGCGCAGAAAACACCCGGGTTGGGAGCTCTGGGGCCCCCCCCAAGGGAAGATGTTATAAAACGGCCTGCAGGTGACCCAGCCTCCACGGCGAGGTTTCCGGGAGGTTGTGAGGAGGCCAGGGTGGGTGTTGGATAGCCAGATCTGTCCCTGTCACGGCTCCAGCCAGCCTCCGCCTTAAGAGCTGGGAGGGGGGGGAAGCAGAAGGAAAGCGAGTCACAGACCCACCATGCCTAAAAGAGCCTGTGCCTGTGGCTCACGCCTGTAATCTCAGCTACTCAGGAGGCTGAGATGAAGCCAGCTCAGGTGGGAAAGTCTGTGCGACTCTCAGTGTTTGTGTAGTGCCAGAAAGCCCAGGAGCAGCGCGCAGGCCCTGAGTTCAGGCTCCAGGATTGCTTCCCCCCTCTCCCCCCCAAAGAACCAAGAGTACCACAGACAGACCCAGGAACAGGAGGAGGGGCTTTGCAGGGGGGGCTGTGGTCTGGGGGGGCTGTTGCATTGGCGGAGTTATGATGAGAAGCTGGGGGGGGGGTTCGGGGTCTCTGGGGTGTTAAAGGCCAGCCAGGCTGAAGTTCTGTTTCTTTTGTTGTTTTTTTCGGTCGTGGGTCTTGACTCAGGGCCTGAGCGCTGTCCCTGAGCTTCTCTTGCTCAAGGCAAGGGCTCTACCACTTGAGCCACAGCGCCACTTCCGGTTTCCTGGTGTTTTATTGGAGATCAGAGTCTCAGGGACTTTCCTGCCCGGGCTGGCTTTGAACCGCGATCCTCAGATCTCAGCCTCCTGAGTAGCTGGGATGACAGGCGGGAGCCACCGCGGTGCCCAGTGAGGTGAAGTTCTTACAGCAAGGGAGCAGTGGAAGCAGGAGTTAGGAAGTCGGGGGGGGGGGGGGGGCAGGGCGCCGACCTTCCCGTGGGCAAGGTTGGCGCCCAGATCCATGTCACCTTGTGGTCCCTGAGTGCTGAGTGTGGCAGGAGAGGGGCTGTGAGCGTGCGCCTGGGCCTCGGATGGTAGCTGTCTGCCTGAGACAGGTGCAAAGGCCCTAGGGCAGAGTGGGGGCGAGGGAGTGAGCTGGGCGGCTGCGGCATCTGTGCAAGGATTGCGGAAGAGACGCGCAGGGTGGACTGGGAATAGAGATGGGGGACATGGTGATGGTACCAGGCAACTGGGGTGGGGGTGACGCAGGAGGGGACAGCGCGGGGGGGGGGGGCAAACCTGAGAGCCCTTCCCTGCAAGGGCCGTGTTGCTTCTAAGCAAGTTGCTGGCCGGGCTGATGTTGCCAGGCCCGGGGTCCCCCTCTGGACAAGTGGGGTGTGAAAGCGTGTCACCTCTTAGGTGCTCAGGGAGACCGCGGCTGGGAGAAGCCGCAGGCTCACGGGAACAGCGCGCAGACTGGCGCAGAGCCGCGGAGGATGGAGGGACGGCTTGGAGGCCGGCCGTCACCGCCTGCCTGGCTCCACTGTACCTTGGGGGTCCCCTGCTGGGGAGATGAGGGGCCTGGGGCATCCCTGGTCCCCGCTCTGTGGCGCCAGCCTCCTGGCTTCTAATTAGCTGCAGGATGGTGAGAGACAGGAAATGGGGGGTCGGGGCGGTGCCTGGGAGCCTGCCTGCCCCAGAGCTGCAGGCCAGGGACACCGGGGCCCCCAGCCGGAGGGGTCGGAGATCTCGATAGGAAACCCAGGGGATGCTGGGTGCAGGCCGGTGCCTGGCAGCCACAGTGCCCTAAGGAGGTCTCCTGGGCCTGAGGGAGAGACCTGGCCATTTGTAAGCACCCAGGGGCTTGGCTCCAGCCCCCTCTTCTTGGGGAGGGGGGTTCCAGCCGCGCTTCACCCATGTTTCTCCCCGCAGACTGGTGGGCCGGGCCGCGGTGGCTGCCCGGTGATGCGGGGCCAGGCGCCCTGCTCCGCTCAGTGAGAGCCCCGCCCGCGCGCTCCCCGCCCACCGCCATGGCCCGCCTGGCCGCCGTGCTCTGGAGCCTCTGTGTCACCGCCGTCCTGGTCACCTCCGCCACCCAAGGTAGGCGCCACCCCCTCCTGCCTCGCACCGTGGGGAGGGGACTTGTCCGTACCCCAACGTAACTGGGGGCTCGCCCCAGAACCTTCCTGTCCTCCTGGGGCTCTGTGTGTGTGTGTCTGTCTGTGTGTGTGTGTGTGTCTCTCTCTCTTTCTCTCTCTCTCTGATTACATCTGAGACAGAAGTCTCCCTGGGAGGAAGGCTTAATTAAAGCACGCCCGCTGACGTTTATTTAAAAACAACTAATTACCCGCCCGCCCCACACCCGCCACGCTGCCACAATTAGCGGCCCGGCTGTGCCCACCCCGGCCATCACTCAGTGACTGTCCCTTGCACCCCTGCTCCCCCCTCTGCCTGCCCTTTTCCTCCACAAAGCCATAGAACCGGAGGGTGGGGGGGGGTCGGAGGGGAACACGTTGTCCGTCGGTGCCCCAGGACCTTGGCACGGCTCCATCTGCCCGATCCACCGTCTCAACCCGCCAGCGCCCAGGTTCTCAGCCACCCCTACTTGTGCCCCTGAGCCCCAGCTGGGCCAGGAGGGGCACCTCCATTCCCCAGCGTCCAATGAGGCAGCCCTCCGCCCCCGGCCTCCCTCCCTCCCTCCCTCCCGCCTGCCCGCCCCTCCACCCGCCCAGCGACACTAAATTAGATTAGGAAGCAGATGGTGTGAGAGAGGCTCATGTAAAACTTTCTCCCGACTGGGGCTCGGTTCACCCCAAAAAACCCCAGGGGCCCCACTGTCACAGCACCTTCGGGAGCGGGCCTCTGGAAGGGGAGCTCCCCCCCCCCCCAACACACCTGTTCCGCGTGGCAGGGCAGCTCCGGCACGCCAGGGCCTCCCCTGGCCTGGCTGGGCCCTGGGTTCGAGCCCCCTCTGTCCTTGCCTCGGCCCCAGGGGACTGGAGTGTGGCAACCGGCCTGTGGCGTGGGGCTTGTGCCCACGGGGAGCGCGTGAGTCTCGGGCGGGGCCCAGCCGGCCCCGTGGCTCCGCGGCCCGGAGCCAGCCTGGCGGTGACAGGCCCCCTCTCGTGGCTCCCGCCTTTCGTCCCAGCCACGGAGGGGGCTGAGGTCTCACGTCGTGGTCCAGAGCCAGCTCAGGCAGGGAAGTCTGTGAGGCGCGCATCTCTAACTCACCTCGGAAAGTTCATCGTTCGGTGGTCGAGCGCCAGCCTTGAATGAAAAACAAAAAAGCTTAGGGAGCCGGGCGCCCGTGGCTCCCGCCTGTCATCCCAGCTACTCAGGAGGCTGAGATCTGAGGATCGCGGTTCAAAGCCAGCCCGGGCAGGAGAGACCGTGAGACTCTTATCTCCAATAAACCACCAGAAACTGGAAGTGGCGCTGTGGCTGAAGCAGTAGAGGGCCAGCTTTGAGCTGCAGAGCTGAGGGGCAGCGCCCGGGCCCCCCAGTTCAAACCCTCGCAATGGCATGAAACAACAAAGCTACACTCTTCAGTGTCTGAAGTCCTCCAATCCTCCTTGGGCCAAGGGGTCCCTGTTTCCCAGGTTAGGAGCCTGGAGTCTGGGGAGGCATCTCCGGGGCATGGGCTGGGTGTAGGGGCCAGCTCCAGTGAAGACTTGTTTCACACCCTCCCCGTCCACCTACTAGAATTGCGAGTCTCACGCGGCTGCTTACACCTGTGATCCCAGCACACTTGCGACACTGAAGCTGGCGTTACAAGCCAGCCCGGTATACACTGAGACCCCAGTTCTCAACAAAACCCAAGTCAGGGCTGGAAGCCTGGTTCAAGCGGTAGAGCACCTGCCTACAAATACATGAGCATGAGTTCAAACCCCAGTGCCACCAGAGAAAATAAATGAAGTATGTCTCCTGCACCTGCCCTTCCCCTCCCAATCTGCTGTGACAGCCTCGTCACGCATGCCCTGTAATCCCAGCATCAGGGAGACCAAGACAAGAAGATCATGAATTCTAGGCTAGCAGGGCGCTGGTGGCTCCCGCCTGTCATCCTAGCTTCTCAGGAGGCTGAGATCTGAGGGTCGGGCAGTTCAAAAGCCAGCCCCGGGCAGGAAAGTCTGTGAGACTCTGATCTCTAATGAACACCAGAAAACCAGAAGTGGAGCTGTGACTCAAATGGTAGAGCGCCCGCCTTGAGCAAGAGAAGCTCTCAGGACAGCGCCCAGGCCCTGAGTTCAAGCCCCACGACCGACAAAAAAGAAGCTAAGACTGCGGCGGGTGAAGCCAGGGCTTGCGGGCCTCTGTCCTGACCCTCGCAGTGAGGTGCAGAGATGTAAACTGAGGCTAGCGCAGTCAGCTGAGCTGGGGCAGACTCCCCCGGGGGTCCTCCCTCCCCACAGGCCAGAGGTGATGCTGCCCCGTCTCTCACGCAGGCCTGAGCCGGGCGGGGCTCCCGTTTGGGCTGATGCGCAGGGAGCTGGCCTGCGAGGGCTACCCCCATCGAGCTGCGGTGCCCGGGCAGCGACGTCATCATGGTGGAGAACGCCAACTACGGGCGCACCGATGACAAGATCTGCGACGCCGACCCCTTCCAGATGGAGAATGTGCAGTGCTACCTGCCCGACGCCTTCAAGATCATGTCACAGAGGTGAGCAGCCCCCTGGGCAACCCTCCTGTAGTCCCAGCCTGGGCACCTGTCCACCTGCTCTGAGCCCCACCCTCCCCCACCGGTCGTCAGATCCCTGGACAGCGGGGTCCGCTGGAGAAGGGACAGGGGAGGGTGCCACGGGGCACAGGGAAGCCCCTGCTTTGCCCCAGATTCCAGGGGTTGGCTGGTTCCCCCCCAGGGGGGCCAGCAGGACTGCCTGAGGACATCTGCGCATGCTTGTGCCTGAGCCAGGTGTGTGTGCATGGGCGTGCGTGTGTGCTTATGTGTAGATCTGCGCGTGGGGGTCTGTGTGTGCGTGCTTTTGCATGTGTCTGTGCCAGAGCGTGCTGCAGTGTGTAGACCAGCTGATGTGTGACTGGCTGTAACCCCAGCCACACATGCCTATCAGCGCCTTCATGGCCTTCTGAGTTGTTGCCAGTTGTGGGGCCTGAACTCTGGGCCTGGGCGCTGTCCCTCAGCTCCTCAGCTCAAGGCGAGCGATCTGCCACTTGAGCCACAGCACCACTCCCGGTTTTCTGGTGGTTCATTGGAGATCAGCGTCTCACAGCCTTTCCTTCCCCGGGCTGGCTTTGAACCGCGATCCTCAGATCTCAGCCTCCTCGGTGGCTGGGATGACAGGCTTTTGAGGCTTTTGTACCTACTGTTCCCCTCTGCCTGGATCGGTGTTCCTGCCGTCCTTGTGGTCCTCCCCCAGCACCGTGCTCCCCTGCTTCTAGCCCCCCCTCCATCGCTGACAGACCTGGGGAGGGTTAGAGGGAGTCAGAGAGGTGCCCTTGCCTAAGCCCCGCCCTTTTTAATGTCTCTGACCACGCCCACTCCCACCTCATTGGCTGGGGTTTGGGCACGTGATCTTTCAGCCCCTGAGGAGTCTGGGATATACAATCTCCAGCTGGAATATCAATACTTTGTTTGTTAGTCCTGGGGCTTGAACTCTGGGCCTGGGCGCTGTCCCTGATCATTGCTCAAGGCTAGCGCTCTACCACTTGCACCAAGCTCTACTTCTGGCTTTTTCTGTCTATGTGGTACTGAGGAATCGAACCCAGGGCTTCCTGCAGGCTAGGCAAGCACTCTATCACGAAGCCACCTTCCCAGCCCTCAGTGCATTTTCTTCCTCTTTCCCCTGTCCCTACCCTGCCTGGTGCTGTTCTTGGTCCTAGTCCTAGAGCTTGAACTCAGCGCCTAGGCACTGTCCCTGGCGCCCTTTCTGCTCAAGGCTAGCTCTCCACCACTTTGAGCCATAGTGCTACTTTGTTTTCTGGTGATTTATTGGAGATAAGAGTCTCTTGGACTTCCTGCCCGGGGTGGCTTTGAACCATGATCTTCCATCTGAGCCTCCTGAGTTGCTGGGATTACAGGTGTGAGCCCCTGGCACCGGGCTAGTTTTTTTTTTTTTTAAACAATTGTATAATCTCCCAGATTTCCAACATACATTCATTCATTTTTTGCCACTTTCCTTTCCTATTCAGTTACAACGAGCTTGCTTTGTCCTGAGCAGCCCAACTCCCAAGGAACATTGTTGTGTGTGTATTGGGCACACTTCATTTTTTACTTTGTTTATTTTTTGTTGGATGTGGGGTTTGAACTCTGGGCCTGGGCACTGTCCCTCAGCTCTTCAGCTCAGCTCTACCACCTGAGCCAGGGCACTATTTCCGGTTTTCTGGTGGATCATTGGAGATCAGAGTCTCATGGACTTTTGTGCCAGGCTGGCTTTGAACCATGATTCTCAGATCTCAGCCTCCTGAGTAGCTAGGATGACAGGCGTGAGCCACTTCCGTATGTAGGACATGTGGCTTCGTGGGTAGCAGGATTGCTAGCTCCATTAGATCGGTGAGGTCTTTCTTCCCCCGCCGTTCTCGAAGTGTTGCTGCCCTCGAAGTGTTGCTGCCCCTCCCTGCCTGGTCCCTTGCTTTATTCTGCCTTTGGGCGTCTCTGATTGCAGGCAGGGCCAAAAGGCCATCCGCAGCTTCTCTTGTTAGAGAGCCACAGATTGGCTCCTGGGAGAGTGCACTGCCCTGGCTAGGGTCCAGCCTGCTGCGAGCTGGGGGTGGGGGGAAGCAGGGCAGGGAGGGGGCGCGTAGGGCAGGGAGGGGGCGCCTCACCTGCTGCCCAGGCCGCCAATGCCTCCTGGTTTAAGTGCAGTAGCCAGAGCTGACCTGAGAAGTGGATGCTGATGGGGAAGGACGGGTCCACCAGCTCAGCCCCAAGCAGGAAGTATCGAAGAGCCAGGGCGGGGAAAGCAACCAGGCAGGAAGATAACAAAGTGATGCCTACCGGCTCCCTGGCGAGGTCTCTCGCTGCCAGCCCTTCTGTCCTTGGAGTGACCCCCTTCCTGACGCGGGAGCCCCCCCGCCCCTATCCCGGGTGTGGATCTGCCTTTTCCCAGCTCTGCTGTCTCCCTCCTGCAGGTGTAACAACCGAACCCAGTGCGTGGTGGTGGCCGGCTCTGATGCCTTTCCTGACCCCTGTCCCGGGACCTACAAGTACCTGGAGGTGCAGTACGACTGTGTTCCCTACAGTGAGTCGCCTTGTTCCTCTGCCACCTCGGGTCCTCCTCCCCCTGCCCCACACAGCAAGCGAGGGGGAGACGCCCGTCGCGCACACGGCCCGCGCATCGCACGCACACACTCACACTTGCCCCCGGAACGGGCCTGGTCCCACCTCCCAGACACTCCCCACCGCACTCCGCCTCCTGTTCGCACACACCCTCCCTTCCTGACGCCCCTCACACACCTGCTCTCCGCTCACTCACCCCCTTCCTCTTTCGACTCCTCCTCCTTGCTCCTCCCCACACCACCCGTGATTCTCCCACATCACGGAAGCTGGACCCTGTGCCCCTAGAGCGGCCAGCCATCCTCTGAGGCCTACCGGCAGAGCCGGTGCAAAGGGCTGAGGTATCTTTGATGGTTTCCCATCTCTTGGTTAGCAGAACCCCTTCTACCATAGCACTTCCTGTCTGCAAAGGAAGTGCTACCATATTGGATTGAAAGTGCCCTCCCCCTCCCCCTTTCCCCCCAGGTAGCCTGAGGAAAGATCTGGGGAGCCAGGAGTCAGGCCATCTTGGACCTGGCTAAGGGGAGCAAAGATAGATCTCTCCCTCTCAGTGCCAGCCCTCAACATCAACCCTCCTCTCCTGCCCACCCTGTTCTCCACCACCCCTCCTCTCTCCTCCCCTGCCTGGCTTCACATAGGCAGCCTGGAGGTAGGGCCTCCGGGCTGAGGGGGGAGGAGGCAGGGACACCGGCGTGTCTGGGGGGGGGCCGGGGAGCAGGAGACCCCGCCGTCTCCTTCCCCTCCCCTCCCACCCCGCCCTCCGCCCACCGCCCAACCTTTGCTTTCCTCCTCGCAGGTGAGCAAGGATGCTGAGGAGACGGGATGGCCCGTGCTTCTGTAACTTTCTCCTTTTTCGTGTCTGCCCTTTCCTTGCAGTGCCCGAGGCCTCCACCTGCCCAGGGGGGCGCTGGTCTGCCCTCCAGCACTGGGGACACTGCCCAGCCGCACGCGTGGACAGCTGGGGGAGGGGACAGAGGGAGTGGGCGGGCTGCGGCTCGCCCGCGGGAGCTGTCTGGCTCTGACGTCCGTCCTCAGCAAGTGACTGCATTTCTGAGCCCCGGGGGGCTTGGGTTGGTCTGCCTGTTGCAGGGTTTTGAGGGTCGAGTGTTAGCCCCCCCTCCCCCTGCAGCAGGCAGAAGCTTCCACTCCCCTGCCTGCCCCTCGGCGCCCACCCCTGCGCCCACTGGGCCGAGGCGCCTCCCTCCCCCGCCTCCGGAAGGGCCGCCCGCTCCCGCGGAGGCCCCAGGCAGCCGGCCACGCGGCTCCGCTTCGTGAGGCCTCGGTGTCTCCAGCCGTAGGCAGGGCTCTCTTCGGAGCCTGCTGGTGGGGGCACGGGGGAGCCATGGCTTCAGTTGTGGCGTCTCATTCCTTTCTTCCCAATGGCGGTTATTGCTGCTCTCATCAAGATAAAAATAGCAGCCGGTGATGAGCGCAGGGAAAATTCCCCAGGCAAGGTGGAGCGGGGGGGGGGGGGGGGGGGGGGGGGGGGCACAGGCCTGGAGCTCTTTCTAGAACAGTCGTGGACGCTTGGGCGTCCCAGAACCCACAGCTCTGGGCCCACAGTCCAAGGGGAAAGCCAAGGTGAGCCCTTCTGGAGACAGGATGGACAGACAGACACACTATAGGTGCTGTGAGAGGCCTGGCAGAGCTGTGCTGAACCGAGCTCCTGACCCCACAACGGGTAGCTGAGAAGACAGGGAAGCGGACAGCTCCCTGTACCCTCCCACCCCGCCCAGCGCCAGGACCGGCCCCCCGGGAGGAGGGGATGGGGCTGTAGCAGATGAAGGCCCCAGGTTCAGAGTCAGGGTGACTCCAGTGCCCGTGAGGTAATCGGGTGGGGGGCTGGGGTTCCCGAGGAGAGGGTACTGCTGTGCAGGGGGATCCCCCCCCAGACACGGGACTAACGCTAGATTTGCTTTGCAGCTGCGCTGGGTCTAACCACTCCCTTCCTCCCCCAGGTGCTGCCGCACGTGGCGTCGCGGAGCTCGGGGAGGGGGCCCGGGAGGGCTTGCCCCTTAGGGGAGGGGGTGGGAGCGTGTGTGCCCCCCACCTGCCGTCCCGTCTGGTCTGTGTCCCCTCCTGGTCCTCTGTCCTGCCCCCCCTCCCCCCTCGCCCCGCCTCTGTGCCCTCTGCCCCTGCCGCCCCGTGTCAGCGTGTCTGGGGTGCCCAGGGTCTGCAGGACACAGCTAGACTTGGTGGGGGAAGGGGTTCAGCCTGTGCATCTGCCTGGGAGGGGCGCCCAGGCCCCAGCACACGTGGAACCCCTTCCCCGGGCAGTTCTGGCAGGAGGGCAGCAGGCAGGCGGGGAGCAGGGTCATCCTTCCCAGCGCCCCCCTCGACCAGTGCTCCCCCCAGCTGGGCTCCCCCCTTACCCGCTGTCCCCACCCAGGGCCGACCGTCACCTGCCTGCACCCCGACCCCCGTCTCTCCCCTCCCGTGTGTCCCCTGCCCGTCCTGTTTCCCTGTCCCCCCTTTTTGCCCTCCCCTGACCCCCCCAAGAAAGGGTCTTGGGGGGTGGGGGCTGAGCCATGTGGCAGGAGGGGTGGGAAGGCAGCAGGTGCCAGGAAGGCCAGGAAGGGGGCGATGTGGCCAGGAAAAAAGGCACGAAAGCAATTTATCTTTTTTTTTTCTCTTTTTTTTTTTCTTGCACATTTTTTTTTTCAATTGTTTTCTCTCTCTCTTCCTGATGCTTAAGTAGAAGTGGAGCAGAAAGGTAAACGCACTGTTACCAATGCTAATCCCTAACTCACACTTTATCCTCCCCGCCCTACCTCATGTGACCCCTCCCGCCCCTCCCCACCCACAGAGACCCCGCCCGCCCGCCCGCCCGCCCGCCGGGCACCTCGACTCCCAAGGAAGCCTCTCCCTCCCCACCGCTGTCTCTCTCCTCTCTCCCTCTCCTCTTTCTCACCTTTCCTCTTCCTCTCCTTTCTTACCTTTCCTCTCTCCCCCTCCTCCCCTCTCCCCTTTCTCCCTCCCTCTCCCTCTCTCTCTCCCTCTCCCTCTCCCTCTCCCTCTCCCTCTCCCTCTCCCTCTCCTCTCCCTCTCTCTCTCTCTCTCTCTCTCTCTCTCTTGCTCTCTCTCCTCTCTCTCTCTTCCTCTGCACCTCTTGCACTGGGTTTGGCTCTGGGTTGGGGGGGGGCTTTTGTTTTCCTTTTGGGGAGCAGATTTCTCCTCTCTCTCTCCTCTCTTGGGGGCTCCTGGTGGCTTAAGTTCTTCTGGTTTGGCGTTTCCAAGGCCCAGAGCTGTGTGGAGAGCGCGGAGCACCAGTGCCCCCCACCCCGCACCCCCCCTCCCCTGACCAGCTGGGGGGCCCAGCCCTGGGTGGGGGTGGGGTGGGGCTCTTGGGGGTCGGGAGGGGGGGTATGACCACGCTTGCGAAGCTGCAGTCAGGGTTTCTTCCGGGCTGTTGTGGTTAGAGGACAGGGAGAGGGGCGGGTGGGTGGGGTAACAGGTGGACTCTGGGGACCTCCACGGCCCCCCCAATCTCTGGCAGAAGGGAGAGGTGCCTCTAGAGCCTTCCCCCTCCCCAGACGGGAGCAGGCAGTCCTGGGGAAGGCAGCCGAGAGGACTGGAGGGTCCCCTTTGCCTTGAGGTTGCGCTGGTGCGTGAGCGTCCCAGGGTGGGGGTCCCTCTGAGCTGCGCCCCTCCCCGTCCCAGGCCGCAGCCCCCTCCCCCCCCCCCCCCCCCCCCCGGCCCTCGAGCTCTGCCCAGGCACCGCTCACTCTTCTTGCAGGCCAAGCTTTCGCGGCAGCACTGGATCTCTTCAGGGCTGGGCGGGGACGGGGGGGCTGGGCCCCTCGCAGACAGACCCTCCCGTCCCCCCTTCCCCAGGGTGACCTCTAACTGCTTTTCCTCCCTGCGCCCTCTGAGCAGCGCCTGCTGAGAATACCCCCCCCCCATACACACAACACTCACACGACACAGGCCCGTGGGGAGGCCTAGCGCAGGGCAAGGTGGGGTGCACAGGATGGGGCGGGGTGAGCGCAGGGCCCCTAGCTCGCTCAGCCTGCGGCGTGCCCTAGGCCCCTTCTGCCTTGGCTGTGTCCCCCCCCCCAGCCAGAGGGCTGCCCAAACCCCGGCCCCCACGGGCCAGCTGCTTTGGTGACAAGCCAAGAACGAGCAGAGAATTCACGCAGATGCGGGAGGAGAGCAAGGAGCCCACGCGGGGCCTGGGGCGGAGGAGGGGCCTGGCCACGCCGGCCCACGCAGGAGGGGGCAGGCTAGGAGCAGGGGGCGCGGGCCGGCCAGCGGCGTCAACGAGATGCAGTCGAGGTTTTCCTCTTTTCAGGGAATGGGGGGGTGGGGCGGGGCCCCCCACCTTTCTGACACCAGCGCTGCCTCGGTCCCTCCTCCCGAGCCGGGGATGGTCACAGGTAAATCGGGGTCCGGGCAGGGCGGGGACGGGGGGGTCGTGCTGGGCGGGCTGGGTCTTTATCCTAGCACCTGGTTCCCTCCCTTGCCCCCTCCAAGCTGGACCTGCCCCCCGAAGGGGCCCTCAAGTGAATTCTCTGCTCATCCCCTCTCTCCTCCGCCAGCGTTAACCCTTTCTTCCCAGGTGCTCCAGCCGCCTCCCCAGGAGCCAGGACTTCGGACCCCGCCCCTGTCTCTCTTCCCTGCGCAGCTCTCCTCCCCTCCCTCTCCCACTTGGGGGCCCCCCCAGCCCTGTGCATCCTTGACTCCCTTAGAGACCTCTATCCCACCCCCCCCCATCAGCTGGCCAGCCCTGGGGGCTGCCCCCGCCATCGATGCTGCGTGTGGGTACCAGGCTGGCTCTGGGGGAAGAGTGGAGGCCCCGGGCCTCCCCTGCCCTGCACTGGATGAAGTAGGGCACCCCAGAACCCGTGGTGGGTGGGAGGGGGGATGGACTCAGGACCTGGCTCTACCTTGCAGTTGCTGTAGGAGGAAGACAGTGACATTTCACAAGTCTGTTCTGATCTGGCCGGTGAAGGAGGGGACCCGGGACCCCTAGTTCTTCCCTAGGGCAGAGGAGGCACAAGGGCCAGGAGACCTTTCCCAGGCGCCCCCAGCCCCCATCCCGTGGGGTCTCTAGCAGCCAGGGAGGGGCCAGGGGTGCCTCCCCGCCCGCCTCCCCCCACTAACCCCACTCTTGATGGCCTGCAGGGGGGACAGCTCCAGGGAGGGGCAGCCGGGCGGGTGGGGTCCCAGCCACACCCCCTCCTATCACCAGCCCTACCAAGCAACCGTGACTGCAGCAGCAGCAGCAGGAGGACGGCCAGGCCTCCGCCCGGTCACCCACTCCTCTCTCTCTCTCTCTCCCCCTCCCCTCCCTCCTCTGCCCCTTTACCCCCGCCCAGTCTTCGTGTGTCCGGGCACGCTGCAGAAGGTGCTGGAACCCACGTCCCACACACGAGTCGGAGCACCAGTCGGGCGCGTGGTGCAAGGACCCGCTGCAGGCGGGCGACCGCATCTACGTCATGCCCTGGATCCCCTACCGCACTGACACGCTCACCGAGTACGCCTCGTGGGAGGACTACGTGGCTGCCCCGCCACACCACCACCTACCGCCTGCCCAACCGCGTGGACGGCACGGGCTTCGTGGTGTACGACGGCGCCGTCTTCTACAACAAGGAGCGCACGCGCAACATCGTCAAGTACGACCTGCGCACGCGCATCAAGAGCGGGGAGACGGTCATCAACACGGCCAACTACCACGACACCTCGCCCTAACCGCTGGGGCGGCAAGACGGACATCGACCTGGCGGTGGACGAGAACGGCCTGTGGGTCATCTACGCCACCGAGGGCAACAACGGGCGGCTGGTGGTGAGCCAGCTGAACCCCTACACGCTGCGCTTCGAGGGCACCTGGGAGACCGGCTACGACAAGCGCTCGGCCTCCAACGCCTTCATGGTGTGCGGCGTGCTGTACGTGCTGCGCTCCGTCTACGTGGACGACGACAGCGAGGCGGCCGGCAACCGCGTGGACTACGCCTTCAACACCAACGCCAACCGCGAGGAGCCCGTGGGCCTGGCCTTCCCCCAACCCCTACCAGTTCGTGTCCTCCGTGGACTACAACCCCCCGCGACAACCAGCTCTACGTGTGGAACAACTACTTCGTGGTGCGCTACAGCCTGGAGTTCGGGCCCCCGGACCCCAGTGCGGGTGAGGACGGTCGAGGTAGGGGCCAGGCTCCGTCTGTCCGTCCTCACGCCACCTTGCTTTACAGATGGGGACACTGCCCAGGGCCTCTGATCATGCACGCGGCCTGGGAGGTGGGGAGGGAGGGTTCGTGGCCCCTGTGGGCCCGGAGGCTGGGCGTGGGGGGTGAGGCGGGGGTGCGGTGTGGAGCGGCTGCTAGGGAGCCCCCAGACCCCGGCAGCGGGTGACCCGGGGGTACTTCTGTTCCCTTCCAGGCCCGGCCACCTCCCCGCCCCTCAGTACCACGACCACGGCGCGGCCCACGCCCCTCTCCAGCACAGCCTCGCCCGCAGCCACCACCCCGCTCCCGCCGGGCACCCCTCACCACGCACCCTGTGGGTGCCATCAACCAGCTGGGACCCGACCTGCCTCCCGCCACAAGCCCCGGCCCCCAGCACCCGGCGACCCCCCCGCCCCCAACCTGCACGTGTCCCCGGAGCTCTTCTGTGAACCCCGAGAGGCACGGCGGGTCCAGTGGCCGGCCACCCAGCAGGGCATGCTCGTGGAGCGGCCCTGCCCAAGGGGACTCGGGGTGAGTGCCGAGGCCTGGCGTGGGGGGCAGGGCGGGAACCACACGGGTCCATGCGTCCACCGGGGTGCTGTGGCTGGGTCCTCCTGTGTGGTGGCAGCCCGGGGAAAGCCAGGGATGGCTCCCTTTCTTATCTGACCTGCTGTGTCTGTCCTGCTGTGTGTCTGTCCGTCCAAATCCCCTTTGCCTGCCTCGTCTGTTCCTCCAGGCATCGCCTCGTTCCAGTGTCTGCCGGCCTTGGGACTCTGGAACCCCCGGGCCCGGACCTCAGCAACTGCACATCTCCCTGGGTCAACCAGGTTGCTCAGAAGGTACCCCCCCCTCCTCTCCCCTGCACTTCACTCCCCCCTCTGCTCCGCTAAGCGAGCCCCGAACTCAAGCTAGGGCTGGCAGGGAAGGAAGTTAGGAGAGATGCAGCCAGCAGGGATGGGGGGGCAGCGGAGGGGAGGGGAGGGGAGGGAAAGGGTGGAGGAGGGCAGGCTGGTCCCCGACAGACCCAGCTCCCTTTCTGCCCACTGCACGCAGATTAAGAGTGGAGAGAACGCGGCCAACATCGCCAGCGAGCTGGCGCGCCACACACGAGGCTCCATCTACGCGGGGGACGTGTCGTCGTCCGTGAAGCTGCTGGAGCAGCTGCTGGACATCCTGGACGCCCAGCTGCAGGCGCTGAGGCCCATCGAGCGCGAGTCGGCCGGCAAGAACTACAACAAGGTGGGCGCCGCTCCTCCAAGCCAGCCCGGCCTGTGCAGACGTCTTTGGGGGGAGGGGGGTGGCACGCAGCGCGAGCTATCCAGAGCCCGGGTTTGGGGGAGCCGTGCGCAGAGGGACAGCCTGACACCCCTCTTCCCCATCGCTCTAGATGCACAAGCGAGAGAGAACCTGCAAGGATTACATCAAGGTAAGGCGCAGGGAGTCCGGAGGAGGGAAGGAGGGGGCCGCCAGCTCGGCCCCACGGGACGAGTGAGCGCTCACGGCGCCCGCCCCACCCGCCCGCCCACCCACGCAGGCCGTGGTGGAGACGGTGGACAACCTGCTCCGGCCCGAGGCACTCGAGTCCTGGAAGGACATGAACGCCACGGAGCAGGTGCACACAGCCACCATGCTGCTGGATGTCCTGGAGGAGGGCGCCTTCTTGCTGGCTGACAACGTCAGGGAGCCCGCCCGCTTCCTGGCAGCCAAGCAGAATGTGGGTGAGTGCCTGCTCCTCCAGCCCGAACCCCTGGGGGGGGGGCGGGGCCTTGCCTACAGAGGGCCCAGGCTCACGGCGTGCAACCTGCCGCCTTGCCCCGCAGTCCTGGAGGTCACCGTCCTGAACACGGAGGGCCAGGTGCAGGAGCTGGTGTTCCCCCAGGAATACCCCAGCGAGAACTCCATCCAGCTGTCTGCCAACACCATCAAACAGAACAGCCGGAACGGTCAGTGCCTAGACACCAGCCCATGAAGCCCAAGGAGACCCGGGTCTCCCCCAAGCCCCAAGGAGACCCAGGTTTGCAGGGTAGCCAGCTCAGAGAGCACCTAAGGCTCGGAGAGGTCACACCGAGAGGAGGAGGAGGAGGGCGGAGCCAGCACCCCCGTGTCCTGGCTCCCGTGGGAAGGCTTGTGGATCCTCTTGCCTGGGCTGTGGCCTGGGTTGGTGGTCCCCGTGGCTGGGGTTGGTGGCTGTCTCTCACAGTGCCCTGTGTCCCCCCGCCTCCCCAGGAGTGGTGAAAGTGGTCTTCATCCTCTACAACAACCTGGGCCTCTTCCTGTCCACGGAGAACGCCACGGTGAAGCTGGCGGGCGAGGCGGGCGCGGGCGGCGCCTCGCTGGTGGTGAACTCGCAGGTGATCGCCGCGTCCATCAACAAGGAGTCCAGCCGCGTCTTCCTCATGGACCCTGTCATCTTCACCGTGGCCCCACCTGGAGGTGAGCCAGGGCCCCTCTACAGCCTGGGCCCATTGGTGCCCCCCCCCCCACGGTCCCTGAGGCTGGTGTGGGGGAACCCACAGGGCCTTCCCGGTTCTGACTTCTGCCGCCGCCGCCCGGCAGGCCAAGAACCACTTCAAACGCCAACTGCTCCTTCTGGAACTACTCGGAGCGCTCCATGCTGGCTACTGGTCGACCCAGGGCTGCCGCTGGTGGAGTCCAACAAGACACACACCACGTGTGCCTGCAGCCACCTCACCAACTTCGCCGTACTCATGGCGCACACGAGAGATCGTAAGCCGGCCGGGGCGAGGCGGGCCTCTGCGCTGCTTTGCATGCACGCTAGGACACCGCACGGGGCAGTGGGGGCCCTGCTGGGAGGGCAGCGGTGGGGGCCACGTGCAGGTGCATCTGTCTGGTCACCCCTGGCTTCCGCCCACACCAAAGTGCTGAGAAGCCTGCTGGTACCACTGTTTCTCTTCCGAGGCCCTACTAGTAGCCCACGGCCTGGCCTGCTCCTGGCCCCGCCTGCGGCAGGCTCTGGGCATGCGCCCTGCTCCTGGCCCAGCCCGTGACCAGCTCTGAGCATGCAACCTCGTTCCTGTCCCCAGTACCAGGGCCGCATCAATGAGCTGCTGCTGTCAGTCATTACCTGGGTGGGTATCGTGATCTCGCCTGGTCTGCCTCGCCATCTGCATCTCCACCTTCTGCTTCCTGCGGGGCCTACAGACCGACCGCAACACCATCCACAAGAACCTGTGCATCAACCTCTTCCTGGCAGAGCTGCTTTTCCTGGTGGGGATTGACAAGACGCAGTACGAGGTGGGCCAGGGCTGGGGAGTGGGAGGGGGGCAGGGAGCAGACGCCCCAGCCCCCTGGTGCAGCTCACCTTCTCTTATGGCTCCCCTAGATTGCCTGCCCCATCTTCGCGGGGCTTGCTGCACTACTTCTTCTTGGCCGCCTTCTCCTGGCTGTGCCTGGAAGGCGTGCATCTCTACCTGCTGCTGGTGGAGGTGTTTGAGAGCGAGTACTCGCGCACCAAGTACTACTACCTGGGTGGCTACTGCTTCCCGCCCTGGTGGTGGGCATCGCCGCCGCCATTGACTACCGCAGCTACGGCACCCGAGAAGGCGTGAGTGTCCCCCGTGGCCTCCTGGGACTCCGTGGTGCCCCTCACGCCCGGCCGTTTAGGTTGCTGGCCTCAGAGACCAGAGGGAAGGGGGGCCCCAGCAGCCTCCCCAACATCCTTCTACCCCACGTCTCCTGTGTTCACAGCTGCTGGCTCCGAGTGGGACAATTACTTTATCTGGAGCTTCATTGGGCCTGTCTCCTTCGTTATCGTGGTGAGTTGGGAGGGCTGGCCTTGGCCGTGACACGCACACCCAAGCACATGCACACACCCTCCTGCAAGCCCCGAGAGGCACGGTGTGAAAGGGTCAAACTGAACAGGAGCTCAGCTCCTGCGAGGCAGGAGGCACATGGGGCCCTAGAGCCCGCATGGAGGGCGGCCCCCCAGCACGGAGGGACGGGGAGGGCATGGGGGGGCAGAGGGCAGCTCCAAAGAGAAAGAGCCACAGCCCGGCCCCGCCCCACACAGGTGAACCTGGTGTTCCTCATGGTGACACTGCACAAGATGATTCGCAGCTCATCCGTGCTCAAGCCAGACTCCAGTCGCCTGGACAATATTAAGTGAGGGTGCCCAACTCCCCCCCCCCCCCACTGTTCTTGGGTTGCAGTGCTCTAGGGACACGAGCTTCATTGTGCTCATGGGGCGCCAGTTAAAGGATGGGGAAGCAGATCAGATTATTAGCACCTGCAGCCTGGGGCTGGGGCTGCAGTGAAGGCCAAGTTCAAATCCTGAGTCCACTCAAGGACAAAAGAAAGTGGCCACAACATGATGGTTGACTCGCTCCGCATTGTGCATGCGCTGGTGCTGCCGCCAGCCCCCCTCCCACTCCCCCCCCAAGGCTGCCTCAGCCCTCGGGCTTCACAGAGGGGACCCGGGCCACCCCAACCCCACCCACAGCGTGCTGAGGACTCGAAGGCTCTGACCTGTGTCCCCCGCTCTCAGGTCCTGGGCCCTGGGGGCCATCGCGCTGCTCTTCCTGCTGGGTCTCACCTGGGCCTTCGGCCTCCTCTTCATCAACAAGGAGTCCGTGGTGATGGCCTACCTGTTCACCACCTTCAACGCCTTCCAGGGGGTCTTCATCTTCGTTTTTCACTGCGCCTTGCAGAAGAAGGTAGGGTTGGGCTGGGAAGGTGGCTCAGTGGTGGAGCGTTTGCCTTGCATGCCTGAGGCCCTGGGTTCGATTCCTCAGCACCACATAAGCAAAAAGAAAAAAGCCGGAAGTGGCGCTGTGGCTCAAGTGGTAGAGTGCTAGCCTTGAGCTGAAGAGCTGAGGGACAGCGCCCAGGCCCAGAGTTCAGGCCCCACGACCAGACCTCCCCCCCCAAAAAAAAAAGAAGGTAGGGTGGCAGGGCGTGGGACTCGGCAGAGGAGAGGGGCGGAGGCCGGGGGGTCCCAGTGCTGCTGGGGGCCCACAGTGCCAGCTTCGCGCCGCTGGGCATGGTTCTGGGGGTGGGGGGGCTGAGGGGGCCAAGCAGAGTGGACCCAGGGCCCCGGCACTGTCTTCGGAGTACAAGGGAGTGAATCGTGACTGCCAGTGAGGAACCACGGGGCACCCGGTACCATGCTTCCTCCTGGAATAGTTCTGGAAAGAACTGTGAATTTTATAGTGATAGAAAGGTCCCTTTTTTTAAGTCAATGTGTTACAAGTGTGGTTCTTAAAAAACACTCAAGAAGAAGGGACCCGCGCTTGGGGGGGGGGGGGGGGCTCAGTACTCTGAGATCTAAGGATCGAGGCTCAGAGTCATCTGGGGCAGGGAAATTCATGAGACTCTTACATCCAGTTAACACCGAAAAGAAAGCAGGGAGTGGAGCTGTGGCGCAGGTGGTAGGGCACCAGCCTCGAGCGCGCAGGCGCGGTGGGATCGCATGCCTCCGGGGTTCACAGGCGGGTGCTGGGGCTCAGCCGCCCCCTGGCGAGCCGCAGGTGCCTGGTCACACACACACACAGGTGTGCGCGCGCGCGTCCCGCAGGTACACAAGGAGTACAGCAAGTGCCTGCGCCACTCCTACTGCTGCATCCGCTCCCCGCCGGGGGGCGCGCACGGCTCCCTCAAGACCTCGGCCATGCGCAGCAACACCCGCTACTACACCGGGACCCAGGTGCGGGGCGGGGCGGGGCGGGGGCGGGGGGGGGGGCGGCGGGGCGCGGGGGGGTGAGAACGGGCCGGGGGGAGGGGGGTCCCCGGGCCCCCTCATGCCCGGCTGCGCCCCCCCCTCCCAGAGCCGGATCCGGAGGATGTGGAATGACACAGTGCGGAAGCAGACGGAGTCGTCCTTCATGGCGGGCGACATCAACAGCACCCCCACCCTGAACCGAGGTGAGCGGCCGCGCGGGTCCCCGGCCCCCTCGGGCGCGGCCCGGGGCTGCCGCCTGACCTGCCCCCTCCGCCCGCCAGGCACCATGGGGAACCACCTCCTGACCAACCCCGTGCTGCAGCCGCGCGGGGGCAGCAGCCCCTACAACACGCTCATCGCCGAGTCGGTGGGCTTCAACCCCTCCTCGCCCCCCGTCTTCAACTCCCCAGGTGAGGGGCACCGGAAGCGGGGGGCCTGGATCGTGGGGGGCGGCCCAGCCCCGGGGGCGCCCTCTAACCGCGCTTTCTCTCCTTCCGCCCGCCCCGCAGGGAGCTACCGGGAACCCAGTAAGTCGGCATGCGGGGGAGCCCGTGCCCCGGGCGGGGGGTCCGGGCCGGGTCCCCCCTGACGCCCCGCTCCGTGCCCCCCCGCAGAGCACCCGCTGGGCACGCGCGAGGCGTGCGGCATGGACACGCTGCCGCTCAACGGCAACTTCAACAACAGCTACTCGCTGCGCAGTGGCGACTTCCCCGCGGGCGACGCGGGCCCCGAGCCCCGCGGCCGCAACCTGGCCGACGCCGCGGCCTTCGAGAAGATGATCATCTCCGAGCTGGTGCACAACAACCTGCGCGGCGCGGCCGCCAAGGGCCCGCCGCCGCCGCCCGAGCCGCCCGCGGGGCCGCCGGGCGCGGGCGGCGCCGGCAGCGAGGACGAGGCCGGCGGGCCGGCGGGCGCCGACCGCGCCGAGATCGAACTGCTGTACAAGGCGCTGGAGGAGCCGCTGCTGCTGCCGCGCGCGCAGTCCGTGCTCTACCACAGCGACCTGGACGAGGCGGACGGCGGCGCGCCCGACGACGGCCCTGCCGCGCGCCCCGCGCGCCTCGCCGCCCGGCCGGGACTCGCTCTACGCCAGCGGGGCCACGCTGCGGGACTCGCCCTCCTACCCGGACAGCAGCCCCGACGGGCCCAGCGAGGCGCTGCCCCCCGCCGCCGCCCGCGCCCCCCCGGGCCCCCGGAGATCTACTACACCTCGCGCCCGCCGGCCCTGGTGGCCCGGAACCCGCTGCAGGGCTACTACCAGGTGCGGAGGCCCAGCCACGAGGGCTACCTGGCGGCGCCGGGCCTCGAGGGGCCTGGGCCCGACGGCGACGGCCAGATGCAGCTCGTCACCAGCCTCTGAGGGACCTGCGCGGACCAGGGGCCGAGGCCGGCCGGGCCGGGCGGGGGGCGCCCTGGGCGTGGCCGTGGCTGGTGGCCCCTCGGCCGTGTCCCCCCCGCCCCGCCCCCCCAGGACCCGGCCGCGGGCTCACACAGGGTCTCCACCAGCCACCCGCACCAGCTCGATTCGGGGGGAGCGCAGGGAGGAGGCCCCGAGCCCCCCCCCTCCTCCCTCCCCAGGGCAGGAGGGAGGACTGCCCCCCCACCGCCCTCAACTCCGCTCCTGCCTCCGATGCTCTGGGCATGGAGGGGGTCCCCCCGTGGGGTCCAGCCTAGCCACCACTCCTCTCTCCCCCCGGTGGGCAGGACAGATGGACGGGGCCCCATCCCCTGCACCCCAGCTCCGCTGCCCCCCCCCTGCAGCCAGAGCCTCCGGGCCCGGGCAGTGGTGGCCGGCGGTTTCAAGGTGGAACTATCCACAAGCTCCTTCCCCCTCGCTATGGGTCCCCCGTGTCCCCGCCCTCCAGCCAGCCGCCCCCTCCCCGGCCCCCCAGCGTGCACCCAATGACCCCCTGCCTTGGGGCGACTCCTGATGAAGCACAACTCCCCACAGGGCCCCCCAGCCCGCAGGGGCGGCCGTGGCCGGGCAGCTCCCGGTCCGTGGGCCCGGCGATCTGGGGGAGCAGATTGTGGGTCTGGGTCTCCCCGGGGAGTGGGTCCTGGGCCTGGATCTTCCCTAGGGAGCCCCGCCCGCCCCGCCCGCCCGCCCCCCTTGCTGTAAATATTTCAACGAAATGGAAAAGAACAAAAAAAAGACAAAAAAAAATCTCATCACTTGAAGCCACCAGGCGCCCGTGGCCAGGCCGCCCGGACTTTGTGGGGAGCGGAGCAGAGCGGGGCGCCGCTGCCCCCCCCCCCCCCCCCCCCCCCGCGGCCGGGACTTCTCCATGGACGCCCCGCGCGCCCTGCGCGCCCCGCGCACCCCGCGCCCCGCGGGCGGCAGCGCGCCCCACACTCCAGAGACAGCAACGAAAATCTCAAGCAACAGCGAAACAAAGAACCCGGCGCCCATCCGGTCCGTCGTCACCGCCTCCCCGCTCCGCCGCCCCTGCGCCCCTCAGCCCCCGGGGCGTGTACCTCACCCCTGCCCCGGGACCAGGGCCCGGCTCCCCTCCGCCCCGCCTCGGCCCGGGGAGACACCCTCACACCCAAAGAGGCTCTTGCCAAGACCGGCTGCGCTCCCCTCCATGTGTGTCCCCCCCCCCCCCCCCCGTGTGCTCCGTCCCCCGGCCGGGGGTGCAGGGGCCTGGGGGCCCCCGGCTGAGTGGGGCTGGTAAGACGGGGTGCCCTCTCCCATCCCCGGTGCCCGGGCGGGCGCAGCTGGTGCGGGCCTGGGCTGTCACCCGAGCCCCGCGCTGCCCCCCCCCCCCCCCCCCCCCCGCTTCTCCCAGCCTTTTGGGGTAGTGCAGCCCCTCATCGCCATTTCCCGAGGTGCCCCGGCCTCTGCCTGACCTCTCTGTCTTCGCCCTCCTCCCTCTTTTCTCACAAGTGCCATGAGTTTCCAGACATCTCCGGTCTCAGCCTGCTGCTGCCATGAACCTCGGGCTCTGGGGGAGGAGGCCCCCGAGGAGGGGACCCTCTGTTTCCTTTTTCTTTTTTCTTTTTTTTTTGCTGCTAGAAAGCCCCCTCCCTGGTGCTGGGGAGCTGGGGCTGGCGAGTCCCCGTCCATTCGGGGAGAAGGGGTCAGACCAAAGAGGGTGGTTTGGTCCCAGGTGGGGAGCAGGCGGGGTGACCCAGCTCTGGGGAGCTCTGGGGGGGCCGGGGCTCTTAGCTCAGTGTCACCACAAGACCCTGGGGAGGTCGAGGAGGTCTGGCCGGGCAGTGGGGGACAGAAGGAACTGGCCACGGGGGGGGGGGGGGGATCTCCCCTGCCCAGCCCCCCATCTCTCCACTCGACAATCAAGGGGAGAGGGTTGCAGGGGGGCGTGGGGGGGCTCAGGCCTCGGGGCTGCGCGGCGGCGCCCCCTGGCGGGGCTGGGCGGGACCACCGTCCCGCGCACAGCCACCCTGGGCCCGGGTCCCCACCCCAGCCAGCCGGGTGCCTTGGCATGGGCCGGACAAGGGTCTTGGTTTCCTCCCCGCGCCCTCCGCGGGCTCCTGGGTTCATTTGCTCCTAAATCTCGTCTGTTCTTTCTCCTCGCGTTCTTTTCTGTTGGGTCCCCCCTCCCGGCGCCCCTCCCGCGTCGTTCTTGCTGTCTCTGCCCCCTTTCTACGCATCCTCAACCTCTGTCCATTCGGGCCTCCCTCCCCCCCGCCCCCCCCTTCGGTCTCCTTTTCGATATGCCAAACCAATTTTGGGTCGAGTGCATTTAACAAGAACAAAACAAAAAAGGCTCATAACGAACGTTTCAGAAAAAAAGCTTAAAAAAAATTGTTGAGTCAAAAAAAAAGTCAAACAATAAAGAAATTAAGATTTCTTGGAATGAGGAGTGGCCGTGGATTCACTGGGGGGGGGCAAAGCTGGCACCAGCTCTTCCGTGGGGACAGGCCTGGCTCCCAGGCTGCAGCGTGACAGGTGCACCCCACACTCGCAGCACCTGAGCCGCCCCCCACACACCACAGAGTCTACCTTCCAGCATCTCTCGACACAGGAACCACTGACTTTGGTCCTCAAGTTTTCTTCCCTTTTCAGCTCAAACCTCTGGCGTCACCAGGAGGAAAGGCCCAAGTCAACCCTGGCCTTACAGAAACCAAAGCCCCATGCCTTGACTGCTCCCTGCAGTTCCCACCTGCCCCAGGGCCTTGGCACTGACTGTGCTGTGTGTCCAGACCTCAGGAACCATTCCTTGCGCAGACTCTCCCAGGCTACTCCCTCTCAATGCGTCTGCAACTTCCACAGCCCTGCCCGGCTCTGTCCCCCACTTCTCCCAGTGGCTAGGCTACTCTGGGCAGATTTCACCTGTGTACCTGCAGGCCTGAATGTTGGGTCCATAGCAGAAGGGGTTCTCAGAGCCCAGGACAGCAGTGGACACAGTAGGCTCTCAATAAAGCTGGGAGAGAGGTTCACCTGTTGCCATTGCCATGGGCACACGCGAGCCCTCTCTAGACCAGTGGGCATGGGAAAATTCAAATCTGTACGACTTCATGCATTGCATATGGGGTGCAGAGCAGGGGGCGCACACTCTGGGCCTCCTGACTGCTTATGTCATAGCTACACCTGGCGTAACAAAGGCTGACAGAAGCCAGGGGCGCAGATACGCTCTGCAGACCCACCCCGGGACATTCTTGTGTCCCAGCAGTCCTGCGATGCTAGCTACTCTGGAGACTGAGAGCTGAGGAGTATGGCTCGAAATCGGCCCAAGCAGGAAAGTCCAGGAGATTTATTTTATTTTATTTTAATTTTCTTGGCCAGTTGTAGGAATTGGATTCTGGGCCTGGGCGCTGTCCCTCAGCTCTTCAGCTCACGGCTAGCGCTCCACCACTTGAGCCACAGCACCACTTCCGGTTTCCTGGTGGTTATTTGGAGATAAGAGGCTCACAGATTTTCCTGCCCAGGCTGGCTTTGAACTGTGATCCTCAGATCTCAGCCTCCTGAGTAGCTAGGATAACAAGCATGAACTATTGGAACTCAGTAGCCAGTTCTGGACTTGAACTCAGGGCCTGCACTGTCCCTGAGCTTTTTTTGTTCAAGGCTAGCACTCTACCACTTGAGCCACAGTGCCATTTCCAGCTATTTCTGTGTATGTGGTACTGAGGAATCCAACTCTAGGGTTTTATGCATGCTAGGCGAGCACTCTACCACTAAGCCACATTCTCAGCCCAGGAAACTCTGATCTCCAATTAAATTAATCAATTAATTAAACAAATAAAGCCAGGACCCCACTTCTACTTCTTTGACTGACATGGATATAAAATGCTTGCATTCAGCCTGGCACTGGGGGCTCCTGCCTGTCATCCTAGCTCTCAGGAGGCTGAGATCTGAGGATCATGGTTCGAAGCCAGCCCAGGCAGGAAAGCTGGTGAGACACTTTTCTCCAATAAGCCTCCAGAAAACCCAAAATGGCACTCTGGCTTAAATAGTAGCACACTAGCCTTGAGCACAAAGAGGATCAGGGACAGTGCCCAGGCCCTAAAACTGAAAAAAAAAAAAAATTAAAGCCAGGCGCCAGTGGCTCACGCCTGTCATCCTAGCTACTCAGGAGGCTGACCTGGAGAGAGAGCAGCCTAGACAGAAAAGTCCACTGGATTTCCTATCGCTTATTAACAAGCAAAAAGCTAGGCTGGTAGTGTTGGCTCCAGTGGTGGAATACCAGTCCTGCCAATCACTCAAATGAGCATAAGCAAGCCCTGAGCACAAGCCCTAGTGCTGGGGGGAAATAAAAAATACAATAAAAATGATTAGCCAGACTTGCTGAGGTATATCTATAATCCTAGGGAATCTGACGTAGGAAGACAGCTTACTAGTTCAAGGCCAGGCCAGGGCAATGTAGTAAGATCCTGTCTCAAAAGTAAAAAGTGAGCTGGCACGGGTGGCTCACGCCTGTCATCCTGCCTACTAAACTGGCTGAGATCCAACGATCACGGTTCTAAAGCCAGCTGGGTAGGAAAGTCCATGAGACTCTTTTTCTCTCTCTTTTTTTTTTGGGTCCGGTTGTGGAGCCTGAACTCTGGGCCTGGGCGCTGTCCCTCAGCTCTTCAGCTCAAGGCTAGCGCTCTACCACTTGAGCCACAGCGCCACTTCCGGCTTTTTTCTTATGTGGTGCTGAGGAATCGAACCCAGGGTCTCATGCATACAAGGCAAGCGCTCTACCACTGAGCCACCTTCCCAGCCCCAAGACTCTAATCTCCAATAAACCACCAGAAAACCACAAGTGGTGCTGTGGCTCAAGTGGTAGAGCGCTCGCCTTGAGCTGAAGAGCTAAGGGACAGCGCCCAGGCCCAGAGTTCAAGCCCCATGATTGACAAAAAAAAATTATAAAAAAATTCCTGTAGCCGGGCGCTGGTGGCTCACGCCTGTAACCCTAGCTACTCAGGAGGCTGACATCTGAGGATCACGGTTCAAAGCCAGCCCGGGCCGGAGAGACCGTGAGACTCCTATCTCCAATAAACCACCAGAAAACCGGAAGTGGCACTGTAGCTCAAGTGGTAGAGCGCTTGCCTTGAGCTGAAGAGCTGAGGGACAGCGCCCAGGCCCAGAGTTCAAGCCCCACGACCGACAAAAAAAAAAAAAAAAAATTCCTGTGTGCAGGTCATGAGCCAAGTTCTGGGGATGTGGGGATGTCTGGTGTGTGTGGTGGTAGTGGGGCTTGAACATATCCTTGTGTTGCAAAGGTTCTTGATAGGGCTAAATGTGAAAGGCTGGGGCTGGGAATAAAGCAACAACACCAACAACAACAAAAAGCTGGGCACCAGTTGCTCACACCTGTCATCTTAGCTAGTCTGGAAGCTGAGATGCGAGGACTGTGGTTCAAAGCCAAGCTGGGCAGGAAAATCCATGAGCCTTTTATCTCAAATTAACCAACCAAAAAGAGCTGGAAGTGGAGCTGTGGCTCAAATGGTAAAGTTTCAGGCTTAAGAAAAAAGTTCAGGGGGCTGGGAAGGTGGTTTAGTGGTAGAGCGCTTGCCTTGCATGCCTGAGGCCCTGGGTTTGATTCCTCATCACCACATAAGCAAAAAGAAAAAAGCTAGAAGTGGCGCTGTGGCTCAAGTGGTAGAGTGCTAGCCTTGAGCTGAAGACCTGAGGGACAGCGCCCAGGCCCAGAGTTCAGGCCCCACAACTGGACCAACCCCCCCCCCCAAAAAAAAAAAAAAGAAAAAGAAAAAAGTTCAGAAACAGTACCCAGGCCTGAGTTCAAGCCCCAGGACCAGCAAAATAAATAAAGCAAGCAGTATTTGGAAATAATTTAGAAATGAGTATGTCCCAATAATTCCTAAGTATGTTCAAAATTCCCAAGAAAATAAGCCAATTATAACTGTAGATCTTCTTTTAGCCAAACAGTTATTTGGGGGGCACTAGCATTGGAACTCCTGGGTTCACACAGGCTAAGCAAGCGCGCTACCCTTGAGTTGAACCCTTTAGTTTTGTTTTGTTTTTTTGCCAGTCCTGGGGCTTGAACTTAGGACCTGGGTGCCGTCCCTGAGCCTCTTTATGCTCAAGGCTAGCATTCTACCATGTAAGCCACAGAGCCATAAGTTGCTTATACAGTAGTTTATTGGAATAGTTTATTGGAGGTAAGAGTATCATGAAGACTTTCCTGTCCAGGCTGGCTTCAAACCACGAACCTCATATCTCAGCCTCCTTAGTAGGTAGGATTACAGGTATCAGACACTGGTGCCTAGCTCCCTTTAGTTTTTTTTGAGATAGGGTCTTCTTATTTTTGTCGGTCATGGGGCTTAAACTCTGGACCTGGGCGCTGTCCCTGAGTTTCTTTTTGCTCAAGGTTAGTGCTCTACCACTTGAGCCACAATGCCACTTCCGGTTTTCTGCTTGTTTACTGGAGATAAAAGTCTCATGGACTTTCCTGCCAGGGCTGGGTTTGAATTGTGATCTTCAGATCTCAGCCTCCTGAAGTAGCTAGGATTACAGGCATGAGGGTATTCTTGTGTAACCCAAAATGGCTTCCAACTTTTCTTTGTACTGGTACTCCCATCCAAGTGGTGGGATTATAGGACAGTACCACTGTGCCTAGCTACAACCAAAAATATTTCTTCAGTACTGAGGTTTGAACTTAGGACCTCTCATCTGCTCAGCTGGTTCTCTACCACTTAATCCACATTGCCTGCCACTCTAGGTCATCTGCTGAAGGTACAATCTCTTGGATTTTGGTGCCAGAAGTGGCCTAGTACTGTGATCCTCCAGATCTCAACCCAAGTTAGCTAGACTTTTAAGTATGATCTACTGTATTGGGTTCATTAGTATTTTCTTATGTTGACTGCACTCGGAAATCAAATCTTGGTTATATTGGATTAAATATGTCATTCGAGTTCATCTGTTCATCTTTTTGCATGTGTGTGCTCACCCTGATCCTAGGAATTAATTCAGGGCCTGGGTGCTGTCCCTCACCTTTTTGCTCAAGGCTAAGGCTAGTGCTATCACCTGGGCCACAGTGCCACGTCTGGTTTTCTTCGTGATTAACTGGAGACAGTGGGTCTCACAGACTTTCCTGCGCTGGCTGGCTTTGAGCCGCGATCCTCAGATCTCAGCCGCCCGAGTAGCTGGGATTCCTTGCCACCGAAGCTGTCTATCATTTTCCCCCTTAATTTCATTTGCATTCTGTACACAGAAATGTTTTGTGGACATGGCGCCTTGCTGCTCATGGATTAACTGTTTTAAAATCTGATTTTTAAGCTGCTGAGCTCTATTTTGAAAAGAGTGATTACTACAAACCGTGCGATTCTGCGGCTTGAGTTCCACGGGTGTCGCGTGGCCGGGACGGCCTGGGGACGGGGAGGCGCGGGTCTGGCCCATGGGCAGGGCCAGGATTCGAACCCCTGTCTGGCCACTGCAACCCTCCCAGAGACCAGGCACCCCTGGGGCAGGAAGGGAGGGCTCAACTGTTCCTAACAGTCATAACGGTCACAACGTCCGACCGGGCCTCGCCTGCCACAAGCCCCTCGCAGAAGCTTCCAGAAATGCTTACAGGCCTACAAGGACCCCCCCCCCCCCAACCCCCCATAGGCCACAACGCCGACGCCCTACTTCCGCTTCTTTTCGGCCAATCGTAAGCCAAGTCTTCCCCTTGCTCCCACCCTCCGAGCAACATGACCCAATTACTTTGCAGAAGCCTGCCTTATCCCCGCCCCGCTCCTCCCTGTCAATCACAGTGAGCGCAGGCAGGAACCTCCTTGCTTTCTTCAGTGAGCGCAGCGCGCCACCGTTTGGCTGTTGACGGCGCTGCCCTCTGCCTGCAGCGTCTTCCGGAAAGGAGGGATGAGGGGGGCGGGCCATGCCGGTTGCGGGGACAGTCAGAATTGGCTAGGAGGGGCGCCGCTCAGTCTGACTCCACCCATCCACGCCCTCACTCTCTGAGTCGGAGACGTTAGGGATTGGCTCCGAACGTAGTGCACAGATAGTCCCGCCTTCCTCTCAGGACGCTGAGAGGGAGCTGCTCTCATTGGTGGCAGGCGTCCGGGCGCGCGCCGCTAGGCGCACGGGGATTGGTTGGCACAGCGAGAGCGCGCGCCGCCGGGCGGCGTTGGCGGTGATTGGCTGGCGGGTGGGGCCGACTATTTGAAGGCGGCGCGCGGAGGAGAAGCGCAGTGCGAGCCGGCGGCGGAGCGAGGAGGCTGAGGCGGCCGCGGGTCCCGCCGTCCTTCCCGCCGTCCCGCGCCCCTTCCCCCCTTCCCCCCAGCCCCTCCCGCCGGGCCCGCCCCGACGCGCGCGGGACCCACCGCAGCTGCTCCCGTCAGCCGGCGCGGCGATGGCGAAGGTGTCGGTGCTGAACGTGGTGGTGCTGGAGAACCCGAGTCCTTTCCACAGCCCCTTCCGATTCGAGATCAGCTTTGAATGCAGCGAGGCCCTGGCAGACGGTGAGGTAGACCCCGTGCGGAGACCCCGGGCGGCCTTCCCAGGGCAGCCTCCCTGGTGACCGCCCCATCCCTGGAGAAGCGCTCCTCCGGCCTCTGCCGCGGACGGGCCCCCGCGTCCTCCTCCCGGGGACCCCCGGCCCCCATCTCCGCCCACTCCGTCCCTTCCCGCCGCCCGCCCCGCCCTCCCCATGCAGGGGCTCTCTGGCACCCCGTGAGCGCGTGTGCGCGTGAACACGCAGTTCCTGGGACTTGAACTCGGGGCCAGGGCGCTGTCCCTGAGGGGTTTTTTTTGGCTCCAGGCTGGCGCTCTACCGTTTGAGCCGCAGCTCCACTTCCGGCTTTTGGCTGGTGAGTGGGCCACCAGAGTCTCTCACACTTCCCTACCGGGGCTGGCTTCGAACCGCCATCCTCAGATCTCAGCCTCTAATCTTGGCACCCCGCAGAATCCTTCCACGACACCCCTCCCTCCCTCCCCGCCCTCCTCCCTTTGGCTCCCACGCAGGGTCCCCAGGCCCTCGGGGTGCCCCACCTCCTTTTTCCTGCAGCTCGCTCCCTTCCCCGGTGGAAGCCGCCCCCTCCCGCCGGCCCCGCTTGGCTGTACCTCCCTGGGCGGGGCTGGGGGCCCCCGCCGCGTGTGCGTGCGCCCCGCCAGCCCAGGCCGTGCGCGCGGGTCGAGGGGCGGCCCGGCCGGGCTGCAGGTCCCTCCGGATTTCGGACGGCCTCGGAGGGGGTCGCACCGAGTGTGGGCCGTGGGTGTGCACGGGGCGGAACCTGCTGGAAGGCAGCTTCCCACAGCCGGCGACGGCCGCCGTGGGGCGTGTGTCCCACTCATCCGGACCGTAGGAAGGTGGCCGGCCGTCACCGGTGGGGTGACACGGAGCCACAGAGAGGGACCTTTCTAAGAAAGGGCCGGCCGCGCACCGGGGCGCCCCCGCCGCGCCGGGGGCGTTAGGCCGGCTCTCCGGGCGGGGGGGCGGGGAGACGGCGCCGGGGGCGTGGCCTCGCGGGGGCGTGGCCTCGCGGGGGCGTGGCCTCCCGCGGCGTGTGGGGAAGTCGGTGCCATTTGGAGAAGCCCGGAGCTGCCAGCGACGTGTGCGCTGGGCCTGGGCCAGCCCGGCGGCCTCTCCCCCGGCTCGGCTCCCGTTTCAATTAGGGAGCCTCCTAGTGACTAACTATAGAAGAAGCCGGGTCAAATCCTTTCTGGAACGAGGCGGGGCGTAAATAAATAAATAAAGTGTAGCGTGACTGCTGCGGAGTAAGACTTAGTTTAGGAGGCAGGAGGGGACAGCAGGAGCTAATAGATTCAGGGATTCACAGTTCCCACTGGGCGGCCGATCCGGTTTCCATCAGCCTGTGTGCTTCTGGCGGTTAAACACAGTTGCACTGAGAGGCCGTTGCATGGCCATTGCCCATTCGGTATTCCTTTTTTTTTTGGGGGGGGGGGGGTCCGGTCGTGGGGCCTGAACTCTGGGCCTGGGCGCTGTCCCTCAGCTCTTCAGCTCAAGGCCAGCACTCTACCACTTGAGCCACGGCGCCACTTCCGGGTTTTTTCTTATTTCTTATGTGGTGCTGAGGAATCGAACCCAGGGCCTCAGGCATGCAAGGCAAGCGCTCTACCACTGAGCCACCTTCCCAGCCCCTCCTTGTTTTTTTTTTTTTGGTTGGTCGTGGGGCTTGAACTCTGGGCCTGGGCGCTGTCCCTCAGCTCTTCAGCTCAAGGCGAGCGCTCTACCACTTGAGCTACAGCGCCACTTCCGGTTTTCTGGTGGTTTATTGGAGATAGGAGTCTCACGGTCTCTCCTGCCCGGGCTGGCTTTGAACCGTGATCCTCAGATCTCAGCCTCCTGAGTAGCTAGGATTACAGGCGTGAGCCACCAGCGCCCAGCTCCTCTTTTTTTTTTTTTTTTTTTTGCCGGTCCTGGGGTTTGAACTCAGGGCCTGGGCGCTGTCCCTGAGCTTCTTTTGCTCAAGGCTAGCACTCTACCACTTGAGCCACAGCACCATTTTTGGCTTTTTCTGTGTGTGTGGTTCTGAGGAATGGAACCCAGGGCTTCATGTATGCTAGGCAAACACTCTACCACTAAGCCACATTCGCAGCCTCTGGTATTCCTTCTAGAATGGGCCACAGGGACGCTGCCAGGCTTACCCTCCGTTAATGGAGAGGCCTATGTCACAGTGTCACTAGATCTGATGTTGAGTTCTGAGTTCAGGGCCTTTCTCATGTCTGAGAGTTCTGGAAAAGAAAGACAATATTGCCTTGGTTTTGGTCTTGGTGCTGGGAATCAAACGTAGAGCCAAACCCACATTCTACTAGGGAGCTCACCCCAGCTACACATCCACTGCTTTACCATGTAGAAATGACCACAGGTGCTATTGCCAAATAAGGACATTCAATAGGTAGAAAAAGGGCTGGGAAGGTGTCTCAGTAGTAGAGTGCTTTCCTTGCATGCATGAGGCCCTAGGTTCAATTCCCTAGTACCACATAAGCAGAAAAAGCTGGAAGTGGTGCTGTGGCCCAAGTGGTAGAGTGCTCACCTTAGCTGAAGAGTTGAGGGACAGCACCCAGGCCCAGAGTTTAAGCCCACAACCGACAAAAAATAAGTAAATAAATAAATACTAAGCTGAACACAAGAGCTCATTCCTGCAATCCAAGCTACTGAGGTGGCAGAAACCTGGAGAACTCAGGTTCTAAGCCAGCCTGGCAGAAAAGTCAGACTATCTCTGGCAAGAAGCTGGACTAGAGGCATGGCTCAAAGGTAAAAGCAGGAGGTCCTGAGTTTATCTATGATGTGCAGAGAGGAATGTTTGGCATGGTGGTGCATGCCTGTAATCCTGGCACTCGGCTTGTTTGCTTGGCTGGTGGTCTACCAGTTGATCCACACTTCCAGTCCTAGTTTTTTACTGGTTATTTTGGAGGTAGAATCTCATCAATTTTTCTGCTAGGGCTAGCTTCAAACCAAGATCCTCCAAGTCTCTGCCTCCTGAGTAACTAGGATTACAGGTGTGAGGCATCAGTGCCTGGCTGGCTTCTCAGATTTTTTTTGTTGTTGTTTGTGGGGCCTGAACTCTGGGCCTGCGCTGTCTCTCAGCTCTTCAGCTCAAGGCCAGCGCTCTACCACTTGAGCCACAGTGCCACTTCCAGCTTTTTTCTTTTTGCTTATGTGGTGCTGAGGAATCGAACCCAGGGCCTCAGGCATGCAAGGCAAGCACTCTACTACTGAGCCACCCTCCCAGCTCTCCAGCTTTTTCTGTTCATGGGGTGCTAAGGAATCGAGCCCAGGGCCTGGCCTCATGCATGCAAGGCAGGTACTCTACCACTGAGCCACCTTCCCAGCTCCTGTGCTTAGCTTTTGTGTGTGTGTGTGTGTGTGTGTATGTGTGTGCGCGCACACGTGTGCGTGCGTTTGCAGCAACACTGCTTGTGGATGAGACCCGAAGGAGTGAGAGTTGCATTAGCCAAATTCTGCTGTTCTTTCAACAACTCTGATCCTACTTAGGTCACTTTCTTTTCCTTCTTCCAGTACTGTGGCCAGAACTCAGGGCTTCACTCACTGGGCCTTGAGTTACTCGTTACTCATCCATCCAGCCCAGCTGTTCGCTGTTGAGTTGGAGATGGAATGAAACACGATCCTCCAGATCTCAGACTCCTCGGTGGGAGAGGAGAACAGGCATGAGCACCGGGCCTGACTTGTCCATTTTTTGTGTGTATGTGGCTTGACATGAAGGGCCTGGGTGCTGTCCTTGAGCACTTGTAGCTCAATGCTCGTGTTCACCACTTGAGCCAAAATTCTACTTCTGGCCTGGACTTTCCTACTTCAGCTGGCTTTTGAATCATGATCCTCAGATCTCAGCCTTGTGAGTAGCTAGGATGACAGGTATCATGATCCTCAGATCTCAGCCTTGTGAGTAGCTAGGATGACAGATATGACCACCCATTCCTGGCTGCATTTGTTAAAAGTAGTGATAAGCCTGGAGTTGGGGCTTATCCTACTTACTTGAAAGGCAGATATTAGGGGATCTCAGTTCAAGGCCACCCCTTACCAGAAAAAAAAAAAAAAAAAAACCTTGAGATCCAGGCACATGTCTGTCATTCTTGTCCATAGCTGGGGGTGTCACGAGTCACCCTGGACCCCATCTTAGCAACACAGAAAAAAACAATTATAAAGCAGGATACTGGTGGCTCACACCTGTCATCCTAGCAGGTCAGAGGAAGCTGAGATCTGAAGATTGTGGCTCAAGGCCAGCCCCGGCAGGATAGTCTGTGGGACTTATCTCCAATGAACCACCAGAAAACCAGAAGTGGCGCTGTAGCTCAAGTGGTAAAACACTAGCATTAAGCTGAAGAGCCCAGGGACAGGGCCTAGACCCGGAGTTCAAGCCCCACAACCTTGGGGGGATGTGGGGGAAATGACTATAAATCCGTCAACTTCCCTGCTGGAGCTTGAACCCCAGTGCACCCCGTGCTCACCTGAATGAGCCTGGAAGGGTGTGGGTGAAACCGCAGAGGGACAGGAAGTGGGTGTATCGAGGAAGGGCTGGGCTCAGGTGACAGCCGAGGAGGCCAGGCCGCGCTTGGATGCGCGCTGCGGCCCGGCGTCCAGGAGCTGCTTCCTGTGAAAATCGCAGCTTGTGAAACTCGCCCAGCTGCCGGCCCAAGGGTTGTGTCATTTCAAAGAATCTAAAATAAGTTCCAGGTCCCCTGCCAAGCGCCCCTGCACTCGCATGACCTTGCCTCTGATACACTTGGACCTCGGCAGGCAGCCACACCACCCGGCGGGGGCCAGCGGGGCTGTGCTACGCATGGAGCCCCCTCCCTGGTGGCATGCAGGGGTTTGGGGGTGCCACGGGCATACACTGATGACCCCTTTACCCAGGTGTCTACAAGTAGGCATGACTTGGGGCTTAGCCATACACACCTGTGGGGGTAGCCTCCTCCTCCCTCCCCACAGCCTTGATTTCCCCCTCCTGCCCTTTGGAGCCTGCACCCCACCCCCCACCCAATCATGGATGGGCCCCTGGTTCCATGGCACCAGTCGCTGTGTGTGAAAGTGGATGTCACTCGCTACCCCCACCCCCCACCCCCAGATGCCCGCCTGCTGCCTCCTGCTCACAGAAGACATCACATGGCTCTTGATTCAGACTCTGCCATACAATTCCCCCTCCCCGGCCGCTGAGAGCCCCCCCCTGCCCACCCACCCCCCCCCCCCCCCCGCAAGGTCGCCTGGCCTAGCCAGGCTCATGGCAGCTGTGTCCCCACCATGAGTGGGGCTCCATCTCTGCCCCAGTTCAGGCTGGGAAGGGGCCAGCACCCACCGCCCAGCCTACCCCCATCCAGCTGGAAGAATCTTCCAGAACCTTTTAGAAAGACCCTCAGCTGTCTCGCTGCTCAGCTATTTATTTCCATTGCTTAACTCGGCCCTGTGCTTTTGCAGACCTGGAGTGGAAACTCATTTACGTGGGCTCAGCAGAAAGTGAGGCATTTGATCAGATTCTGGACTCGGTCCTAGTGGGCCCCGTGCCTGCCGGGAGGCACATGTTTGTGTTTCAGGTAAGAGAGGCGCGGCCTGAGCCGCCAGGCCGCGCACTTACTGTTGTGTATCTATTTGTTGTTCTTTGTTGGGATGCTGAGCTGGAGCCCGGCCTCCGGTGTAATCTGGCTTCCCTTCCTGCCTAGCCACACCCCCGCCCTTGAACTGTTCTTTGTCGGAAAGTGTGTGGTTCAGCTTCTAGCTGGGCCCGGTGGCTCACACCTGTCATCCCAGCTACTCAGGAGGCTGAGATCTGAGGATCACGGTTCAAAGCCAGCCCCGGCAGGAAAGTCCGTGAGAGTCTTTATCTCCAATAAACTACTGAGAAATGGCTCTGTGGCTCAAGTAGGTAGAGCATAGCCTGGAGCAAAAAGCCCAGGACTGGCCGGGTTTGAGCTAGCCTGGGCTACATAACGAAACCATGTCTGAAAAGAAAAAGAAATGCCATTGTGTCTGACGAAGGCCCGTGCTGTCCTTTGCATTCATCTCATCCCACACCAGTGCACCCTGAATCTGTCTGTCTTCTGCTTCTGGGCTGAGGTCCTTGCCCCTTTCCAGAATAATCCATGCCCAGCCTCCTCTCCCGTCTTCTGTCACACTGAGACCAAACGTGTGGGGGGTGGGGGGGTCCACTCTCAGCCTCCCCTGCTGTTCCCTGAGCCTCCGCACCCTCCCATGTTGCCATGCCATCGTGTTGACAGCGTCCTCTGCGCCTGCAGCCCTCTCCTGGTTCTCTAGGGAGTCAGTTATAACCAAGCACCCTTTCTACCCTGGCAATCCCCTGGGAATCTGCGCGGTGACACTGGGGTGCCACCTGGTGCTGAGACTCAGGCTATGTCCCCCCAGGCTGACGCCCCCAACCCGTCCCTCATCCCTGAGACAGACGCGGTGGGTGTGACCGTCGTCCTCATCACCTGCACGTACCACGGCCAGGAGTTCATCCGCGTGGGCTACTACGTCAACAACGAGTACCCGAACCCCGAGCTGCGGGAGAACCCGCCCCCCAAGCCCGACTTCTCCCAGCTCCAGCGTAACATCCTGGCCTCGAATCCCCGGGTGACACGCTTCCACATCAACTGGGAAAACACAGACAGGCTGGAGGCCCCCGACAGCCAGGACCCCAGCGTGGCCTTCAGTCTGGGCTGCACGCCGGTCAAGGGCCTGGGCCTCCCCGCCTGCACCCCCGGCCTGCTCCCCGAGAACTCCATGGATTGCCTCTGACTTGGAGCCAGGTCCAGCTGTGTTCTGCCAGGGCTGCGGCCCAGCTCATTCGCGTCCTGCCTGCCACAGTTGGGCAGGCTGGTCAGGAGGGCAGCAGGCCCCATTGGAGCTGAGCCAGAAGAAAGAATGGGGCTCCGCTCTCTCCCGGCCCCGTCTGCCCTCTTAAAGGTGGCACAGACTTCCGGCAGGCCGTGCCTCCGTGGTTCGCTCTTTCTCACTCGTGATGTTTTTCTTTTGTACACCTCAAAGCCACTTGCAGGCCGTGGCACCCCTCAGCTCCTGGGACCCCGTTGACCCCCAGGCTCTTCCCACAAGCCATTTGCCTCCCGGCTGGCTGGGGCATTTCCCCACAGCCTATCGTGCCCCCTTCCCCAAATTTCTGATTGGACCCCCCCACCCCCACCCCGCTTGATAAACAGCTCTCTGCGTTGCAGACTGGGGTGCATGCAGAAGCTGCTTTCTAATATCCTGGGCTGCAGTTTCCCTGGGGACTGAGCTGGGAAAGTAGTTTATCGGGAGGGTTTCCTGTGGGCCGCCCCCCCTCCCCCATGCCCATCTGGAGACCCAGCATCTCCTAGTACCCTGGTCCCTTCGCTGCTCCCTGAACCCTGTTTGAGAGTGCAGTTTTCTATTTTGATACCAGAAGTGTTTTGGTTGGTCTGCAATAAAAAGCACTTCACGAACCTTGCCTGTTGCCATTTTCTCTGTGGTGGGCCAAGTGGCCAGGTCTGGGGTGGCCTGTGGTCCCCTGGGATTTCTCTGTGGTGGGCCAAGTAGCCAGGTTTGGGGGTGACCTGTGGTCCCCTGGGACAGCCAGCCACCTTCCCCCCCCCTTCTGCTCCCAAATGGTTGTTTCCCTCATGGACAGCAGGAAGGGTTTCTGAAAATATAAGCAAACCAGCTGCTCAGCAGACAGATCACTATCAGTGATTTTTCAGACTTTGACCTTGACCACAGGAAGAGAGTAACATGACAATCCGAGCACACACACATTTATGCTCCTCACCTCGGGGTTTTGTTTTGTTTTAAAGTTTGATACCAGCACTGGGACTTGAAGGCAGGATCTGGGCACTGTCCCAGCTCAAGGCTGGTGCTCTACCATTTGAGCCACAGTTCTACGTCTGGTCTTTTGGTTATTAATTGCAAATAAAAATCTCATGGAAGCCGGTGCCACCAGTAATCCTAGCAACTCAGGAGGCTGAGGTCTGAGGATCACGGTTCAAGGCCAGCCTGGGCAGGAAAGTCCATGAGATTTTTTTTTTTTTTTTTTTTTTTTTGGGTCCGGTCATGGGGCCTGAACTCTGGGCCTGGGCGCTGTCCCTTAGCTCTTCAGCTCAAGGCTAGTGCTCTTCCACTTTAGCCACAGCGGCACTTCTACTTTTTTCTTTTTGCTTATGTGGTGCTGAGGAATCAAACCCAAGGCCTCAGGCATGCAAGACAAGCACTCTACCACTGAGCCACCTTCCCAGCCCCAGTCCATGAGACTCTTATCTCCAATAAAGCACTAGAAAAGCAGAAGTGATGCTGTGACTCAAGTGGTAGAGTGCTCGCCTTGAGCTGAAGAGTGCACGGACAGCGCCCAGGCCCAGAGTTCAAGCCCCACGACCGACCAAAAAAAAAAAAAAAATCTCATGGACTTACTGCGCAGCCTGGCTTCAAACCATGATCCTCAGATCTCGGCCTCCTGGGTAGCAAGTTTTTCTTTTCTTTTTTTTTGGTGGGGGGGCAGGTTTTGATAAGTAGCCCTCCTGCCTCGATCTCCTGAGCGCTGCGATTACAGGTGTCCACTCCCAGCTCAACCTTTTCTTTTTGATGCTGTGATGAGAACTGAACCCAAGGCCTGGTGCCTGCTAGGCGGATGCTGTTGCCACCGAGCTACCTCAATCCCCAGCTTCACCCACCTAACACTAGCAGCGCGCCGTCTTCCTGCTCGCTGAGATGGTCTCAACTACCTCCAGACAGTGCTGAATGTGTGCCTGGAGTGGGGGGGCGCAGGGGAGCATCCCCTGGACAGACGGGGTGCGGAGGGACCGTGGCCTCCGGCACAGTGCCTTTGCCTGGCGCTGCACGAGCGTCCGGACCCCGGGGCTGTGTCCTCGGTCCGAGCCCTGCCGCCGCCCGCCTCCGCAGGGAGCTGTGGCTCGAGCGCTAGAGCACCAGCCTTGAGCAACAAGGCCCAGACACCGGGCCCGGGCCCGGCACAAAAACTACACATCAGAAGCTCCCTGAAGGACGCTGGGGGCGGGCTCCGCCTCCCCCGCCCGCCAGGGCGGGTTCGGGCCCGCGCGACGGGCTCGCGGGAGCCGGCCGGCGGCGCCTCTGCCCGGCAAGGCGGGAGTGATGACAAGATGACGGCCCGGACGCCATCCGCCACCCGGCCCGAGGTGAGGCGCTCGTCACGGGCCGAGGGGCCGGCTGCGGCTCCGGCGAGGACGGGGCCGGGCGTCGGGAGCGACGCGGCCGGGCGACCTCTGACCCGCGGCGCCGGCGCCCCTCCCCCGCCGGCAGGTGGACGGCGGCTGCGCCGGGCCGGGCCGCGGCGTCAACCTCGGCTGGCGGGCGGCCGCTGCCGCACTGGGCGGGGGCGGGGGACTGCGGCGCGCTCGGGGACGGCCGGGCGCCCGCCGGGGCCGCCTCCTGGGCCACGGAGCGCGGCAGGGCCGCCCGCCAGCCTCCGCCGCCCCGCCCGGGCCGCAGACTGTGCCTGCGCCCCGCCCTCTCACCCTGCGACTGACACAGAACGTTTTGCGGGGAGGCTGGCCGGATAGAGCGTGTCCGCCAATCCGTGGGCTCATAAAGCGAGCCCTAAGACCTGTCGGGTATTTGGACCAATCAGACGCGTGCGCCCGCCCAGCTGAGGCCTCGTGAGCCTGTGAGTGGCGGAGCGTCCTCGGTGTACGTCACGGAGCCAGAAGCCAATGGCGATTCGGGAGGGTTTGGCGAAACCAATAGGCGGCAGCGAAACACCGTCGATCATGGGGGCCTGGACCAATGAGCGACGGGCTGCGGGGGCGTCACGGACAGAAGCAAAGGACTTGGACTGAGGTTCCCGGGCGAGCAGGCGCGGAGAGACGCGGGAAGCAGGGGCTGGGCGGGGGTCGCGGCGCCGCAGCCAGCGCAGCCAGCCCGAGGGGCCGCCGCCTCCGCCGCCCAGCGCGCTCCGGGGTCGCCGGCCGCCGCTAGCACCCGCCGCTGCGCCGCTCCGGGACCGGCCGCGGCCGCCGCCACTGCGATGGGCAACGCCGCCGCCGCCAAGAAGGGCAGCGAGCAGGAGAGCGGTGAGTGCGCGCCGTGACCCCGCCGCCGCCCCGCGCGCCGGCCCCCGCCTGTCCATCACCGCCGGCCCCTCCCCCGCCGGCCCCCGGGCCGCCGGCTCCCACCGCGTCCGAGGCCGGGGTCCCGGCCCACGAAGCAGCTTGCCCCCACCCCGCCCGGGGGCCCTAGGCCAAAAGACCGCGCCCCCCCTCCCCCAGCTGTCACCGGGAGCCCGGGCTCGGAGCGCCGCGGGGCCCGCGTGGGCCTGTCACCGCCGCCGCCCCTCTCCCGGACCCTCTCCCCAGATCCTCACCCCCGCCTCTCCCGTCTCTGCCGCAGCCCCAAGCTCCTTCCATTCTAAGGTGCTTGCGGGGGGGTCTGTCTCCTCCAGGCAGACACGGGCCGGTGGGGGCCACACCCCTCCCCCATTCAGCCCCCCCATCTTCCTCTTGCCCTTCCCCTGTTCACCTACTCCCCCCGCCCCCCCCCTCAGCAGACCCCAGAGCACTTCCAGCACTGCCTGTCCCTTGGGTGTCACTTGGCATGGGGGACTGGCGCTCGCTGGGCCCCGCTGCCCCTCATTCTGTCACTCCGTGTCTCCGTTAGTTCTCCCCTTGTCGTGTGCCTGTCTGTGCCCGGGCTGGGGTAGCAGACTGTGGAGGGCAGCTGGGTATTCACTGGGGGCTCTATCTTGGTTTAGGGATGGGGGCAGTGACACAGTCCCCCGTCCCATCTCCTGCCCTGTGGGGAGCTCTGGGTTCCAGGGAGGGCTCCTCCATAGATGGTTGCCTCTTAGCTCACTGAGCTGTGGTTCACCCAGTCCTGAGGGTTTTTGCACCCACTCCTGGCCCCCCTGGGTGAGGACAGAGTGGGAATAGATAGGTTGGTTGGGCTGTGACTAAGATGATCAGAATGAGGACTTGTGCCAGTGGCTTCTGCCTGTAATCCAAGCTACTCAGGAAGCTGTGATCTGAGGATCACGGTTCAAAGCCAGCCCCGGCAAGAAAGTCTATAGGAGAGACTTTTCTACCGTTACCCAGCAAAAAGCTGGAAGTAGAGTTGTGGCTCAAGTGGAAGATTACCAGCCTTGAGCAGAAAAAGCTCAGGGGCAGTGCTCAGGCCCCAGGACTGGCAGGCACGCGTGCGCGCACACACACACACAACACACACACACACACACACACACACACACACGTGGTGTGTGGGGTGGCAGCAAGAAGAGAATAGGTGGCACATAGTAATTCTCTTTACCAGGGGACAGATGGATTTTGACATTTACCCAGGGCTCACCCAGTGGGCGATGTGTTAAGGCCCCCCCTACTCCTCCCCCCCCCCCCCAAGCATGCTGGCCTTTCCCAGCCAGAGACAGAACATGATTCTGTCTTGGGAATGATCTTCAGAAATGGCCTGTGTCCCCTCCCTAATTCCTTGAGCTCTGAAGCTGTCCCAGCTGAGGGACAGTCCTGCCCCCCCACCCTCCAAAGTCCTCCGATCTGAAGAAGGGCCATGCCCAGCCTTGCTTTTTTTTTTTTTTAAATGAACAGTTCCAGCATCTCAGACTTAACCCAGAATGTCCCTTCCCAGAAAAATCAGGAAAAAATAATAAATGAAAAAAGAAAAAGAGAACTTTTATTCCCACGTGGAATTCGAGAGCTGCAGAATTGTAAAAGTTGCAGAGTGGCCTCAAGTGTGTGTGGGGGGGGGGCGGGGGGGGCGGGGCGCAGGCTTTAGTTGGACACTTGATGACAGAAGAGCAGGTGGGTTGAGTCCAAAACAGCCCCGGGGCTGAGCTTGGAGAGACTAGTGGGAAAGTGGGGGGGGGGGTAGGGGAACCCAGCCCCCCAGCAGGTGAGGCAGCTCTGTCTAGCAGTGGCTCTGATGAAAGTTGGGGAGATGACATAGTCTTGAAAAACCTTTAGGCATATCACACACATGCGGTGGGGAAGGGTGGGGGTGGGGTGGGATGGAAAGCAGCACGGAGAAAAAGATCCCAAGAAAGAGATCAGAGGCACCGGAAGGAAGGAGCTGCTAATTCTCTGGAGATGAAATAGTGCTACTATTTATTGGGCCTTCAAGGCTGGGGCCAGGCTCAATGTTGTCCGTAGATGAATGTGCTCTGATGATTTTCATACGGGACTATTCCAAATGAACCACTCAGTTTGACGTTAGGTGACATCTCAGAGGCAGGATTCACATCCATCTCCATCCACCAGCAAACTTCCTGGACCCTAAAATTTCCCAGCTCAGACTTTGATTTTTCTTTCTTTCTTTTCTTTTCTTTTTTTTTTTTTTTGGTTGTTATGGATCTTGAACTCAGGGCCTGGGCGCTGTCCCTCAGCTCTTCAGCTCAAGGCCAGCACTCTACCACTTGAGCCACAGCACCACTTCTGGTTTTCTGGTGGTTCATTGGAGATAAGAGTCTCATGGGCTTTGCTGCCCAGGTTGTCTGTGAACCGTGATCCTCAGATCTCAGGCACTTGAGTAGCTAGGATTACAGTGTGAGCCACAGTGCCTGGCTTGGATTTTTATTTTGTTTTATTTTTGTATTGCTTCTGGGGCTTGAACTCAGGGCCTGGAACACTGTGCAAACTTTGTTTTTTGTGCTCAAGGTTAGTGCTCTTACCACTTTGAGCCACAGTAACATTTCTAGCTTTTTGGTAGTAAATTGGAGATAAGATTCTCATGGAATTTCCTGCAGCTATGATTCTCAGCTCTCAGCCTCCTGAGTGACTACTATTCTAGGCTTGAGCCATGGACCCCCCCCCAAAAAAAAAAGAAAAAAAAAAGTTGGGCACAGTGATACATACCTGTAATCCCAGCACCGGGGTGTCTGAGGCAGGAGGTTTTAAAGTTTGAAGCCAGTGCTGGTATGTAGATCAGTGGCAAAGTGCTTACCTAGCAAGTGCATCGTCCTGGGTTCAAACCCCAGTACCAAAAAAGAAAAGACAAAAAAAAAATGAAGTTAAGGAAAAGAAAACCAGAGTTTGAATCCAGCCTGGGCTACACAGTAAGTAGCAAGACCTGTCTGTAGTAATAATCATAAATTAAAGTTTTTCTTTCTTCTTGTGCCAGCACTGGGACTTGAACTCAGGTCCTGGAACTCGTGCTTGGCTTTTTCACTCTCACTCAAGCCACAGCTCCACTTTGGGCTTTTTGCTGATTGAGATAATACTGGTGGCTCATGCCTGTAATCCTGGCTACTCAGGAGGCTGAGATCTGAGTGTTGCTGTTCAAAGCCAGCCCAGGTAGTAAAGCCAGTGAACCTCTTATCTCTAATTAACTAACAAAAACACTGAAAGTAAAGCTGTGGCTCGAGTGGTAGAGCACTAGCCTTGAGCACCAAAGCTCAATGATAGATAGCATCCAGGCCTAGAGCTCAAGCCCCAGGACCAACACACACAAACACACAGAAGTCTCAATGATTTCCTGCCTGGGCTGGCTTTGAACTGTGATCCTCAGACCTCAGCCTCCTGAGTAGCTAAGATGACAGGCGTGAGCCACTGGCAGAATTTTGATGAATGTTGGTTTAGAGGTCTTAAGCAATATTGTAAATGAAACATGGGCTTGCTACGCCTGTTAGATTCTTGTTGGTGCAGAGTAAAATAGACTCTTCCTAGATGAATTGAATGGAGCAAGATAGAACTCTCTCTTTTCATACCCCAGGGGTGAGCAAAGGGGCGGGGGGCGTCAGTAGCCAAGCCAGCCTGTGGCAGGCACCTGCCTTTCACCTCCCACATGCCAGGGTTCTTGCCAGTGTCCCCCCACCCCCACCCAGCACTCCCGGGCTCCCCCAAAATGACAGAGGCATTGTAGGACCACAGTAAGACTCTGAGGGAGTACAGTCGTTCTGGGGTGGGGGGGGGGAGATGGAGCCCCTGGCTCTGGCCAGGCTGGAGCAATTGGGAGTCGCCAGCAGCCCCAGGAGACTCCCCGGACCGACAGCCAAGTGGGGCTCAGGTCCTGGCTGGCACTGGCTAAAGACACCCCTGGGAGTTGGCCCATCTGAGAAGAGGCAGAGCGGAGTGAGGTCCTCAGCCCATCCAGGCACGAGAGGGAGGGGCTGGGGGGGGGCTGGATGCGAGAGAACTGTTGTTGCCCTCCAACCTGCTACAGAGGCTTCGGAGGGTCAAACCTCACGCCGAGCCCTGGCTGGCAGTTGTACGGGTAGCCAGGAGGGCCTTGCGCTCAGCCGGGCCATCCAAAGTGTTGAGGGTCCTGGCTGGTGTTCCCCGGTACCCACTGGCCAGCAGGTTGAGTTTTTATTCTTGGTGTCCCCTCCTCCCCCTGCTCCCCCTGCTGCTCCTCCCTGGAACTCCCTGGCTCCCCCTGCAGCCAGGGCTCCGGGGCTGGGCAGCCAGGCTGGTGCCACAGGTCTTCTGAGCCTTGCCAGCCACCGTAGTCCGGGTGCCCTATGAGCAAGACTGAGTGATGGCTTCCAGCTCCTACGATGGTGAGGCTGAGCCCTGTTGCTATAGCAACTTCGCAGGCACTCTCGGCCCCTGGAGTCAGGGAGGGGCTGCAGAAAAGGTTTGGGGGGGCAGGTAGAGAGGAAGCGCCCGTGGGCCTCCGCTGGCCCTGGGAGCCCTCGCTCTCCTGACCCCCCTGGGGCTGGGAGGTCTGGGAAGGGTGAGTGGAGGGGGTGGGAGGCCCGGGCCCCAAGTCGGGGCTCAGTCCCCACAGAGGCAGGGGGGTGCCCCAGCCACTGGTGAGGTTCAACTCAGAATGAAGATCGGGGCCTGCTCTGATGGAGAGGTAGGCCGGCAGTGTTGGGGACCCACCCCGCCCGCGGACAGTGGGACGCTGTCCACTCCAGTGTTTGGGTCCCCGTCAGGCTAGAAGGGGGTCCAGCCCAGAAGAGGGGTTCCACACAACCCTAGAGAAACTGGGCACCGCAAGCTAGGTCTGCCTGCCCCTGCACCCCCGTCTCGGCCAGGCTGTGGGGGACAGAGGTCCAAGGCTGCTGTGGGGGGGCGGGACTCCCCAGGCGGGCACGGTCAGACCCCCCCCCCTTGATGGAATCCAGTGCCCCCTGTTGGGCCCCAGATTATCTTAGGGGTGTCTAGGGTTTCCAGACTCGGGTGGAGGCCGCTGGCACCCAAGTGTCAGGTACAGTGGGCAGCAGACTGCCCAGGCCACTTCTGGTGGACAGGGGTGGGGGTGGGGGACACCCGTGGCGAGGGAGGCCGCGCCTGCCTCTCCCCTTCTTTGGAGTTCTAGAAAGGACGGGGGAGATAGTCCGGGAGGCCTCCCCGCCCCCGCCTGGGTTGAGCCATTCCTTCATTTCCGGTCTGGACTTTCAGGGCCGAGCTCAGGGCCACGCGCAGGGCAAGGTTTGACAGGCCAAGGACAGCCAGCCAGCCGGGCTCCCCTCCGCTCCCCCTCGCAGGTCCCCGCCCAGGACCAGATGTGCCCGTGGGTGGGGAGCGGGGTCGGGGCTCGGGGAAGGGGAGCGGTCAGGGTGTTCTCCTCACTGGACCCCATCCCCAGCCTTTCTCTCCAGCTGTTCCTCCAGATAATTAATGAGCTTTGGGGGTGCTTTACTCTCCTCCCCAGCAAGTCTCTGGCTGGTGCCTGAGCATGGGTCTCCAGTCCTTCCCCAGTGCCCTGGGGACGCGGCGCTGGGCGCTTGGACACAGCCAGCCATGCCCGTGGAGGCTAGAGCCCCGAAGAGGAAGTACTTGAATGCCAGGCCCTGCCCTGGGGCAGCTAGGATGGCTGGCCAGAGGGGAGCCCACTCTGGCCCCCATGGTCTTCTCCTCCCCACCCCCAGCCAAGGGGGGGGCAGCGTAGAGCAGGTAGACCAGATACCTTTATCAGTTTACGTAGTTCTTTTCTTTCTTTTTCTTTTTTCTTTTTTTTTTTTTCCAGTTCTGGGTCTTGAACTCAGGGCCTGGACACTGTCCCTGAGCTTCTTTTGATCAAGGCTAGTGCTCTACCCCTTGAGCCACAGCGCCATGTCCCACTTTTGCTGTGGATGTGGTGCTGAGGAATCGAACCCAGGGCTTCCTGCATGCGAGGCGAGCGCTGAGCCAGCTTCCCAGCTGGAGCAGGTGGAGCCGGTGCCTTTAAATGCTTCCGTGGCAACCAGCCGCCATCCCGGGAGGCTTCCCGCTCCACGCCCCACGCCCGGGCTCCTGCTTTCCCCCCATCTACAGGCAGGCAGCGCCCTAGGCTGCCTGGGATGGATCTGGGGTCCGGAAGCCACCAGGGGGGGGACTCGGACCTCACCTTCCAGTGCTGGCTGCAGCTACTGCTCTGGGCGCACCTGGCCCTCCGTCTCTTGTTCTACCTGCGCCGCCACGCCCTCCGGGGGCCCAAACGGCCGCCAGCACCCTGAGTCTCCCTAGCCGGGGAGCAGGGGAGGGGGCCACTGGGCCTCAGAGACCCCACCCCCACGCCCCTCCGACGCCCCGAGGGACAGGAAGGAGAGGTGAGTGCCAGCCGTGGGCAGCGACGCTGGGGAGGCGACACGCAGCCCTTCCTGCGCTCTCCGGCCGGAGCCGCCCCAGGGAGCGCAGCATGGAGGCACAGGGCCAGGCCTCTCTCTGCCGCCCGTGTGGGGGTGGGAAGGGAGCCCCAGAGCAGGGGGGAACTTCCAAGACAGCGGGTGTCACGGATGCTCCCCTGGGGGAAGTGTGGGAGCCGTGTGGTCCTCGGGCTCAGCGCGGTCACGTGGCCACGGGGTGGGGTGGGGGGGAGCTGCCCACCGCCTGGCCTCGGCCCCCACCACGCCGGGTCCCCCTTTTGCAGCCATTGCCCTTCTAGTCCCATGCAGGCCGCGCCGCGTGCATCCGGCTCGGGCCAGGCACGGCGGGTGTGTGTGTGTGTGTGTGTGTGTGTGTGTGTGTGTGTGTGCGCGTGCGTGCGTGCGTGCGTGCGTGCGTGCGTGCGTGCGTGCGTGCGAAGCAGGCATCTGTGTGGTACCAGCCAGGCAGGTAAAAGTGGGGGTGTGCCGGGACCTGGGGGGGCCCAAGGGGTTCATGGGCTGCCGGGCCACTGGGCATGTAAGCAGTGCCAGGCCGGGAGGCGGTGAGGGCGCCCAGCCTGCGCGCGCAGGCCGAAGCGTCTGGCCATGCCCGGCGCCGGTGCTGCCGCCTGCCATCCTGGCTTTCAGATGAGTTCGAGGCCAGCCTGGGCTGCGTAGCAAAAACTGGTCTCTCAAAAATAGAAAAGGGGGCGCTGGGAAGGTGGCTCAGTGATAGAGCGCTCCCCTTGAGCTGAAGAGCTGAGGGACTGCGCCCAGGCCCAGAGTTCAGGCCCCACGACCGACAAAAACAACAAAACCAAAAAGCCTGGAGCCAGTAGCTGCTCAGGAGGCTGAGGTATAAGGATCCAGATTCAAAGCTAGGTCAGGCAGGAAACTGAGATTTTTAACCAGCCAAAAGCTGGAAGTAGAACTGTGGCTCACATGGTAGAGCACCAGCTCTGAGTAAAAACACCGACAGTGCCCAGGCCCTGATTTCTTTTTTTTTTTTTTTTTCCAGTTCTGGATCTTGAACTCAGGGCCTAGGGACTGTCCCTTTTGCTCAAGGCTAGCACTCTACCCCTTGAGCCACAGTGCCACATCTGGCTTTTTCTGTGGATGTGGTACTGAGGAATCGAACCCAGGGCTTCGTGCATGTGTGGCAAGCGCTCTACCACTGAGCCACCTTCCCAGCCCTCAGGCCCTGATTTCTTCAAGCCCCAGGACTGGCACCAAAAATAAAGCCAGGAGCCCTGTAATCCTGTGCTCAGGAGACTGAGACCAGGGGATTGCAGTTCAAAGCCAGCCTGAGCAGGAAACTTCCAGAGACTCATATCTCCAATGAACCACCAGAGAACCAGAAGCAATGCTGTGGCTCGAACTGGCAGAGCACTCGCCTTGAGCAAAAAAGCTAGAGACAGCGCTCAGACCCTGAGTTCAAGACTCATGACTGACCAAAAAATCAGCCCAGAAGGCTGGGCCTCAGAGCAGTGCCCACGCTGTGGAGTAGCTGCAGGACGTGTCCGTGATGAATCCACCAGGCTACAGTTAAGATGAGCGCTCAGGCCTCGGAGAGTGGCCAGGAGCCAATCCCCCACACCGCAAGACAATGAAATGAAGTACAGAGTAGATTGGCACACTCAGCTGGGCATGGTAATGCACACCTGTAGTCTCAGCCACTGCGGCCCCGTTCAAGACCAGCCGGGGCAACCCAGTGAGACCTCAAAAAGACAAACGAGGGGCCGGGCAGGTGACTCAGTGGTAGAGCGCTTGCCTTGCATGCATGAGGTCCTGGGTTCGATTCCTCAGCACCACATATGCAGAAAAAGTTGGAAGTGGCACTGTGGCTCAAGTGGTAGAGCGATGGCCTTGAGCTGAAGAGCTGAGGGGCAGCGCCCAGGGCAAGGGTTCAGGCCCCATGCTGGACAAAAGTTAAAAAGAAAGACAAATGACTGCCAGGGACTGGTAGCACACACCTGCAATTCCAGCCACTCAGGAGGCTGAGATCTTTGGATCATGGTTCCAAGCCAGCATGGGCAGGAGAGTCTGTGAGACGCTTATCTCCAGTTCACCACCACAAAACGGGAAGTGGAGTTATGACTCCGAGTCGTAGAGCACTAGCCTTGAACACAAAAGCTCAGGGACAGTGCCAGGCCCTGAGTTCAAGCCCCACGATCTAACCACCGCCTCCCCCAAGAAAAAAAGAGGCAAATGAGGTGTCTGGGAAGCAGATGGAAAAGACGCTGTGCACAACTCAGCTGCGAGCGCAGCGGGAGCCGACCCTCAGCTTTTTTGCTCCAGGCTGGTTTTGTACCATTTAAGCCACAGCTCCACTTCAGCTTTTTGCTGGTTAGCGGGAAATAAAAGCCTCAGGAACTTTCCTGTCCAGGCCAACTTCGAACCTCCATCCGCCAGCCTCAGGATACGTATGTAGGAGTGACACGCTCCGCTGTGAAATGTTTTAACAGTTACAAGTGAAGTGCTGAGCGGGCATTCCACTGGCACGGCGCCCCTTTGCCAGCCCCGGTGCCCTTGGCTGCCCCTCTGTCCATCTGCACAGAGAAGGAACACTGAGGCCCAGAGAGGCTAGGCGATTGGCTCAAGGTCACACAGCTGGTCAGGGCCAGGCCTGGATTTCAGCCCCCAGCCACGCTGCCTATCGGTCCCGTGGCCCCTGGCGCCCCCTTTCTGCCTCAGTTTCCTGGATTGCAAGGCAGATGAAAGTGGAGGACAGGAGCCCCAGGTCTGCCAGCCAAGCTTCCAGGGTGGCCCAGGGGCCGGAGGCCTTGAGCTTCTGTGGCGCCACAGGGCGGTGGGCATCGGGGCCAGCTCTGGATCAGGGCCCAAGTGGCCAGCTGAGAAGAGGCCTGGGGCCCACTGGGGGCCACGGTGACAGCTGAGACCCCCCCCCTCAAGGGCGCGTGAGCCCCGCGGCCTCCACCCTGGGCTGGGCCTCTCCAGAGAAGGGGCTGGAGCTGCTGCCAGATCTAAGGCTATAAATACCCCAGCTGGCCTGGGGCTGGGCCCGGGAATGTGGCTCAGAACTGGGCCTGGTGGGGGTGGGCTGGCTGCCTCGCTCAGTCCCCTGGGAGTGACCCCTAAGTCTCCTGGGACTCCGCTTTGGATGATCAGGAAGTGGGACACCCCCCCATCTCCTAACAAGGAGATACCCAGGTCCCAGCCCCTTTGTCAGGATTGTCTCTCCCCCCCCCAGCCTCTGAACCCCTCCCCCAAGTTTCTGATAGTCTCAGCCAGGGTCCCCCAAAGACACTGGGTAACGGTCAGGCTCGGCGTCCAGGCAGCTGCACCCTAACGCAACACCAAAGTGGCAAAAGGTAGCCGTCTCCCGCCCCATTTGGTGGGGTGGGCCACGCCCATCCCAACCCTCTCCTCTTCTCTCTTGCTTTCCAGTGAAAGAGTTCTTAGCCAAAGCCAAAGAAGATTTCCTTAAAAAATGGGAAAACCCCGCCCAGGTGAGTGCCCCCGGGCCCCCCAGCACCCTGGCCACACAACCAAAACTACATCAGCCACGGGCAGTGGCCGTGGGAGGGGGGGTCACCAGTTCCAAGCCAGCCTGGGTTGCTTAGCATATCTCAAAAAGACGAATGAATGAATGAATGAAAATCAAGGACCCCAAGTAGGCTCCTAGGCCTGATCCCATGTCTTCCTCCCATGTCCAGAATGACTCCCTGGACCGCCCCCCCCCCCCCCCCCCGCAGCCGGCATTCCCCCCACCCAGCTCCCTTCCAACCGATACCCCCCCCACCCCCATGCAGCTGCCAGCAGCTCCCGGGCCCCAGGCCAGGGCCGGATCTGTCCCCTGCCACCCTCCTGGAGGAATGCACCCGGGTCTCCACCTGCTGCCCAGAGCCCCCTCTGCTGGTGGCACTGGACAGGCCCCACACCCCTAGGCATGGGGCGGAAGTGACTGACCGGCCCACCTCTCCCTCCCCAGAACACAGCCCATTTGGATCAATTCGACCGGATCAAGACCCTGGGCACAGGCTCGTTCGGGCGGGTGATGCTAGTGAAGCACAAAGAGACCGGGAACCACTACGCCATGAAGATCCTCGACAAACAGAAGGTGAGCGGCCCGGGCCCCCAGCACCAGCCGGGCCCGCCATGCCCACTCGGCTCCCATGTTCTAGAAAGATCGAAAAGTCAGCCCCAGGCTGACTGTCCTCTGAGCTGGGTATTGGGGGTACAGCTCCCAGCCTGTAGCAGGCCCCCCGCCTCTGGTCCTCAGCATTGAAGGGGGAAAAAAATTAGTTCAATCACATCCATGTTTTGTCTGCTAAGAAAGAAAGTTAAACCCGGTGCTGGCGGCTCACGCCTGTCATCCTAGCTACTCAGGAGGCTGAGATGTAAGGATCACGGTTCAAAGCCAGCCCAGGCAGGAACAATCAGAGTCTCTTTAATTAAGTATCACAAGAAAGCGGGAAGCAGAGCTGTGGCTCATGTAGTAGCGCTCCACCCTTCAGTGGAAAAAGCCCAGGGACAGTGAACTGTCCCTGAGCTCAAGCCCCAGGACTAGTCAGAAATGGAGCTGTGGCTCAAGTGATGCAGCACTAGCCTTGAGAAGGGGAAAAAAAAAAAAAAGCCGAGTGTCAGTGGCTCATGCCTGTAATCCCAGCTACTCAGGAGACAGATCAGAAGATTGCGGTTCAAAGCCAGCCTAGGAAGAAAAGTCTATGAGACTCTTTTTGTTTTGTCAGTCGTGGGGCCTGAACTGAGGGCCTGGGCTCTGCCCCTGAGCTCTTCAGCTCAAGATGAGCGCTCTACCATTTGAGTCACAGCACCACTTCTGGCTTTCTCTGCTTATGTGGTGCTGAGGAATCGAACCCAGGGCCTCATGCATGCGAGGCAAGCGCTCTACCACTGAGCCACCTTCCCAGCCCAGTGAGACTCTTACTTCCAATTAATCGCCAATAAATCTGGAAGTGGCGCTGTGGCCCAAGTGGTAGAGTGCTAGTCTTGAGAAAGGAAGCTCAGAGACATCGCCCAGGCCCTGAGTTCAAGCCTTAGGACCCGTACTAAAAAAAGAAAATGAAAAGGCATGCAAGCAAGCAATGTGAGCCTGCCAATGCAGCTCTGGGCAGAGTCCTTGCCCAGGTATACAAGATCCAAGGGGTCCCCAACCCCTCAGTCCACAGGAAGATGAAGGGGGCCTTCTAGATGAACACCTCCTTTTTTTTTTTTGTCGGTCGTGGGGCTTGAACTCTGGGCCTGGGCGCTGTCCCTCAGCTCTTCAGCTCAAGGCAAGGGCGCTACCGCTTGAGCCACAGCGCCACTTCCAGTTTTCTAGCATTATTGCAGATAAGAATCTCACGGAGGGGCTGGGAAGGTGGCTCAGTGGTAGAGCGCTTGCCTTCCATGCATGAGACCTTGGGTTCGATTCCCCAGCACCACATAAGCAAAAAGAAAAACAGCTGGAAGTGGCACTGTGGCTCAAGTGGTAGCGCCCTTGCCTTGAGCTGAAGAGCTGAGGGACAGCGCCCAGGCCCAGAGTTCAGGCCCCACGACCAAACCAAAAAAAAAAAAAAAAAGAATTTCACAGACTTTCCTGCCTGGGCTGGCTTTGAACCATGATCCTCAGATCTCAGCCTCCTGAGTAGCTAGGATAATAGGCGTGAGCCACCGGCGCTTGGCTACCTCCTTTTTTTTTCTTTTGCCAGTCCTGGGATCCTGGGACTTGAACTCAGGGCCTGGCACTGTCCCTGTGCTTCTTGCTCAATGCTAGTGCTCTACCACTTGAGCCACAGCTCCACTTCCAGCTTTTTCTGCTTATGTGGTGCTGAGGAATCCAACCCAGGACTCCGCATGCGAGGCAAGCACTCTACCACTGAGCCACCTTCCCAGCCCCACACCTCCTCCTGTATGTGAAGAACTTTGGCACTTGCACCTGTGAGAGCCTGCAGGGAGGTTCCTGGAGACCCATGCATACCAAGGAACACCTGTATTGCCCCAGCCCCTAGAAGGTGCCAGACCAGAGGCCCTGGCTACCACACAGCAGCCACCGCTCAGGATTGGGGGGGGGAGGGCAGACGGTAGCTGGAAGGCTTCCAAGAGGAGGCTGTGTTTGTAAGGGACATTCTTTTTTTTTTTAATCAGTCATGGGGCTTGAACTCAGTGCCTGGACGCTGTCCCTGAGCTCTTGGCTCAAGGGGAGCTCTCTATCACTTGAGCCACAGCAGCACTTCTGGTTTTCTGGTAGTTGATTGGAGATAAGACCTGCCTGGACTGTCTTCAAACCACAATCCTCAGATCTCAGCCTCCTGAGTAGCTGGGATCACAGGCGTGAGCCACCGACGCCCAGTTTAGAATAGACATTCTTTCCATAAAGAGTTCTGAAATCTGACAGCGCCAGGGTGTCATTGTGACACAAGTCACGAGGAGTTCTTTGTGTGTATACGAACACACCCTTGAGCATGCATGCATGCATGCCTTGCTGGAGGTCAAACACTGACACACACCTCCCCTCAGCCCAACAGAACTGATTCCACCCCGTCAAGGTGTCAAAATGGTACCCTCCTCCCTCCAAAAAACCCATGAAATTCTTTTCTTTTTTTTCCTTTTTGACAGTAGATACTAGAACTTGCGCTGGCCTGAGCTTTCTCCCACCCAACCAGTGCTCTACCACTTGATCCATGCCTCAAGCTCAGCTTTTTGTTGTATCATTGGAGATGGAGTCTCAGAGATTTACCTTGCTGGGTTGTTTCAGGCCTTGATTTCAGCCTTGAGTAGCTGGGGTTACAGGCATGAACTGCCAGAACCCAACTTGGTTTGTTTTTTGTGATGCTGAGAAATACAAGCTACGCAAGGTGCTGCCACCGTTTCCGCTCAGCCCCTAAAAACTCAGTTTAGCCATAGATTTATTTTTTATTTATTTATTTTGCCAGTGCTGTGGCTTGAGCCCAAGGCCGGGGCACTGTTCATGAGCCTCTTTGTGCTCAAGGCTAGCACTCTACCCAGAGCCACAGTACCACTTCCAGCTGTTTCTGAGTAGTTCATTGGCAATAAGAATCTCACCCAGCCAGGGCACCAGTGGCTCACACCTATAATCCTAGCTACTCAGGAGGCTGAGATCTGAGGATCACAGTAAAAAGACTCTTCACTTCAATGAACCACCAGAAAACCAGAAGTGGTGCTGTGGCTCAAGTGGTAGAGCGCTCGCCTTGAGCTGAAGAGCTGAGGGACAGCGCCCAGGCCCAGAGTTCAAGACCCAGGACCAACCAGAAAAAAAAAAAAAAGAAAATCTCACCGACTTTCCTGCCCAGGCTAGCTTCAAACCACGATCCTCAGCTCTCAGCCTCCTGAGCAGCTTGGATTATAGGCATGAACTACTGATGCCTGACAGGCCATATAGTTTTAATTTACTTTTATGTAATTTTTTGTAGTACTGGGGTTTGAACTCAAGGCCCTGACTTGCTTGGGCTGACACTCTACCACTTGAGCCATGCTCCATCCCTGGTTTTTGCTGGCTACCTGAGGTGGGTTTTGCAAGCCAAGTTAGCCTCACATTTCAATCCTTCCACAGCCTCCAGAGCAGCTAGGATTACAAGAGTGAACCAACACCTAGCTTTTATTTTTATTTTGGCCATACTGGGCTTTGGACTCCAGTCCTGTATTTGTTTGGTCAGATACTGTACTTGTTTTGTTTCGTTTTGTGTCTCTCCTGGGGCTTGAACTCTGGGCCTGGGCACTTCTGGCTTTTTCTGCTTATGTGGTGCTGAGGAATCGAACCCAGGGCCTCATGCATGTAAGGCAAGCGCTCTACCACTGAGCCACCTTCCCAGCCCCTCAGCTGGAGTTTTTAAATTAAGAATGGGGGGCTGGGAAGGTGGCTCAGTGGTAGAGCACTCGCCTTGCATGCATGAAGCCCTGGGTTCGATTCCTCAGCACCACATAAACAGAAAAAAAAAAAAAAAGCCGGAAGTGGCGCTGTGGCTCAAGTGGTACAGCGCTAGCCTTGAGCTGAAGAGCTGAGGGACAGCGCCCAGGCCCAGAGTTCAAGCCCATGACCGGACCCCCCCCCCCCCAAAAAAAAAAAGGTCTCAAAGGCGGGGCGCAGGAGGCTCCCACCTGTCATCCTCGCTACTGTGAGGAGGCTGAGATCTGAGGATCAAAGTTCGAAGCCAGCCCATGAGACTCATCTCCAGTGAGCCACCAGAAAAGCGGAAGTGGCACTTTGAACGTGGTGGAGCACTTGCCTTGAGCTGAAGAGCTCAGGGACAGCGCCAAGGCCGTGAGTTCAAGCCCCACAACCACCAACACCACCAAAAAAATGATTCAGAGAGCCTGGCGGTGTGACTTCGTGTTGCGGGAACACTTCGAGTGCGCCAGGGCCTGACTTTCATCTCCAGCACCACCCCCAACTCCCTTCTCCAGAATAAAGGAAAAAGCCCAGGAACAACATCAAATAATAAATGTTCACCTTTTTTTCTTTTTATGCTGGTCCTGGGGCTTGAACTCAGAGCCTGGGTGCTGTCTCTGAGCTTCTTTTTGCTCAAGGCTAGACTACTTGAGCCATAATGCCACTTCCAGCTTTTGCTGTGTGTGGTACTGAGGAATGGAACCCAGGGCTTCATGCATGCCAGGCAAGCGCTCCACCACTGAGCCACCTTCCCAGCCCTCTGAGCTGCTTTTGCTCAGGGCAAGTGCTCTACCACTTGAGCCACACCTGCGCTGCTGGCTTTTTTGGTGGTTCATAGGTCTCAAGGACTGGCTTTGACCGCTGATCCTCAGATCTCAGCCCCCTGAGTAGCTGGGATTACAAGGTGTGAGCTACTCACCCAGCTACCCACAAGCCCTTGGGGTAGGCCTGTCTCTTTTCCACCTTTGCTCTTTCCTCCAGGAAGCCTTCAGTGACTGCCCGTGACGGGCGTGGGGAGGTGACCCACGCACTCCTCCGCAGCCACGTGGGGAGGGGGAGGAGCAGCCGCTGGCTGCTGCGTCCTGCGCAGCCCAGGCTTTGTGACTGCAGGGTCTGGTGTCCCCAGTGGGGGCGCCCCTCTCAGGCCCCTCCTCTCCGTGCCCCCCAGGTGGTGAAGCTGAAACAGATCGAACACACCCTCAATGAGAAGCGGATACTGCAAGCCGTCAACTTCCCATTCCTGGTCAAGCTCGAGTTCTCCTTCAAGGTGGGGGCCGCGGCCAGGCCTGGGGCCCCGGCCTCCAGTGCCATCTGCTGCCAGGCCCGAGCGAGCTCTGCAGGAGAGAGGCCTAGCTGGGCTTCGTTTTTGGTCAATCACGGGTCTTGAACTCTGGGCCTAGGCGCTGTCCCTCAGCTCACGGCGAGCGCTCTACCACTTGAGCCACAGCGCCACTTCTAGTTTTCTGGTGGCTCATGGGAGATCAGAGTCTCACAGCCTTCCTGCCCTGGTTGGCTTTGATCCACGATCCTCAGATCTCAGCCTCCCACCAAGTAGCTAGGATGACAGGCGGGAGGCTTCGGCGCCCGGCTTTTCCCGTTGTGTTTGAGATGAAGGTGTTCGCCTACAGCCTGGCCCGTAAACTCTGGCTGCGCCTGCCTCAGCCTTTCCCTGTGCTGGGATTACAGGTGTGCACCAACTCACCCAGCGTATTTTCCTTTGGGGCCCCACAAATCCTGTGGCTTTACCATGGCCACAGCTTGCAGCTGACAGGAACCCCACGAGCCTTCCTCCGGCCCCTGCCAATTCCTCAGGTCCCCTCTGAGCTGGACCCCATCCGCACTCCACGTACAGTGGGCCACGCAGTGCCCACCCGCCCTGTAGCCTCTAAGGCCTTCAGGGGGTCTGGGGCCAGGGATCGGGGTATCACCTCCCATCCCCTGTCCCGCAGGACAACACGAACTTGTACATGGTCATGGAGTATGTGCCTGGCGGGGAGATGTTCTCGCACTTACGGCGGATCGGCAGGTTCAGGTAAGCGGCTGGGCCTGCACCCCAACACCGCCAGGCCACCAGGGAGGCACCCGGGAACCCCACTGCTGTGGCCCCAGGGTTTACTCACCCCTGTGCTGAGGAATCTGCCACGCTGGTACCCCCAGAACCACGCAGGCAGATCAAGACAGTACCCTAAGCATTGACTTTGGGGGGCTGGGCCTGGGGGCAGAACCCCAGCAGCATAGAAGGAGAATGGTGGCATTTCACCTGAGCCACGCCCCCTCAGGCCCCTCCCTTTTTATTTTGCCCATTCTGGGGCTTGAACTCAGGGCCTGGGCACTGCCCCTGAGCTGCTTTGTGCTTAAGGCTAGTGCTCTACCACTGGAGCTCCACTTGCAGCTTTTTCTGAGTCATTTATTGGAGATGAGAGTCTCACAGACTCTCCTGCCCCGACCGACATCAACCTGCGATCCTCCGATCTCAGCCTCCTGAGTAGCTGGGATGACAGGCGGGAGCCTCCAGCCCCTGCGCCTCCCCTAGCCTTTCTTGTGTCTTGAGCTTTTAAGTCTGGCTGCTCCTGGACCCCGAGCCTCCTGCTTATGTTCCTGCTGAGGCCTAGTAAGAGACAGCTACCACCCTGCTCAGCTACTTCACTGGTTGAGATGAGGTCTTAAGAAAACTTGGGTACCAGTGGCTCACGCCTGTCATCCTATCGGCTCAGGAGGCTGAGAGCTGAGGATCCCAGTTCAAAGCCAGCCCAGGCAGGAAAAGTCCGTGAGACTCTTACCTCCAATAAACCACCAGAAAACCAGAAATGGCCCTGTGGCTCAAGTGGTAGCCCTCACCTTGAGCTGAAGAGCACAGGGACAGCACCCAGGCCCAGCGTTCAAGCCTCACGACTGACAAAAAAAAGAGACAGAGAGACCTTGGCCTCATATTGCAATTCTCCTGATCGCAGCCTCTCAAGTAACTGAGATGACAGGGCTGAATGGCCGCACACAGCTGCTTTATTTTTCCTATGGAGCCTTGTGATGTTGCCTGGACCAGCCTGAACCTCAGCCACAGGCCCGAGCACGCGCTGCAGCTCCATGTGTCCCCTGCCCAGGATGCTTTCTGTTGGTTTTTTGGTGTTTTTGTTTTTTGACCTTGTTGCTGGTGGTGGTGGTTGTGGTCGTGGGGCCTGAACTCTGGGCCTGGGCGCTGTCCCTCAGCTCTTCGGCTCAAGGCTAGCGCTCTACTGCTTGAGCCACAGCGCCACTTCCCATTCTCTGAGTAGTTCATTGGAGATAAAGAGTCTCAAGGCCTGGTGGTAGTTCACACCTGTCATCCTGGCGACTCAGGAGGCTGAGATCTGGGATCAGGGTTCAAAGCCAGCCAGGGCAGTAAAGTCCTTGAGACTCTTATCTCCAATAAAAGGACTAGAAAACCGGAAGTGGCGCTGTAGCTCAAGTGGTAGAGCGCTCGCCTGGAGCTGAAGAGCTGAGGGACAGCGCCCAGGCCCAGAGTTCAAGCCCCACGACCGACGACCAACAACAACAAAGAATTATTCATTTATTTGAGCAGTTGTAGGCTTTCACTCAGAGCTGTGAGCCTGCTGGGCAGGTGCTCAACCACCTGAGTCATGCCTCTAACCATCTAGTATTTTTTTATTTGGTAGCTATGATAATCGACAGTGGTCTTCCCTATTCCCTTCCATCCTCTGAAGTCTTTGTTTTGATTTGGTTGTTGTTAGTGTAGTTGACTGTTTTGTGTCAGTATTGGGGCTTGAATTCTGGGCCTGGAGATTGTCCCTGAGCTATTTTGCTCTATTTTACTCTGCTTGAGCCAAGGCTCCAGTTCAGTTGCTTTTTTGTTTTTGTTTGTTAACTGGAGATAAAGAGTCGCAAGGACTTTTCTGCCTAGGCTGGCTTCAAACCTCAATCCTGGGGTCTCAGCTTTTGAGTGGCTTGAATGACAGGCATGAGCCGCCTGGCCCTGAGACAGGGTCTAAGGCGCCCCCCACCCTCCCAGGCTGGCTTTGATCCTGAGATCCTCCTGCCTCAGCTTCCTGCATAGCTGGGATTATATGCATGACCCACGTTGCCTGGCTTCATTTTCTATTTTGAGATGAGGTACTCAGGTCTTGCTGTGTTGCCCAAGCTGACCTCACACACCCAGGCCCAAGTCATTCTCCAGCCTCGCCTCCCAAGTCGCTGGGACTACAGGTGTGAACCACCGTGCCCTGGCTTTGAATCCACTTGGGAACTAGGCTGGAGGTGTCTTCCTCTGCAAGCGGCCAGGTGAGCCTGCTTGCCTAGCCACAAAGGAGTGTGGCCGCCCCTGACCCCCTCCCCCCCCCCCCCCCCCGCGCTTGCCCCCCACAGCGAGCCCCACGCCCGCTTCTACGCGGCCCAGATCGTCCTGACCTTCGAGTATCTGCACTCGCTGGACCTCATCTACCGGGACCTGAAGCCAGAGAACCTCCTCATCGACCAGCAGGGCTACATTCAGGTGCCCACCCAGCCCAGCCCCGCAGGGGGGCGCCCTGGGGGCCCCTGCCCCGCCCAGCCACCCCCCCCTTCTTGTGCCCACAGGTGACAGACTTCGGCTTTGCCAAGCGTGTGAAAGGCCGCACCTGGACCTTATGTGGGACCCCCGAATACTTGGCCCCCGAGATAATCCTGAGTAAAGTAGGCGCGCCCCCCCTTCCCCTGCCCGCCCTCCCTCCCTCCCTCCCCCGAGGCCCATGCCTCCCCCATCACCCGCCACACCTCTCATCCAGGGCTACAACAAGGCGGTGGACTGGTGGGCGCTCGGGGTCCTCATCTACGAAATGGCCGCGGGGTACCCACCCTTCTTCGCTGACCAGCCCATCCAGATCTACGAGAAGATCGTCTCTGGGAAGGTGAGGCTGGGGGCACCCCCCCCCACCCCCCCAGCCGCAGTCAGAAGCAGCGTGAAGTGGCTCCCACCGGGCTGCCGCCCGGCCGTCCTCTGCCAGGGTCCCATTCCCTGCTCCCTCCGCGCAGAGCCTTCGCGTGGCCCCGCCCAGGCCTGAGGGGTGCTGCCCCCCCAGGGAGAGGATGGGGAAGGGGGCAACCTCAAGGGAGGGGGTGCAGGGAGGCCAAGGCTGGCCCGGCCTCCCCTCCCCCCCACACACATACACACTTACACATATACATATACGTATACACACATACATATACACACATATATACACACACACACATATATACACATAGACACATACACATATATACACACATGCACACATGTATACACACATACACACCTACACACACATATATACATACGCACATATACACATACATATACACCTGCATGCACACACATATATGCACATATACACATACACACATACACGCACACACGCCGGCGCACACACAACATGCACCCCCACCCCGGCCCCGCCACCCCACTGGCCTTGAAACTCAGAACAAAGTTGGCCCGCCCCTCTGAGCCTCATCTTGCGCTTGTGGGAGAAGTCCTGGGGCAAGGCTGGGGGCGGGGCTGTCGCCAGGCAGAGCAGGGGGCCGGAGGGTGGTGGCCCCCGCCAAAAGAAAAGTGTGGGAGAAGAGGGGGGGTGAGCACAGAGGCCGCTTTGTAGCCTCCTCCCTCCCCCGCCTCGCTATCTGCTGCACACCCCACTGGGGTGGCTGCCATGCGCAGGCCCAGAGAGGTGAAGGGCCGAGGCCAAGGCCACACAGCGCAGGAGGCCAAGCAAGGACTTGCAGGCAGAGGACGCTGTGTGCGAGGCCGTGGGACCCCAGATTCCAGAAGAACTGAGCTGCGCAGAGGCCGGGGAGACGGGGAGGGGGGAGGCGAGGAGGGTGTTCAAAAGCAGCCAGGAATGGAAGGTCCAAGCCTGAGGCTGCCTCCCTCCCCCCGCCATGCCTGGGTGGCCAGGCCACCCTCCCCACCCTTGTTTTCCTCCTTGCTGAGACTCAATACCTGCCTAACAGCACTGGTTCTCAACAGTCTCCCCGGACCTCCAAAGTCACAGGAAAGGCCCCACAGGCGCCTTCCGCGGGCGCTTTGATCTGTAGGATAGGGTCTTGCTTCCTGCCGCACTCCTGGACCATCTGCCAATTCCCCTTCCCACAAAATGGGGATGATGTCACCATGACATCACCGTGCCCTGTGCCCGGTTGGGAAGAGGGGGCTCTGGAACATTCCTTTGGAGTACGATCCTCGCCAATCTAAATCTCCCAAGTCTCAGGGATTCTTGGCCCAGTCACCAGCACCAGCCAGAACAGGCCAGACTTTTTTTCTGGTGCTGGTGGTTTTGTTTGGGGTTCTGGCCTTTGCGCTCTGGGACCTGTGTGTGCCTGGCTGACCCTCTACCACTCAAGCCTCGCCTCCCATCCAGCTTTCCTTGCTTGATTTTACTAATTCACAGATGGGAGTCGTGAACTTTCTTCCTGGGGTCTTCGGATCTCAGCCTCTTTGTTTTGGTCCATCATGAGGCTTGAACTCTGGGCCTGAGCGCTGGCCCTGCACTCTTCAGCCTGGGCTGGCTTTGAACTGTGACCCTCACATCTTGGCCTCCTGAGTCGCCAGGATGAGCGGCGCGAGCCGTGGGCGCCCGGGGCTGCGCACAGGCCTGTCCCCGGAGCGGGGGCCAGCACCCCATGCGTCTGTGCCCCCTCCAGGTGCGGTTCCCGTCCCACTTCAGCTCAGACCTGAAGGACCTGCTGCGCAACCTGCTGCAGGTGGACCTCACCAAGCGCTTCGGGAACCTCAAGAACGGGGTCAACGACATCAAGAACCACAAGTGGTTCGCCACCACCGACTGGATCGCCATCTACCAGAGGAAGGTGGGCCCCCCGTGCCCCAGGCAGAGCAGCCCTGGGGTTACCTGGCCATCCGCTGTGTCCATGCCCCAAGGCCGCGCCCAGACCGGCGGTGTCCAGACCGGAGGTGCCCAGACCGGCGGTGCCCAGGCCTGAGGTGCCCAGACCAGCGGTGCCCAGGCCGGTGCCCAGGCCGGTGATGCCCAGGCCGGTGATGCCCAGGCCGGTGCCCAGGCCGGCGGTGCCCAGGCCTGTGGTGCCCAGGCCTGCGGTGTCCAGGCCGGTGCCCAGGCCGGCGGTGCCCAGGCCGGCGATGCCCAGGCCGGCGGTGCCCAGGCCGGCGGTGCCCAGGCCTGTGGTGCCCAGGCCGGCGATGCCCAGGCCGCGGTGCCCAGGCCTGTGGTGCCCAGGCCTGCGGTGTCCAGGCCGGTGCCCAGGCCTGCGGTGTCCAGGCCAGTGCCCAGGCCTGCGGCCATTTACACTTTTGTGACGCTGCCAGCTCTCTGAGCCCCGCCCGTCTTCTGGCCCTCTCCAGGTAGAAGCCCCCTTCATACCAAAGTTCAAAGGCGCTGGGGACACGAGTAACTTCGACGACTATGAGGAGGAAGAGATCCGGATCTCCATCAATGAGAAGTGTGGCAAGGAGTTTTCTGAGTTTTAGGGGTGTGCCTGTACCCCCAGGGGTTCTCTTTTTCTTTCTTTTTTTTTCTTTGGTGGGGGGGTGGGAGGATTGGATTGAACAGCCAGAAGCCCCCAGAGTTCCTTGCATCTAACTTCACCCCCCCACCTGGCCCTTCAGGGTTGGGGGAGCACGGGGGTCATTCAGATGGATGGAAACACCAGCTGCACCCCCCCTTCCCTTGGCCTCCCTGCCCCTCCCCCTCCCCCTCCCCCTCTTCAGCCCACTTCTGCCTGTTCCACATGAGTTTCTCAGCCCCAGTAGACCCCCTCGTCTTGCTGGTGTGTCCGAGGGCAGGATGAGGAGAGGGGACCCCAACTTTCCTCCAGCCCCCACCCCCACCCCCACCCCAGCACAAGGATGAACAGATAGACTGGAAAGCCAACCTTCCCTTCCCAGCAGTCCTGCGGGAGGAAAGACTTGAGGACCGTGTTCAGTGGGCTGCTGGCTAGAATTGAAAGGAAAAGGAAAAAATTAAAATCTATTAAGTTCTACAGTGCCTCCTCCCTCCTCCCGCCCCGCCCCGCCCCGGCCCGCCCCCCAGGCTGCAAAAGCAGGAAGTGGGGTTCCAGCCGGCCCCAAGCTACAGCGCCCCCACCCCTGCTCCCAGGGGGGGTCTTCTGCGAGCGCACCGGGGTGCGTCCCCCCGCCCCCCGGCCGTGTGGACCCCCGCTCCACAGCTTCCTCCACCCTCCAGCTATCGGGAGCCAAAGCAGCTGCCCCGGCCCTGCCAAAGACAAGTTTCTTCTCCCCTCCCCCCAACTAAAGATATGGGGAGCCCTAAGCCCAGGGCGCCCCCCGGCCCCGCCCAGCAGCAGACACCCCCGACCTCCATTTTATTCTTAGCCGGATTTTCATTCCCAGCCTCCCCTCCGCTCAGCTGGGACAGCGAGGCCCGCGGCCCCCAGCCCCGGCCCGGGCCCGAGGCCCGGCTGGCGGGACGGCGCCCCGCGCTGCCCGCCCGGCGGCCCGTGCGCCCGGCTCCGCCTCGCTGTCAGCCGCCCCTCTCCCCCGCCCCAGGCCAGGGGATCTGTGCTGCTTTTCTCTCTTTTACGAGCAAAGCGGGGGGGGGGGGGCTGCCGGGGAGCCCCGAATCTACCCCTTCCCACCCCCTCTCCCGCCCCGGAGGAGCGCGGGGCCGGCCGCCCGGGTGCGGGCTGCGAAGGACGAGGCTTCCTCCCGAACCGTGTGCTGTTGTAAACATATTTGAGAACTATTACCAATAAAGTTTTGTTTAAAAAAAAGTGTCGCCGGTGTTGCCGACTCGGTGCCCGCCGCGGGCCGGGGGGTGGGGGCGCGGGGATCCCCGCGGGGGGCGCGGCCACGCCCTCCGCCCGGCCCCGGGGGTCCCCGCGATCGGCGGGTCCCGTCCGGCCGAGGGGGCGCTCGAGCGAGGCGCCGGGCCGGCGCGCGCCGAGGCCGGGCGGGGGCGGCCCTGGGCGGAGCGGGGAGCCCCGCGCCCCCGGGGCTCCCCGATCGCCGCGTCCCCGCGCGCGGGCTCGGCGCCTCCGAGGGGCGCAGGGGCGGCGGCCGCGCAGCCCGCGGCGGCGGCGGCGGCCGGGCGGCGAGTTCCCGGTAAGTGCGGTCCCGGGAGCGGCGCGCGCCGGGAGGCGTGGAGAGGGGGCTGGGCGCCGGGGACGTCTGGGTCCCGCGCCCAATGGCTGGAGGGCGGCCGAGCGCCGCCCGCGCGCCCCGCCCGCCCCCTCCCCTCCCCCGCGCGCCCGCTTCCCCCTCCCCTCCGTCCCCTCCCCCGCCCGCCGCTTTCCCCCCGCCCCCGCCCCGGCGCCAACTCCGCGGCGCCTCCTTAAAAAGCGCGCGGGAGTTGTGGGGGGGGGGCCGGGGCGAGCGGAGGGGAGCGCGGCCGCGGGGCGCGGGGCGGGCGGGGGCGCGGCTCCACCTCCGGGCGGGGGAGGGGGCCGGAGTGTCCCGGGCGCGCGTGCGGCGGCGGCGGCGGCGGCGGCGGCGGCGGGGAGGGGAGCGGCGGGGAGGGAGGGGCCGGCCGCGCTCCCTCCTCCCCTCCCTCCTCCCCTCGCTCCTCGCATCCCGGCCCCGCGCGCGCCCAGCACCAGCGGGGCCGTGTGTGCGTGCGGCGGGCGGGCGGCGGGCGGCGGGCGGCGGGCGGGCGGCGGGGAGTGAGTGCGAGCACACCTCCCGCCCGCTTTTCTTTCTCTCGCACTGTTTTCGCTCTCGCGCTCTCCGGCTTTTTTTATTTTTTTTTTTTTTGCGAAGAAACAGCAGCGCCGCCGCCGCTCCGCCGAGGCGCTGCGCCCCCCGGGGGGGAGAGGCGGAGGAGGCGGGCGGGCGGCGGCGGAGGGAGGGGAGCCGGGAGCGGGGCGCCGCGCTGGGAGGGAGGCAGCGCGCACGGTGCAGCCGGGCCGGGCGGGAGGCATGGCGGGGCCCCCGGCCCTGCCCCCGCCGGAGACGGCGGCGGCCGCCACCACGGCAGCGGCCGCCTCGTCGTCCGCCGCGTCCCCGCACTACCAGGAGTGGATCCTGGACACCATCGACTCGCTGCGCTCGCGCAAGGCGCGGCCGGACCTGGAGCGCATCTGCCGGATGGTGCGGCGGCGGCACGGCCCGGAGCCCGAGCGCACGCGCGCCGAGCTGGAGAAACTGATCCAGCAGCGCGCCGTGCTCCGGGTCAGCTACAAGGGGAGCATCTCGTACCGCAACGCGGCGCGCGTCCAGCCGCCCCGGCGCGGGGCCACCCCGCCGGCCCCGCCGCGCGCCCCCCGCGGGGGCCCCGCCGCCGCCGCCGCCCCCGCCGCGCCGCCGCCCGCGCCCGCCGCGCCGCCGCCCGCGCCCGCCGCCGCCGCCGCCGCCGCCCCGGCCCGGGCGCCCCGCGCGGCCGCCGCCACAGCGCCCCCCTCGCCCGGCCCCGCGCAGCCGGGCCCCCGCGCGCAGCGGGCCGCGCCCCTGGCCGCGCCGCCCCCCGCGCCCCCCGCCCCGCCGGCGGCGGCGCCCCCGATCGGCCCGCGCCGCGCCCCCCCGCCCGCCGCTGCCGCCGCCGCCGCCGCCCGGGAGTCGCCGCTGCCGCCGCCGCCGCCGCCGCCGGCGCCGCCACAGCAGCAGCCGCCGCCGCAGCCACAGCCGCCGCCGGAGGGGGGCGCGGCGCGGGCCGGCGGCCCGGCGCGGCCCGTGAGCCTGCGGGAAGTCGTGCGCTACCTCGGGGGCAGCGGCGGGACCGGCGGCCGCCTGACCCGCGGCCGCGTGCAGGGGCTGCTGGAGGAGGAGGCGGCGGCGCGGGGCCGCCCGGAGCGCGCCCGCCTCGGAGCGCTCGCGCCGCCCCGCGGGGACAGGCCCGGACGGGCTCCGCCGGCCGCCAGCGCCCGCGCGGCGCGGAGCAAGGTGAGCGCGCCGGGAGCGGGGCCGCCGCGCGGCGGGCAGGTGCGGGCGAAGTTGGCGGCGGGGCCGCGAGTCCCGGGAGGCGCGGGGCGGCCGCGGGGACGGGGCCGGGCGCGCGTGCCCGGCGGCTTTCCGCGCCTGGTGACCTTGGCGAGCGACGGGCGCTCGGCCGAGCCTCAGTTTCCTCGCCGGAGGGGGGGGGGGGACGCGGCCCCGCGACAGTAGCGACCCCTTGGGGCGGCGCGGGGTGACTTTGGCGACGTCCGGCCGCCCGGGGCTCTCACGAGCGGAAAAGTTAGTCGGGATCGGGCGCGGAGGCGGCGAGGGGCGCTTGGTGCCCCCCGCGGGCCCCGGAGCGGGGCGCCGGGGGAGACCGGCCCTGAGCGCCCCGCGCCCCTCTCCCCCCACCGCCCCCCCAGAGAGGCGGCGACGAGCGCGCGCTGGAGAAAGATGAGGAAGACGAAGATGACGACGACGACGACGACGACGATGACGTGTCGGAGGGCTCCGAAGTCTCCGAGAGCGACCGCCCGGCCGGCGCCCCGCACCACCAGCTCAACGGCGAGCGGGGTCCGCCCTGCGCCAAGGAGAGGGTCAAGGACTGGCCGCCCTGCGGCTCCCACCAGGGCCAGGATGAAGGGCGGGGCCCCGCACCTGCCAGCGCCTCCCGCCAGGTGTTCTCCATGGCGTCCATGAATAAGGAAGGGGGGTCTGGTAAGGGCCCGCGCCGGGGGGGGGGGGCGGGGGGGCAGTGCCAAGCGGGGATCCCCGCTGAACCCCGACTGTTACTCACCGCCCTCCCTTTCCCTTCCCAGCCTCTGTTGCCACCGGCCCCGATTCTCCATCTCCTGTGCCTTTGCCCCCCGGAAAACCGGCCCTCCCTGGGGCGGAAGGGACCCCCTTCAGCTGCCCGTAAGTCGGGGTGTCTGGGAGGCCTGGGGAGAGCGTCCGGGCCCGGGTGTGCACTGGGATTTCACACACACACACACCCCGTTCTGCGCAGCCCGGGGCGCAAGGAGAAGCCGGCCGACCCGGTGGAGTGGACGGTGATGGACGTGGTGGAGTACTTCACGGAGGCCGGCTTCCCCGAGCAGGCCTCCGCCTTCCAGGAGCAGGTGAGCCCGGCCCGGCCTCCGCCCCGCCCCGGCCTCCGCCCCGCCCCGGCCTCCGCCCCGCCGGCCCTGACCCTGCGCCCCCTCCTCGCCCAGGAAATCGACGGCAAGTCGCTGCTGCTCATGCAGCGCGCCGACGTGCTGACCGGGCTGTCCATCCGCCTGGGCCCCGCGCTCAAGATCTACGAGCACCACATCAAGGCGCTGCAGCAGGTCCACTTCGAGGACGACGACCCCGACGGCTTTCTAGGCTGAGCGCCCCGGCCTCGCCCTCCCCGCCCCCAAACCCATTCCAGACCCTTCCCCCCTCACCCCCCCCAAACCCCAGACTCCAGGATGCTGGACTGGTGGGGGGGGCATTGCCCTCTCTTTGTCTCATACACCACCTGCCCCCCTAAAACCTGCCTCCCACCGTGGAGGACGGGGTGGACTCTGCCTGATCGTTCATCTCCCCACCCCCAGGAGGCCAGCCTGCCCCCCCCTCACTCGGGACATTTTTGGAGAAAAAGGGCAGGGGGGGACCTTCCTATCTCCCAAGATCCTCTCTGTTCAGCCGGATGTATCCTGTATACGTGTTTTGTTTTTTTTCTGCCTGTTCATTGGCGGGTGGTCTTTCTCCCCCACCCCCCGCGGCCCCGCTCCCCCAGCCCACGGTGCCCCTGGCTCTCCAGCCCCGGGGGGTTCTGCTGGGGTCTCCTCTGTCCCCTCTTCACCTCTCTTTCTGTCAGTCTTTCGCTCCAGCTGGCTGTATGGCTTTTTATATTGCACCGGAGGTTTTTTAAATAAAATTTTAAGAAAAAAAGGAAAGAAAAAAGGTGGCACCGTCTGGTTTCGGGGGGAATGCGGTGTGGGGGGCAAAGGTTAAGGAGGGAGAAAGCACCTAAACCACCAAATAGGGGTGCTAGGCAGAAAACCTGGGGGGAAAAAACCCTGGGCATCGGTGGCTCATACCTGTGCTCAGTAACTTAAGAGACACAAGAGGATTGTGGTTCAAAGCCAGCCTGGGCAGGAAACGCCTTGAGACTGTTATCTCCCATTCGCCAGCAAAAAGCCAGATCCATGGAGCTGTGGCTCATGTGGTAGAGCACCAGCCTTTCACAAAAGAGCTCCTTGACAGCACCCAGGCCCTGAGCTCAAGGCCCAGGACCAGCACAAAAAACTGAAATACCGCGCATTATGCAAAATTTATGTAATTGAGATTTTTTTTTTTTAAAGAGAAGGGTTAGGAGAGCTGGGTGACAGTGTTGTCAGACACCTCGTATTCATACACCGTTCTGCAGAATGGGAATTTCTTTGTACACCTACTTAAGGTAAGAAAAGCAATGGCTCCAGATTGGCATTCAGTGACCCCTCCCCGACCTTGCGGGTTAAACTCCAGAGCCTGGCCACAGGTGAGAATCCTCGAAGCAGCAGTTGTTAGATCCACTTATTGCTGCCATTCATTTATTGCTACTTCATGGATCTGTGTCTGTGGTACTGAGGAATCGAACCCAGGACTTCTGGCATGCTAGGAGGCAAGCACTCTTACCACTGAGCCACCTTCCCAGCTGCTCTTGTATATATATTTTTAAAAACAGTGGACCGAGATAAAGTGACAGCTATTTGCTTTGTCCTTTAAGCTCCCCATTGCTAGAGCGCACAGTGAGTGTACCACGCTTTATGGGCTTTTTCTTGCTTGTTTCCTTTGCGCACCCCATGAGCAAAGGCTCGTAAAAACCCATTTTATAGAGAGCAATAGACTGGCACAGCAGAGACGCGCCTGGTCACGCAGGGCTGCCACACCTGGCTTGACACCTGTTGACTGTGTGTGTGTGTGTGGTGGTGGTACTGGTGGTACTGGGCTTGAACTCTGGGCCTGAGTGGTGTCCCTTAGCTCTACCTCTTGAGTCACAGCTCCACTTCTAGCTTTCTGCGAGTTAATTGGAGATCCTAAAGAATCTCCCCGACTTTTCCTGTTGGAGCTGGCTTTAAACCATGATCCTAAGATCTCAGCCTCCAGAGGATATAGGCCTACAGGTGTGAGATGTTACATTATTATTATTATTGGGGGGGGGGGGGTCAGCTTTGGGTTTGAACTCAGGGCCCGGGCGCTGTCTCTGAGCTTTTTGGCTCAAGGTTAGTAGTACCCTACCACTCTGAGCCGTGACTCCGCTTCTGCGTTTTCTAGTGGTTCACTGGGGGTAAGGGTCACACGCAGGCTGGGTCCACTTCTTTGTATATAATGAGCAGCTGGGCCGCACACCCCCGGGCCTTTGCAGGTGAAGGGGGGGTCGTGGGGAGGAAGGAGCCTGGCTCTGGGGGCTCACGCCGGTCACCCCGGCCCCTCAGGAGGCTGAGGCTTTAGGATCCCCTTCCCAAGCCAGCCCGGGCCCTGGAGACTCACCTCCCGCCAATGCCCCCAAGCTGGAGGGAGGGGAGCGGTGGCTCAGGTGGGAGAGCGCCAGCCTTGAGGGGAGAAGCCTGGGGGGAGACGAAGGCCTGGGTTCGAGGCCCCCCTGCACCATAAAGACAACGTGCAGGCAGGGTGCAGCCTGGCCGCCTCCGCGGGACACCGGCCAGGGCCCCCGGCCCCGCACCCGGAACCCCGGCGCCCGGCCGGCTCCACGCGCCGCGGAAGCGCGGGACGGGGTCCGCGGGCCTCGGGTCTCGGTCTCGGGTCCCGCGGTCTCGGTCTCTGGGTCTCGGGGTCCCGCGGTCTCGGGTCTCGGGTCTCGGGGTCCCGCGGTCTCGGGGTCTCGGTCTCGGTCTCGGGGTCCCGCGGACCCGCCCCGCCCCGCCTCGCGCTGAAATTCAAATGAGGCGGACGCCGGCCCCGCGTCCGGCGCCGTCGGGGGCGGGTGGGAGCGGGCCGCGCCCCCCTCCGCGGCCTGAAGAGCGGGGCGCCCCCGACCGCGGCGCCCCCCGCCATGGCCTCGGAGCCCTGGCCCGCCCGCAGCCCCGCGGAGACGCCGCCGCCGCCGCCGCCGCCCGACGGCGCGGAGCCCGGGCCGCAGCCCCGCCGCGCCGGCCCCGAGGAGCCCCCGGCGCCGCCGCCCTCCCCGGAGCCCCCCGCGCCCGAGCCCGGCCCGGCCCCGGCGCGCCTGGCCCTGGACGCCATGTTCAGCCCGGTCACCGACCAGCTCCGCTACCTGCTGCGCAAGGCCGACGACTTCCAGAGCCACCTGCTGTACAGGTGGGGCGGGCGTGACCCCGGGGGGCGGGGCGTGACCCAGTGGGGGCAGCCGGGGTGTGACCCCGGGGAGGGGCCTGGGTGTGACCCCGGGGGCGCCAGGGTGTGAAGGGGGGGCCGGGGCGTGACCCCGGGGGGCGGGGCGTGAGGGGGCGGGCGTGACCCCCGGGGGCGGGGCGTGACCCGGGGGGCGTGACCCCGGGGCGGGGCGTGACCCGGGGGCGGGGCGTGACCCCGGGGGCGGGGCGTGACCCGGGGGCGGGGCGTGACCCCGGGGGCGGGGCGTGACCGGGAGTGGGTGTGACCCCGGGGGCGGGCGTGACCCGGGGGGCGGGGCGTGACCCGGTGGGGGCAGCCGGGGTGTGACCCCGGGGAGGGGCCTGGGTGTGACCCCCGCCACCCCACCCGTGTCCCGGGCCTGGCCCACACCCGGCTCACCCCCACTTACCTCCAAGACACCCCAAAACCACAAGGGCAGTGCAGTGACCACAGCAGGGAGAAAAAGGGGGACAGTGACATGTCCTCACTTCCTCTGGCCCACTGGACCCCCAGTTTCTTCGGTCAGTCTGTCTCTCCCCCCATGCCGCCCCCCAGGCCTCATCTCTCCACGGCCCCCCCAGCCCACGTGTCAGCACTTTACAGTTCTCCCTCCCCCCAAAGCAGGGGTGTGAAGGGGTCAGAGTGGGGTGAAAGCCAGGCGCTGGCTCCCGCCGGCCATCCCAGCTACTCAGGAGGCTGAGACAGGATCGCGGTTCAAAGCCAGCCCGGGCAGCGAAGTCCATGAGACTCATCTCCAGTGAGCACCAGAAAACCGGAAGCGGCGCTGGGGCTCAGCGGTAGAGCGCCGGCCTTGAGCTGAGGGGCGGAGGGACAGCGCCCAGGCCCCGAGTTCAGGCCCCCAAACTGACCAAAACAACAACAACAACAAAAATGGGGTGAAGACGCCCCTCCTTCTCCCTTCAGCCGGGAACGCGTGCAGAAGGAGCAGCTGGCGAAGGCCATGCCCACGTTCCTGAAGATGTGCGAGCCCTATCTGCTGTACCTGGAGGCCGCGGGCAGGAGCGCGCCCCCCATCTATGGAGGCCTGCAGGAGGTGATCAGGAAGGGGGTGAGTGCCGGACGGACTGGCCTGGGGGGCCTGGGGGGCCGGGGGGCCTGGGGGGCTTGGGGGCCTGGGGGGTCTGGGAGCCTGGGGGCCTGGGGGCCTGGGGGGGCCGGGGGGCCGGGGGGGCCTGGGGGCCTGGGGGGGCCGGGGGGCCTGGGGGTCTGGGGGGCCTGGGGGCCGTCTGGGGGCCGGTGGGGCCGGGGGGTCTGGGGGCCTGGGGGGCCTGGGGGGCCTGGGGGCCGGGGGGGCCCGGGGGTCTAGGGGCCTGGGCCAGCCCGCCCCAGGCCGCCGAGCGCCCCCTCTCTTCTGCAGCTGTTGGAGATCTCCCAGCAGCTGACGCTGCGCCTGGAGCAGCTGGTGTTCATGTACGCCTCCTTCGGCTTCGTGGACCTGGACGAGACTGACCCTCTGAGGTGGGGATAGGAGCCGGGGGGGGGGGGGGGGGGGGCAGAGGCCAAGGGCCAGCCTCAGTTTCCCTCTGCCATCTCCCCCCCCCCAGCATCTCCTGCTTCTTCTGTGGGAGGTTCTCCATCAGCCCCGCCCACGAGGTGTCCATCTTCAGATACTGCAGCCCCGCGCCCTACACGGCCGCGCGCTTCCCCAGGTACCTCTACAAGAAGATGCGCTGGAACCTGGAGGTCACCCCGGAGCCCAACAGCCGGGGCCAAGACCCCCATGTGGACTAGTGAGTGTCCCTGCCCCCCTTCCCCATCCCAAACCCTAACTCCTCCCGGCTGAGATCCGGGAGGGGGGTTTGTGCAAAAGCAAAACCAGGAAGCAGAGCCTTTTGGGGTGTCTCGCGCATGCCACACAGATCCTCTCACCATGAGCGACACACTCAAGCTTTTATTGATTTTTATTTATTTATTTATTTATTGCCAGTCCTGGGGGGGCTAGAACTTGGGGCCTGGGCACTGTCCCCGAGCCTCTTTGTGCTCAAGGCTAGCGCTCTTGAGCCACAGCACCACTTCTGGCCTTTTCTTAGTTTTTTTTTTTTTTTTTTTTTTGCCAGTCCTGGGGCTTGAACTCTGGGCCTGGGCGCTGTCCCTCAGCTCTTCAGCTCAAGGCTAGAGCTCTACCACTTGAGCTACAGCGCCACTTCCGGCTTTTTTTCTTTTTGCTTATGTGGTGCTGAGGAATCAAACCCAGGACCTCATGCATGCAAGCAAGCACTCCACCACTGAGCCACCTTCCCAGCCCAAAGTACATTTCTTTTTGAACAATGTCACCCCTTCCCTTCCTCTCTCCCTACCCTCCCACCAATATATATTTTATTTGTGCCAGTCCTGGGGCTTGAACTTAAGGCCTAGGTGTTTTCCTTTGTTTTTTTTGATTTTTTCTCAAGGCAGATGGGTGCTCTACCATTTAAACCATATCTCTCCTTCTGGCTTTTTGGTGGTTCATTGGAGATAAGAGTCTTACTGCTGCATGCCAGTGCCTCAAGCCTGTAATCCTATATCTACTCAGGAGGCTGAGATCTGAGGATCTCAGTTCAAAGCCAGCCCAGGCAGGAAAGTCTTCGAGACTATTATCTCCAATAAACCACTAGAAAACCGGAAGTGGTGCTGTGGCTCAAGCAGTAGAGTGCTCGCCTTGAGCTGAAGAGCACAAGGACAGCGCCCAAGCCCGGAGTTCAAGCCCCATGACCCACAGAAAAAAAAAAAAAAAAGTCTTACTTACTCTTCTGCCCAGGGTTGGGTTGGCTTTGAACTGTGATCCTCAGTTCTCAGCCTCTTGAGTAGCTAGGATTGCAAGGCATGAGCCACCAGTGCCTGACTTAAAAGTTCTCCTCTGAAAAGTAGGCTTGGCGGGTGGGGAAGAAGACTATAGGCCCAGCTTGAGTTTGGAGAACTTCAGGGCAACTTTGATCATTCATTCATGCCCTTCCTCCCTCCCCCCAGCTATTTCCTATGCTACCGAGATACGTGGGAAGACGCAGGACAGAGTCCTGCCAATTCCTGTCCCCAGATCCAGAAGCTGTGGTCCATCGGCCGATGGGTGCCCCTGGGACCACCAGAAGATGACCTTTATTCGTGGTAAGAGGCTGGGCAAAGAGGGGGTGGTCTCTGGTTGGAGGAGCAGGACCCCACCCCCGACAGCATGTTGCTTCCTGGGGTACTTACCATCACCTGTGTGTGTCTCAGGAATAGAACACAGGGCCCCCTCAGCCTGCTTGCTCGAGGCTAACGCTCTTGCCAGGTGGGCTTTCAACTGATTAATTTTGGGGACTGAATCTCCAGGACCTTTGCACCCTAGGCTGGCCTCAAACCTCCATCCTCTCAACCTCTCTCTCTCTCTCTCTCTCTCTCTCTCTCTCTCTCTCTCTCTCTCTCTCTCTCGGCCTCCAGAGAGGCCCACAAGAGCACCTTTTTTTTCTGGTGGCCTGAGAAGTGCCTTAGGCAGGCTGGTGTAAACAAGTGTTTCAGAGAGGTTGAGTCACCCCGTGCCGCGTCACACAGCGAGGCGCGGCCTGATTGGCTACTTGGGGGCAGTCAGCCAATCCACCGGAGCCTCCACTGTCTCTAAGTTTCTCATCCACAACCAGGAAACAACTTGCCCCAGGCCGGGGGAGCGGGGGAGGGGGCTGTCCCCCCCGGGGGCTCCCCGGGGGCCGGGGTCTGGGGTCCAGGCCTGTCTGCCTTCCCCCTCCCCCAGGATCCTGTGCCCGCAGCCCCCGGGGGACTACCAACAGCTGCTGACCATCGGCTTCGAGGAGCCGTCGCACATGCTGGCCACCGACCTGCTGGTCCAGGTCCTCATGGGCCAAGCAGGCCCGGCCCGGCCCCCGAGCGCGGCGGGGCTCCCGGCCTGGGCCGCACCCGGGTCTTGAACCCCTAGAAGGAGGAAGATGGGCGCTGGAGCCGGTCAGTCCCGAACTCCAGGAGAGACGGCAAGGGAGGGCCGGCCCTGGACTCCCTAGGACACCCCAGCTTCGCCCTGCCGGGTTTCAGGCCGGGCTTCCCGGCCGCGCGGAGCCCCGAGCGCCGACACTGGAGTTTCCTGTTCAATAAAAGAAAGAAAGAAAGAGGTCACGGGCTCTGGTCCGCTCCAGCGCCGCGCCACGCCCCCGGCGGAGCCACGCCCCCGGCGGAGCCACGCCCCCTCGCGCTGCCTTCTGGGAGATGTAGTTTAGCCATGCCTGTTCGCCAGGCAAGAGCGGGGGCATGCGCAGCAGCCCCCACGGAAAAAAAAAAAAAAAAGGAAGTAGCGGCCCCTGTCAACAACCGGAACCCAGGAAACCCCAATTTGGCGGTAGCTGGGAAATTCAACGCCCACTGGAGGAAGAGACTTACGGTCACGCCTACTGCCCAATTGTAACCCGGAAGTTGTTTCTTCGCGACGTCAAAAGACTACATTACCCGGCGTGCCTGGCGAAAGCGTCCCAAAGGCGGGAGCCGACTTCTTTTCTTTCCTAGTTTTCAGGTCTGGGGCGTGGCGCGTCTCCTGTACTTTGCGGGGTGCTCGCGTGTCGCGGAGGGGGTGCGGAGAGCCCTAGGGGACCCCGGTTTGGAGGAGTCGGGAGGGGACTGGGCGCTGAGGGAGGGGACGCGCCTGGTACCCTGTGCTCAGGCGGCGGAGCCTGGACTCGAACCGGCTTCTTCCCATCGCAGCTGCCTCCTGCGGCGCAGGACCGTCCCCCGTGTCCCTCCTTACACCCAGGGATCAGAACTGAGGCCGGCGGGGCCACCGTGGCTCACATCCCCGCCATCTGGGATCACGGTTCAAAGCCAGCTCAGGCAGGAAAGTCTGTGAGACTTATTTTCTTTTCTTCTTGTCAGCCGTGGGTCTTGAACTCTGGGCCTGGGCGCTGTCCCTCAGCTCTTCAGCTCAAGGCGAGCACTCTACCACTTGAGCCACAGCGCCACTTCCGGCTTTTTCGGTTTATGTGGTGCTGAGGAATCGAACCCAGGCCCCATGATTGCCAGGCAAGCACTGTACGAATGAGCCACCTTCCCAGCCAGTCTGTGAGACTCTTAATAAACCATCAGAAAAGCCAGAAGGGGAGCTGTAGCAAGTGGTAGAGCACCAATAGCTTAAAGACGGCCCTCAGGCCCTGAACTCAAGCCCCAGGACTGACACAAGAACACAACACACACACAGACGCACACACGAAAGGGAACTAAAACCACAACACTATATGTTTATATTTGTTGTTATTTAGTTATTTTTTCTGGTGCTGGCAGCTCACACCTGTAAGATCTGAGGATCACAGTTCAAAGCCAGCCAGGACAGGAAAAAATCCATGAGACTCCCCTCACCCATTCACCCGCAAAAAAGATGGAAGTGGAGTTGTGGCTAGAGCACCAGCTTAGAGTGTGTTTGGGGGGGAGGGGAACAACTCAGGACCAGAACCCAGGCCCTGAATTCAAGACCCACTAGGGGCACAAAGAAACATATTCCAACAATCAGCCCGATGAGAAAATGAATGAGCTCTTCCCATGCGCTGCTGGCTTTGACATGTGGATGAGATGCAGCATAAGGCACTGCGGCTACACCAAGGCCCCACAGCCCGCATGAGCCACGCCGCTGTGGGAGGGTGGAGGGGTGGGGAAACCTTGGTTTCCTGGGCTTGCTGCTCAGGAACCTCAGGAAACCAAGGTTTCCCCACCCCTCCACCCTCCCACAGCGGCGTGGGCTCATGCGGGCTGTGGGGCCTTGGTGTAGCCGCAGTGCCTTATGCTGCATCTCATCCACATGTCAAAGCCAGCAGCGCATGGGAAGAGCTCATTCATTTTCTCATCGGGCTGATTGTTGGAATATGTTTCTTTGTGCCCCTAGTGGGTCTTGAATTCAGGGCCTGGGTTCTGGTCCTGAGTTGTTCCCCTCCCCCCCAAACACACTCTAGCTGGTGCTCTAGCCACAACTCCACTTCCATCTTTTTTGCGGGTGAATGGGGATAGGAGTCTCACGGTCTTTCTTGCCCGGGCTGGCTTTGAACTGCGATCCTCAGATCTCAGCCTCCTGAGTAGCTAGGATTACAGGCGTGAGCCACCAGCGCCCGGCAACAAGTACATTTCTTTTGTTTTTTTTGTCAGTGCTGGGGCTTGAACTCAGGGCCTGGGCGCTGTCTCTGAGATTTTTTTGCTCAAGGCTAGCACTTGAGTCACAGCGCCAGTTCTGGCTTTTTCTGTGTATGTGGTACTGAGGAATCGAACCCAGGCCTTAGAACTGGCTCCCATTTACCTCATGTCATGTTTTCTGGCCTCAGTTCATTTGTACGAAGCTGTGAAACAGCAGCCATGCTGGGCATGGTAGCACACACCTGTAATCCCAGCCCACAGGAAGCTGAAATATGAGGACCAAGAGTTCCAGGCCCGCCTGGGTACAGAGCCTAGTCTTGAAGCTATGGTATGTGAACAGCACAGATACAGTTTGGCAGACAATTTAAGATGCTCTCCGAAGAGGAATTAACCAGAGCTTGCACATGATCAGCCAAACACCCTACTGCAACCTAGTGTTAGTGTTAACAAAAGTTACTTCTAAGCCAAGTGCCGGTGGCTCATGCTTGTGATCCTAGCTACTCAGAAAGCTGAGATTTGAAGACAGTGATTCAAAGCCAGCCTGGGCAGAAAAGTCTGAGAGATTCCTATCTCTGATGAATCATTAAAAAACCTGGGAGTGAGCTGGCACTGGTGGCTCAGCCTATGATCCTAGCTACTCAGGAGGCTGAGATCTGAGGATCACTGTTCAAAGCCAGCCCGGGCAGGGAAGTCTGTAAGACTTATCACCAGTAAACTTCTCAGATTAAGCTGGAAGTGGCTCTATGGCTCAAGTGGTAGATCGCTAGCCTTGAGCACAAAGTGGCCCAGGGACTGCGTCCAGGCCCTGACTTCAAGCTCCAGGACTGGAAAAGAAACAAAAAGCTGGAAGTGGAGTTGTGGCTCAAATGACAAGAGTGTCAACCTTGGACAAATTAAGTCAGGGGACAGCACCCAGGCCCCAATCAGGTTCAAGCCCCAGGATGAGCACACACACACGTTTCCTTAAACAGTCACACTCCGCCAGGTGCCGGTGGCTCAGGCCTGTAAACTCCCAGCTACTCAGGAGGCTGAGATCTGAGGATCAGGGTTCAAAGCCAGCCCGGGCAGGAAAGTCCATGAGACTCTTATTTCCAAAGAGCCACCTGAAAACCGGAAGTGGTGCCGTGGCTCAGGTGGTAGAGCGCTCGCCTTGAGCTGAAGAGCTGAAACAGCACCCAGGCCCAGAGTTCAGGCCCCAGGACCGACTATAATAGCCACACTCCATTAAAAGTCATATTTGGGGGAGGAGGAGTGCTGGGGGCTCAAACCCAGGATGGGGCCGCTGTCAGACAACAGCGCTCCCACTGGGCCACAACTTCAGCCCCTACAATTCTCTTTCTCTAACTGGGACCCGTTTTCATGTGGTTTGTTTGGAGACAAAGTCTCAATATGTTGCGCAGGCTGGCCCTGAACTCCTGGGAGCCCCAGGGGTCCTCCTACCTCAAGCCGTGAGTGGCCGGGACTGAGGGCTTGCTTGTACCCTCCACCCACCCCGTGCTGGTTCCCGCTGTTCTTTGGGTCGCAGGAACTCTGACTCCCTACCCTGACTTATAAACAAACTTGGAGGGACGCCCAGCCGGACATCACAGGAGGGATGGGGGGCGCTTGGGCCTTCATGGGCACCTTTTTTTCTTTTTAGCTATTATTTACATCTAGCGCAGGGACAGCCCGACCGCACAGGCTGGGGAGCCTCGGTGCAGGTCGGGCGGAGAGCCCGGAGCCCCGGTAGAAGTTGGAAGTCCAGCCGGGAGGGTGGAGCGGAGGACAAAGTGCACTTCGCACCTTGGCCGCCAGAGGGGAGCAGCGCGCCCGGCCGGTTCGGCATGCATGGGGGTGTGGCCTGTCATGGGCGTGGCCTCCCGAAGGGCGTGGCCTCCGAGGGTGGCCGGCAGCTCCAGAACCGCGCTCGCGGGGTGCGTTCCGCATTCCCCGCGGCGTTCGCGCCCCACCCGAGACGGAGACTCCCTGAAGAAGAGGTCTCGCGGGCCCCGGAGGGGCGGGGCTTTATTTGTGCGGAGGGGCGTGGGGTGACCCCGGCCCCTCGATCTGCCCCGGGGTGGTGGCTTTTCTTCCTCCAGGCGGACAAGCGCCGGTCCCAGTGCACTAAAGCTCCCCAAAGTCAAGGTGAAGCGCGGGCCGGCCATCGCACGCTCCCGGGGCGGGGGGCCCCCTCTTCTGCAAGCCTTTCCGAGGGCGCCTGCCGCGGGGCGCTCCTCCGACGGTCGACCCCATCCTGGTTCTTCCCGCCGGGCGTCCGGGTCACACACCTCACGGTCTGCGCCCCTCCTGGGGAGAGGACAGAGGGCAGCCCCCCTGAGGGACCCGTGCACCCCATCCAGGGGCAGGAGGGGGTCATCCGGGTCCCAGCACCCCCCCCCGGGCTGCGCCTTCCCTGCCCAGCGTCCCGGATCCGCAGGGAGGGGCGCGGCGCGACGTGGAGGGCGGGGGTCCCCCACCTGGCCCAGGAAGAGCGACGTGGGGTGCAGGGGGTCCCCACCTGGTCCAGGCCGTTCTCCGAGGCCTTCCTGTGCGGCGGCCAGATCACCGCCAGTTTTCCGTCGCCCCGGCTGGCTGCGGGGAGGCGGGGGGGCGGGACGCTCAGCGGGGGTCGCCCCACCTGTACCAGCCAGGTGGAGGCCGGCCGCACCCCTTAAACACACACGTCCCCCCCACGCCCGCCCCCACGGAGGCCTCCGCCCAGCTGGGGGCCGAGGACCTGGGAATACAGAGCGCCGAACCCCGCGTCCGCGCCCCCTCCCCAGCCACCGCCACGCGGACGTCTTCCTCTTGGTCCTGGGGCTCGAACCCAGGGCCCGGGCGCGGTCCCTGAGCTTTTTCGCCTGGGGCTGGCGCTCCACCACTTGAGCCACAGCGCCACTGGTGGCTGGTTTTTATTTCTGGAAGTTATGGGATCGGACTTTTCCGGCCCGCGCCGGCTTCCACCCGCGATCCTCAGATCGCAGCCACCGACAAGATGCTGGGATTACAGGCGGGAGCCGCGGCGCCCGGCTGTTCCAGGCGGAGGTGTAACCGGCTGAGAGGCTGCCGGGGGGCGCGGGCGGGGTGGGGCCGGATGAGCAGGGGGCTCCCGGCGGAGGAACCCACAAACTTCCAGGGAGCGGGAGGGGTGGGGGGTCCGCAGGCGGGGCGGCTCACCGGTGAGCCTGGGCGCGGGGTCCGTGAACTCGGCCGTGCCGTAGACGTCCCGCCGCAGGCGCTGCAGCTCCCGCTCGCGCTCCAGAGCCTCGCGCACCTCCCGCTCCAGCAGCGACGGGGCGGCGGGCGGCGGGGCGCAGGCCAGCGCGGGGTCCCGGGCCGCGGCCTCGAAGAAGCGCCGGAGCTCGCGCAGCGGCGGCGGGGGCGGCGGGGCGGCGGGGCGCGCGCGGGGCGGCGGGGCCGCGAGGCGCACGAGCGCCGCCTGCCGCCCGGCCTCGCGCTCCACGTCGCGCCGCATCCTGGCGCCGGCGCGCGCGCGCTCCAGGGCGCGGGGCCGCGCGGGGCCCGGGTCCGGCCGGCTGAGCAGCGGCCGCACGCGCAGCTCCACCAGCTCCTGGCCGGCGCGGCCCGGGCTCAGGCCCCGTCTCCGGCGCAGGCTCGCCTCGCGCTCGCAGCTGCGGCGGATCTCGCGCTCGATGGGCGTCTCCATGGGCGGCGCCGCGGGGCCCGGGGCGGGGTCGGGGGCCGGGGTCTCCGCGCGGGCCGGGGCGCCCGGCCGAGCCTCGGCCCCGGCCCCCGGCCCCGCCGCGTCCCGCCCGGAGCCTCCGCTCTCCGGCCTCGGGGTCCCGAGGTCCAGGTCCGGGGACCGCTCGGGGGCTTCGGCGGCCGGCTCCGCCCCGCGCTCCGCTCCGGGGCTCCGCGCTCCGGCTCCCGGGGCTCCTGGAGACGCCGCCCCTCCGGAGACCCCGCGGCCCCGGCGTCCGGCGTGGGGAGAGGCTTGGAAACCTCCGTCCCCAAAGCCGGGGTGTCCGCGCCCGCGGCCCCAAGGCGTCGCCCGCACCCGCCGCGCCTCTGACCCGCCGCTGGCCTCGGAGGACCGGGCACCGCCCCGGGCACCTGCCGCCCGCCCCGCCGTCCTGGCTCCGCCCTCGGGGCGGGGGCGCTCGGAGGGGCTCGGGGCGCCCGGGTCAGCCCGGGGCGCGGAACGTCCTGGAACGCGCGGCCTCCCCGGACCGCGCCGCTGCCCCGCGGGTCCCCGGCGTCGCCCTCTGGGGTCACTGCAGCCCCGATCGGCCGCGGCCAGCGGCGCCCGGGCCTCGCGGGGCGTCCTCCAGCGCCCCGCGCCCCGCCCCACGCCGCCGCCCCCTGGCTCCCGGGGAGCCCGCGGAGCGGCCCGGACCCCGCGCACCCACCGAGGACCCCGCCGCCCCGCCGCGATCGGATCGGCGTCCTCTCCCCGGGGGCCACCCGCTCCCCAGGGCCATAATCCTTCCTGTTCCTTCCCCCCCCCCCCCCCCCCCCCCCCGACGGCAGCAGGGCCGGGCGGGCGCCGGTGTCTCCTGTAGTCCCGGCTTCTCAGGAGGCTCAGGTCTGAGGATCTTGGTTGGAAGCCAGCCTGGGCAGGAAAGCTGTGATTCTTATCTGTGATTAACCACCCAAAAGCCAGAAGTGGAGCAGTGGCTCAAGTGGTAAAGCGCCAGCCTTGAGCAAAAATGCTCAGAGTCAGCGCCCAGGCCCTGAGTTCAAGTTCCAGTGCCTGCCCCCCCTAATAAATATAAATAAATAAATAATAAATAAAGGTCGCTAGCCGGTGCAGGGGGGGTTACACCTAGTTCCTGGGAGGCTGAGATTCCGAAGGGATCACAGTTCCAGGCCAGCCCCCAAGAGAAAAGTAGGCAGTCTCCAACAGAAAGTAGCCGGGCGTGGTGATGCACACCGGCCATCCTAGCTACCAGGGGGAAAACTCAAATAAGAGCATTCAGACCCAGCCGCCTGTCTAGGCAGGAAATGAAACCCAACCTCGAAAATATCATCAGTGCAAACAAGGGATGGATGTATGACACAGCCATATCACCAACTTTCACCGGGGCGGGGGGAGGAAGGGAGAGAAAAAGGAGGGGAAGGGAGGGAGGGAGGGAGGGAGGGAAGAGAAGGGGGCTCTCTGTACAGCCTTCCCCATCTCTCCTGCAGCCACCCTAGATCCTGGCCCCACCCTCTGAACTTTTCCTGAAGACCTTCACTAATCAGACTCAGTCAGGGTCTTTCTCCTCTTCTCTGGTATCTTTCAGACTCTCCCTCTTCTCTTACTTAGAAGCCGCACAGGGGTGGTGGTGATGGTGGTGGCGGCGGCGGTGTGTGTGTGTAGATTGGTTGCTAGATAATTTATAGCTAGATATATAAGTACATATTTACAAGTCAATATATGCTTCTATGTCAAGCTATAGCTCATCGATCTGTGACTATCAGAAAGGACAATATTGTCATTTACAGGAAAATGGATGGACTTAGACGTGAGATAAGTCAGGCTCAGAGAGAAAAAAGGGCGCGTGTGTTTTATCTCCTGTGTGGAAGTTAGACCTAAGTCATAAGCATAGGTGAGGATCTGGGAAGATGGCTCAGTGGTAGAGCGCTTGCCTTGCGTGCATGAGGCCCTGAGTTCGATTCCTCAGCACCACAGAAGCAGAAAAAGCCAGAAGTGGTGCTGTGGCTCAAGTGGTAGCCTGCTAACCTTGAGCAAAAGAAGCTCAGGAACAGCGCCCAGGCCCAGAGTTCAGGCCCCACAACTGACAAAATAATAATAATAATAATAAATCTAAAAAAAAGCGTATGTGAGATCATGTACGGAGTCATGTGCATCGGCTAAGGGGCGGTAGAGTGAAGAGGAGTCCACAGACAGCCAGTGAGCTGTCTGGCAAAATGAAGCTGTGGCTCAAGCGGTAGAGGACCAGGCCTGGAGTACCAAAGCTTAGAGACAGCACCGAGGCCCTGAGTTCAAGCCCTGACACTGGCACAAAAAGAAAGGAAAATGAACGAGGTAATTCGAGGGTTTGGATGAGATTGGGAAAGACGGGAGGATGGAAATGGTGAGTTCAATCAAGATGCAGTGTGCTCAGAATGGGACTTGTGGATTTGAACCTTCTTTTTTTTTTTTGGGTCCGGTCGTGGGGTCTGAACTCTGGGCCTGGGCACTGTCCCTCAGCTCTTCAGCTCAAGGCTAGCACTCTACCACTTGAGCCACAGTGCCACTTCCAGCTTTCTTCTTTTTGCTTATGTGGTGCTGAAGAATCGAACCCAGGGCCTCAGGCATGCAAGACAAGCCCTCTACCACTGAGCCACCTTCCCAGCCCAATTTGAACCTTCTTGTACAACTGTTTAAAATAAATACTAAAGCCAGGCGACGGTGGCTCCCGCCTGTCATCAGGAGGCTGAGATGTGAGGATCAGGGTTCAAAGCCAGCCTGGGGAAGGAAAGTTGGAGAGACTCTGATCTCCCATGAACCACCAGAAAATGGAAGTGGCGCTGTGGCTCGTGGTAGAGCGCTTGGCTTGAGCTGAAGAGCTGAGGGACAGCGCCCAGGCCGAGTCCAAGCCCCAGGACTGACAAAAACAAAAGAAAAAACAAACTAAAAAAACTTAATCCATGCCTTTTCCTCCATATCTATTGGCTACATGCAGTACCCCTCCCTCCACTCCCATTGATAATGTTCAATAGCCCCTTCCACCATAGTAGCCATGCCTCTCCCTCCATTCCCATTGGCTACATCCACTAGCCCCTCCCATGACTAGCAAGCTCCCTGTTTCTCCCTTCACTGCTCTCATTGGCTACTTCCATTAGCCCTCCCAGCACAGCCTCCTCAGGGCCATATGCTTTTTTTGTTGTCGTTGTTGGTCTTGGAGCTTGAACTCTGGGCCTGGGCGCTGTCCCTCAGCTCTTCAGCTCAAGGCGAGAGCTCTACCACTTGAGCCAGAGCCCCACTTCCAGCTTTTTCTGAGTAGCTTATTGGAGATAAGAGTCTCAGGGACGGGCTGGGAAGGTGGCTCAGTGGTAGAGCGCTTGCCTTGCATGCCTGAGGCCTTGGGTTCGATTCCTCAGCACCACATAAGCAGAAGAAAAAAAAAAAAGCTGGAAGTGGCACTGTGGCTCAAGTGGTAGAATGCTAGCCTTGAGCTGAAGAGCTGAGGGACAGCGCCCAGGCCCAGAGTTCAGGCCCCATGACCAGACCAAAAAAAAAAAAAAAAAAGAGTCTCAGGGACTTTCCTGCCCGGCCTGGCTTTGAACCATGATCCTCAGATCTCAACCTCCTTTTCATATAGCATGTACACTTTTGGCCTGGTTCCACTGAGACCCTGATCCTTCTACCTCTGCCTCCCAAGGCTTTACATTACAGGAGTACACCACAGGCCCGGCTTGGTTGTGGAGATGGAGGAAAGATTGGTTTTCATTCATTTACTTATTATTATTTTGGTTCACACCACCCATTCTCACCTCCTGTATTGCTGGAGTTCAAGACTCTCTCCTTTCCTAGAAAGGGAAATCGAGGTGTGGAAAGATGGCTAGATCCACTTGGGGCTCTCCTTCGCTCCCACCCTGCCCAGCCACCCTGGTAACAAGCATGTGGACCCCCCCATCTGGGACATCCTTTCCTGCCCCCCAAGCCTGACCTCCAGGAACAGCCAGTGTCCCGAGCGAGGCAGCCAGCGCGGCGAGGAGGCCGCGGCTGGTAAATCATTCATGGCGACAGCTGATAGGGCCTGGCGCGGCCCCAGCCCCCCAGCCCCCCCCGCTGGGCCTCCCTGGCCCAAACCAGCTGGACCAGCTTTGCGGGTGCCGCCCCTCGCCCCCCTCCCACCCAGCCCCGCTGCAGCCTCCCGTGCGGACAGGCCCAGAGTGGGTCCTGAATTCAAGACACCCCAAAGTGGGCTTGGGGGCTGCGATGGCGCTGCAGAGCCAAGCATGGGCTCCGGCCACACCCATGTAAGTGCAGGGGTGAGGCAGCTGCGGGCAGGGCTGGGGAAGGGCCGAGGGGGAACGGGGGGACAAGCCTCTCTTGGTGACCCAAGAACCCCAGATTGCCCCTCCTACGGGCGCCAGAGGAAATGGAAGAGTGTGGGGTGCCCTGTGGGTCCCTCAGGGTGTCTTTTCCCCCTGGAGAGAAGTGGGGGAGAATGAGGAGGGCTCCTGCCCCCTCTGACCCTTGCCATTTCCTGCTGGCTGCTGAGAGTCCAAAGGCCAGCCTGGGAGTGTCGGGGGGCTCAGGCTGCGCCCCTGGGATGCCCCTCCTCGGCTGTGGAGGTTGATCAGCTCCAGGAAATGCTCATTCGGCTCCTGTTGCTATAGGTGGGTGGTTGCCTGGCTAGAGGTAAACTGAGTCAAAGGGGTGCTGCGAGGTCTTTTCGTAGCACAGGGGCCTGAGATATTTCTTAAGGTAAGCTGCAGGGGGTTAGTGGGGGGGTGCTTCCCCAGCACCCCCAGGCCCTACCTTCCCTTCCCCAGCCTCTTTCAAAACTCATGAAGAAGTGAAGGGACGAAAAGATCGTTAAAGGGTGGTAGAAAGTTCTAGAAGTGGGGCTCCTGCAAACTGGGGTCTCACCTCTGTTCTCATCCTTCTGGGTCTCCCGATGCATTATTCACCAACCATGAACCTGGTTGCTTAGTAACAGGAACCCGATCCCCCCCACACCTCCTTCCATCAAGGAAGAGGCAAAGAGATTACATCTTGGGGACCCAGAAGGTGCGGGGGGGGGGGACTTCAGCTACCCCCCCAGAGAGATCTAGACCTTCTAGGGACACCTTATGGATTGTAGCTTCAGCCCCCAGTCCCACCTGAAGTCAGCCTCCTCTCCTCACCCGGCCGTCTGTGGCCACATGACATGGCGATGCTGCTGTCTCGTTTATCTTCTTTCTCTGTGCTACTCCTGGTTTGGAACTCAGGGCCTGGGGACTGTCTCTGAGCTCTTTCCCTTCAAGGGTGGCGCTCTACAACTTGAGCTACACACCAGGTCTGGTTTTCTGCTGGTTAAGTAGAGATAAGAGTTGCTCAGCCGGGCACCGGTGGCTCACACCTGTCATCCTGGCTACTCAGGAGGCTGAGATCTGAGGATCACAATTCAAAGCCAGCCTGGGCAGCAAAGTCCATGAGACTCTTATCTCCAAAAAACCAGAAGTGGCGCTGTGACTTAAGTGATAGAGCGCTCGCCTTGAGCTGAAGAGCTGAGGGACAGCGCCCAGGCCCAGAGTTCAAGCCCCATGACCGACAAAAAAAAAAAAGTCGCTCAGACTTTCCTGCCCAGGCTGGCTTTGAACCTCGATCCTCAAGATCTCAGCCTCCTGAGTAGCTGGAATGACAGGCGCGAGCCACCGGCGCCCGGCCAATCGAGGTATCTTAGTCCTCCACCTCCCCATCACCCAGGGCTGTGGCTTGAGCTCCTCAAGGTCTCTTCCTGACTCCAGGAGCCTGTTGGAGCCTCACTTTCCTCCACCTGTAGAATGGGGACAAAACTGCTTGACCCCAAGGTCAGGAGAGATGGGCAGCAGGATGGTGCCTCGTGGTGCCCGGCTTGGGACCACAGCCAGCTCGGCAGGGCATGGGGGGGGAGAGAGGAGAGGGAGGGTAAGAGCCGAGCCAGCACCTGGGGCTCTTTATATAAATAGGGGTGATCTTCCACCTTCCAGTTGTGGACAGAGAAAGTCGGGGAGTCCCCAGGCCCATGGAGTCCCCAAAGACAGGCAGAGAGAGCCGGAGAATGTCATTCTCCATTCAGGTTGATTGGACTCTGACTTTTTTTTTGAGGGGGGTGGGGAAGAGGAACAGGGAGGCTGGAGGGGTTCAGGGAGGACAAGAATGGGGGAGGATCTCAGGTTAAACCTTAAACCACTAGTCCCCCTAGTTGAAGCTCAGAGTCCAGCTCTGGGCCAGATGACCCAGTGACCCTTGACTCCAAGAAGGAGGCGTGGTGACTGAGGTTACTATGACAACCGTGAGGTGGACATTTCTCAGCTCAGATTCCCTCCCCCCCATCCACAATCACTTCAGGGATTCTGGAAAGGAGCTGAGGTTCAGATAGGATGAGGAGCTGGCCAGATGCCTTCAGCCATGCTGGGAACCTGGCAGGATGTTTGTGTGTATGCCCAGCGCTGGTGGCTCACGCCTGTCATCCTAGCTACTTAGGAGGCTGAGATCTGAGGATCAAGGTTCACAGCCTGGGCAGAAAAGTTCCTATGAGACTCTTATCTCCAATTAACCACTCAAAAACCCAGAACTAGAGCTGTGGCTCAAAGCATTGTGTAAAACCTTAGGAACAGCGCCAGACTCTGAGTTCAAGTCCCACGATCAACAGAAAAAAAATAAAATTTCCCTATGTGTGTGTGTGTGTGTGTTGGGTCTTGGGGCTTGAACTCAAGGCCTGGAAGCTGTCCCTGAGCTTTTCTGCTCAAGGCCTGGAAGCCGTCCCTGAGCTTTTCTGCTCAAGGCCTGGAAGCCGTCCCTGAGCTTTTCTGCTCAAGGCCTGGAAGCCGTCCCTGAGCTTTTCTGCTCAAGGTTGGCGCTCCACCACTTGAGTCACACCTCCATTCCCAGCTTTTTGGTGGTCCATTTCAGGTAAGAGTTTCACAAACTCTCCTGCCCTGCCTGGCTTTGAGGCTTGATCTTCAGCCTCCTGCGTAGCTGGGAAGACAGGCGAGAGCCGCCAGCTCCAAGCCCACGAAAGGATTTAGTTAAATGAGTCATGGTCTCCGTTTCCTCCTCCTAAAACCCACTGCTCAGACTACCTCTCCCAGTGCAAAGGGGAAACTGAGGCACAGCCCTGGGTGTTCATGCAGCATTCTCTGCCAAAAGTGGGGCTTTCGAGCGGTCAGGCAGGGGAGGGCTGGGGTCCCTGGGGAGCCCCCCAGCAACTGCCCTCCCCCCTCTTCCCACAGGCCCATGGCTGAGAGCTCTCTCTACAGGCAGCGGCTGGAAGTCATCGCTGTAAGTGATGCCTGATCCCTTTGCTCTCATTTCCCCCCCAAGTTCCTTCTTTGATGTCTCCCATGTCTGAAGGCATTCCTGGAAAGAGGGGGAGCAGTGTTGAGAGTTCTGGCCCCACCGAAGTCCATAGTACCCCATCCCCAGCTCCTCTGTCTGCTCACTGCACGCCCCTCCCCTTATACACACACTGTCCCTCCAACGTCCTCAGCACCGCATTGGCAAAGGCTGGCCCCCAATCCACGCCTCCCACACACCCCACTTCTCAGTCCCACCTCTCCTGTCTCCCTGGACCCCTCCCATCCTGGAGACCCCCGAGCCCTCTGCTCCTGTCATCTCTATACACCCCAACTCTGTCATCTCCCCACCCCACTCAACCATCGGGGAACTCCATCTCCGCACTTCGCATGCGAATACTAGTCTTGGTCCTTATCTTCATGTCCCACATTTGTACCCCCATCTCTCTGACCTGAACTTGTGTCCCCCCCTGCTTTTGAACCCCCACTCTGATCTCCAATTCTGCACCTCACTTTCCTCCCCTCTACCTTGGCACCCCATCATTCTGGATCCATTGCTGCACACTATTTCCCTAAACCCCACTTTATGCCCCCATCTCTCCGGTCTCCACTTCTGCGCCCCAGTCTCTCTGGACCTTCCTATCTGCACACCCGTTTGGGGGCCTTCTTATCAGCCCTCTCTTTGACACCTGGCATCTAGACCCGTCTCTCTCTGGACCCGAAATCTTGGATCCCTCCTGAGTTCTGGCTTGGCTCAGGCCCTCCCTACGCCCCGCCCCATCTGCAAGCCCCGCCCTCAAATCAATAGACCACGTCTCGATAGGCCCATCCCACCACCAGCAACGCCTACCAAAACAGGCCCCGCCCCACCTAAGGGCCCCGCCCCTGGCCCCGCCCCGCCGACAGCTCCGGACCCCCATTGGGCGCGGGGGCGTCGCAGCGTCCCGGGCGTGGCCGGCCCCGCCCCCTGCGCCCCGCCCTCCGGGTGCTGAGTCAGCGCCCGCCCCTCCCCGCCGGGCTGGACGCCCGGGAGCCCCGGGGAGCCCCGTGGAGCGGGCGGCGGGCGGCGGGGACCCCAGGGGTCCCCCGCAGCCCGGGCAGCGCGGCCGTGTGCGCAGGAGAAGCGGCGGCTGCAGGAGGACATCCGCGCGGCGCGCCGGGAGCTGGAGGAGGAGCGGCTCCGCGCGCAGCGGCTCAAGGTGGGGACCGCGGGCCGGGCCGGGCCGGGGGTCGGCAGCCGTGCCCCCTGCGGGGCGTCCTCCCTCCCCGGTCAGGGAGGGGCGGGGCGGGAGGTCTGGGAGGTTGGGGTTCGGGGGGAGGGCCCGGTTCCCTTCGGGCGTGCCATTTTGGAAAGCGGTGTGCAAGAGGGGGTGTGGGCTCCTCCGGGCTGGAGGTGGAGGAGGCGCGCCCCGCCCTGGGGACGGGGTCCCGTTGGGGGCCACGTGGGTGCGGACCCCGCCCCTCCCGCGGGCGGGCGGCCTGTGGACCCCGCGCCCCCCGGGGCTCCCTTCCCGCCCCAGAGGAAGTCCCTCCGCGAGCGGTGGCTCATGGACGGCGCGGCAGAGGCGCGGGGGGACCCCACTTCCGAGGACTCCCCGTCCCCCGAGGCCCAGGCTCAGACTCGCATCCGCAGCCTGGAAGACAGCTTGTTCACGTGAGTTGGTGTGTGTTTGGGGGGGGTGGGACCCCACTGCCCAGCCTCGCCTCTGCCCTGCACTCGGGAAGCTGGGGGGGTCTCCCTGCAGGCCCTTCCCCCCAATCCTTTCTTCCTTCCCAGGCTCCAGTCCCAGCTGCAGCTGCTGCAGAGCGCGTCCACCGGGGCCCAGCACCGGCCCGCCGCCAGGCCCACGTGGCGCAGACAGGTGAGGGGCGCGCGGGGTCTCCGGGCCCGAAGTGCGGGGCGAACGGGGTCACAGGCAGGAGGAAGGGGCCTGGATTGATTTAGTTTTGTATTTGTGTGTGTCTGAACCGAAGCTTGAACTCAGGGCCGGGGCGATGCCCCTGAGCTTCGTTTGCCTACGGCCGGTGTCTACCACAGTGGAGCCCCAACTCCGTATCTGGCTTCTTTTTGGGGCGGTGTATGTGTGTGTGTGTGTGCATGATTAACTGGAGATGGGTCTCCCCGGGCTTTCTTGCTCCAGGCTGGTTTTGACCTGTGATCCTCAGCTTTCAGCCTCCTCAGTAGCTAGGATGACAAGCCGGAGCCACGGGCGACCAAAGCTTTATTTCGTTTTGTTGATATAGACTCTCACTGTGCAGCCCACATTGGCCTCAAACTCGACCTCCACTTGCTGTGTCCTCTCCAGTGCTGGGCTTACAAGCATACCCTGGCATGCCAAGACTGTGAAGGAAGTTTTGGACTAGAAGTTTTTACGCAGCGCCTTTTGGTCCTTTTCTTCTTTCTCTTTTCTTTCTTTTTCCTTCTTTATTAATTTCCTTTCTCTCTCTTTCCTTCTCCTTCCCTTCCTTCCTTTCATTCTTTTGTTGGTTGTGGAGCCTGAACTCTGGGCCTGGGCGCTGTCCCTCAGCTCTTCAGCTCAAGGCTAGCGCTCTACCACTTGAGCCACGGTGCCACTTCCAGCTTTTTTCTTTTTGCTTATGTGGTGCTGAGGAATCGAACCCAGGGCCTCAGGCATGCAAGACAAGCGCTCTACCACTTGAGCCACAGCGCCACTTCCGGCTTTTCCTGTTTCTGTGGTGCTGAAAAATGGAACCCAGGGCCTCATGAATGGGAACCAAGCACTCTACCACTGAGCCACCTTCCCAGCCCCCTCCCTCCTCTCTCTCTCTCTCTCTCTCTCTCTCTCTCTCTTTCTCTCTCTCTCTGTCTCTCTCTCTTTTTCTCTCTCTCTGTCTGTCTGTCTGTCTGTCTCTCTGTCTGTCTCTCTCCCCTCCCTCTCATAGTACCGCTGTTTGAGCTCAGGACCTTGCACTTGCTGTCTCTTGAGCCACGCCCCTTACATCAGAGCCACGCCCACTGTGGCCAAGACATGCCCACTCCCACTTGAGTCATATTTCCAGCTCTTGAAGGAACTTAGATTTATGGTAGTTATTATGGCCCCGTTCAGGGATGCAGTAAAAAAATGTGATCGGATGTCTCTGGCTGGGCCTCGAAGGCGGAAAAGGCAGAAAACGGAGGACCCCTGGCGCTTGGCTTAGGCCCCTCGTCGCTGCCTCCAGCTCCTCTCTCTTTTTTTTTTTTTTCTTTTGTCGGTCGTGGGGCTTGAACTCTGGGCCTGGGCGCTGTCCCTCAGCTCTTCAGCTCAAGGCGAGCGCTCTACCACTTGAGCCACAGCGCCACTTCCGGTTTTCTGGTGATTTATTGGAGATAGGAGTCTCATGGACTTTCCTGCCTGGGCTGGCTTTGAACCGCGATCCTTAGATGTCAGCCTCCCTAGGATTACAGGTGTGAGCCAATGGTGCCTGGCCAGCTCCCCTCTCTGAACCCATCCTCTTGCTGTCTCTTTGTGTGTGTGTGTGTGTGCGTGCATGCATGCGTACACACACACATGCACCCCATGCCTGAGTCTTCAGCTTAGGGCCTGGGCGCTGTCCCTAAGCTTTTTTGCTCAGGCTGGTGCTCTACCACTTGAGTCACACCTCCACTTCCGACTCTCTGGTAGTTAATTGGAGATCAGAGGCTCACAGATTTTCCTGCCCTGGCTGGCTTTGAACAGAGGTCCTCGGATCTCAGAAGTTGCAATGGCAAAAGGTTTGAGTCTCTGGCTCACCAGGTATGGTCACGCCGGCCTGTCATCCCAGCTCTCAGGAGGCTGAGGTAGGAGAATGGAGAGTCTGAGGCCCACAGGGGAAGAGTTCGAGGCTAAACTGGGCTCCGACACAGATCAAAGGACAACAAAGCGCTGCCGGCCCCTGGCCTCCTGTGACTTCTGTGCACGTCTTGGGGGTGCAGTCTCAGATTGCAGGGTGGCACACGGAGGCGCAGGGTGGAGTTGGGTCGGGGGTCTGGGGGACCATGGAGGTGAGCAGGCCGCTGGCATGGAGGCTGGAGCCGCCTGACCTGGACGCCACCATCTTTGCAGGGCCACCGTCCCCTCTCCCACCCCGCTATGGAAGCCAGCGCTGCAGGTGGGTGTTGGAAGCCCTAGGTGGGTGGAGAGGGGTCTCCCCCAGAATGGGAGTGTGAAGACTGCCCCTCCACCCCTCTCCTTTCTTCTCCTCCCACTCTCGTGCCCAGGCCACACCGATCGGGATAAGAGAGCATCCCTGCCGGCCCGGCCGGCGGCCGTGTCCCCTGGGTCACCCCCTGAGCCCAGAGAAGAGGCTCCTGGGGTTCACCCCGCCCCGGGGACAGGGGCGTCCTCGGAATCCAACGGCCCCTACTGTGGGCCCAGCCTGGCTACGCCGCACCGCGCGGCGGAAGCCGAAAGAGGGGACGGCGTGGTGGAGGTGGTGTGGGCCGCGTTGAGGCCCACGGAGGACAGTGCCCCGGCGCCCACGGGCCGCGAGCTGGAGGCCGAGGTGGAGGCGGCGGTCCAGGAGGCCATCGGGGCCCGGCAGGCGGCTGGCAGCCCCGGGGCGCCGGCCTGGGTGAGGGCGGACCGGGCTGGGGTGGAGGTGGTCTGGGAGGGGTTGGGAGGCAGCAGCGTGGAGGCCCCGGGTGTGGAGGCCCCGGGTGTGGAGGCCCCGGGTGTGGAGGCCCCGGGTGTGGAGGCGGCGCGCGCGCCTGGGGGCAGCCCGGGGGCGCCTGGGCCCGGGGACCCCGCGGGAGAGGCCGCGTCCTTCATCTGGGTGGAGAGGGTGACCCTGGCCGAGGACTGGGAGCTGGTCACGGAGGGACCGGAAGGGCCCACGGCCGCGCCCGCGGCGGAGGGAGTCGTGGAGGCCGGGCAGGTGGAGAGGACGGGAGAGGGGGCCGGGGGCGAGGCGGCGCCGGGGCCGGCGGGGCAGAGGGAAGCTGGGGCGGCCGCCGAGCCAGGGCCCGGGGGAGGCGGGGAAGAAGGAGCCCACGGGGAACGGGGCGAGGGGCCCGCGGGAGCGGACGCAGCCGCGAGACCGGAGGCCGAGGCCCACGCGCAGGGAGAGCAGGAACAGGGCAGCGGGGAGGCGGGAGGGGAGAAGGAAGTAGAGGGGACCCCGGCGGCCCGAGGGAAGGCAGGCGACGGACCCCTGGATGGGGAGGGGAGGGGAAGAGAACCCCTGGATGGGGAGAGGGGGGGAAGAGAACCCCTGGATGGGGAGAGGGGGGGAAGAGAACCCCTGGATGGGGAGAGGGGGGGAAGAGAACCCCTGGATGGGGAGAGGAGGGAAAGTGAACCCCTGGATGGGGAGGGGAGGGGAAGCGAACCCCTGGATGGAGAGATACAGGGAAGCGAACCCCTGGATGGGGACAGGAAGGGAAATGAACCCCTGGATGGGGAGAGGAGAAGTGAACCCCTGGATGGGGAGAGGAGGGAAAGTGAACCCCTGGATGGGGAGAGGAGGGGAAGCGAACCCCTGGATGGGGATGGGAGGGGAAGCGAACCCCTGGATGGGGAGATAAAGGGAAGCGAACCCCTGGATGGGGAGATACAGGGAAGCGAACCCCTGGATGGGGAGAGGAGAAGTGAACCCCTGGATGGGGAGAGGGGAAGCGAACCCCTAGATGGGGAGGGGAGGGAAAGTGAGCCCCTGGATGGGGAGAGCGGAGGTATGGAGGAGAAGCCCCCAGAGGCCCCGGAGAAGCCGAGTTCAGGGGGGCCCGGGGAGAGCGCAGCACCCCCGGGAGAGGAGGGGGGCGTCCAGCCTGAGGAGACACCTGAGGAGCCAGGACTGCGGCCCGGGGTCAGGCCCGAGGGCTTCCCGGAGCAGGAAGCTGGGAAGGCCGAGGCCCCGGCCGAAGGCCCCGCAGGGGAGGCCGCCCCCCTCCCGACAGAGACCCCGGCCCCACCGCCGCCGCCCCCCGAGAGCCAGCCTCTGCTCCCGCGGGAGAGGCCCAGCGCCCACCCCGCGCCCACCTACGCCCCTGCCCGGCAGCCGGCGGCCGCCGAGGGCGGGGAGGCCAACGGCCCCAAGCAAAAGACGTGTCAGTGTTGCGCCGTGATGTGAGCCACGCCGCCCCACGCGCACTCAGCTACCTCGCCGCCCGGCACCCAGGCTGCCACCCGCTCCCGGCTCCGCGCCCACCGCCTGCGGCCTGGCCCCTCCTGCAACCCAGTCTTTATACTTGAAAATAAAAAGGTTAAAGCACCCAGCAGCTTGGCTCTGTGCCCAGCACTGCCCAATCTGCTGGTTAACTGAGGGAGAGCGGAATTCCGCTAGCCAGCGTGCACCGTGATCAGGAGGCTGCTGGGTGGGGTGGTACACGCCTGCAATCTCAGCTACTCAAGAGGTGGAAGGAAGATCCCAAGTCCAAGTCAGCCTTGGAAAACTTGGTGAGATTCTGTCTCATAAACTAAAGCCAGGGCACCCGGAGGCTCACGCCTGTCATCCCAGCTACTCAGGAGGCTGAGATCTGAGGATCCCGGTTCAAAGTCAGCCCAGACAGGAAGGTCTGTGAGACTCTTATCTCCAATAAACCACCAGAAAACCGACAGTGGCGCTGTGGCTCAAGTGGGAGAGCGCTGGCCTTGAGCTGAAGAGCTGAGGGACAGCGCCCAGGCCCAGAGTTCCAAGCCCACCACTAAAAAAGGTTAAAGAGACTCCATCTCAGACAATGGCTGGGTGCCAGGGTGTACCCCTGTAATCCCAGCTCCAGTGGAAGCACAAAGTCTAAGTGGCACAGTGCTGGGAGTCAGAGAGTATCAATTGTATCCATTCCATTGCTGTAACAAAAAGATACCTAGTTACAATGGCTACAAAAATACAAAAGTTTATTAGGGCTTCATTCCTGTTCTGCAGGGAGGAGGGTGTCGCCAGGGGCTGATCCTGGTCACCGCCCAGGGATTCAGGCTTGTTTCCATTTCTGGGTCTGGCTCGGTTCCCTGAGGTCTCCACCGTGGGGGCTTGGCACATAGGAAGAGCGTGCAGGTCTCCTCCCCCCCCCCCCCCCCCCCCCCCCCCCCCCCGCCATCACTTCTCCACTTTGTGGAGACCTTAGTCCAGCGCATAGCTGCAAGGGAGGCGGGCATTCTGTCTCACGGACACCCAGGGGACCTGGAGGCCCCTGGTGGGGGGTGGGGGTGGGGGGAGGCTCAGGCCAGCACCGGGGCCCTGGGGGTCCTCAGAAGGCCCAGCTCCTCGGGTGTAGGCAGGAAATGCTTCTCGTACCCTGAGTGAAGTGGGGCGGAGGCCTTGAGGGGCTTCCCGATGGGTGGGGGCTCCACCTCTTCCACCTCCAGGATGGGCAAGTCCTGGGGGGGCTGCGGCTGGAACACCTCCTGGAGGGAGAGGCTGCTGCAACCGGGGATCCTGGTCCCCCAGGACCCCCGTAACCCCCCCTTACCCCCCTTCCCTGACAAGACTCTGGCAGCCCACCTTCTTGCTTACCTCTATGGGGCCTTGGCTAGAATGGCTGTTGGCAGGATCTGGAACCTTCTCCCAGACCCACTGGGGCAATATCTTGTGTCGCAAGTGGAAGCACCTGCTGGGGAGGTGAGAGTCAGGGCCCCAGAAGACACCCCGAGATCCCAGACCATCCCACAGCTCCGAGGCCGCCCATCAGCTCAGGATGCCCACACACACACCTGCACAGACAGATGGACAGACTGACGGACAGACAGCCTCACCTACTGGAGGCGGCCAGGCTCAGGCCGCAGCCCAACAGGAGCAAAGCCCACAGGGAGAGGACGCTGGGCAGCACCTTCCACTTGAGGGTGTTATCTGCTGGGGCGGGAGGGGGGAGGGCTGCACACCAGGACGGGAGGGGGGCGACCCGTGGGAAGTGGGTGTGGCTTGTGGGTGGGCGGGGCTAGGGTGATGACTTGGAACAGGGCGGGATTTGTGAGTAGACGGGAAAAGTGTGAGAAGGGGTGGGGCTTGTGAATGGCTGTGACTAAGGCGAAGGCAATCTTCGAGGGGCGTGGCTTTGGGTGGGTGTGGCCACAGTGAGAACTCACGAAGGGGCGTGGTCTGCTAATGGGAGGGGCTAAGAGTAAGATCATCTTGGGTCAGGGAGGGGCTTTGAGGGGTGTGGCCAAGTGAGAGGAACCCACCTCTGGGCTGGGGAAGGGGGCGTGGCTGCTGCTGGGCGGAGCTAAATAGGATGAATCTTGGAATGGGGCGGGGTTTGTGTGCAGAAGAATCATGCGTAGGGGCGTGGCTTGTCGGTGGGGGTGGGGACTCTTGGGAAGGAGCGGGACTACGGGTGAGGCAATCTGGGGAGGGCGTGGCTGGGGGAACTGGTGGGGGCGTGGCTCGCGGGCGGGGCCAAGGGTGGGGAAATGAAGGTGATCAAGGGCAGAGATGGAGCCAGACTCGCTGCTACACAAAACCCGCAGCATGGGAAGGAAATTCCGGCGAGGCAGGCTGGGAGCCGTGTTCAGCAAGCTGGAGGCCCTGGCCTCCGTCTCCAGCTCAGCCATCCAAACGGATGCGCCCTGCGGCCCTCCAAGGGAGCCCACAGTCCCTCCCCGGCCTCTCTACCTGGCAGGTGAAGGCGGAGGCTGGGCCCAGGTGGGCCCTGTCCGCCGCTGGTGGATGCGGTCACCCACAGTTCGCAGGGACCGGAGGGAAGGTCAGGAAGAGTGACAGTCTGGGTGCTGCTGCTCACTGAAGGACACAAGCAGAGAGGAGGGGAACGTGCTGAAGTCCTGCCACAGGGCCTTTGCCCCGCCTGGCCGCTGGCACTGCGCTCAGTCTTCATTTTGAATGGCCCAATGGGAGTCCATCCCACTCACAGCCAAGAGAGCCACTGCGTTCTGGGGAACGTTCTGTGGCTCCTGAGGCCTGAGGGAGGCAAGGGTCAGCCGGTGGGTCCGCGGGTGGGGTCCGCGGGTGGGCTGGGCAGCGCTTACCGTTCCTGCAGAAGGGGGCTCTGGTCCGGCTCTGCACACACAAGGTGTAATGGGTGAGGTGACCCCGGAGCAGGGATCTCGGGACTTCTCCCCAGGCTACAGCGGGGATCCCCGGGGGGTCATCTCGGAGCCGCCAAAGTGCCGGGCCCACTCGAGGTGCTGGAGGGAAGAGCTGGGTCAGTCAGGTTCTGCCTGAGTTCTAGGGCCCCTTCCCCTCCCCCAGCCCATCCTCCAAACCCTGCTTACCTCGTTCCTCTCTGAACCCCCAGACCGCAGGGGCCGGGGCCAAGCCCACTGGGGAGACAGCTGTCACCCTGATCTGGTAAGGGACCCCTCCTTCGAACTCCCCTGCTTGGTGGAGAAAGGCAAAACCTCTCAGAGACGAACCCCGCCCCCCCCACTTGGTCACTTCCTGCACGCCCAGGTCCCCAGCAGAACACCCCAGACAAAGCTTGGGGTGTGTAAGTCATTTATTTCCAGGTTGGAGGTGACCCCTGGAAAAAGCAGTACAGTTAAGCAATGAGTCAGGGAGGGGCTGGGAAGGTGGCTCAGTGGTAGAGTGCTCGCCTGGCATGCACGAAGCCCTGGGTTCCATTCCTCAGCACCACATAAACAGAAAGAGCTGGAAGTGGCGCTGTGGCTGAAGTGATAGAGCGCTAGCCTTGAGCAGAAGAAGCTCAGGGACAGCGCCCAGGCCATGAGTTCAAGCTCCAGGATTGACAAAAAAAAATTTAAAATAGAGAGAGAGGAAAAAAGAAAGAAATTAAGATTTCATGGACCCCCCATACTTGCTCTTATTTATTCCTTTTATTTATTTTATTTATTTACTTATTTTTTTTCTCAGCCATGGGGCTTGACCTCTGGGCCTGGGCGCTGTCCCTCAGCTCTTCAGCTCAAGGCTAGTGCTCTACCACTTGAGCCACAGCGCCACTTCCAGCAGTGCTGAGGAATCAAACCCAGGGCCTCAGGCATGCAAGGCAAGCGCTCTACCACTGGGCCACCTTCCCAGCCCCCAGTTCTAGTTTTCTGGTGGTTTATTGGAGATAAGAGTCTCATGGATGGGCTGGGAAGGTGGCTCAGTGGTAGAGCGCTTGCCTTGCATGCCTGAGGCCCTGGGTTCGATTCCTCAGCACCACATAAGCAAAAAGAAAAAAGCTGGAAGTGGTGCTGTGGCTCAAGTGGTAGAGTGCTAGCCTTGAGCTGAAGAGCTGAGGGACAGCGCCCAGGCCCAGAGTTCAGGCCCCACGACCGGACCCCCCCCCCAAAAAAAAAAGAGTCTCATGGACTTTCCTGCCTGGGCTGGCTTTGAACCATGATCCTCAGATCTCAGCCTCCTGAGTAGTTAGGATGACAGGCGTGAGCCACCAGCACCTGGCTTATTATTTTTGTGTGTGTGTGCCAATCCTGGGCCTTGAACCCATAATCTGAGTGCTGAACTTGGTTGGGTTTAAAAAAAAAAAATATTCGCCGGGCGCTGGTGGCTCACGCCTGTAATCCTAGCTACTCAGGAGGCTGAGATCTGAGGATCACGGTTCAAAGCCAGCCCGGGCAGGAGAGACCGTGAGACACCTATCTCCAATAAACCACCAGAAAACCGGAAGTGGCGCTGTAGCTCAAGTGGTAGAGCGCTCGCCTTGAGCTGAAGAGCTGAGGGACAGCGCCCAGGCCCAGACGACAAAAAAGCCCCACGACCGACAAAAAAAATATATATATATTCAAGCTAAGCACCGGTGGCTCATGCCTGTCATCCTAGCTACTCAGGGGGCTGAGATCTGGGATTGCGGTTCAAAGCCAGCCCAGGCAGCAAAGTCTGTGAGACTCTTATCGCCAATGAACCATCAGAAAACCAGAAGTGGTGCTGTGGTTCAAGTGATAGAGCACTAGTTAGTCTTGGACTGAAGAACTGAGGGACAGCGTGTAGGCTCAGAGTTCGAGACCCACAACTGTCCAAAAAAAAAAAAAATCACTTTTTGCTCTCGCACTACATCACAGCTCCATTTCGGGTTTTCCATTTGTGGTTCACTGGAAATAAGACTTGCATGGACTTTCCTACTAGGCAGGGCTGGCTTCAAATTTCCATCCTCAGACCTCAGCCTCCTGAGTAGCTGAGGTTACAGGAGGGAGCCACCCAGCCCCAGCTTTTACATCACACTTAGAACCCACTTTGACTTCCTGCGGCACCCTGTGATTAGCCCCTCTGTCCTGGGGTCCCACCACGGTCCCCTGCCAGCATAGAGCCAGCGTCATGGGCTCCCGTCTCCAAAGGATGAGCAGAGCAAACCTCTGTTCTTTATACTCAATGCCTCGGGCGTTTTGTCACAGCAATGGAAAGTGGACTGAGGCCCTCCTGGAGGTACCGAGGCCTCACCTGGCAGCACAGCACTGCGGTTCCTGGGGGAGCACCGGATCCAGCTGAGGGTCTCCCGAGGGTCACCGTCTCTTTTCCAGTCCACCACAAACTCAGACACCTCCCCGGTTCCCGGTTCCCAGGTCACCAGCAGCTCCATGCCCCCGGCAAGGCCTCTGACCTGCAAGCCACGAGGGGCAGACTCCGGAGCTAGAAGGGAGGGAGGGAAAAGCCTCGGCTGCTGCGGCGCGGTGCCCTTCTGCCCTCCTGGGCACAGGGAGTTCATGATCTTTTTTAATTTTTGTATATATGTGCCAGTGCCAGGACTTGAACTCAGAGCCTGGGCGCTGTCCCTGAGCTTTGTATGCTCAAGGCTAGCGCTCTACCACTTTGAGCCACAGTGCCACTTTTCATTTTCTGATAGTTCATTGGACATCAGAGTCTCACGGATGTTTCCTGCCCAGGCTGGCTTTGAACTGTGATCCTCAGATCTCAACCTCCCTGAGTAGCTGAGACTGCAGGCGTGAGCTACCAGCCCTTGGCTGAGGTGTCTAACTTACCCAAGCAGAGCAAAGAGAGATTGGTGAGTGGTGCCCAGGGAATGGCATTGTCAGCGGACACCGATGCCCACTCTGCCCGGGCGGGGATGAGAAAATGACAACAGGAGATGCCTTCCTCCCTCACACTCTTCTCTGCAAGCCAGAACCAGGCCGTGTAGCTCACCTGGGCACACAAGCCAGAGGCCTGATGACGGAGAGAAGGAAGAGGTTAATGTCTCCTCCATAAACCAGACCTCAACCGGGCATCTTGGTGAGGTCCGATTTTCTAGACCCTAATTTGTTTCCCATCTGCTTGATACGAAATTACTAAGGGGGGGGGGGGGGCTGGGAAGGTGGCTCAGTGGTAGAGCGCTTGCCTTGCATGCATGAGGCCCTGGGTTCAATTCCTCAGCACCACATACACAGAAAAAGCCCGAAGTGGCGCTGTGGCTCAAGTGGTAGAGCACTAGCCTTGAGCTGAAGAGCTGAGGGACAGCGCCCAGGCCCAGAATTCAAGCCCCAAGACAGAAGAAGAAGGAGGAGGAGGAGGGGGGAGAGAGAGAGAGAGAGAGAGAGAGAGAGAGAGAGAGAGAGAGTCTGTGTTAAAAGCCCTCACCATGTTTATGAATTCAGGGTTTTCTCCTGAAGTGCTGCGGATGTTTTGCTTTATGAGTCTGAAGCCATGTTATTGGGTACATACAGATTTATGACTCTTGTGTCATCCTGGGAACTGAATCTTTTGTCCTTATGTAGCAAATCTTATTTCCTTTTCCTTTTCTACCTAATGCTAGAATTAGAACACTAAGCTAGGCATCGGTGGCTCCAGCCTGTAATCCTGACTACTCAGAAGGCTGAGATCTGAGGATCCGGGGTCAAACCTGTCCTTCTCTCCCTCCCTCCTGCCTCCCTCCTTCCCTCCCTTCCCCTCCCCCTCTGACATGGGCTTGGACTCAGGTCATGGATGCTGTCCCCTGAGCTCTTTTGCTCTACCACTTTGAGCTACAGCTCCACTTCTGGTTTTCTAGTAGTTCATTGGAGATAAGGGTTTCTCGGACTTTCTTGCCCGGGGTGGCTTTGAACCTTGATCCTCAGGTCTTAGACACCAGAGTAGCTAGGATTACAAGCGTGAGCCATCAGTGCCTGGCTTCATTTTTTTTTTCCTCCCATAACATTTATTAACATAGTAAATAAACATGGAAGCAGGAGATGTTTCTCAGTGGTAGGGCTGCTGTTGATTATATACAATGATCTGGATGGGATCACAGGATCACAGCATTAAGTAGATAAACTGATAAATAAATAAACAAGGAGGATACAAGAGTGTCACAGACTTTCCTGCCTGGACTGGCTTGGAACTGCGATCCTCAGACCTCAGCATCCTGAGTGGCTGGGATGGCAGGCGTGAGCCACCTGCGCCTGGAACTGTCTTATTTCTAGCATTGTTACTTGGGGTTTTTCCAGTTTACCTTCCACAGAAGCAGGAGCTCCTCCTGGGCACCCCAAGTCTGGCAGAAGTTCCCTGATACCCACATATCATTGGGCCCTAGCAAACCAGGGGAGAGGAAGGAGCAGATGAGAGAAGCCGTGATTGGCCAGGTTTTCCAGGAGGGGCGGGGCGAGGGCGGGGCGTCCCCAGGGGTGGAGATATGGGCGGGGCTTCCCCAGAGGGCGGGGCGGGGCTCACCAGAGGGCGGGGTCTGGAAGGAGAGGGCGGGGCTCCACTCGCCCCACAGATCTTCCGCTTCCTCCACTCGGCAGCGGCCTGACACATTGTAGCTGGTGGCAGGTTCAAGATCCTGAATCTCAACAGGGCTCATCGGAATGGTCTTTAGTTCAGGCTGCAGCTGAGAGACAAGATGGGAGGGGTGGCCCAAGGGAAGCTTTATTTTTTAAGTTTTATTTGTTGTCGGTCCTGGGGCTTGAACTCTGGGCCTGGGCGCTGTCCTGGAGCTCTGTGCTCAAAGCTGGCGCTCTACCACTTGAGCCACAGCTCTACGTTCTGCTTTTTTTGCTAATCCGTGGGAGATAAGAGTCTTCGAGGGCTGGGAAGGTGGCTCCGTGGTAGAGCGCTTCCCTCACATGCCTGAGGCCCTGGGTTCGATTCCTCAGCACCACATAAGCAGAAAAAGTCGGAAGTGGCGCTGTGGCTCAAGTGGTAGAGCGCTCGCCTTGAGCTGAAGAACTGAGGGACAGCGCCCAGGCCCCGAGTTCAAGACCCATGACCAACCAAAAAAAAAAAGAAGAATCTTTGAGACGTTCCTACCCCAGCTGGCTTTGAACCAGATCCTCACGCATAGCTCAGCCATCTGAGGAGCTGGGATTACAGGTGTGAGCAAAGAGACTCATCAGCTTGCGAGCCCAGCCTTGCTTGGGATGAGACATGTGTGTGTGTGTGCGTGTGTGTGTGTGTGTGTGTGTGTGTGTGTCTTGCTGCTGACACTCACCAGGGTCCAGTTGGCCTCCTGACACCTCCGGTAGCGGAACTGGCAGGTGAGAGGCTTGTGGGGGGGCCACCGCGGGGGTGCCCACTGCAGAGAGGCCTCCAGGGGTGGGTGCTCTGAAAACTCCACATCAGGCTGGAGGCGGAGGGCATCGGGTCTCACTGCGGGAGGGTGAGCCAGGGCACACTGAGGAGGGGGAAGGGGACCCCCCAGGACCACGTCCCACAGCACCCCAAACTTCCTGGCACATTACTTTGTGTTTCTAGGTTCACGGAGACTTGGGGCCAGAGAGGTTGGTCTGCCTGGGTTCCCCAGACGAGGAGTCTGTCGGCCGTGGTGAGGTGTCCCCGGGGAATGGTCACCCGGTGCTGCCCAGCGGGCACTGCCACCTTCCAGGCTCTGTGAGAATGGCTGTGGGGACGGATGCAAAGGAAGGACCCACACCGGCCTGGGCCAAGGCGCATCACACACGTGACACCCACACGCACCCACCTGAGGCCTGCACTGTTGGGGCGCGAAGCCCCCCTAGGCTGGCCACTCTCCCTCAGTTTTTGGTTTTGTTTTTTTTTTTTTTTCACTCAGGGCTGGACCACTTGGAGCCATGGTGCCATTTCCAGCTAGTTAATTGGAGATAAGAGTCTCCTGGACTTTCCTACCTGGGCTGGCTTTGAACCGTGATCCTTAGATCTCAGCCTCCTGAGTAGCTGGGATGACAGGCGGGAGCCACTGCACCCAGCTCACTTCATATTCTTAAACATTTCCTTCTTGTCATATCCTTAAGTGATTGAACCCCCAGAGCGAACCCTAAAGCTAACTACTGTTATTTGTGCAATGTATTTATTTGGAGACCGGGTCTTGCTCCTTAGCTCCAGGCTGACCTTGAACTGACAATCCTCTTGTCCCAGCCTCCAGTGAGCTAGGCTACCAGGTGTGCAAGAGTTCACCCCTCCAAGATCGTAGATTAAGAGGGGCACACAGATAGGTGTCTGTAACTCACGCCTGTCATCCCAGCTACTCAGGAAGCTGAGATGTGAGGATCGTGCGTGGTTCAAAGCCAGCCTGGCAGGAAAAATCTGTGAGATTCTTATCTCCAACAAAGCCACAAGTGAACTGGCAGTGGCGCTGTGGCTCAAGTGGTAGAGCGCTCGCTTTGAGCCGAAGAGCTGAGAGACAGAGTTCAAGCCCCACAACTGTCAAAAAAACGGGGGTGGGTGGGTAGAGGGGACAGAGAGGAAAGGAGGGGAACCTAGAGTAGGGGAGTTGGACTTGAGGAAGGGTGGGAGGGGGGGAAGCAGGACCTAGGGCAAACTGGAACTCAAGTGCCTCAGTTTCCCCAAAACACCCCAGGAGTACTCACTATTTCTGGCTCTGGAGGTGAAGCACAGAAGGGCTCCCCAGGTCCCCACGAGGCTCCCAGGAGCAGTGCAGGTCCCCCGAGGGGCCAACTGTGTAACACCGCAGGGGCCCCGTCCTGCCTGCAGAGGGGCCCAAGCAAGGGGCTCACACCCTTCCTCCCCACCGCCGCCTGTGCACCCCAACTTTCCTAAGCTGAGGGCTGGAAGCACAGGCCTGGCCCAGACAGGCAAGCGTCATACCCCCGAATCGCATCCCCACCCCACTTCCACTTTCCCGGGCTTCTAATGATGGCCCGCACGCTGGGGGGGGGTCCCTGAAAGAAATGAGGAGCAGGAAGGGGGTGCTGGGCTCCCGGATCCAGCTCCAGGCTGGCGGAGGGGGGGAGGGTAAAATGGGTCATCTTCTCTTCTGCCAGCCACATCCTGTTATCGCCTCGAGGGTTCACCCCCGCCCGGCACCCCGCGCCGCGCCCTGCGCCCCGCTCCCGGCTCCCGGGGCGCCAGCGCGCACGCGCGTCGCCAAGTGCCACCCAAGTGTCACCACTCACCCTGGGGCCGCGTCCCTCGGCACAGCACAAAAACCGCCACCGGCAGCAGCGCCAGCTTCGGCCAGGGCCAGAAGGGGACGGCGGGGGTCCCCCGCATGGCTCCCCGGGGACCCCGTGCGGCTCCGCACGGCGTGGCCTGGCCCCTGGAGCGCGCGAGTCCCCGACCCAGGGGAGGCGGGACGGGAAGCGCAGCCGCCGCCGCCGCCGCCCCCCCCCCCGCGTCCCCGCCCCTTCCCAGCGGGGAAACCCCATCACAGCGCGGCCGGCTGGGGAGGGGTGCAGAGGCAGCCAGAGAGCATCATGGGGGCATGCACCCCGACCCCCAAGATCTGCTTCCCCTTCCCCTGCTCACTCGGCCCAATGACACACAACTCGCTCTGCAAGTAACTTTTATTATTGGGGTTCAGGGAAGTGGGGTACAGGGACTCTGATGCTGTCCTTCGGGTGCCCAGCGGGGGTGTGTGTGGAGGGGAAATGGATGTCATTTGGGCTGGCCAAGGGAAAGTGGCCATAATCCATAATGGGGGGGGAGATAGGCAGTAGGTCTGGAGGTGGCTAATTTGGGATGAGTCAGGACACAGATGTACCCCGCAGGTGTGGGGGGGCCCTGGTGGGTCAGGCTGGGATCTTGGGGCCCAGGGTCAGGCCAGGCTGGTCAGGGATCATGGCTGGATAGGGGGAAGGGGTTCAGGAGAGAATGACCCCCCCCAGCCCAGAGCTGCTGGACCCTGCCCTTGTGGATGGAGTAATGCCCATCGGGCAGGTGCCCGCACCCCCAGCCTAGCAGAGGCTGCTGATGTCACTTTTGCTGCAACCCCACTTGCAGCAGTTGCTTGAGAGGCCGGTCAGGACATCCCGGCCGCCCCGCGGAGCCCCCGGGGGGCCCTGCCAGCTCAGCCGGCCTTCATCAAAGGCCTGGTGGGGCTTGGTGAGGGACAGCCATTCGCTGGAGCCCACGGCCTCGTCCCTCTCGCCCGCCAGGCTCTCTGCTCCCGAATCTGTGTCTGAGAACACCTCTCCTGCCAAGGAAAGAAGAACCACAGGGCTAGGGGTTCCCTGGGCTCAGCCCCAGGAGACCATCCCCAGTCCACAAGGGGATCTGTCGGGGCTTGGGATCGCATCTTGTGAACTCCAGGAGTGAATTCTGCTCAGGGGAGCTGGGGCTCAAGCAGTAAAGGCCCACCATGAGCAAACAAAAGAAAAACCACAGAGACAGCACGCAGGCTGTGAGTTCAAACCCTAGGATGGCACACACACACACGCACACACACACACACGCACACACACAGTGATCACGGTTGTTGAATTCTTACGGTTTGCCAAGTGCTATTTTACATGTCCCTTCTCCCAAGGACCACCCCAGGATCTGCTGTTCATGGGTCACCTACTTACCAAAGAGGGGCGTGGCTCCTGAGGGAACCGTGGGGGAACACATAGCCAAGGCTGCAGCTTTTAGAATCTTTCATGTCCACTTACCCATCCATCATCCATCCACCTTCCATCCAGCCAGCCGTCCTCCATCCATCTACCATCCATCCATCCATCCATCCATCCATCCATCTTCCATAGTCTTTCTTCCATCCATCCATCCCCCCATCTTTCCTTCCTCCATCTCTGCCATCTCTCCATCATCATCATCTTCTTCATGGTAAGTATTCTTTTCCCAGGCCTCCTCCTCTGGGGAAACTCCATTTCCTGCCCTCTGGACCCCGTGGACCCCAGCTTTATCTGTTGAGACTTCACGGGTGCATTGGGGTACCCTGCAGTGCTCACCACAGGGCCGGATGCATGGCTCAGTGAGGGGAAGTCTGATGCCAGGGAGATCGCACACCAGCTGTCCAAATCCTGCCTTCATTCTACCTACTTGGAAAGCCGATCTGTGTGTGTGTGTGTGTGTGTGTGTGTGTGTGTGTGTGTGTGAGTGCTGGGACTTGAGCTCAGGGCATAGGTGCTACCCATTAGCTTTTTACCACTCGTCACAGCTTCCCTTCTGGCTTTTTGCTGGACATAATCTCAAGCCAGGCGCTGGTGGCTTACACCTGTCAGCAACTCAGGAGGCTGAGATCTGAGGAGCGCAGACTCCTGAGACTCTGATCTCCAATGAACCACCAGAAGACCAGAAGTGGTGCTGTGGCTCAAGTGGTAGAGCACTTGTCTTGATCTGAAGAGCTGAGGGACAGCGCCCAGGCCTAGAGTTCAAGCCCCAAGACCTACCAAAAAATACAAATAAAAAATGTGTCTCACAGACTTCCCTGCCCGGGCTGGCTTCGAACCTTGATCCCTAGATCTCAGTCTCTTGAGTAGCTAGGATTTTACAGGCATGAGCCAAAGAAGTCAGTTTTTCCATTTTGGAATCTGGCAGCTCAGCAGCCATGAAGGTAGTGGGCAGACACGCTACCTCTCTGTCATCTCCCTGAGCCCCTGTCCCCGACTCCAGGGACCCACAGGTACGCCAGGCCCCTCCGCCCCCCAAGACTCACCCAGCAAGTCATGGGTCAGGAAGTCCCCGCGCCTCCACCGGGAACCCCCACAGGTAAAGATGACAGCTCGGATGAATTCTCGGCCACAGAGTTTCACCCCATAGGGCGCCGCTCGAGCCTCGGCCCCCCGCGCCAGGTCCCCGGGCAGCACCCAGCCCAGCAGCAGCAGCAGCAGCAGCAGCAGCGAGCACTTGGCCATGTTGCACAGAGACGCCTCGGGCGGGAAGGTGGCTCAGCATCCCCCAGCTTTCAGGTCCCCCATTTATACCTCATGGCTCCCCCCACCCTGCCTGAAGGAAGACCGTGACCTCTCTTATCAACCTCCCAACAGAAGGGAGACGGGTATGACTCCCCCGCAACCCGACCTTTCACGGTCTTCCATCAAGAGATAACCTTTCGCCGGGGACGGCGGGTCAGGACTCAGCGCTCTGTCACCTTCCACACAAGGAGGCCACAAATCCCTCATTTATATTCTGCACCAAGAGCACAGACACCAGAAGCTCGAGAGGGGACAGCCAGACCCCTGGCAGGCACGGATACCCCATCCGGGTGTCGCGATGCACACCTGTAATCCCAGCTACAGACCCAAGGCCAAGGGATCTGTAGAGCCCAGGAGTCCACAGTGACTCAATTTGGGCCATGTAACATCCTGTCTTCAAAGTACACCAGGGCTGGGCGCCGTAGCTCATACCTATAAGCCTAGCCACTCAGGAGGCTGAGAACTAGAGGCTTGCTAGTCAAAGCCAGCCTGGTCAGGAAAATCTGTGAAACTCCATTCTCAGTTAGCTAGAAGCATGGTCCAAGTGGTAGAGCACCAGCCTTGAGCAAAAAAAGAAAAAGTTCAGGGACAGGGTCTAGCCCCTGATTTCAAGCCCCAGAAAGAGGAAAAAAAGAAAAGGGTCATGTGCCGGTGGCTAACACTTGTCACCCTAGTTACTTAGGAGAATGAGCTCTGAGGATCAAGGTTCGGAGCCAGCCTGGGCAGAAAAGTTCTTGAGACTCTTATCTCCAATCAACCACCAAGAAGCCGGAAGTTGAGCTGTGGCTCAAGGGTTAGAGCACTAGCCTTGAGGAAACGAGTTCAGGGACAAGGCTGGGAAGGTGGCTCAGTGGTAGAGTGCTTGCCTAGCACGCACGAAGCCCTGGGTTCGATTGCTGAGTACCACAAACACAGAAAAAGCTGGAAGTGGCGCTGTGGCTCAAGTGGTAGAGCCGCTAGCCTTGAACAAAAGCAGCTCAGGGACAGCGCCCAGGCGGGGTTCAAGCCTCAGGACTGGCAAAACAGACACACAAGTTATCAAAGTCTCCAGGCAGCCCTGGGGGAAGCTGATATACTTGTGGGACTAGAACTGTGGGACTTGAACTCCGGGCCTGGGCGCTGTCCCTCAGCTCTTCAGCTCAAGATGAGCACTCTACTACTTGAATCACAGCGCCACTTCCAGTTTTCTGGTGGTTCATTGGAGATAAGAGTCTCACAGACTTTCCTGCCCGGGCTGGCTTTGAACTGTGATCCTCAGATCTCAGCCTCCTGAATCAAAGCTAGGATGACAGGCGTGAGCCACCAGCATCTGGCCCGGCTACAGATATTCTTCTCTCAACCTTCTTTTGGACCCAGAGGGGTTCAGGTTATTGTCCAAGCTCACACAGGAACCAGGACTAAAGCCCAGTGAAGTCGAGCCCCGATTTCTGCTTCTCTGTGAGGTCAAGAGACCTGTATGCATTTGCTGATCACCAGCTCCCGCTGGGGATGACAGGAAAGGGCCGAGGCCACCCGGGGACCAGCGGGTTCGTCATCAGCCCTTTGGAAGTGGCACAATCAGATGTGACCCCTGACTGCTGGAACATGGCCCTTGGTTGGTGACTGGCACTGAAGGGCCAGAAAAGGACAAAGCGACAGAGTTCGAGTCCAATGAGAATGTGCCTAGAAGACATGACATTTAAGACACAAGAAACTTGGTGCTGGCACACTCGCTGAAACTTTGTTATGCAGTGGAGGAAACCACAGCACAGAGAGCCGAAGTCACCACGCCGGAGGAAGCGCACACAGCAGGAAGGGGCAGAGATGTAGTTCACACCAAAGTTCCTGTTGTTGCTCTGTGTGTGTGTGTGCGTGTGTGCGTGTGTGTGGGCGCGTGTGCATGCGTGTGTGCGTGCGTGTGTGCGTGTGCGTTTGTGTGTGTGTGTGTGTGTTTGGCTTCCCATTGGAGCTGGGATGACCAGTACATATGAGTTTCTTGAGAAAGTGTCTTGTAAACTTTTCTGTCCAGAGTGGTTGTAAATCGTGATCCTTCTGATCACACTCCTCCAGGGTAGCTGGGATTACAGACATGTGCCACCATGCCTGGCAAGACATCGGTATTTCTAAATACTGCAAGGTGCATCTCTGAAAAACCAATCAGCACACTTTCCTGTGTAATCTCAATGCCATGTTTCATACCTAATGGAACTTGTGTGTGTGTGTGTGTGTGTGTGTGTGTGTGTGTGTGTGTGTGTGTGTGCGTGCGTGCGCGCGCACTCAGGGGCTTGAAATCAAGGCCTTGGGAGCTGTCCTTGAGGTTTTTTGCCCAAGGCTAGTGCTCTACCATTTGAGCCACAACTCCACTTCCAACTACTTTGGTGCTTCATCAGAGCTAAGGGTCTCATGAGCTTTCCTGCCTGGGTTGGCTTTGAACTGACATCCTCAGATCTCAGCTTCCTGAGATTAGGGGTGTGAACCACCAGAGCCTGGCTTGCTATTATTTATTCTAGGGCACTTCCTGACTTCCAGACAGGGACTTGTCAGGGTTGGGGCTCATCTGGGTGATGCAGACAGTCTGGAAGTGTGGCTGCTTTCCTTGCTGTGGAGGTCACATTCAGGCCCTGGTAAGTCCCCAGATGGGGGACCAGCTGCCTGGCCAGACCACCCCTAGCCTGTGCCTGAACTGGGGAACCATTTCTCCTCTTCTATGTGGGGTGCTGTTCTACTTGATCCTTTGGGAGGATTTCTGTAGAATTATCTGGTCACTGTTACCTGTCTAGCTCATCTTTGGATGCTAAAATGCACCTTTCCTTTCTCCTTCACCTCTTATTTTTACCCAGATAGCCTAGTTAGCCCCCCCCCCCTTCTTTCTGCTGGAGTTTGAACTCAGAACCTCTAGCTCTCGCTTCACTTGCTTGGCTGATGCTCTACCACTTAAGCCATATCTTCATCCTGGCTTTTTCCTAGCTATTTTTGGAGATAAATGTCTCACAGATTTTTCTGCCCAGGCTGGTTTTGAACCTTGAGCGTCTGGATCTCAGCTTCCTAGTTTTCTAGGATTATAGGTGTTAGCCTATATAAACTATAACCTATAACCCAGGCTAGCTTCGAACTCCTGGGTTCAATGGTCACCCTATCTCAGCCTCCAGAGCAACTGGGCCTCTGATGGGCATTGACAGAGCTTGTGAGGTTGAGGTAGACAGCATCATGTTCTGAAATACGTATACACTAGAGTAAAATGGTTACTATAGAGGAACAAGAATTAGCATATTCATCCCCTCACAGACTTAGTCATGTCCTCGGCCTGTGGGAAGAGCAGCTGTCAGCTCCACGCGTCCTCACAACGTCAGAATCCAAAGGGACAAGCACCACCACCACAACCCAATCGCAAAGCTCCCACTGGAGCTGGAGGACTCAGGCCTCCCGCCGCCAGGCGCTGGCGCCCGGCCCGGTGCATACTTGGATACTTAGTTCCTCACGTGTGTGTGTGTCTGTCTGTCTGTCTGTCTTTCCCCGTTACCTTTTTCCCCCTGCTATTTAAAGGGCCTGGCGGCCGGGCCGGTGGCTCCCGCCTGTCATCCCAGCTACTCAGGAGGCTGAGATCTGAGGATCGCGGTGCAAAGCCAGCCCGGGCAGCAAAGTCCGTGAGACTCTCATCTCCAATGAACCGCCAGAAAACCGGAAGTGGCGCAAGGGGTAGGCGCTCAGCTTGAGCACAGGAGCAGGTCAGGGACAGAGCCAGGCCCCGAGTTCAAGCCCCAGCAGGAACGACTAAGAAGCTCGCATTCCACTATCCTGTATCTAGATGGTTCGGTGCGCGCGCCGCGGGGCCGTGCGCACGTCCCCGAGGAACAGGTGTCCGACAGAAGGGGGGGCCGAGCCCCGGAGCGCAGCCGCGCGCCCGGCCACGCGGGCCGCTGACCTTTGCTTATCGCCCGCGCGGCCCGAGCTGATGAAGCCGCCGCCTCGGGGAGACCTTTCCCGGCGGCCGCGCGGCGGGGCCGCCGCACACCGCGGGGGCCGCACACCGCGGGGCCGCCGGCCTGACCTTTCCGGGCCGCTGGGCGCGGAGCGGGGGGGGGGGGGGGGGGTGACGCGGGTCCCGCCCCGCCGCGGCACCTCAGGCCCAAACTCCACCCGGGGCGGCGGCGGGGCGGGGGAGGAGAGGGAGGGGTGCTCGTGACGTCACCGCGCTCCGGCCCGACCGCTGACGTCACAGAGGGGGCAGTGCTGGCGTCGCCGCGTTCCCCCCGTGACGTCAGCGCGAGAGGGCAGAAACCGGCCCACGCCGGGGGAGGGACAAGTTTAAAGGAAGCGATCTTTCGTCCGGTAAGTTATTTTAAGTACGTAGGACCGGACTACAACCTCTTAGGCGGGCTGGCGCGCGACGCATGCGCACTATCACCCCCGCCACCCCCGCCGGAGAGCGCGGCAAACCTCTGGGCGGATTGACACCCGGGTAATCGAACCAGAAGGCAGATTTGACAGCCTCACTCCAATCGCGGGCTCACAGGTCCCGCCCCCGTCGTCGTAGCCCGCTGCTTCCTGAGGGGAGTGACGGGCTGCGCAGCCTTTGAGGGTTCAGTTTCCTTTGATGGACATTCGTCCCGAGGAATCCAAGTGCCAGGAAGTCCAGCGGGCGCTGAAGGGCGTGGCACGCAGCCAATCGACGCCGAGCCAGGCCCAGCGCCGTCCAATCACGTCTCTAGGCACCGCCAATCAGCCAGGGCCCCGCCCCGGGCGCGTGACGTAGGTAGGGTGGGTAGCAACAGTTGCCCCGGTGAGGGAAACGGAGGCGCCATAGCCACGGTAGTCGTGGCGACCAAGCAACCCGGCAACGCGAGTCAACAACAACAACCGCCCGGCCGACCCCCACCCCCACCCCCCCCGGCCCGGCCTGGGGACCCTGGCACGGCCCGTCCCCTTCCTAACATCGCCTCGGAGACCTTGGAAAAGCCCTTCCGCCGACACGAGTGGGGAGAAGCCGAGGTAACCGGGACGGCCCCAGGGCGGTAGGCCGGGCCGGGGCAGGCGGCCGGGCCCGGGCGGCGGGTGTCGCTGTGATCACAGCCCAGGGGGAAGGGGCGGGCGATCAAAATGGCGGCGGCGACAGTCGGGACCGGGGGGGAGGGGGCCGAGGCCCAGCTGGGGCGACACCACCCGCCCCCCGGTCCCGCGGCCCGTCCCCCGCGAGGGGCGGGCGCTCGCAGGCCGCCGGCGAGTGGAGGTCGGCCGGCCGGGGCGGGGGGCTTTTATATGTCGGGAGGTGCGAAGGGGCGGGTCCGGGAAGGCTGGGCCAATGGGAGCGAGAGGAGGGCGGGGCGGGGCCAAGGTAGGTGGGCGGGGCCGAACCCCTCCCGCCCGGGGACTCGGGTGGAGCCGCGGCCACCACCCCGGGCCGCCCGGATCCCCGAGGCCGCCCGGATCCCCGGGGCCGCCCGGATCCCCGGGGCCGCCCGGATCCCCGGGGCCGCCCGGATCCCCGGGGCGGGGTGAGGCGGCCGCGCCTGCGGGGTTCCCCCTCGGAGCCCCCATAGTCGTCCCCGGGATTTAGAGCCGGAACAGATGCCGGCTGTTCTTTGAGGCCTCAGTGTTCCATCCTTTCAAGTGGGGAGAAGGGTCTGCTCGCCGGCCTTGTTTGGTGGTGGTGGTTTTCCTGCTGTCTCCCCAGGTCGCTCCCGGGAGTTCCTGGGGGCCGATCCCCGAGGTCTGAGTGTCCAGTGGCGAGCTAGCCGGCATGTCAACACTGCCCCTCAGACCGGACGGCCCAGGATCCTGGGGTGCCGGGGCCAGGGGAACTGAAACCGGCTGGCGAGCCCGGCTGCGCGCTTAGTCCCGTGGCCCTGCGCCGGGGACTTTTCTTCTTCTAATTCTTCTCCTTCCTAGCTGCTCTACTCATGAAGGCCTGGCTTTCTCAGCAGCCAGTGGCGCCCCAGGAAGTTTCTGGCTGCTTTTTGGCAGGAGTAGGATTTGATTTGAACTCTGAACTTGCTAGGCAAGTGCTTTACCACTGGAGCCATAGCTGATTATCTGGTCTCCCAGCCCAGCCTCATCTTCCTCCTACCCAGGTCCATTTGCTTGGAAAGGGAACACTGGCTGCGTTGTCTTGCCCTTGTCTAATACTTTCTGGCTGTGTGCTCTTGGGTGAGTAGCTTGACTTCTCTGGGCCTCGATGACGCTTATCAAAGCTAGGACACTATTCATGTTAATCTCCTCCCTCAGCTGAGCATTCTGGATCTTGCAAGATCACAGGGATCTTGAGTATTGACTGCATAGTAATTGTCCAGGCCCTGGCTTCGGCTGCCACCATCATCATGCTGATGCACACTTCCTGTCTGGCCCTGGTGGGTGAATGAACCTCCACATTTATTTATTTTATTTATTTATTTATTTTTTGGGTCCGGTCTTGGGGCCTGAACTCTAAGCCTGGGCGCTGTCCCTCAGCTCTTCAGCTCAAGGCTAGCGCTCTACCACTTGAGCCACAGCACCACTTCCTGCTTTTTTCTTTTTGCTTATGTGGTGCTGAGGAATCGAACCCAGGGCCTCGAACATGCAAGGCAAGTGCTCACCACTGAGCCACCTTCCCAGCCCCCACATTTATTTTTGTCCCTTTGGATTTGAAGGCGGGCAGGGTGTGGCTAGGCCTGTGCTCCCAAGGCCAAAGTGCTCCTAGCTTCTTTTTTTTTTTTCTTCTTGTCAGTCATGGGGCTTGAACTCTGGGCCTGGGCGCTGTCCCTCAGCTCTTCAGCTCAAGGCGAGCGCTCTACCACTTGAGCCACAGCACCACTTCCGGCTTTTTCTGCGTATGGGGTGTTGATGAATCGAACCCAGGGCCTCATGCATGGGAGGCAAGCGCTCTACCGCTGAGCCACCTTCCCAGCCCCTGGTCCTAGCTTCTTGACACACCATCCTCCTGGGTTAGGGAGGAGTGTCCCCACACTGCCCTGGCCCACTGGCATCGGAGGTAGCGGAGCTGCAGGAGCAGAGCTCCTCGTTGGCCAAAGGCAGTAACTTGCTCCTCAGGTCTTCCTCAGACCAGCCAGTACCATAGTTCACTAGAGAAGACTAGGAAGTGGGGCAGAGGGCATGGCTCCGGGGTGGAGTGCTTGTCTAGCACGTGCAAAGGCCCTGGGTTCCAGCCCCAGCACTGCAAGAAAAATAGTAAAGAAGAAAATAAAAGAGTTGGGCTGGGAAGGTGGCTCAGTGGTAGAGCGCCTGCCTTGCAAGCATGAGGCCCTGGGTTTGATTCCTTAACACCCCATAAGCAGAAAAAGCTGGAAGTGGCGCTGTGGCTCAAGTGGTAGAGCGCTCGCCTTGAGCTGAAGAGCTGAGGGACAGCGCCCAGGCCCAGAGTTCAGACCCCACGACCAGACCCCCCCCCACAAAAAAAAAAAAAGAAAAAAGAAAAGAGTTAAGCCCTGTGTGGCCCCGGTATTCTAGGAGTTTCAGTGGAGGATGGGTGAGGTAGTCCAGTCTGCAACTATTGACTTGCAGAAGGAAGAGAAGCTATGAGTAAGAAAGTCAATAAACAGAGAAGCTCTAGTGCTGGAAGAAAAATAACAGCACCAAGGGAAGCGACACACAGGCTGATAAGAAGGAGCCAGTGGTCAATGCGGGAGAAGGGCGGTGGGGGTGGTCAGGAGCAAATGCTCTGGAAGAGGAGAAGAGGTGTACAAAGGTCCTGAGGCCAGCAGGAGTGTGGGAACATTCTTTGCATGAGTCATAAAGCAGACGTTAGGACCGGGGGAGCGTGCCCCCGCATCATTACAACTAACTCTGAGAGTTCCCGACTGAGGCCTTGCGCAGCCAGGTGGGTGGCTGGGAGATCTGGGACCCACCCCACGTGCTGCCCGATTCTGTATGGCAGGTGATTTGAACTCAGGACCTGGGTTCTGTGCTTAGCTTTTCCCTCAAGGTTGATGCTCCTACTACTTGAGCCACAGCTCCATTTTGGCCTTTCTGCTCCTTAATTGGTGATAAAAGTCTCATGGACTTTCCTGCCTGAGTTGTCTTTGAACCTTGATCCTCAGATCTCAGCCTCCTGAGTAGCCAGGATGACGGGCGGCAGCCACTGTGCCCAGCTCTCAGTGAGTTTTCCTTTTTTTTTTTTTTTTTGTGGGTGGTACTAGACTCGGAGTCTTGAACACTCAAGCCAGGCGGTCTGTGAGTTGGCCCATTCACCCAGCTGATTTCTGGATTTTTAAATGACTAGGAAAAAAAAATAAAAAGACAAATACAATTGTACAAAATTCAAATCTCAGCAAATCAAAGGTTTTGTTGCCATCCAGCCTGTGTCTTTGTTTCCAAGTTGTCCATGGACACTCATCTGCGGTTTGGCAGTAGCTGCAGGTGCTATCTGCCCTTAAAACCAGCAATACGTACTTTCTGGCCGCTGATCCAAAGTAACTAGTTCACACATTCTCCTAGCTGTCCACTTTGAAGCTAGGTGCAGGCACTAATGCTTCCTTAGGCAAATTCATTGCCAAAGAATAGGTTTGATAGTCAGGGAGCAGCAGTGTCTCACACCTGTCATCCTAGCTACCTCGAAGGCTGAGTTCTGAGAACCCAGGTTCAAAGCCAGCCTGGGCAGGAAAGTCCATAAAACTCCTATCCCCAACAAACCACCCAAAAGCTGGCAGTGGAGGTGTGGCTCAAGTGGTGGAGCACCAGCCTTGAGTGAAAGCTGAGGGACAGCGCCTGGGCCCTGAGTTCCAGCCCTAGGACCAGCAGAGAAACAAAAGCCCTTTTTGTCTTGTTTCTCTTGCCGTAAAGGGATCTTAAGCTACAATATGGGGAAGTATGGTGCCCTAGGTGATGAGCCGGTGGGTTTGCACCCCTCACCCTCACCTCCCCGCGCCCCCGGCGGCCGGAGCAGAGGCGTGAGACAAGGCTTGTGTCTTGGAGGACTCGACGCAGTCAGTGTGGAGCTTTGAAAGCCCCCACCTTGAACTCGGGGCCCTGGCGCTGTCCCTGAAGCTCAGCCTCTCTGTGCTCAAGGCTAGCGCTCTCCCACGGGAGCCACGCGCCATTTGCGGCTTTCTCTGAGTAGATTGGAGATGAGTTTCACAGGCTTTGCACCGCGATCCTCCGATCTCAGCCTCCTGAGTGGCTGGGATGACAGGCGTGAGCCATGGCGCCCGGCTGCCTCGTGTGTGTGTGTGTGCGCGTGTGCGTGCGTGCATATGCGCTGCGTGTGCGTGTGTGTGCGCGTGTGCGTGCATGTCCGTGTGCGCGCACTCGCGTCGTGCCCACCAGGCCTGGTCTGGGGCCCCGGGCCGGGCCTGCCCCTGGGCTGCGCCCTCGCGGCGGGCGCTCTCCCACCTGAGCCAGGGCTGGGCGCGGCGGGTGGCGGCTTGCTGGAGGGCGTCCATCCCTCCATCCCTGCGCTGCGCAAGACGCGGGGGACGCCGCCGCTGACGGCGAGGCGGGACTCTGCCTGTGTCCCCCCCACCGCCCGGGAAATGTGGGGGACCCTGTGGACCCACAGATGCCAGCCTGGGCTGCGAGGGCGCGCGCAGGGTGGGCGCAGGCCGCCGGCCCCGCCGCCTGCCGCGCACTCCCGCTCACTCTCGCTTCCTGTCTTCTGTGTTGTTGTTGTTCCCCCCCCCCACTTTCTTCCCAAGGAAGAGAAGCAGCAGCGACCGCGCCGTATTTATTCTCATTTCCCTCCGGTTGGCATGGCGACGCAAGCGTACGTCACCGAGCTGCAAGCAGCCCCGCAGCCGCCCCAGGCCCCGCCCCCGCCGCCGCCCCCCGCCGCCACCCCGCAGCCCCCCGCGGCCGCCGGCCCCCAGGCCCCCTATGTCACCGAGCTGCACAGCCCCCAGCCCCCCGCGCCGCCCCCCGGGGGCCAGAAGCAGTATGTGACGGAGCTGCCCGCCACCCCCGCCGCGCAGCCGGCCGGCGCCCCCGCCCCGTCCCCTGTCCCCCAACAGTACATCGTGGTCACCGTCTCTGGTAAGTGTGCGCGGAGCCTCGGGGCGGGGACGGGGGCGGGCGGCTCAGAGCAGCTCTGGGAGTTTTCTAGAAGCCCAGAATCCTGGGGGTGGGGGAGAGGGGGACGACCAAATCCCCAGGGGAAAGATAGCCAGGCCCCTGGAGGCCCCTGTGCGCCCCCAAACTCTTGTCTCACTAGGGGGTGGGTGGGTGCTCTTCGATTCGCCGTCGTGTCTGTTGTCGAGGAAGAATTCAGTTTCTACACACCCCAATCTCTCAGCCTCAGTTTCCCCATCTGTAAAGGGACATGTCCGTGTCTCCCTCTTGGGAACATGGGCTGCGAGGCCTGGACAGTGGCCTCCCCTCCTTCTGGTCCTCCCTGCAGATCTAGGGGTGCAGCAGGCCCGCGGGGGGGGGGGGGGGGGGGGGGGGGGGAGGCCTAGCGGCGGCTCCTTCCTGTGCCTGCGCATTGGAGAGATGACCAGGACCCGTGGGCTCGGGTGGGGAAGGCCGGGGTCCTCCGAGGGTGCGGCTCCAGACCTGGCCCTGGCGCCTGAGGGCACCCGGCTGGTTTGTCTCTTGGCGCTGGCTTGCCCGCTTTCCTCCTGCAGCGTTGGACTTCGCCTCAGAGTTGGTCATTCAGATCAGCCTGTGGCTGACAGTCTACACATGGCGGCCTCTTGGAACCTAGCCGTTTCCCGGCTTGTTTGCGTGGGCTGTCTGTGGGAATTGGTGTCTGTGGCGCGCTTTTGGGGGCCCCCGCGGGAACATGGCACAGCCACGGGAAACTCAAGAGCACAGAAGCACCTGGCACTCAGGGCATCCTCGCCGGCTGGATTAGGTTGAGATTGGGCTGGACAGGTACGGTGGCTCCTCCCTGTAATCTCAGCTCGTCTGGAGGCAGAAAATGGGAGGGTTGCAGCTGGAGGCCAGTCTGAGGCCCAAAGTTAGCAAGACAATCCCCTTCCACCTCCAATCTCAACCAAGAAGCAGGGCGGGGTGGTGTGCTAGGAATTGGGGGCCAGGCCAGCTCCAGGGAGATGAGCACGGACCTTACCTGAAAAAGGGCTTGCTGGACGCCAGTGGCTCCCACCTGTCATCCTAGCTACTCAAGAGGCTGAGATCTGAGGATCGCAGTTCAAAGCCAGCCTGGGCAGGAAAGTCCGTGAGCCTCTGATCTCCAATGAGATCAGGAAACTGGGAGTGGCGCTGTGGCTCATGTGGTAGAGCGCTAGCCTGGAGCTGAAGAGCTGAGGGACAGCGCCCAGGCCCAGAGTTCAAGGCCCTGAGTTCAAGCTCCACAACCAACCAAACAAAAAAAAACGGGTGGGGCGGCAGCAGAGCTGGGAGCGCCGCTGCCCGGTTCCGTGGGGCTGGGAGGCCCGCGACAGGCCGTCCCCTGTCCCCCTGAGCCTGCCGCTGACCGGCAGCCACAGCCCTGCCCCTCCGCAGCCCTCGCCTCACCCCTGCCCTGTCCCCTACATCCTTCCTGTTCTGTTTTTCTTTTCTTCTTCTTTTTTCTTTGGGCTGAAGGCCTATTTGCTGTCCCAGAGTGTTTTTGGGTCAGTCGAGACCTTTGACAGGGCCTGGGCTCTTGTGCTCAAGGCTGGCACTCTCTCCCTTTGAACCACGAGACCACTTCTGGTGTTTGAATGGTTCATTGGAGATAAGAGTCTCACAGGGAACTTTCCGCCTCGGCTGGCTTCGAACAGCGATCATCAGTTCTTAGCCTTCTGAGTAGCTAGGGTGACGGGCCTGCTCCACCCCTGCTTCCTCCTCCTGCCCCACCTCCGCAGCAGGGGAGGGCTCGGGTCCCCACTCCAGCAATTCACCTGGTCTTAGCATGCCAGCTCTCAGTCCACCCTGATGTCTGCCCAGAGCCAGTACTGCGCGGGCCTTGAACTCACAGCCTGGGCGTTATACCTTCACTTTTTCATCCAGTGTAGACACCCTACCATTTGAACCACTGCTTTCCTTCTGGCTTTTTGCTGCTTCTAACAAGAATTTCATGGTTGGGCTGGGAAGGTGGCTCAGTGGTAGAGTGCTTGCCTTGCATGCCTGAGGCCCTGGGTTCAATTCCTCAGCACCACATAAGCAAAAAGAAAAAGCCGGAAGTGGTGCTGTGGCTCAAATGGTAGAGCTCTAGCCTTGAGTTGAAGAGCTGAGGGACAGCGCCCAGGTCCAGAGTTCAGGCCCCACGACTGGACCCTCCCTCCCCCCCCCCAAAAAAAAGAATCTCATGGCTTCCCTCAGTGGACTCCAAACCACCATCCTTAGATCTCAGCCTCCTGAGTTGCTGGGATTACATGCATGAGCCACATAGCTCCTGGCTATGTGGGTGTTTTATCATTCATTCTGGGGTCCCCAGAGGCCCAGTGCTCTAGGCCCCAAAAGACCCCAAGTTAACGCTCTACCTCTCCTCTCCAGCTCGGCAGCTGCGGGTGCAGGAAGGTGGGCTCTGCCCCTGCCGCTTCTCCAGCCTGCCAAGGAGAACTTGGCACCAGCAGGGGTGGGCTGGAGAGGCTGTCTGTCTGTCTGTTTGGGTGGGGGGCTTTGCCTTTCTCTGAGGCCCACACTGCCTGGATGTGTGAGGAAGAGGAGGGTGGCATGGAGCAAGCGCGGAAGCTGGGCGCAGTGCAGGATCTCCGGGTGTCCCCAGCAGGGGGCGCTGTGGACAGGGCCACGCGGGTCCAGCCTGAGCCTGGTGCTCTCGGCTTCAAGGCGCCCTGGGTGGTGGCCTGCGATAGAAGCTCGCCTTCCACTCCTGCCCCACACCTGAGGTAGAAGAAGGGGGCAGCTGCCCCTGGGGGGGTGGGGGGGTGAGCCCCGTGGACCCCCTGCTTGTGCTTCCTTTTTGGTTTTTTTTGTACTTCCTTTTCTATGTGTGTGCCAGTCCTGAGCTTGAACTCAGCTTCATTTTGCTCAAGGTGAGCGCTCTACCACTTGGGCCACAGCGCCACTTCCAGTTTTCTGGTGGTTCTTTGGAGATGAGTCTCACGGACTTTCCTGCCTGGGCTGGCTTTGAACCCTGATCCTCAGGTCTCAGCCTCCTGAGTAGCTGGGGTGACAGGTGGGAGCCCCCGTGCTCCGCTGCTTAGCATTTTCTCTCCAGGCTGGTACTCTGCCAGCCGAGCCACACCTCCGCTTCCAGCTTTTTGGTGACTAATTAGAGGTTAGAGTCTCACAGGCTTTCCTGCCTAGGAAACCGCGATCCTCACATCTCAGCCTCCTGAGTCTCTGGGATGACAGGCGTGAGCACTGGCGCCCTCCGCACCTGCTGGGGGCAGGGGTCCCGCGGACAGACCTCTCAGGGCAGGCGGGAGGTGTGGAGGAAGCGCCGCTCCCCGGCCCCGGCCCGGGCAGCGCCTCCCTGCCCGGCCGCCATCCCCGGCCCGGCCGCCACCCCCGGCCCGGCCGCCATCCCCGGCCCAGCCACCACCCCTGGCCCAGCCGCCATCCCCGGCCCGGGCAGCGCCTCCCTGCCCGGCCGCCACCCCCGGCCCGGCCGCCACCCCCGGCCCGGCCGCCACCCCCCGCCCGGCCGCCACCCCCGGCCCGGGCAGCGCTCCCTGCCCGGCCGCCATCCCCAGGCTCCGCCGCAGCCAGGTGTGCGGCGCCGGTCACGTGACTCGGGGCCAGCTCAGGTTTCCCCCGCAGGGGCCCAGGCGAGTGCGCGCCTCTGCCCTCCTCCCAGCCTGGGGAGATTCCAGCAACCCCTGGAATTGGCGACGCGGTCAGCTGGCGGAGCAGGCCTGGGGCGGCCGCACGCGGGGGCCTCGCATGCGGCCTCGGGGAGCCCCCCTTCTCCCATAGGCGGCACGTGGGCGGCTGAGGCTTGGCCTCCGGGCTCCTGCTGCCTGGCCAGGCCTGTCTCCTGTGCCCAGCACCCTCCTTTGGAGACTGAACCCCCACCCTGAGATCCTCTAGGACTGGAAGGGTCCCCAGCTTCCTGCCTCCGTGTACAAAGTGCTCACGGCAGCAGCAGAGGCTGGGGGCATGGGGGGCGGCGCGGTCAGGCCCAGAGCCGGTGCCGCTGCGCACCTGCTGCGCGCCCGCTGCGCGCCGCCTTGGGGCCTGCGGCCCGGGGGCTGGTGCCTCCTTCCCTTTGCCGTCAGTTCTGCTCACACAGGGACCCCTGGGAACCCACAGGCGAACCTCTCCCAAGGAGAGGTGGGGCCTTCCCACCAGCTAAGCGAAGCCGGGAGACCCCAGTGCTGGGGAGCCCCCGGGCCCGCGGGGATAGATGGGAGGCTGCGCGGAAGCTTGGCGGGGTCTCCCCGCCCCCCTCCCACGGCCGCAGACAGCACAGGACGGGCATGAAACCTGACCTGCCGGCGCCGGATAGCATCTGTGGGTGCCGCGGGGAGCCCCGTGTTTATGGAGGGGAGCACGTGGGCGCTCTGGCGTCCCCTCAGGTGGGATTAGCTGTGGGTATAAGTTGGCCGCCCGCGCCCCCTGCTCCTCCTGCAGAGGTGGGCGGCGGGCGGGCGGGCACCGCACCCATGCTCCACGACTGCTGCTTCCTGAGCGCCTGCCAGCGTGAGTGCCCCCCGCCCCCCGACAGGACAGGCGTCTGCAGGCTTTGGGGTCCATTCTCTGTCCCAGGGAAGGTGTCCAGTCCCTGCGTCCTGGCCAGGACGGTGGCAGAGGCTAGGCACGGGCCGGGAGGGCGGGGTTGCGTCTGGGGCAGAAGCCGAGGGCAGAGCTGGGACGCGGCCACCTGTCCCCACAGAAGGTGCCATGCGGGCCAGCGAGACCGTGTCGGAGGCCAGCCCGGGCTCCACGGCCAGCCAGACCGGCGTCCCCACCCAAGTGGTCCAGCAGGTACAGGGCACCCAGCAGGTACGATGTGGTCTTGGGGATGGGCACGAGGCGGGCAGTGCCAGCTGGGGCCGAGGGCACTCTTGCCCGTAGCTGCCCTCCAGAACCACCAGCTGTGCCCGGTGCCGGCTTCCGACCCCCCCCCACCTGTCCCCACAGCGGCTGCTGGTGCAGGCCAAGCCGGGACACGTGTCACCTCTGCAGCTCACCAACATCCAGGTGCCGCCGCAGGTGAGCCTTCCTGGCACAGCGTCCCGCGCACTGGGGCCCGTCTCTGCCAGGGCTGGGGGGTCACCAGCTCCGCCCAGTGCTCTGGACAGCGGCCTCCACGGGGCGGGGACACATCAGACCCGGGACGGGGCCTTCCAGGGAAAGCAGGGAGCCTGAGCCTCGGGAGCCTGCAGCCAGCGCAGACTCGGATCGGGTCACTAGTGGGGTGGGAGCCACGCAGGCCTGGACACGTGCTCTCCCCCCGAGCCGCCACCACATCAGATTTGGAGAACACCGCCCTGTGGCTTGTGGAGCCCCACAAACTCAGGCCCTGCTGCTTCCTGGCCCCAGGGCCTGGGACCAGCCCGTGACACGCACGCGGGCTGTGAGTGCGGGTATCCCGTGAGCCACAGGCGGGAGGCACTGCGGCCGAGCTGGGCCAAACCCGCAGTTAGGACGGGGGCGTGGCTCGGTGCTGGGGCGTGGACAGACCGGGGGCGGGGCTTGCCCTTGGGGCGTGGCCGGTGGTGGGCGGGGCTTGTTGGGGGCGTGGCCAGCAAGCGAGCCGGCATGCGTGTCGGCGTACTGCCTCAGGTTCCACCCCCAACACCACAACGAAAATGACTCGAACCCCCTGCTGTGTTTGGTGGTCTGGGTGATCGGCGCCCTTTTCCTTCCTGGGCTCCAGACTCTCCCCACACAGCGTCTGGTGGTGCAGAGCTCGGGGCCCGGCAGCAAGGGCGGCCAGGTCGCGCTGACCGTGCACAGTACCCAGCAGGTGCACTCGCCCCCCGAGGTAGGTGGTGGTCTCCTTGGATGCCCCTCCCCTCATCTCTCCCTGGGTCAGCCATACAACCCCTTAGCACCCTTGGGGCCCCTGCAGAGGCCTGCCCTCCTCCGTGGCACCATGTGACTCAGGCTCTTGCTGCTTGGAGCTGAGCCGGCCTGGCCAGCGGCTATCCGTGCTGCACAGTGGCCTCCTTGGCCAGTGCAGGCAAGCAGGTAGCAGTGGTCCGGAGCACAAGGATGGGCATCAGAAACCTGAGTCAGACCCCAGGCCCAGCCATCCACTCCTCTGCACAGACAGGCAAGACTTCAGGCTTTTAAGCCTGAAGTTTAATGAGGAAAAGAGGAAGTGGCGCTGTGGCTCAAGTGGTAGAGCGCTCTCCTTGTGCTGAAGAGCTCAGGGACAGCGCCCAGGCCCAGAGTTCAAGCTCCATGACTGACCAAAGGGGGAAAAAAAAAGAGCAAATGAGGCTGAGTTTGGTAGTATATGCCTGTAGTCCCAGCTATTCTGCAGGTTAAAATAGTAAGGTCCTCGTTTGAGGCCCTCTTGGGACAAACGCTCAGGATCCTTCCTGAAAAATAAGCAAAGCGAAAGGCTGGGGGTGAGGCTCAGGGGTAAGAGGGAGCAAGCACAGAGGCCTCCCCTTCAATCCTTAGGCCCACTACCCATCAGCCATCTGTCAGAATTTAGCCCCGGCTTCGTGGGCGGAGCCTACAACCAGTCGACCTGTGGGGCGCTGGGCAGGTCTCCTGCTTCCACCACCCCATGGGGTTCCACGGTGCCATGCTGCTCGATGTCACTGCTGTTCTGGACAGGACCTTTGAGATGTGGCCACCCAGGTGTCCCCAGCCTGCCCTTGGTCATCTCAGTGTCTGGGCGGATGAGCACCTCTGGACCCCACCCGCGCCTGGGCCCACCAGGCTGAGTGGAGGATGCAGACATTGGGCCTAGGTGGTGGCTGGGACCCGCCCCCTCCAACTGCTGCCTTCTCCACATCAGCATCCAATCGCCCCCCCCCAGCACCCCCAAACAACCTCACATGGCTCCGTCTCCTTCCTTTGCAGAGGTCACCGGTGCAGGCCACCAGCTCCACCAGCAAGACAGCTGGGGCCCCTGCAGGCACCGTGCCCCCACAGCTGCAGGTCCACGGCGTCCAGCAGAGCGTCCCCCTCACCCAAGAGGTGATTGGCCAAGATGGGGAGGGGGGAGGGGTCCTGGCCTGGCGGCCTTCATGGCCCTGCTCGAGTTCAGCTACCATGTCATGTCTCGTGTTCTGGTGCCCTGGGATGGAGGCCGCGCTAAGGGGGTGAGAATGCCCTGTGTGAGGTGCCCTGCCGACCCAGGAAGAGCAGGCCCTAGGATCAGCTTCCAGAAGCCACCATGGCTTCTTAGGCCCATTGCCTGGGGGGAAATCCTGCCGCCAAGTCCCTGCTCATCTCTTGAGTGTCTGAGAGGCTTTAGCTTTCAGAACCACCCCTAGCCGGCTGGAGAGCTGAGCTCCCAGCTGCCAGACACACTGCCAGAGGCCACACTCTTCTGCCACCTGCTTGTCATTGCTCAAGTTGTGGGGTACCAGGCCACATGAAGCCAAGCGTGGTGGCACATGCCTGTAGTCCCAGCTACTGAGGAGGCTGAGGAAGGAAGATCACTTGAAGCTCAGGAATTCAAGACCAGCCTGGGCAAGACTCCACCTCAAATTAAAACAAACAGCGAAAGCTCTGAGGAAAGCAAAAGCTGATCCCACAGGATTCTTAGGGCCACAGCCCCCTGTGAACCTTGACACAGGGTTCAAGCCCCGCCCTCTCCTCCAGCTCCTGGGCCCTGAGGATGCCAGCATCCCCACCAAAGGGTCACCCGGAGGACCGCCTCGCTGGAGGGGGCGGGGACAGCCCATGGCACCGCCCACTGGCTCTACCCTTCCGGGAACCTGGGAGGGGCGGGGCCGGGGAGTGGGCGGGCCCGGGCGGGGTTCTTAAGTGAAGTAGCTGAGTGTGGGGCGAAGCCGCCAGTGGAGGCCAGTCCCAGAGGCCCTGTGCCCATCGCTCCCCGTCCGGGCAGCCTCCCCTCCCCGGGCCTGCCTCTGGGCCTCCAGCAGGGCGTCTGGACCCACGGCACAGAGCTGCCGCCTCTGGCTAGGGATCATGGAGGCTGTTTTCCTCGGGAGGGCGGCTCTGAGGTTCCCGCGTGTGCGGGGCTGGGCGCCGCGGTTGCCATGGTTACCGCAGGCCGGCTGTCTCTCCTTCCCCAGAGGTCCGTGGTGCAGGCCACCCCGCAGGCGCCCAAAGCCGGCCCCGTGCAGCAGCTGACGGTGCAGAGCCTCCAGCCCGTGCATGTGGCTCAAGAGGTGGGTTCCGCCCCGCACCCCGGGCGCCCCGCTGGCCCGGGCGGACGCGGGCGCCCCCCAGCGGCCAGGCCCGTGGGTGGTGGTTCTGACCTCCGGACTCTGGCGCGGGCTTTCAGACCCCGTGGGTCCTTCCTGCCCTCCGTCCCCGAGACCCCGGGGCGGGGGTCTCCGTCCGGGCTGCCCGCGGGCCCCGGCTGACCCCCGAGTGTCTCTGTTTGTCCTCCAGAGCTCAGACAGTCAGTTTCCCGCTAGGAAGGCAGAGCAGCGCGAGCCGCGGGCCCCGCCGCCGCCTCCGGAGCCGCCGCCCTCCCCGGGGCCCGGCGCGCGGCACCCCCGGGACCCCCGGGACCCCGAGGCCTCGCAGCCGGGCAGCCCCGGGCCGCCGGGCGCCGAGCAGTGGGTGGAGCTGGTGGGCGTGCTGCCCCCGCACCTGCTCCTGCCGCCGCCGCCGCCGCCGAAGGTGGTGCTCGAGCCCCTGCCCGGGCTGGCGGCCCGCGCCAGCCCCGACCCGAGGGTCAGGATCCAGAGAGTTCCCCAGGTGCTGGTGTTCGGCGCGGCCGCCACCGCCCTCAAAGTAGGTGGCGGGGCGGAAGGGGCGGAAGGGGCGGGGAGCCCGCAGTCCCCTGGCCCCGCCCCTGCAGACCTCTGCCCCGCCCAGGCAGGGCTCGGCCCCGCCCCTCAGACCCCGCCTCCGGCCCCGCCCTGCAGGCAAGGGTGGGTGGGGTACTGAGCCCCAGCCCCCAGGCGCTGTCAGTCTGGGTTTTTTACCCTATCATGCAGGCCTGCAGGTCCAGGCCCCGCCCCTGAGGCTCCATCTGTGGTGCCAGGCTCTGGCGCTAATGACACCTTGTCCCTGTGCTTGGCCCAGGCCCACTGCAGGCCGTGTTCGGGGTCCCCTCTTCAGGCCCCCCTCGTGCTGCTCCCCAGCTGAAGCAGAATCAGTTCTTCCTGAGTCCCAGCCCCCTGAGGACCCTTGGCCCAGACCAGGGTGTGCTGTTCCCAGAATTCAGAAGTGCCTGCCCAGCCAGGGTCCTGGGCGGCAGGGATTGCTGGGGCGGCCACTAGCCCTATAATACGAAAGCAAGCTGCAGGCCAACCCTGATCTCCCTTCCTTTGGCCCTAGGTCCAGCAGCTCCAGCAGGTGCCTGTCTCCCACGTCTACTCCAGCCAGGTGCAGTACGTGGAGGGTGGCGACGCCAGCTACACAGCCAGTGCCATGTAAGTGGGCCGAGCTAGGGGCAGGGTGGGGCCGTACCAGAGCCCAGACCACAATTCTCACCCCTAGTGGCCGGGTTGTCAAGGCTCAGGTGACAAGTGGGTGGGAAAGGCATGCCAGCATATAGTTTGGGGCTTTGGAGTTAGATGGGCCTAGTTTGAGAGGTGACAAAAAAATTATAAGAAAAAACTTACTTTGCTTGAACTGAGGGTCTCACATTTGCTATGGATTCGTTCCACTGCTGGAGCTACGCCCACTCCCCAACCTTTGTTGCGTTAGATCTTTTTCAGATAGGATTTTAAATTTTTACCTGGTAAACCTCCATCATGATCCTCCTAGCTAGAAGTAGAAGCATGTTCTACCATTTTTTTTTTTTGGTCGTGGGGCTTGAACTCTGGGTCTGGGTGCTGTCCCTTAGCTCTTCAGCTCAAGGCGAGCGCTCTACCACTTGAGCCACAGCACCACTTCCAGTTTTCTGGTAGTTTATTGGAGATGAGTCTCATGGCTTTTTCCTGGCTTTGAACTTCAATCCTCAAATCTCAGCCTCCTGAGTATCCAGGATTATAGGCATGAGCCACTGGCACCCGGCTTCCATCTGTCATTTTGTGTGTGCATCTGTGTGCTGGTCCTGGGGCTTGAACTCAGCACCTGAGCGCTGTACCTGAGCTGCTTTTTCTCAAGGCTAGTGCTTACCACGTGAGCCACAACTACTTCCGGCTTTTTTGGTAGGTTGGTAGATGAAACTCACAGACTTTCTTGCTCAGGCTGGCTTAGAACTGATTCTCAGATCTCAACCGCCTGAGAAGCCAGGATGACAGGAGTGAGCCTCTGGAGTCCAGCTCACATCTCACTTGTGGTTGTGGTTGAGATAGAGTCTTGATAGTTTTTTGCTCTGTCTGACCTCAACTTCTCCATCCTCTTGCCCCCACCTCTGGAGAGCCTGGGATTGCACATCTGGCTTACACAGTAAGAAATGCTCACCAGTGAAATGCTGTTATCTCACTTCTGAACCTGCCCCTTTGTGAGCTGCTTGTGTCTTCCCAGAGGTACTCTACTCTGAAAAAAGAACTATTTCCTATGTCTTTATTCAGAAATGGCAGCTCACACCTGTAATCCTAGATGCTGGAAGAAAGCTCCCAGCCAATAAGAGGGACCAAGCTCTGTGGGCGGGCAATCATCTCCAATGAGAACCTGCCCTTTTCCCAGCCCGCCCCCTTCCACCACCTTCCCTGAGCCTGCTCTGTCTTCTTTTGACCTTTGGTTTTTCCTGGGGTTCCTGCTGTAGGAGGGCAAGGAGGCTTCTGCTCCCTGATGCTGTCTGCAGTGCTGGAAAAGTGTCCTTTGGGGATGGGACCCACCTTCTACCCCAAGCCATGCCCACATGCCTAGTTGTTTGTTAAACTTTTTCTTTTTAGCTTATTCTTCCCCCTCTCCTGTACTTAGTGATTAAACTTCGGGCCAGAGCCTGCTATAAGCTGGTGCTCTACTGCCAAGCCATGTCTTCAGCCCCATTTTGCACTGGTTAGTTTCGAGACAGGGTCTCCCCAAGCTGAGATCCACCTATTTTATGCTGCTGTCACTTGGGATGACAGGCCCATGCCACCAAGTCCAGCTTCTTCTGTTCAGATGGAGTCTTTTTTAAAATAATAATAATAATTATTATTATTATTGCCAGTCCTGGGCACTGTCCCTGAGCTGCTTTTGCTCAAGGCTACTGCTCTGCCACTTGAGCCACAATGCCACTTCTGGCTTTTTCTGTGTATATGGTGCTGAGGAATCGAACTCAGGGCTTCATGCATGCTAGGCAAGCACTCTACCACTGAGCCACCTTCCCAGCCACTCAGATGGAGTCTTACTGACTTTTCTACCTGGTGCTGGCCTGGAGCCTTGATCCTCTGGATCTCAGGCCCTTAAGTCTCTAGGATGACAGTAAGCTACTACCACCTAGCATACTATTTTTCTTTTGTCCAAAAGTTAGTTTTGAGCGGTATTCAGGTTTGAACACATGGTCTTGAGGTTGCTAGGCAAGGCTTCTCCCATTTCCCTATGCACGCTGGCCGTGTGCTCCTGCACAGCTGGCATTACAGGTGTGAGTTGCTTTTGGTTTGTAGACGTGGTGCTGGGTGCACCGCAGGACCTCGCGTGTGGGTCACCTGCGGGTCACGTGCTGCGCTACTTGAGCCCCACTCCCAGCTATCCAGGTTTCTGTTTTTTAGATTGAGGTCAGGATGTGACTGAGGCGAGGTGCTTAGCCCTTCTGCCTCAGTTTCCCCCTGGGGTGAAGAACGTGGCTCCCTTGGCTCCCGGGTCTCCTTGGCCGCACCCTCGGTCCCCTCGCCCCTCACCCGCCCTCTGCTTCTCCCGCAGCCGCTCCAGCACCTACCCCTACCCCGAGACGCCCCTGTACACGCAGACGGCGGGCACCGGCTACTATGAGGCCGCGGGCTCCGCGGCCCAGGTCAGCACGCCCGCCACCTCGCAGGCGGTGGCCAGCAGCGGCTCGGTGCCCATGTACGTGCCCGGCAGCCCGGTGGTCGCCAGCTCCACCAGCAGCGGGGCCGGGGCCAGCAGCAACGGCGGCGGCGGCGGCGGCGGCGGCGGCGGCGGGGGCGGGGCCGGCGGCGGCGGGGGCGGCGCGGGCGGCGCGGGCGGCGCGGGCAGCGGCGGCGGCGGCGGGGGCGCCGGCACCTACGTGATCCAGGGCGGCTTCATGCTGGGCAGTGCCAGCCAGTCCTACTCCCACACCACCCGTGCCTCGCCAGCCACGGTAAGCCCCGGGCGCAGCGCCCCTCGCAGGCGCCCCTCTACCCCAATTGGCGTGTACCGAGCTGTACCCGGGTAGTGGCAGTTGGCTTGGCCAGGGTTGCTCTTCTAGAAAGTTCTGGGGAAGAGGTGTGGTTTGCGTGTGGGGTCCTCCCGGCCGCGCCCCCAGGGCTTGGGGGCGCTCATCCTCCCTCTGCCCCAGGTGCAGTGGCTGCTGGACAACTACGAGACGGCCGAGGGCGTGAGCCTGCCGCGGAGCACCCTCTACTGCCATTACCTGCTGCACTGCCAGGAGCAGAAGCTGGAGCCCGTCAACGCCGCCTCCTTCGGCAAGCTCATCCGCTCCGTCTTCATGGGTCTGCGCACGCGCCGCCTGGGCACCAGGTGGGTCCATGCGCACACCAGGCCCCGCCCATTCCCAGGCCCCGCCCATTCCCAGGCCCGCCCACGCACCAAGGCCCCGCCCATTCAAGTCTGCCCAAACATAAATGGCCACACCCACACAGCGAGGCCTCACGTGGGAAGACTGCACCCTGCACAGGAGGCCACGCCCACGGAGGCCCCACCCACCTGCGGGAGGCTCCGCTGGGTCACAGGCCACGCCCCCACGCCAGAAGCCCCGCCCCAGCCCAGACGCTGTGAGCGCCTTCTCAGCCTGTGTGGGGGTCTGCACATTGCTGGGGTAGCCATCCGTGAGACCGTCCCCCTTCTTTGTGACCCCATGCCTCCCCCCGCTCAGCCCAGCTTACCCCAGTTCTGTTCCCAGCCTAAATGTCCATCCATTCGCGCACGCACCCACGCGTTCCTTCACGTACTGGCCCGTCACCCATCCATTCGGCTATTCACACATGCGTGCGTTCCTCCAGCACCCATTCATCCATCATCCATCCACCCACTCATCCACCCATCCCACTTCTGGCCATGTATTTGTGCATTCCTTCACTCATAGCTCCGTTCCGCATTCTGGATCGTTCTGGCCTGGTTGTTCGTCCATCCCTCCAGGCTGGGAGACTCCCATGCGGGGCTGGCTCTGGGAAGGCGGGCTGGCGGGCTGATGGGGCCCGATGCCTGGCCCAGCTCCGAACGGAGGCTGTGCAGTGGAACCAGACCCCACAGAGGCTTTGACCACACAGGGCTTGCTCAGCGGGTGGCGTCTTCTCCTGGCAGTCCTGAAGAAGGGGTTCAGGGAGGGGTGAGGTGGGGTGAGACTCCAAGGGGCCCCGCCCACTTCTCACCCTCCACCCTCCTCCCAGGGGAAACTCCAAGTACCACTACTACGGGCTGCGCATCAAGGCCAGCTCGCCGCTCCTGCGGCTGATGGAAGACCAGCAGCACATGGCCATGCGCGGCCAGCCCTTCTCCCAGAAGCAGAGGTAAGGGCGGGGCCCGCCTCAGCCACGCCCCACGCCACGCCCCCAGCAGCCACAGGTTCCCCACTGGGTTCCTCACTCATAGGCCTGGTCCCCACCCACCCTGCCCAGCCAGCCGACCCCCGCCTCCCCCCCCCAAACGCGCGCCCTCCCGCCCGCCCTGCAGGCTGAAGCCCGTGCAGAAGATGGAGGGCATGACCAATGGCGTGGCGGTGGGGCCGCAGCAGAGCACCGGGCTGTCGGATATCAGCGCCCAGGTGCAGCAGTACCAGCAATTCCTGGGTGAGACCTTGGCTCGCGGGGTCGGGTGGGGGGGGCTGTCGGGGGACCGAGGGGGCAGCGTGCGGCAGGGAGAGCTCAGGGAGATGTAGCTCGAGTGTGGCCGCCATCATGGTTATCAAGGACCCACCCATCCTCTCTGCCTTCCCCAAGGCTCCCCCCCTCCACTCAGGGAGACCCACCAGAGGGGGGGATGGTTCTATTTGTGAGGCCCCCCTCCACCCCATCTGGTGCTACTGGGGATCCCAGAGCTCATGAGGCTTGACTGACTTTATGGGCGTCGATGATGTCTGTGTGCTCCGGGACTCTAGGGGGAAAAAAATGTCAGACAAAAAATGAAACAGAGACCATACCAGGCACTGGTGGCTCATGCTTGTCATCCTGAGACCTGAGGGTCAGCATCCTCCTTAGCTACTCCCGAGGCTGAGATCTGAGGATCCCGGTTCAAAGCCAGCCTGCCAGAAAAGCCCCCTGACACTTCTTTTTTTGTCGGTCATGGGTCTTGAACTGTGGGCCTGGGTGCTTTCCCTCAGCTCTTCAGCTCAAGGTGAGCGCCGTACCGCTTGAGCCGCGGGGCCACTTCCGGTTTTTTGGTGGTTCATTGGAGATCAGAGTCTCATAGACTTTTTTGCCTGGGCTGGCTTTGAACTGCGATCCTCAGATCTCAGCCTCCTGAGTAGCTAGGATGACAGGCGTGAGCCACCAGTACCCAGTTCCCCTAAGACTCTTTATCTCCAAGGAACCATTCAAAAACCAGAAGTGGCGCTGCGGCTCAAAGTAGTAGAGCGCTATCTAGCCTTGAGTTTGAAAGTGCTCAGGGATGGCACCCAGGCCCTGAGTTCAAGTCCCATTATCAACAACAACAAAAAAGAGACCAGGACACCCACACACCTGCTGCTGGGTCCTGCAGGTGTCTGTGGAGCTGGGGAAGGGGCTGGGAAGTGACGGAGCATGGCAGGTGGCTTCCTGCAGAGATGATACCCTCTCGGCCATGGCCCTGTGGTCCTGACCTTCAGTGCCTAGACCCAAGGCCCCTGTCCTGAGGGCCAGGCCACGCCAGGGCCACTGCCGGCAAGCAAGCAAACCAGAGGGCTGGATACCCTCTCCCTCCCTGAGTCATGTAACCCCCCCAATACATGGGGGCCCCTAGGTGCTTGAAAGATGGTGGCAGCTGGATGAGCTATGTCCTGGGGAGTGTGGGGGGGTGCTTACAGAGCCCTCTGTCCTCCCCAGATGCCTCCCGGAGTCTCCCAGACTTCATCGAGCTGGACCTTCAGGGCAAAGTGCTGCCCGAGGGCGTGACGCCCGGCGACATCAAAGCCTTCCAGATCCTGTACCGGGAGCACTGTGAGGTACGGTGGCAGCGAGGCGGGGGCGGGGGGCTCAGTCCCCACCCCTCCCCCTCAGCGTCCCGCCTCCCACAGGCCATCGTGGACGTCATGGTGAACCTGCAGTTCACGTTGGTGGAGACGCTGTGGAAGACCTTTTGGAGGTACAACCTGAGCCAGTCCAGCGAGGCCCCATCGCTGGCCGTGTGAGTTCCCGGGGGTGGGGGAAGTGACCCCTACAGTTTGTGGGGTGCGCATGCCCTTGCCCCCCTCCATGACAATGTGTTGGGGTTTGAACAGGGCACAGTTGTATCTGGAGGGAACCCCAGCACGCAGAGTGCATGGGGGGAGCTACGGGATGGGGGAGCAGTGTGTTCCAGTGCATGGAAACGGCCTGGGGGTAACCTTGGCCATGGGGCGGGTGTCCCCAGGCAGGACGAGGCTGAGAAGCGGCTGCCCAAGGCCAGCCTGGTGCTCCTGTCCAAGTTCGAGCCTGTGCTCCACTGGACCAAGCACTGTGACCACCTGCTGTACCAGGGCCTGGTGGACGTCCTCATCCCCGACGTGCTGCGCCCCATCCCCAGTGAGTGCCCTCCGCCCCCTCCCCCTGCACCCCCGCTCCAGCCCCTCCTGTCCTCCTGACCAGCCTACCTCCGCTAGGTGCCTTGACCCAAGCCATCCGCAACTTTGCCAAGAGCCTGGAGAGCTGGCTCACCCACGCCATGGTGAACATCCCCGAGGAGATGCTGCGGGTGAAGGTGGGACGGGACACTCGGGCCCAGGGCTCCGGCGGGTCGGGGTGGTGTGCGCACAGCTACGGCCAGCACTCGGAGATGAGGGGCTTTTGCGCTCCTGCACAGCCCTTCCTTGTGCAGCCACTTTGTGTCGTTGCAGGACCCTAGACAGCATCTTTTTTTTTTTTGGGGGGGGGGGGGGTCCGGTCGTGGAGCTTGAATTCTAGGCCTGGGCGCTGTCCCTCAGCACTTCAGCTCAAGGCTAGTGCTCTACCACTTGAGCCACAGTGCCACTTCCAGATTTTTTCTTTTTGCTTATGTGGTGCTGAGTAATCGAACCCAGGGCCTCAGGCATGCAAGGCAAGCGCTCTACCACTGAGCCACCTTCCCAGCCCTAGACAGCATCTTAACAAATAAAAACCTAGGAGCTGGGAGGATGGCTCAGTGGTAGAGTGCTTGCCTTAGCATGCATGAAGCCCTGGGTTCCATTCCTCAGTACCACAGACACAGAAAAAGCGGGAGGTGGTACCACGCTGTGGCTTGGGGGTAGAGTGCTAGCAAAAGAAGTTCAGAAAGTGTCCAGGCCGTGAGTTCAAGCCCCAGAACTAGAAAAAAAACCCAAACAAATTCTCGTGCACAATTGGAGATTTGTCCACATCTAGTTAGTGTTCAGAAATAGAAAAAAAGTTTATTTTGTCAATCATGGGGCTTGAATTCAGGGCCTGGGCGTTGTCCGAGCTCTTTTGCTCAAGGCTGGCGCTCTACCATTTGAGCCACAGCTCCACTTCCGGTATTTTGGTGGTTCGGTGAAGATCAGAGTCACCACTTTCCTGCTTGGCTTGGCTTTGAACCGTGATCGCCAGATTTTAGCCTCCTGAGTAGCTAGGATTCCAGTCATAAGCCCGGCTTCATTTCCATTTTAAAGAAAGGGAATCGGGCTGGAGAGAGGGCTGGGAGGGGTGGGAGCAGTGGGGTCCGCGGGCACCCCAATCGCCCGCACTCCACCCCGCACGCAGGTGGCGGCGGCCGGTGCCTTCGCGCAGACACTGCGGCGCTACACGTCGCTCAACCACTTGGCGCAGGCGGCGCGCGCCGTGCTGCAGAACACAGCGCAGATCAACCAGATGCTGAGCGACCTCAACCGCGTGGACTTCGCCAACGTGCAGGTGGGCGGGGCTACTGTGGGGGCGTGGCCCGGGATAGCTGGGCGGGCAGAGCACTACCGGGGACGTGGCCTGGGACACTGGGCACTCTGGGGGCGTGGCCTGGTGGGCGGGCCCCGGCCAAGCCCCTCCCCCGTGCCGCCAGCCCACTCGCGCCGCCCCACAGGAGCAGGCCTCGTGGGTGTGCCGCTGCGAGGACCGCGTGGTGCAGCGCCTGGAGCAGGACTTCAAGGTGACTCTGCAGCAGCAGAACTCTCTGGAGCAGTGGGCGGCTTGGCTGGACAGCGTGGTGAGCCAGGTGCTCAAGCCCTACCAGGGCAGCACCGGCTTCCCGAAGGCCGCCAAGCTCTTCCTCCTCAAGTGGTCCTTCTACAGGTGCGCGGGGGTGGGCTGTCGCGGGGCCCTTCATTCGGCGATGGACTGCGTGGTGGGCGCGGCCTGGTTGGGAAGTGGGGCTCGAGGCGGGGCGGGGCTGATCCCACCCCCTGGGTTCGCAGCTCCATGGTGATCCGGGACCTGACCCTGCGCAGCGCCGCCAGCTTCGGCTCGTTCCACCTCATCCGGCTGCTGTACGACGAGTACATGTACTACCTGATCGAGCACCGCGTGGCGCAGGCCAAGGGCGAGACGCCGATCGCCGTCATGGGCGAGGTGCGCGCGGGCGCAGGGCGCGAGCCCGGGGCGGGCGGGGCCGGCGCGGGGTGCCCGGCCGGGCCTCGAGGCGGGCGGGCCCTGACCCTCGCCGCTTCTCCCCTCCCTGCAGTTCGCCAACCTGGCCACTTCGCTGAACCCCCTGGACCCGGATAAAGGTAGGCAAGGCGTCGCCATGCCGGGGGCCCGGGTGGGGACGCGGCCGCCGGCACACAGGGAGGCCGGGGTGCTGACCGGGGCCTGGTCCCTGTACCCCAGACGACGAGGAGGAGGAGGAGGAGGAGAGCGAGGACGAGCTGCCCCAGGACATCGCGCTGGCGGCGGGCGGCGAGTCACCGGCGCTGGGCCCCGAGGCCCTGGAGCCCCCGGCCAAGCTGGCGCGCACCGACGCGCGCGGCCTCTTCGTGGAGGCACTGCCGTCCAGCTGAGGCCGCGGCCCCGCCTCTCCGCCCGCCCCCCGTGCCCCCCACGCCCCGGCCCCTCACAGCTTCCGCCGCAGCGCTGTCACCCCTCCTGCCCCGGCCGGGGCGCGGAGCCGGGGCGACAGCGAAGGCATGGCCCCCCCACGCGGGGTGTGCACAATCACTGGCCGCAGAACCCCAACACAAAAAGATGTGCCTTAAGGCCCCCCGCAGCCCCGCCCCTCCCCCGCCCCCGGGGCAGCAGGCGCGCCCCCGTGGAACTCGGTCCCCCGTGGAACTAATAACTTATTCCGCTCGCTGGCTTTGCACAGCCTGCCCTGGCCCGCCATGCCCAGGGCAGGCGCAGGTGGGCGGGGGAGGGGCCGCGACCCCGGATCCCCCCAGTCAGCAGCAGCCCCCCCCCCATGCTTCCCCCTTCCCGGTCTAAGTGCAATTAAAGCTGAGGGTGTGGCATCTTGGCTGTGGCTGGCCCCGCCGGGCACCGGAGGGGCAGGGCCTCCAGCTTCCAAAGAAAGCAGCAGCCGGGCTGGGGGTGCAGCCGGCGCCCGCCCCTCCGTGCCATGCCGTGAACCCCTGATTTTTTTGTTTTTTAGTGGACTCGTGCCCGCGTGTGAGCGGAGTCGGTAACTTGGTTTCCCTCCCCCCTACCATCATGGCCTTATCTGTTCCGGTTTTCTCAGTGTTTCAACCTGTGAGATAGATAAATGTTTATGGCAAAAGGAAAAAAGAAAAAAAACGAACAGAAAAAAAAAATCACAAAAAGGAAAAAAAAAGACTATTGTATAAAATCACTATTTTGTGTGCTGGCGTGCTGCAGCTTCGGGGCGGCCCGCGCCGTGTCGCGTGTGCTAGTCTAGTGTGCAGGGCGGTTTTCTACCTTTTGTAGTCTTTCTTAAACAATAAACTGCGCTGTCTACGTGGTGTGCGCTGTCTACGCGGCGTGCACTGTCTCTGAGGTGTACGCTGTCTGCGCGGCGTGCGCCCGCTACGTGTCTGTACGTGGCGTGCGCTGTCTCTGGGGTGTACGCTGTCTGCGCGGCGTGCGCCCGCTACGTGTCTGTACGTGGCGTGCGCTGTCTCTGGGGTATACGCTGTCTGCGCGGCGTGCGCCTGCTGCGTGCGCTGTCTATGGGGTGGGTGCACGCTGTCTGTGCGGCGTGCACCCGCTGTGTGTCTGTCTACACGGCAGGCACCGTCTACACGATGTGCAGCTCCTGCAGGGCCTCGGCAAGGCGCACTCGGAAATAAAGCATTTATTACAGGAATGGGACGGGGGAGTGCGGGGGGGGGGGGGGGGGAGGGAGGGAGGGGGGGGTCGGCAGGGGGGCGGCTGGGGGAGCCGGGGCTCTCCCGGGGCAGTGCCCGCCCTGGCGCTGAGGAGGGGCGCATGCGCAGGGCGGTGGCGCCCAGCGCGGGGGGCGGTGGGAAGGCGGGCGCACCCCTCGGCACCCCGCAACTTAAATAGGCATAAATAAAAATGCGACGCGGAACACCAGGCTTGGCCCGCGGGGCCTTCCCGCAGCTTCCCCGGCGGCGGCGGCGGGGCTCGGCTCGGAGGTAGTTGGAGTCGGGCCCGGGGACCCTCACAGCACGATCCACGTGTACCGCTCGCTGTCCGCCAGCACCTTCAGCGAGCACCCTGCGGGAACCGGGTGATGGCCCTCAGCCCCCGCGGCGGCCGGGCCGGGAGCCCGGGGAGCCCTCCGCCCTCAGCCCGCCGCCGCCGCCGCCCTCCCCCGCCCGGCCGCCCACCTTTGTGCAGCGCCTCGTTGGTCATCCTGTTGACGTAGCGGCCGCTGCCCTCGGGCACCAGCCACTTCATGACCATGTCCACGCAGCTCTTGCGGTACGAGCTCCACACGCTGCCACTGGGGTGGGGGTGGGGGTCAGCGGCGCGCGGTAACCCCAGGTCCGCCGCCTCCCGGCCCCAGCCTCACCTGGTCTGCCCTTTGACCTCCGTGAGGTCACCCACGCTGACGGTCTCGAAGATGCCCGTGTTGAGATCCCAGGCCACCTTGAGGCTGGTGTGGTAGGTCTTTGGTCTGCGGAGGGGGGGGGGGGGAGAGGCTGCGGTTGGAGCACTGAGTCCCTGAGCGTGGGCCCACACAGAAGAGGTTTTTGTTTGAACTCGGGGCCTAGGCACTGTCCCTGACCTTTCGCACACAAAACTGGCGCTCTACCACTTGAGCCACAGCGCCACGTCCTGCTTTTTGGTGATTCACTCAAGAAAGATCTCATGGACTTTCCCACCCCAGCTGGCTTGGCACCACCGTCCTCGGATCTCCTGAGCAGGTGGGATTATAGGTGTGAGCCGCCCAGCCCGGCCTGGTGTGTGGGGTTAGGGCCACTCACCGGAGCTGCCCCTCCTTGATGGGCGCGGGGAAGGCCAGGAGCAGCAGGCCGATGTTGATGAGGACCTGGTTGGTTTCTGGGCAGACCTGGTTTTGGGGATTGGGGGAGACAGTCTCAGTGGCTCCCGTGGCACGCACGCGCGCGCATGCACACACACATGCGCGCGCGCACACGCGCGCGGGGCCACGCCGGCTGCACCTCCAGAATGACGATGTCGTAGTCACTGAAGGAGCAGAACTGGTGGCCCCAGGTGGCGTCGTGGCGGATGACCTCGTTGATGACATACTCGAAGTCCAGCGTGAGCTGCTCCACCGTCAGACACTGGCCCTGAGGTGGGGGCGCGGGGTCAGGGGTCACGGGGTCCCCCACGCCCCAGCACTGCCGCCCGCCACCTCTCCCCCCCATGCCCACCTGGGCGGCCGTCCGCTCCCGCATGGGCCGCAGGTGCCGGCCGCGGAGATCGGTCACCACGAAGGGCAGGGAGATCTTGTCGTCCTGGAACTCTGGGGCGCGGGACGGGGGTCGTACGGGCGCCCCCCCCCCCCCGCCCCGGCCGCCCGCCCCGGGGCCCCGCTCACCGTGGCCGGCCTCCCCGCCTTCCCCGGACTCCAGCACGTAGTGCAGCTTGGTGTAGTTGACGTAGCCCGGCTCGGGCGCGGGCGCCTCGGGCGCGGGGTCGCTGTCCCGGGGCCCCCCCTCCCCGCCCGGGGCCGGGGGCTCCGACGGGGCGCGGCCGCGGCTGCCCGAGGGGCCGGGGCTGGAGGGCGGCCGCGCCGGCTCGGGGGCCGTGCCCCCCTTGGCCTCCTTGGCCCGGCGGAAGATGTCGGCCACAAACTCCTTGGCTTTGGCGATGGCGGGCGAGGGTTCAGGGACCCCGGGGGGCGGGGCTGGGGCCGCTTCGGGGCTGGGCAGGGTTTGGGGCGACTCGGGGCTGGGGGGCCCCGGGGGGGCGGCCGGGGCGGGGGGCGAGGCTCTGTGGTCATACAGAATTTGGCAGAAGCTGCCGTCTCCTGCAACGAGAGGGCGAGGGGGCGGGGTCAGCGCGGCGCAGGGGGCGGGGTCAGCGGAGGGCAGTCAGCGCAGGGGGCGGGGTCAGCAGAGGGCAGAGTCAGCGCAGGGGGCGGGGTCAGCGCGGCGCGGGGGGCGGGGTCAGCGCGGCACGGGGGGCGGGGTCAGCAGAGAGCAGAGTCAGCGCACGGGCGGGGTCAGCAGAGGGCAGAGTGGGCGCAGGGGGCGGGGTTAGCGGGGTGCAGGGGGCGGGGTCATCAGAGGGCAGAGTCAGCGCAGGGGGCGGGGTCAGCGAGGTTAGGGGGCGGGGTCAGCAGAGGGCAGAGTCAGCGCAGGGGGCGGGGTCAGCGGAGGGCAGGGGCGGGGCCAGTGGAGGGCGGGGGCGGAGTCAGCGAGGGCAGGTCCGGATGGCTCCGCCTCCCACCCAGGAGTCCCGGTCCTCTGGACTGTGTGGGTGCAGCGCGAGGGGGAGGGGCGCTGAACACGCGGCGCATGCGCAGTAAACATGAATACCAGCATACACATGGGCACTCGCAAGTGCTTTGGCACACCCGGCACTCGCAAGTGCGGACGGAGTAAATGCTCCCACGCCCGCACACACGTGACCGCCAAGCAGCGCGGGACCGGATGGGGGCTCAGGGAAGCCGCGCCCAGGCGGTAGGGGGGACACCCGGAGCTGGGCCTGGGGCCGGGCCGGGCCGGGGCGCGGGCAGCCTGGGCGGGACGGCGCCCGCGTGAGCGGTCGGGTGCCCACGCTCGTCCCGGGCTCCGCCCTCTGCCGTCGGGGTGTAGTGTGCGGTGTGTACACAGGAGTGGGGACGCTCTGCACGCGCATGCGCACACCGATGCCACGGCCCGGCCGGCCCGCCACGCGTCCCCACACTCCTTACCGTCAATGCACACCTGGGCAGTGCCCCAGCATCCCGGGCGGTCCCGCACACCAGGCCATGTCCCCACCCAGCCACCCCAACACCTCGCCCAGCATCCACCCGTTCGTCTGTCTGTCTTTCTCTCTCTTTCTCTTTCTTTCTGTGCTGAGACTCGCACTTGAACCCAGGACCTCACACTCTGCTTTTTTTTTTTTTTGCTTTACCACTTGAGCCATGCCTCCAGACCTGACCTTCTAATGATTAACTGACGGTAAAAGCCACATGGACTTTGCGGCCCAGGCTGGCTCTGAATCACGATCCTCCTATTTCAGCCCCTAAGTGATGAGAATTATGGGTGTGAAGCACGGCACCTGGCCTGGTTTATTCCTCACATAGGATCTCAAGCTCCCCTGCCCCCCACCACCTCAGGGCTAGCCTCAGAATGCAATTCTCCTAGGTCTACCATCTGAGCAGCTGGAGTTACAGGTGTGTGCCACTTTACCCAGCCTGTACTCACCACCCCCTCTATACCTTTTAAAGAAATGATAACACATGCAGGTGCTGGTGGCTCACGCCTGTAAATCCTAGCTACTAAGGAGGCTGAGATCTGAAGATCCACCGTTCAAAGCCAGCCTGGACAGGAATGTCTGTGAGACTCTTATCTCCAACTAAATCACAGAAAAGGCCAGAAGTAACACTGTGGTTCAACAGTAGAGCACTAGCCTTGCACAAAAGAGCTCAGAGACAGTGCCCAGGCCCTGAGTTCAAGCCTCAGGATCAGCAAGAAAAAAAGAAAGGAAGAAAGAACACTAAAGCCAGTGGCTAGATTGTATTATTTAAAAGAAATGCTTAGCTGGGCGCAGTGGCTCATGCCTGTCATCCTAGCTACTCAGGAGACTGAGATCTGAGGACCGAGGTTCAAAGCCAGCCTGGGAAGGAAACTGTGAGACACTTTATCTCCAATAAACCACTCAGAAAATCTGAGGGATAGCACCCAGTCCCAGAGTTCAAAAAAGAAAAAAGAAATACTCAGCATCCACCTTGCATGAGGCATATTTCAAGTGCTAGTAGAGGCACCCACGGTGGGCAAGGCAAGCCTGGAACATCCCAGCCCTGAGCAACATTCTAGAAGACAGCACCGCAGGGGAAGGGGTCTGCCCTCTCGCTCTGTGACTTTGGCCGAGAGTCATCTTGCTCTCTCTAGGCCTCGGTCGCCTGATCTGAGCTGTGGGGTGGGGAGTAGCCCAGCCTGGCGGTGCTGTGGGAGGGCAGCAATGGCTGCCACGTGGGGTGGCATCTCTGGGACCCGGGCCTACCTGCCGAGTGCACGGAGACAGCGCAGGCCACCAGGGAGTAGCTGGTGTTCAGCAGGACCACGTGGTCCTTCTTGAGCTGAAAGGCGGGCTGGAAGGTGGGGAAGGGGTAGACCACCTGGTACTTGGTGTGCAGCATGAAGCCGTGCTGCAGGCAGTGCGTGCTCGGGTCGCCTGCAGTGACACACAGCACCGGGCTCACCGCGGGCCCCGGGCAGCCGCGCCGGCGCTGGCACAGGCGCACCCCGGGGCCCCGGCGCTCACCTGGGTGCGCTCGGCCGGCGTCCTGGCAGGCGGCGCAGCGGCCCGCGGGCGGCACGGCCACCGTGCTGACATAGATGTCGCGGTGGTTCTCGTCGCTCATCATCATCATGTTCAGGAGCATCCCATTGGCGGAGCGCGTGCTGGGGGGCGGGACCGCCTCAGCGCCCCGCGCACTCTTGCGCGCCTCCCCCCCCCCCCACGACCACCAGGGTCTCACTTGAAGCCGAACACGATGACCTTGGAGGCGTCGCTGGGCCATTCGCACACCGTCAGGTACAGGTCGCTGTAGATCTCCTCGTCCTGGAAGAGCCGCACCTGCCGGACCTGGCAGCCGGGGGCACGTCAGCGTGGGTGAGAAGGATGTGCCACGCTGGGCCGCGTGCCCCTCGCACGCGGGGGGGGGGGGGGGGTATGGCCCCACGCAGCACAGAGGGCACCGAGGTGCGGGAACGCGCCTACCAGCTTGAGCTTGCTGTGGACGTTGAACTCCCACCAGTACAGGTGGTAGATGTAGAAGGAGAAGTCGTCGTCCCCGCTGCTGCTGGTGTAGGACAGCACGTAGCGGCCACACTTGGAAAAACCCAGGAAGATGTGTCTGCGGGGCGCAGGGGGGCCAGGGGGAGGCGCACAGCGTCCAGGTGAGGCCGAGCCTCCAGGTCTCCGCCTCCTCCTCCAGCCCCCTCTTCCAACCCCGGCCTCAGGCTCACCCTGCATAGAGAAAATTCTCATCCACGATACTCTTGAGGGACACGCAGACCCGGGGTGGCAGCTTCCGGAAGAGGCGCGGGGAGAGCTGTCCGCTGATCTAGGAGGAGCACCAGGCTTCGTGAGCACCAGCCCCACGCGGGAGCACCCCCGCCCAGCACAGTGGTCAAGGGCGGAGCAGGGGGCCTGGTCTGTGAACACCTCCAACTCCACCGTCCTCGGCCTGCAGCCCAAGATCCTGTCAACTCCCTCAGTATCCTTGCTGAAGGATTTCAGGGGACACAGGCGCAAGTTGAGGGGGGATGGGGGCGGGGGTGGGGAAGGTGGGAATCAGGGCACCCAAAGTCCTCCTTTCTCAGTGGGGTAGAGGAAACTTGGCCCTGCCTTCAAGAGATTCTCATCTACCAAGCGCGGTGGCTCACGCCTGTAATCCCAACTACTCAGAAGATCTGAAGATCTTGGTTTGAAGCCAGCCCAGACAGAAAAGTCTGTAAGACTCTCAGCTCCGATTAACCACCAGAAATAAAGCTGGATATAAAGCTGGGGCTCAAGTGGTAGAATGCAAGCCTTGAGTTCAAGCCCCAGTACTGGTGCGTGCGCGCGCGCGCGCGCACACACACACACACACACACACACACACACTCTTCCACCTGATGGAAGGCCCTTGTCTGGGAAGCTCCCTGCCCGATGGCAGAGGCAGGCCTGCCCTCAAACAGACCACAGCCTGCTGGAGGAAGCGGCCAGGCCCAGGCTGCCGGACAATCCCAGCCCCAAGGAGCTCCAGGGCGGGGAGCAGGGCCCCCGGCCGGCCGGGGAGGCCCGATGGGGGCGGGGACGGCCCAGCTGGGGACAGCCCCGGTCCGGCCGGGCGCAGCGGCGCCGGCCCAGGACGCAGCCGGCCCCAGGTAGTGCCCACCTGCGCGGGAAGCGCATCTCCGTCCTTCCGGGGGACGACATTTCTGACCGAGAAGCTGCCGGGCGGAGGAGGAAGACCTTGGCCCCGTTCAGGAAGCTCCCACCCAAGGAACCGGGGGTGCGACCGGCGGGGGGAGGGGGGCCGACGGAGGCCCGGGCGAGGCCCCGGCGGGGCTGGGGGCGCGGGGCGGGGCGGCGCGGGGCGGGGCGGGGCGGCGCGGGGCGGCGCGGGGCTGGCGGCCGGGCACTCGCCCCTTCCTCCCGGTTCTCCTGCGGCCCCCGGCCCCCTCGCGTTCCAAGGTCCCCGCGTTCCGGGCCCCCCCCGCACACACACCGCGTCCCGAGGCCCCCGGGACCCCCGCGTTCCGCGGCTCCCCCCCCGCACACACACCGCGTCCCGAGGCCCCCGGGACCCCCGCGTTCCGCGGCTCCCCCCCCGCACACACACCGCGTCCCGAGGCCCCCGGGACCCCCGCGTTCCGCGGCTCCCCCCCCGCACACACACCGCGTCCCGAGGCCCCGGGACCCCCGCGTTCCGCGGCCCCCCGCACACACACCGCGTCCCGAGGCCCCCGGGACCCCCGCGTTCCGGGCCCCCCCCGCACACACACCGCGTCCCGAGGCCCCCGGGACCCCCGCGTTCCGCGGCTCCCGCACACACACCGCGTCCCGAGGCCCCCGGGACCCCCGCGTTCCGCGGCTCCCGCACCGGGGCCGCCGCCATCCCGGCCCCCAGCCCGCGGGGTCCCCGCCCCCCCGGCCGCCCGCCCCCCGCCGGCCCCGCCCCGCCCCCTCGCCCGCGAGCGCCCTCCCTCAGCCGCCTCCTCGGCCCTCCTTCCCGCCCGCCCGCGCGCGCCCCTCAGGCGCCGTGCTTCACCTTCACTCGCTCCAGCTGCTTGAGGACGTGTTCCCGCCGCCGCCCCGCCGCCCGCTTCCCCCCGGCTCCCCCCGGGCCGCCGCCGCCGCTGCCGCCGCTCCCGGCCCCGCTGTTCCGCTCCGATTTCGAGCTGGGCGCCATTTTCACCCCCTCCCTCCACTTCCGGAGCAACCGGCCCTTTAGCCCCACCCTCTCCACCTCCTGATTGGTCCGTTCTCTGAGCAGCCGCCCGTCGGTTGGGTGAAGGCTTGTACTCCCGGCCTCTTCCCGCTACGCCTGTCTATCAAAGGCACCTTGTATCTTGATTGGTAAAGACCATCACAGCACCCCCCCCCCCCTCCAGCCGTCGCCTTGTTCCCGCCCTCTCTCAAGGATGAACCAGTTAGAAGCCCCGTCTGCTCGCTTCGTCTAAAAAGCTGTCACTTGATACGTGGACTTCCTGTCCGTCTCAGCGTCGTCACGCCCCTCAGTGGCTAGTGGGTTTCTATGGAGACCGCAGGCGGTCCAGGCCTGTGGGCGGGGCGATAAGAACCAGTGGTCCAGACCCAGAGCGGACCATCGGCGTCCAAAGGGGGCGAGCCGTGGTCTGAGGAGCATCCCTGACAGGCCAGGACGGGCCTGGGCAAGGATTCAGAGAACCTTAAAAAATAAAAGGAGGATGCCATGAAAGCATCTTGGACGGTCTCGCTGGTGAGATGAAGTCTCACCTGACAAGGGGCCGCACTTGGTTCAGAGAGTTCAGGACGATTGTGTAGAAAGAGCCATTTGGAATGTCTGTTCCTTGCATTCCCATTGCATCTTTCCCGGAAATAGAATCGTGTCTGAATACACCTCTTCTCGCTCACCCGGCCTCGGCTATTCTTTTATCGCAACGTAAAACAGACTTTGAAAGAACCTTTCTCAAAGTTACTGCTCACGCACCCATTCTCCCCATAATCACCCAGCAAGCAACATACCTGTGAACCCCGAAATCTGCCTGGACTCCTAGAAACCAAACTCTAAGCTGGGCGCCTGCGGCTCACGCCTGTCATCCTAGCTACTCAGAAGGCTGGGATCTGAGCATCACAGTTCAAAGCCAGCCAATCCTTAAACCTCCATTTAAGAGAGCACATTTTATTTAACAGCTTCCTCGCTCTGCTTCATTTATTATCTTATTTATTACACTTATTTTGCATCTGTGTGAGCTTGAACTGTGCATCTTGGAGCTTGAACTCTGGGCCTGAGTGCTGTCCCTCACCTATTTTTGCTCAAGCCTAGTGCTCTACCACTTTGAGCTACAGTTCTACTTCTGGTTTGGGGGTGGTTAATTGGAGATAGAAGTCTTACAGGAACTTTTCTGCTCAATCTGGCTGGCTTTGAATCACAATCCTCAGATCTCAGCCTCCTGTGTCGCTAGGATTGCAGACGTGAGCCACCAGCACCTGCTCCCTGAGATTTTTGTGCTCAAGGCTAATGTCCTACCTACCACTTGAGCCACAGCTCCACTCTCAGCTTTTTGCTAGCTAATTGGAGATAAGGGTCTCAGAGACATTCCTACCTCACCTAACTGTGAACAGCGATCCTCAGACCTCCACCTCCTGTATAGTTTGGATTATAAGCATGAGCCACCAGCACCTGGCCAATATAATCTTTTCTTAGACTTTTCTTCTCTTTTTCTTTCTCTTTTTTTCCTTCCTCCCTTAACACCCTCCCTTTCTTTTTTCTTCCTTCCTCCCTCCTTTCCTTAGTTCTTTCTTTCCTTTTCCCTTACACGTGCTAGCAAATCCTTTACTACGTGAGCTTCACCTTCACTTCCCAATCTTTTTCTCTCTCTGCTTGGAAGGGATCACAGGGACCCCTAATTTTCTGACTACATATTGCATTCCAGAGAATCATTCTAACCACTCAATCCTAACATGCGTGAGTACTGGGTACACACACATTTGCCTTTAGACCACACTTTATGGCATATGAATCACAAACCATAGACAAAAACGAAACAAGTAGAAGGGACTAGAAATTACCATTTTCCACATAGCCAGCACCAGAGGCCACTAGAGTTGTTTTTGTTTGTTAGTGTGTGTGTGTGTGTGTGTGTGTGTGTGTGCCTGTTTTGTGGGGAGGGAACTGGTGTTTGAACTCAGGGTCCTAAGACAGACATAGTGCAACTTGAGTTGTGCCCTGGCCTTTTTTTGCCTTAGTTGTTTTGCAAATAATGTCTCCCTGACTTACCTGGACCTTGATCCTCCTATTTCTGCTTCCTGAAGAACTAGAATGACAGGTGCATGCCACCATGCCCCGTGTATGTTTTGCAGGGGAGAGGTACAAGTTGAGATGGGTTCTTGAGAATGTTTTTCCCTGGTTGACCTGGAATCCTGATCCTTCTGATCTCTACCTCTCAAGTAGCTGGGACTACAGGTGTGAGGTGCTATGCCCATCCATAGTGGATTTATTTGTTACAGCTACAAAAATTGGTTCTTCCAAATAAGGGAAACATCCCACTAGTCCCTCCACATGGGATAAACAAAGAGTGGCCCCACCATAAATGAAACCTTAGCAAACAATAAAAAAGAATGAACAGGCCCAGTGCCAGTGGCTCACACCTGTAATCCCAGCTACTCAGGAGGAAGAAATCTGAGGATCATGGTTTGAAGGAAAATCTGTGAAACTCTTATCTCCATTAAACTACTCAAAAAAGAATGCAGAGCTGGGTGCCGGTGGCTCACACTTGTAATCCCAGCTACTCAGGAGGAAGAGATCTGAGGATCGAGGTTCAAAGCCAGCCGGGACAAGAAAGTCCGTGAAAGTCTTATCTCCAATGAACCACCAGAAAACCGGAAGTGGCGTTGTAGCTCAAGTGGTAGAGCGCTCGCCTTGAGCTGAAGAGCTGAGGGACAGCACCCAGGCCCAGAGTTCAATCCCCACAACCTACAAAAAAAAAAAAAAAAAAAAAGAAGATGGGCTGGGAAGGTGGCTCAGTGGTAGAGCGCTTGCCTTGCATGCCTGAGGCCCTGGGTTCGACTTCCCAGCACCACATAAGCAAAAAAAGAAAAAAGCTGGAAGTGGCACTGTGGCTCAAGTGGTAGAGCACTAGCCTTGAGCTGAAGAGCTAAGGGACAGCGCCCAGGCCCAGAGTTCAGGCCCCACGACCAGACCCAAGAAGAAGAAGGAGAAGAAGAAGAAGAAGGAGAAGGAGAAGGAGAAGAAGAAGGAAGAAGAAGAAGAAGAAGAAGAAGAAGAAGAAGAAGAAGAAGAAGAAGAAGAAGAAGAATGCAGTGGTACTGTGGCTCAAGTGGTAGAGTGCTAGCCTTGAGCAAAAGTAGCTCAGGGAGGCCAGGTACTGCTGGCTCAAGCCTGTAATCCTAGCTACTCAAGAGGCTAAGAATCTGAGGATCTGAGAATCTGAGAATCACAGTTCAAAGCCTGCTGGGGCAGGAAAGTCCATGAGACTCTTATCTTCAACTAACCACCAGGAAACTGGAAATGGCACTATGGCTCAAGTGGTAGAGCACCAGCCTTGAGCTGAAGAGCTGAGGGACAAAACTCAGGTCCAGAGTTCAAGCCCCACAATCAACAACAACAAAAAAAAGTAGCTCAAGGACAGTGCCCAGGCCCTGAGTTCAAGCCCCAGGATTGGCAAATAAATAAATAACACAGACATATGGAAAGGAAGGAGGAAGGAAGGAAGGAAAGAGAAAACATTAGAAAAAGAAAGGAGAGAAGCAGAGAGAGTTGTATAGAGGTAGACCTTGGTTGTATAACCATGCTTAGCTGCAAGGGAGTCTGGGAATTGAGCTTTATTACAGGAAGCCATAGGTACAGCCGCTAAACAATTAACAATGCACAGGCTTGAGTAGAGCGCATGGGTGGAGCACAGGGCTGGAGGCCTTTCAGGCAGATAAAGCTTCCTGAGGTGCTGGGCCTCAGCCTGTCTCAAAGAAAAGATGGGGAGGTCCCCAAGAATGTCTTAGAATTATTACCTGTTATTGAGTTAAAGTCACTCTCTGTCTCGGGCTCTTACATTTTCATTGGTACTGAAGATTCAACTCAGCATTCTGCTTGCTAGGCAGGTGAGCTACCACGAGAGCCACACCCCAACGAAGCCACGCCCCCTCCACTAAGCCACACCTGCTGCAAATCACATCCCTCCCCAAAAAGGAACCACAATGCCAGTCTTGATTTCTTTAGGGTTATTTTTCGGATACAGTCTCCGTTTTTCTCCCTGAACCAGCTAGACTCGAATTCACCTGTTTATGCTTCAGCTCATACCACCACATCCAGATTTGTTGCTGTTGTTCTAGTCCTGGGTCTTGCAGTTAGGGTCTGGGCACTGTCCCTGAGATGTTTCTGCCCAAGGCGGGTGCTCTGTCACTTGAGCCACAGCTCCACTTCAGGCTTTTTTGGTGGTTTGTTGGAGAAAAGAGTCTCATGGACTTTCCTGCCCAGAATGGCTTTGAACTGAGACCCTCAGATCTGTCTCCTGAGTGAGTAGCTAGGATTACAGACGTAAACCCCCGGTGCTTGATCATGTCAAGATTTTGTTGGTTGAGATGAGGTCTTGAAAAATCTTTGCTCACATTGGCCTTGAACTTTCCTCCCTGTGATGGCAGACTCGTGAGTAGCTGGGGTTACAGGCATCAGAAACACCATGATCACTGGCAATTTGTTTCAATGTTTGTCTGTAGCTCAGGCTGGCTGGGAACTGTCCTATTCTACAACCTCAGCCTCCAGAGTGCTGGGATTACAGGCATGTGCTACTCTGCCTGGCCTCCTTGTACCTCTTGACTCTTCCAGCAGCCCTTTCCCTGTGCTGCTAAGATTTTTCAGGCAGCAACCTGTCTTGCAATGCTTACATCAGTAGAACCCCAAGCTTGAATCTTATTGGTCTAGGGGTGGGCACATGTCCATCTAGAACCAATCCCTGAGACCAGAAGGATGGAAGGTGGTGATTGGCTAGGAAGGTAATTACAGACCCTGTGAATAAACCACTGGCCTGGTCTCCCTGCACTTCGCCCCGCCCCACCCTCCTCTGCCCTTCCTTTCCCTGCCCAGAAGAAAGTTTTCTTTTTCTTTTTTCTTTGCTTGGGCTGGTGTGTCCTGGGGCTTGAACTCAGGGCCTGGGCTCTGTCCCTGAGATTGAGTCACTGAAACCTGATCCTCTACCACTTGTGCCACAGCCTCACAGAAAAGTCTCATGGATGTTCCTGCCCAAGCTGGCCTCAAACTGTGATCCTCAGATCTCAGCCTCCTGAGTAGGTCAGGCCTCTATGTGAGCCACCCAGCCTGGAAGGTCATGTGATTTTGAGGGCTAAGACCTGAAAGATCCTTGCTCTGTAAACTTCCTTTATTGATCTTTCCCTCCCTCCCTCCCTCCCTCACCCCCATGGCCATCCTGACCACCCCCCCCCCTCCAACCATTTCTGTCTTTACAGAGATGGAAACACTTTGTCTCAGATTCTGCTCTGGGAGCCCCCCTCCTCCCACCCAGACACCTTGAGTCCCAGCCTCCCCCCAACCCCCTCCCCCAACCTTGGCCACTCTTGAGCTCTCTGTGTATTCCGTGCATCTTAGAACTTTCTGGTCCTCCCTGTTGTACTTTATGACAGTCCTTAGAAGACTGTCTTTCTGTCATGCACATTTGACCCTCAGAAAAGCTGGGGTTCAGGCAGGAGAAGGTTCGGGCAGAGAAGGTCATGTCCCGGGAAGGGGTGCTTGGTGGGGACTTCGAACCTCTGGGCAGAGGCCTTTGGTGAGACAGGACGCGGCCATGTCCCCACCTCGCAGAGGGACAAATGAGGCCCAGAGAAGTGGTGTTTGAGGGTCAGGAAGGCCAGCTGGCGGGGGGGGGGGGGGCGGATGCCGGTCTGGGGTCCCCAGGCTGGCCAGGCTGGAGGCCAGGCCTCTGGCTGCTGGCCTCAGCTCCTTGGGGACTCTCTCAGAGGCAAAGCCCTCCTCCCTCCCCACCCGGATTCCAGACAGGGCGAATGTCAGCGTTTCTGCAGACATTCCTGGTCTTGTGGCCAAGCTGGCCCGGAGTTACGAAAGCGCAGTGGTCGGCACGGGCGGGGGACGAGGGGACCCGGGGAGATGGGCTGGTCTGTCCTCCCTCCCCGCTCCATCCGGCCGCCTGCCCTCCCTCCTGGGGGGAGGGGGCAGGGCTGGGCCAGATCCTGCTGGGGGGGGTTGTGCTGAGAGATGGAGGGAGGTGGCGGCCACAGGGGAGGCTCCAGGAGGTGACTGGCTGGCGCTCGGAGCCCTGGTTGGCACTTTTGGGGGAGAAGGCAGAGCTTGAGGATGATCATGGTAAGGTGAGGGGGGGGGCGGGGGGGAGGGTGTGAGGGGGGGGTTTGCCTGCTCCCCAACTCTGTCCACTGGCTATTGTCAGCCAGGCCGGCTGCGCCCTCCCCTCCGGCCCCTCCGGGGAGAAGGGGGGGGGAAAATGCTCTGGTTGCCATGACAACCCAGGCCCGATGAGGGGGGTGTGGGGGGCGCTGACCCCTCCCTCCACCCTCAGCAGTTAAGTGTGCTGCTGCTGCTGCTGTGCCCCCCACCTGCCCCGGGCTTGGAAGACCCCCCCTTCCCCCACCCCGGGGAGAGCGCGCAGCCCCCACCCCGGACCTGTCCCTGGCGCTGCTCCTGCCCCCGGGCGGACACGGTGGACTGCGCCGGCCTGGACCTCCGGCTGTTCCCACACAACATCACCAGGGCTGCTAGGTACCTCAACCTGCAGGTGGGGCCTGGGACCAGGGGGTGGGGACCCTGGGGGTGCGGGCAGCCATGGGTGGAGCCACCTGGGGGAGGGGGGGGGTCTCTGTCTCTCATACAAGTTGGTGGGCAGGCACGGGTTTGTGGCTCACGCCTGTAATTCCAGCCCCTCAGCAGGTGGAGAGGGAAGGATCGTGGTTCGAAGCCAGCCAGGGCAGGAAAGTCCATGAGTTTTTCATCTTTAATGAAGCAACAAAAATATGGAAGTGGCTCTGTGGCTCCAGTGGTAGAGCAGTAGCCTTGAGCACCCAGGCCCTGAGTTCAAGCCCCAAAACAGACCAGACAGACAGACAGACAGACAGACACACACACACACACAATTGGTGGACAGCCAGGTTACAGAATTTGGGGGTACAGAGAGATGCTGGGATTGGACCAGTGATGGTGTGTTGTTCGGGGGTCATGGTTGGGGTGCTGTGGGGTGTAGGGACCTTTGGCAGCTGATGGTGGGAGGTGAGGTATGGGGGGCGGGGGTCTGCTTGTCTGGGAACCTGCAGTCGGGGTGCTGTGGCCTGGGCCGGGCTGGCAGTGCCTGCGAAGGCTCCCCCCGGGCAGGGCGCTCATGCTGCATGCTTTTCGTGGTTTGCGTTTCGGGCAACCGGATGTGGCATGGGCTTCTGGGGAAACGGTGCTGGAGGCCACGGGTCACTGGGAGGGGTGGTGAGAGGTGAAGGCCCCCCTACTCCACCCCGCCCCCCAGAACAACCAGCTCCAGCAGCTGCCTTACAACGCCCTGTCCCGCCTGGGCCGCCTGCACACGCTGGACCTGCACGGCAACCTCCTCAACTCCGAGGGTGAGGCGGGGGGGGGGGGGGGGGGCTGCACCCCATCCCTGTCCTTCCCATCCCTGTGTCCTCCTGCCCCCCACCCCCCGGGCCTGCGGGCAGCTCGGTGCCAGTTCCACAGCTGCCCTTGCTGAGTGCGATGGAAACTCTGGCTTGGGGGGGGGGGGGGAAGCTGTGGTTTTGGGGGGGGAGGGGAGGCAGACCTCAAAGCCTGTCTGACAGTCCTCAGTGGCTGAGAGCACAGACTCATAATCCCCCAAATTTGGGGGGTCCCCTCATCATCCCCTCTGTCACACCTTCCCTTCCTCCCCCCCCCCCCCCCCCCAGGCTTGCCTGATGAGGCCTTCGAATCACTCACCCAACTCCAACACATCTATGTGGCCCACAACAAGGTGAGCGACAGCCCAGAGAGGGTGCTGGCGGCACCCAGCGACAAACAGCATAGCTGGGTTAGGGGTACAGGCGTGTGTGTGCACGGGGCAGTGGGGAGGGGGTAACAGGACCAGCAGGACTGTGGTTCTTTTTGTTGGCCTTGGGGCTTGAACTCTGGGCCTGGGCGCTGTCCTTCAGCTCTTCAGCTCAAGGCGAGCGCTCTACCACTTGAGCTACAGCGCCACTTCTGGTTTTTTGAGTGGTTTATTGGAGATAAGAGTCTCAGGGACTTTCCTGCCGGGCTGGCTTTGAACTTGGATCCTCAGATCTCAGCCTCCCGAGTGGCTGGGATGGCAGGCGGGAGCCACGGCGCTCGGCTCAGAGATTGTGGTTCTTGCAGCTCTCAGTGGCCCCCCAGTTCTTGCCCCCCACCCTGCGGGTCGCAGACCTGGCTGCCAATCAACTGGTGGAGATTTTCCTGCTCACTTTTGGGGAGAAGCCGGCCCTCAGGTAGCACCAGGCTGCCCGACAGCTTTGGGGGGGAGGGGGGACAACACAACTCTGTTGTAGTGGAGGTGGGGAGTCAAAGGAGACTCAGTTGCATTTTGCTGGGCTGGGGCTCTGGGGCACCCTAAGGGGCACTCAGCCATGGCTGGGGAACAAGATTTAGGGGTGCAGGGGGCCGGGTGGGGGACTGCTGGCTGATCATGGCTCCTCTTAGGTCGGTGTATCTACACAATAACCAGCTGAGCAACGCCGGCCTGCCGCCCGATGCCTTCCGGGGCTCTGAGGCCATGGCGATCCTCAGCCTCTCCAGCAACCGGCTCAGCTACGTGCCGCCCAGCCTGCCCGCCTCGCTGGAGCGTCTTCATCTACAGGTGCCCCTCATGCCCCCCTGCTGCTTCTGGGGGGGGTCCCTTCCTTCTCACTTTCCAACCTACCCCCAGATCTCCAGCAGTCTCAATGAGATTGCTGTCAGTCCCTTCCATTGTCTTGCTTGAATAACACATGCTTCTAGGCACTCCTGACTCCTGAGCCTCCCCCACAACTCTGCGGGGTTTTTGGGTGCTTCACTGGAGATAAGAGTCTCATAGAAGCCAGGCGCTGGTGGCTCACGCCTGTCATCCTAGCTACTCAGGAGGCTGAGATCTGAGGATCATGGTTCAAAGCCAGCCCGGGCAGAAAAGTCCATGAGACTCTGATCTCCAACGAACCACCAGAAAACCAGAAGTGGTGCTGTGGCTCAAACGGTAGAGCGCTTGCCTTGAGCTGAAGAGCTGAAGGACAGCACCTAGACCCAGAGTTCAAGCCCCATGACCATCACCACCACCACCAACAAAAAAAGAGTCTCATAGAATTTCCTGCCTGGGCTGGCTTTGAACCGCAATCCTCAGAGCTGAGCCTCCTGAGTGGCTGGGATGACAGGCGGGAGCCATGAGTGCCGGCTACCGAAGACTTTCTTGTCTCATCCCTTTCACTCTTCTCCAGAACAACCTCATCTCTAAAGTGCCCCGGGGAGCCCTGAGCCGTCAGACCTGCCTCCGTGAACTGTTTCTCCAGCACAATCAGTTGACAGACAGCAGTTTGGATGCCACCACTTTCAGGTGGGGGTGGGGGGCCATGCGGGCTTTGGGGTACCGGGGTGCAGGCCCATGCTAGCAGGAGGGACCCAGGATTCACACTTTAGGCCTGGGACTTCCGTTTCCTTATTGGGGATTGGCCTCACACTGGTGATCTTCCTGCTTCCACCTCCTGATGAGCTGGGATTGTAGGTCTGCACTACCCTACCTGGCTTCCACAGGGCTGGGCGCTGGTGGCTCACACCTGTCATCCCAGGCTGAGATCTGTAGATGGGGTTTGAAGGTGGTCAGGGCAGGAAAGTCCTGTGAGACTCTTATCCCCATTGAACCACTCAGAAAACCTGAAGTGGTGCCGTGGCTCAAAGTGGTAGAGTGCTCCCCTTGAGCACAATAGTGCTCAGGCCCTGAGTTCAAGACTGGGGACCACCACTACCACCACCACCACCAAATCCACATCAGGCCTACTCGTCATGACCCACCTTGGGCCTCCCTCTGAGCCCCGGAACCCCCTTTCTCCCCACAGCAAGCTGCACAGTTTGGAGTATCTGGACCTTTCCTACAACCAGCTGAGGGCAGTGCCCGCCGGCCTGCCCCGGACCCTGGCCGTGCTGCACTTGGGTCGGAACCGCATCCAGCGAGTGGAAGCTGCCCGGCTAAAGGGGGCGCGGGGCCTGAGGTATCTGCTGCTCCAACACAATGAGCTGGGGGGCTCAGGCTTGCCCCCCAAGGCGCTGCGGCCTCTGCGGAAACTGCACACACTGCACCTCTATGGCAACAAGCTGGAGCGCGTGCCCCCAGGCCTGCCCCGCAGACTGCGGGCCCTGGTGATGCCGCACAACCGCGTGGCCACGCTGGGCGCCCGGGATCTGGCAGCCACGCCCGGCCTAGGCGAGCTCAACCTGGCCTACAACCGCCTGACCAGCGCCGGCCTGCACCACCGCGCCCTGCGCCCCCTGAGCGCCCTGCACAGCCTAGACCTGGCTGGCAACCAGCTGAGCCGGCTGCCCGCGGGGCTGCCCGCCAGCCTGCGTGTGCTGCTCCTGCCCCGCAACCAGCTGCGGGCCCTGGAGCCCGAGCCGCTGGCCGGCCTGGCCCAGCTGCGGGAGCTCAGCCTGGCACACAACCGGCTCCGCCTCGGGGACATCGGGCCGGGCACCTGGCACGAGCTGCCGGCGCTCCAGGTCAGGGGCAGGCGGGTTCAGGGCTGTCCCTGTCCCGCCACCACCCTGAGACTCCATGGAAAAATACATCCTGGAGAAGAGGGGAGCAGAGGCAAATAGCTGCTGTCAGGGGAGAGTAGTTATGCCTACCTGTAATCCCTGCCCTTAGCAAAGGAGAGTAGTTGGGTGTGGTGGCGCCTACCTGGAATCCCAGGCCTTGGAAAGCTTAAGCAGGAGGAGACCAGTGTGGATTACTGGGGGCCGGGGGGGGGGGGGGGGGGGGGGAGGGGGAACCTCTGGGGATTGGCAGGATGGCAAGAATGCCCAGGACAGGGGACCCACCAGAGGAAGGAACTCATTTTACCTGAGTGGGGAATTTGTCCCCCATGATGGGGTGGGAGGGAGGGGCCTGAGGCTGGCCGCGGCCATGGTGCTGTGTCCTGCCAGGTGCTGGACCTGAGCCACAACGCGCTGTCCTTTGTGCCCCCGGACCTGCCCGAGGCGCTGGAGGAGCTGCACCTGCAGGGCAACCGCATCGGCCACGTGGGCCCCGAGGCCTTCCTGAGCACGCCGCGCCTGCGCACCCTCTTCCTCAGGTGCAGCAAGATGGGGAGGGTTGGGGGGGGGCATCCACCGGGGCCATGGCCTCGCGTCACCCCATCTCCTCACACCACTCTGTCTCTGCAGAGACAACAGGCTGCACCTGACCAGCATCTCGGCCGAGGCCTTTGTGGGGCTCAGGCACCTGCGCGTGGTGGACACGGCGGGGAACCCGGAGCACGTCCTGGTCCGGATGCCGCCCTCGGCCCCACGCCAGCCACGCGCAGCGCGCTCCCGACACCCCAGGCCACCAGGGAGCAGCACCGATGACCCAGCCTCCTTGTGAACCCCAAACTTCCAGGGCCACCCACAGGCATCAGGATGACAAATCAGCCCACGCCTGAGGTTCTCGCCTGTCATTTCTGCCACTCAGGAGGCTGAGGTCCGAGGATCACAGGCTGAAGCCAGCTCTGGGCAGGGAAATCTGTGGGACTCTTATCTCCAATGGACCAGCAAAAAGATGGGAGTGGAGCTGTGGCTCAAGTGGCAGAGCGCCAGCCTTCAGCTAAAAAGCTCAGAGACAGCGCCCAAGGCCTGAGTTCAAGCCCCAGGCCTGGCACAAAAACAGAACATAAGATAGACATAGAACTCAGGAGTGGGGGCACCCCCTTTCTGTTCCCCCTGGGGTGGGCAGTGGGGTTGGGGGGACAGCCCAGAACAAGAAACAAACACCACAGAGCCCGCTGGGTGTGACCCTCTGTTTATTCCACACGTAGGCCGGGGGCCCAGCTGGGCAGCCGCAGCCCCCCACCCCGGGGTCCCCCCCCAGTGGCTTCTTTGGGGTGTGGGAGGGCTGCAGGGTTAAGGCCCGGGAGAGATGGGAGGTAAAGTGCTCGCGGAGGCCCCGGGGGTTTGGTCCAGGGCGGGCCAGACAGAGCCCGACCCCGGGGTGTGCAAACAGGACTTGGGGGCCGGGGGTGAGGTCCAGGCACCCCGGCCAGGCTGGGGCAGAGGGGGGGGGGGGACTGGAGGGGGCCGAGTCTAGATCGATTGTCCGCTGATTGTCTGCCGTGGGCTCCGGGCCGCCCCGTCGGGCCTCACCTGCGGAGCCGCTGCAACTGGGGAGAGGTTAGGGGTGAGGCCTCCCTCGCAAGGCGGCGCCCTGTCCCGGCCGTGCTGCCCCGCGCCTGCCCCGCGCCTGCCCCGCACCTGCCCTGCCCCGCACCTGCCCTGCCCCGCCCCCGCCCCGCCCCCGCCCCGCGCCGCCCCGCACCCGCCCCGCGCCGCCCCGCGCTGCCCCCGTGCCGCCCGGCACCCGCCCCAGGCCCGCCCCGCCCCCGCCCCGCGCCTGCCCCGCCCCCGCCCCGCGCCGCCCCGCCCCCGCCCCAGGCCCGCCCCGCCCCCGCCCCGCGCCTGCCCCGCCCCCGCCCCGCGCCGCCCCGCCCCCGCCCCAGGCCCGCCCCGCACCCGCCCCGCACCCCTCCACTCACCTCGCTCTCCACCAGGTTCCGCCTGTACAGAGCCTCCTTGGCAGCCTCCTGGGGGTCGGGGGGGGGTGTCAGCGGGCCGGGCCGGCCCCCCAGCGTCCCCCCCGCCCGGCGGCCCCGCCCCTGCCCGCCTCACCCTGCTGCCGTCGTAGCCCAGGCGCCGGGCGGCCTCGGTGTAGAACTGCAGCTGGCGCTCCAGGTGGCTCGCGTACTCTGGGGATGGCGGGGCGTCAGAGGCAGGGTGCCCCCTCCCGACCCCCAGCCCTGTGCCTCCCCCACCCCCAGCTCCTACCCCGGCGGAGCGCGGCGCCGCCCTGCTCCAGCTGCGCCCGCTGCCACTGGCTGCGCTGCACGACGTCCTGGTACTGCTGCGCCACGTCCGCGGGCACCGGCCGCCGCGCCTGCCGCAGGGCCAGGATCTGCGGGGCGCGCCTGCGCGTGAGGCGGGGCCAGACCCGGCCCCGCCCCTCCAGGCCCCGCCCCACCCGCCAGGCCGCGCCCCTCCAGGCCACACCCCTCCCTATCAGGCCCCGCCCCACCAGGCCCCATCCCATCAGACTCCGCCCCTTCCCACCAGGCCCCGCCCCACCAGGCCACGTCCCATCAGACCCCGCCCCTCCCCACCAGGCCCCTCCCCTCCCCATCAGGCCCTGCCCCACCCAGCCCCATCAGGCCCCTCCCATCCCCATCAGGCCCCGCCCGGCCCAGCCCCATCAGGCCCCGCCCCTCCAGGCCCCTGCCCACCAGGCCCAATCAGGCCCCTCCCCTCCCCGTCAGGCCCCGCCCCGCCAGGCCCCTCCCGGCCAGGCCCAGCCAGGCCCCGACTGGCCCAAAGAGCCCAGGGCGCTCGCTCCCCACCTTCCGCTCCAGGCGCTCTTGGTCGAAGGCCAGCACGCTGAGGCTGTGCAGGGGCCTCGAGGACCTGCGGCACGGAGCGGGGAAGGGTGAGGAGCCGCGGGGACCCCCACCCCATGAACTGGGTACACCACACCCGGGGTGGAGGAGGTGGGGGAGGAGCAGGTGCACGGGAGGTTGCACCGCAGCCTAGTGAAGGAAGGAAGGAGAGGAGGAAGGAAGGGAAGGAAGGGAGGAAGAGAGGGAGGGGAAAGGAAGGATCGGAGAGGGTGGATGGGGGAAAAACGGAAAGGAGGGAAAGAGAGAAGAAGGAGGGGAGGGAGGAAGAAAGAGGGAAGAGGAATGAAGGAAAAATAGGAGAGAAGGAAGAATGGAGGGAGGAGGAAAGAATCAGAGGAAGGATGGAGAGAAAAAAGAAAGGAGGGAAAGAACAAGGGAAAGAGGGAAGGAAGGAGAGAAAGAAGAAAGAAGGGAGGAATAAAGGAGAGAAGGAAGAATGGAGGGAGGAAGGAAGGAAGAAGGGAGGGAGGAAAGAAGGGAGGGAGAGAGGGAAGGAAGGAGGGAGGGAGAGAGGGAAGGAAGGAAGGAGGGAAGGAGGGAGGGATGGAGGGAAGGAGGGAAGGAAGGAAGGAGGGAAGGAAGGGGGGAAGGAAGGAGGAACGAAGGAGGGAGGGAGGGAGGGAAGGAGGGCAGTGGACAGCGGAGGAGGGAGGAAGGGGCGGGATCCTGGTGAGATGACCGGTCTTCAGTGTGGAGGAGCGTTTGGGGACAGCGGGCTGCGGACAGCGGTGGGGGCCGGGCAGCGTCTACCTGGTCCCGGGGTCTCTGGCAGCGGCAGGGACGGGCGGCGCCTTGGCCTTGAGCGCAGCGACCTGCTTCAGGGCAGAGGGGCAGCCAGTGGCAGGCGGGTTCCCTGGGGTCCCCCCCCCCCGCCCCACCGGCCGAGGGGCTCACAGGGGGCACGGCGTCGATGACCAGCCACCGCTCCGTGGTCGTCTCCAGCTGCTGCGCCGTCAGGGGCTCCCGGATTCGAACCATCACCTCGAGTGACCCCCCGGTAGGCCGGCGGCCATCGAGGACCTGGGAAGGGCGGAGGGTGGGACCGGGAGAATAAGGGGGGAGGGCTGGGAGGGCTGGGGCCCCCCCAGGGGTGGGGGCTCTCACCTCCAGGACCTCCCGGACCTCGCAGGCCGTCTCCAGCGCCTCCAGCTTGAGCTGGGCCGTGCCCAGCACCCGGTCAGTCTTGAACAGGCCCCTGTGGGGAGGGGGAGGGGGAGGGGGAAGCCGGAGGCGGTGGGTCCCGTGTCCCCCCCACCGGGGAGCCCGCCCCGCACCCGTGTCCTCGCTCACCCCTTGTGGACCACTTCAAACTTGATGCCTTTGGTCTGAATGACCCTGCGGAGCGCGCGGTGCGTGCGGTTGATGCACAGCTTGAACTGTTCCTTGAATTCTAGGAGGGGGAGGGCGCCCCAGAACCTCAGATCTCAGCCCCTCAGTAGCCAGGGTGACAGGCGTGAGCCCCCGCGATCCTCCCGATTTCCAGCCCCGCACCCCGCGGGGTCCCCCCCCCCCCCCCGCCTCCTGTCCACTGTGTCCTGTCCCTCTGCCAGCTCACCCGGAGAGTCTGTGTTCTTGACGACGCCCGTCTTGTCCTTCTGACCTTCCTCCTGGATGGAGAGGAGTCAGGAAAGATGAGGGGCTGCGAGCCCCGCCAGGAACTTCCTCCCGCCCCTCCCCGGGGATCCCCACGCTGGGTCCCCACCTACCACATTGGGGTAAGGAAAGTCGAAGCGGACAAAGACATCCAGGTCTCCTGGGGACAGCCCTGTGGACACAGAAGGGCAGAGGTGGCCTTCCTGGCCCCGCCCATTGCCCCCCATCGAGCAAGGCCCCGCCCACCAGCCTGCACCCCGCCTACCCCTCACTCCCAGGCCCCGCCCATCTTGCCTCCCAGCCCCGCCCCAACACCCACTGGCCCTACCTCATATCCCAGGCCCCGCCCACAACTCCGCCCCCTCGCCTGCCCCCCGCCCCTCACCTGGGGGCGTGGGCAGGTTGATGCACTTCACCACAAACAGCAGCATGTCGTTACTGCTGAGGTCCGGGAAGATCCTAGTGGGCAGAAGGGAGACCCAGGCAGGGGTTCAGCCCATGCCCCACCTGCCCCTTGTGTCCCTCGGTGGAGGGCGGGGGGTCAGGCACTGGCCTTCACCTTTCTTTTCTTTTTTGGGGGGGGTCGTGGAGCCTGAACTCTGGGCCTGGGTGCTGTTCCTCAGCTGGTGCTCTACCACTTGAGCCACAGCACCACTTCCGGCTTTTTCTGCTTATGTGGTGCTGAGGACTCAAACCCAGGGCCTCAGGCATGCAAGGCAAGCGCTCTACCACTGAGCCACCTTCCCAGCCCCTCAGCCCTATTTCTTGAGTTGTGCTATGCACCAGTCTGTGTCCCCGCTGAGGGGACCCAGGAGCACACGGGTGACCTCTCCCTGTGCTCAAGTCCAGCTATGACGCTCAGGGCCACGCCAGCAGAGGAGCAGAGCAACTCTGCTCAGAACTGCAACAGCGGTCTCATCAGGCTGCTTTCCACTTGTGGTCAGAGCAGTGGCTGTGGCAGTGTGGCTCGGTGGCTGAGCACTGGCACACAAAGGCCTGGGTGCCATCCTTAGCAACACACACACACACACACACACACACACACACACACACACACACACGAAGTCAGGTGCATAGACTCATGCCTGTAATCCTAGCTACTAAGGAGGCTGAAATCTAGAAGACTGAAATTCAAAGCCATCTTGGCTAGGAAAGGCCAGGAGACTCATCTCCAATTAACTGCCAAAAAACCATAGGAGTTGTGGCTCGAGTGGTAGAGCACCAAACTTGAGTGAACAAGCTTAATACTCCTACATCTTCCCAAAATGTCCCTTGGTTCAAGCTGCATGCCTGCCCCAGGGCCTTAGCACATCACCACCCACCCAAACACTTTGGGGGGGGGGTGTCCTCCAGGGAACCCTACTTGATGACGTTGAAGGTTCTCTGCTCAAAGCGGGCAGCAGGAGTGGGCAGCCCGCGGGCGAAGGCTTGCTTCAGCATCTCCATGCTCCGCTTGCAGTCTTCCGCCAGCTTCTCAAACCTGCGTGCCAGAGCGCCCCCTTCAGGTCCCGGGCCTTGGGCTGGACAGGGAGAGGGTGTGGCAGGGTGGGAGGCGGGGCTGCTCACTTGCTAGTCTCAGCGATGTTGCCCAGGTGGGTGAACTGGTTGGAATGGTTGAGACACATCTGGAGGCAGAGAGAACAGGGAGGTGGGCGGGGAGGCGGGGTGCTGGGGCGCCTGGGCACCTGCCACGGGGCCTCACCTCGTGCTGCTGCCGGATCAGCTTGGTGAGCTCCCCGTAGCGCCGGGCAGCCTCCTGGGACAGGCCAGGCCCGGGCCTCTGCACTAGCGCGAAGTCGTCCTTGCTGACCGGGGCAGGTGGCACCTGGGGAGGGGGAGGCTCTAGCAGGGAGGGCCACCACCGTCCCCCGTCCCCCCCTCCCCACCAATCCGCCTTGTGGCTCTGGATTTTCCACCGTACTACATGGCGCCCCCCCCCCCCACCCCCCGCAGTCACCCGCCATAGTTTGAGTCTGTGTACACGCAAGCTGGTGACACAGCAGTGACAAACAGCCAAGGCCCTGCGCTGATGTGAAGCCCAGCGTGGTAGTGCATGCCTGTAATCCCAGCAAGAGGCTGAAGCAAGAGGATGATAGTAAGGCCAGCCTGGGCTACATAGAAAGACTCTGGCTCAGAAGACTAAGGAAACGACCCGTGTGCTATAGCTGAAGAGGACAAATGCCGAGGAAAGCTGGGGAGCAGGGGGTACAGGGCAGAGTTACAGGAAGGGATATGACACAGGAGTTTGGAGCAGGCCTCGCTGAGGTGAGGGAGCCCATCAGGAAGCTAGGGAATGCTCCAAAGACGGAGGATCGCAGGTGCAAAGGGGGAGGAAAACAAGAAAGAGCGGTAACGGGGCAGACCATGCAATCAAGGGCCTGTATTTGAGTGTTTCTAGAACAAACCAGAATATCTTTCCAGAAGCATGGGGATTTTTTTTTTTTTTTGGCCAGTCCTGGGACTTGAACTCTGGGCCTGGGCGCTGTCCCTCAGCTCTTCAGCTCAAGGCGAGTGCTCTACCACTTGAGCCACAGTGCTACTTGCGGCTTTTTTCTTTCTGCTTATGTGGTGCTGAGGAATCGAACTCAGGGCCTCATGCATGCAAGGCAAGTGCTCTACCACTGAGCCACCTTCCCAGCCCCAGCATGGGGATTTTTCTTTTTTTTTTTTTTCTTTTTTTGCTGGTCGTGGAGCTTGAACTCTTGGCCTGGGCACTGTCCTGAGCTCTTCAGCTCAAGGCTAGCACTCTACCACTTGAGCCATAGCACCCACTTTCAGCTTTTTCTGTGTATGTGGTGCTAAGGAATCGGACCCAGGGCCTCATGCATGCAAGGCAAGCACTCTATCCCTGAGCCACCTTCCCAGCCCCAGCATGGGGATTTTTGTCTGCTGTGTTCAAACAAATGTCTGAAAGGGTTGCACAGCTGTGCAGAACTACATGACCCAGACTCCTTTGCAGTGAATTGAGGCCACGTGTCTACTTTTGGCCAATAGGAGATGAGCAAAAGTGACATCACTTCCTTGAAAGGACTGGTGGTACCTTTTCCCCTCTCAACTCTTCCCGGGGATGGGAGGCCACACGGCAGTCAGTGACCCATTTGGATCACGTGGCCTGTTTGTCCTGATCATTTCTTGCAGTCCTGGACTGATGGCACAAATATTCGAATGGCCCTTGGCAGAGCAACAAGCTGGAAGGAACCTGGGGCTGTGGACGGGGCCCAGGCTGTCCTGAGAGGGTCTCCCGTGACCAGTCTCTCTGGGGTCAGCTGCTGTGCTGAGGAAGGCCTGTTTGTTACAGGAGCTTGGGCCAGGTCCTGACTAATACACCACAGGCAGCTCAGGAGCACCTGGGCGGCTCACCTTGGCGATGTCCACAGGCAGCCCGTTGCGGGAGGCCTCCAGCATGGGCTCCAGCCCCTTGGCCTGGCGCAGGTGCATCTTGGCGCCCTCCACGTCGTTCTTCTGCTTGGCCCGCAGTGCTGCCTGGAGGAGTTGCTTCTTGCGGCCCTCCAGGAAAGCCAGCTGCTGTTGGGCTGAGGGCACAGGGGCTCTGCAGGGGCTGCGCACCCCACTGTGGCCGGACAGCGGGGTGAGGGTGGGGATGCTTACCTCTGGTGGTCGTGCCTTTGGGAGCTGCTTTGGCTGATCCCGACTGGGGGGCCCTGGAAGGTGGGGCCTTGGACTGGGCTGTGGGGGCCGCAGGGCTGTTTTGCTGCTAAGTGACAGAGAGAAGTCACTGCCAGCAGCAGGAAAGCATCCCTGTCAGGTGAGGGCCTGTCCCCAATAGTGAGGACCCTTGGGGGGGGGTCTGTGTCCTAGCATCCGACACCCCTGCGGGCCTTTCTCCCAGACGCCGTAGCACCCCCAAAGGTCCTCACCAGGCCTACATCCCTTCACTGCCGGCTCTGGGCTCCATATTTGTGGGGGAAGGGGAGAGGGATTTGTGGCTTTGCACCTGCCCCTCCCTCCTCAGTCCAGACCACGCCCTCTCACCTTCGAAGGCCCCTCCTCCTCGTCATCCTCCAGACCTTCATCCTGATTGGCCAGCTTCATGGCAGTCTCCAGGACCCCAACCAGGCTCTGCTGGGCAGGCTCTGCGGTCTCCAGGCCCTGGATTGGAGGAAACCCTGGGCGGCCAGATGGGGGTCGAGTCAGGAGGGGTCCCCACTGTCATGGGGGTCGGTGTGTACCTCCCCACCTGAGGGAGGGGGGGGCGGTGAATTCAGAGCCTCATGCTTTGCTAATCTTCCTTGCTGGGCTGGTACTCTACCACCTGAGTCATCCCTCCAGCCTTGTGTGTTTTGGTTGCTTAACTGGAGATGGGAATCTCACTGACTTCTCTGCCTGGGGCTGACTCTGAAGTACAATCCTCTGGACTTCAACCTGAGTAGCTAGGATTATAGGTGTGAGTCACCGTGTTGGCTAGGAGTCATAGTTAGTGGAGCTTGTGGTATGGAGGGACGGAAGCCAGGGCTTTGCCTATTCCATACAGGTGCTGACCGCCCTTGAAGGGAGGCCCTGGGTGTCCCCTGTGTGGGGAGGGGTGCCGAGAGAGCTGGAGGGGCTCCCGGATAAACGAGGGCCAAAGACCCAGCAGTACTGTTCTCCGTTGGGGGGGGGGGTGGAGACTGGGGAAGAGGCTGAGCAAAGCTCTGGAAAGTCCTGTCCTGTGAACTAGGGAGGATGGAGTAGGACAAAGGGGACAAGAAGAGTCTCCAAGTGATGGAAATCTGATAGTGGAGCCTGGCGCAGGAGGAGAGGAGAGGAGGAAGGGCATGGCTGGAGAGGCGGACCCAGGGCCTGGCTGCAGGGGCGTGGCCTGAGAGGGCGGACCCAGGACCTGGCTGCAGGGGCGTGGCCTGAGAGGGCGGACCCAGGACCTGACTGCAGGGGCGTGGCCTGAGGGGGCGGACCCAGGACCTGACTGCAGGGGCGTGGCCTGAGGGGGCGGACCCAGGACCTGACTGCAGGGGCGTGGCCTGAGGGGGCGGACCCAGGACCTGGCTGCGGGGGCGTGGCCTGAGGGGGCGGACCCAGGACCTGACTGCAGGGGCGTGGCCTGAGAGGGCGGACCCAGGACCTGACTGCAGGGGCGTGGCCTGAGGGGGCGGACCCAGGACCTGACTGCGGGGGCGTGGCCTGAGGGGGCGGACCCAGGACCTGGCTGCAGGGGCGTGGCCTGAGGGGGTGGATCCAGGACCTGGCTGCAGGGGCGTGGCCTGAGGGGTGGATCCAGGACCTGGCTGCAGGGGCGTGGCCTGAGGGGCGGATCCAGGACCTGAGGGGCGTGGCCTACCTGGGGGCACCGGCAACTCAGCCACATCCAGGGCTCGGCCGGCCTTGTGCGCTCGGATGGCATCTTGGTATTGCTGGGGACACACAGGTATGAGGGGGACCCAGGAAAGGCCAGGTCCCCCCGATTTGGCCCTCCACCTCCCCCGTCCCTCCCCCCCCACACACACACACCTTGACAATGCGCTCGTGCATGCGCGCCTTGCGCTGGTCACCCTTGGCCTTGGCCTGGGCCGCGGCCACGCGGTACCGCTCCATCCGCTGCTCCAGCGCCTCCAAGAGAGTCCTCGGGGGCGCGAGGACCTCTGGGCAGGAAGGGGCGGGCGGGGTGAAGGGTCTGGGGAAGGGAGTCCCCCCAGCCTGTCCATCCCCGGGGGCCTGGCGGCCTACCTGGCACTGGGGGCCCGGCGATGGGTGTCGATGCCTGTGGCGTCGGAGATAGGGCGTCTGGGGGTAGCTGGTCTGGAGACAGAGGGGGAGTTTGCTTGGCGCGCCCCGCTGCCCCCTCCCCGCCTTAGGCTGGTCAGGACTGGCCGGCGAGGGCTGCAGCGTCAGTGGGGCCGGCGCAGGCCTGGGGGGGCCGTGACCTCACCAGGTGGAGGGGGCAGGCGGGACAGGTCCACGGGTTCCCCTCGGCTCAGAGCCTCCAAGACGGCATCAAAGCTCTGGGAGAAAGAAGGGAGATCAGCAGAGGGAGGGAGAGGCCAGAGCTGGGGCGAGGACCCCAGGGGGGACCGTGCACCCTGTTCCTATCCACCCTCTTCCCAGGGTGACCCCCTTCCCCCCCAGGTAGTAAACTGAGGGCCTAGCGTGTGCCCAAGCCGGGGCTCAGATGTAGGTGTGGAAGCTCCCTGTCCTCCCCTCTGTCCGGCACCCCTCCCTCCCAACCCCCCCCCAGTGTCCCCCACGTCAGTGTCCCCCCCCCACCTTGGCCACGCGGAAATGCCTGGCGGCCGTGGCGGTGTCCCCCTGCTGCTTGGCGTGGAGCGCGGCCAGTTTGTACTCACGCTGGCGACTCTGCAGCTGAGCCAGGGGGCTGCAGGGACCTGGGGGGGCAGACGGGGCAGGAAAGCTCCCAGGCCCAGCTCCCTGTACCACCCAAACCAGGCCTCCTTAATTCTCACAGCCAAGGCTGTGTGGTGCCAACAGCTCAGAGAGGGTGGCCGCTTCCCCAGGACCACACAGCCTGTGGCCCGCACTGTGGGCTTCCACCCAAGGTCTGGAAGGTTCTTGCGCCCCTGGAGTTTTGTCAATAAAAGAATTCTAGAGATCTTTAAACCTTTCTTTTTTGGGGGGAGGGGTCCGGTCGTGGGGCCTGAACTCTGGGCCTGGGCGCTGTCCCTCAGCTCTTCAGCTCAAGGCTAGCACTCTACCACTTGAGCCACAGCGCCACTTCCAGCTTCTTTTTTTCTTTTTGCTTATGTGGTGCTGAGGAATCGAACCCAGGGCCTCATGCATGCAAGGCAAGCGCTCTACCACAGAGCCACCTTCCCAGCCCCTCTAGAACTTTCTTATCTCCAACTGAAGCTGTCTCCATTCAACATCCAGTTCCCAACCCCTCTGCAGCATTCCCCTCCTCCTTCCCCCCCTTTTTGGGGAGGTACTGGGTTTGAACTCAGGGTCTTGGGCTGTCATACAGCTATCTGGGCTTGCTGTCAGAGCTGCGTGCTACCCATGCCCAGCTTCTTCTGTAGAGATGGAATCTCTTGGCTTTTCTGCCTGGACTGAGCATGGAAATGGGATCCCCCTCTCAGCTTCTGAGTAGCTGGGATTACAGACATGAGCGGCTCACTAGCACCTCCTGGCCCTTCCTGAATACGGCTCCTCTGCCTGGGCTCTGCTCGTGTCCCCTGGCTGTGTCCCCTGCCTACCTGATGGGAGCTGGGGTGTGGAGGAGCAGGAAGCCAGCACTGGGGCCATGACAGGGGGCCCCGGCAGGGGGGGCTGGGGCTCTGGGGCTGGCTGGGGGGGTGCAGGGGTGTGGCTGGGCGTGCTTCCCGGACCCTTGCCCACAGCCACGGGCGGGGGGATGTCCCCCTCGTCGATGGCACTGCCCTTCCGGACGGCGGCCAGCAGGTCCTCCAGAGTCTGCAACGGACACGTAAATGGGCTCAGGAGAAGGGAGGTGCCCCTGGGGGGGGTCGTCACGGGGACCCCTACACTTTGCTCACTCACCTTGAGCCCGCGGTCATAGCGCCGCACCTTGGCGCTGTCCCCCGCTTGCCGGGCGCCCTCGATGGCGCACTGGTAGAGGGCGAGCCTCTCCTGCAGGGTGGCCTCCACCCCAGGGTGGGGGGCTGAGGGCTTCGGCTGTGGGAGGGACAGGGGGTGGGGGTGAGCACAATCTGGGTGGCGATGGCTTCCCATACAGACAGGCCACCCTGAATCTAGCCTTCCCTACCCCAGCAAGGCAGAAACCCCCATCTCTGGGGGAGGATATGGAAGTTGGGGTTATCATGTCAACTGCCCCAGAGAGATAGACAGGGGTGAGCCCCAGGACTTGGGAGGGGGGTAGGGTAGGGAGCTGTACCTGGGCCACGGCTGGCGGGGGCTCCACGGCCTTCTGTTCTTCTCCCAGGACTTCATTGAGTTCTGCCTGCGGGGACAGACGCAGGCCAGGGTGGGACATGAGAGCCGGCTGCACGGGGGGGGGGTGGGGGGGGTGAGGTCTGGGGGTCAGGCCCCCCCGTCCCGGAGGCTGGGGGCTCACCAGCAGGTCATCATCGGCCTCCACGTCGTCATCTGTCTCCTCCTCCTCCTCATCCGGGTCTCTCATGCACAGCCTGGCCATTCTCTCGATTGCTTCCATAGGCAGCGGGCCTGGCAGTGCAGGGAGAGGCCTTGCTGTGCCAGCCTCCACCGAGAGCCTCCAGCTCCCCACCCTAGCACCCCGGGCACCCCAAGAACAGGGTGGCCAGCAAAGGAGCTGCAGGTCCCCTTCCCAGCTCCCACCCCCCAAAAAAAATCCATCACCCCCACTCAGCTGTTCCTTATCCCACTTCAAGCATCCAGAGCTCAAACTTCACCTCTCTGGGACTCAGTTTCCCCTCGGTGAACATGGGATAATGGCTTCTCATGGATCCACAGAGGCCACTGTGTCCCATACCCCAGCGGATGTCTGAAACCTCACAGTATCGAACCCTCTGGACATGGGAATTCTTTCTATGTGTCCTGCAGCATTTCCACACAATACAGACTCAGTCTACCCTCCCACACCACCCTCTTCCTTACTCCTGTTCTGTGGATTTTTTTTGGCCAGACCTGGATCTTGAACTCAGGGCTTGGGTGCTATCCAAAAGCATTTTCACTCAAAGTTAGTGCTCTACCACTTGAGCCATAGTTCCACATTTGGCTATTTTTTTTTTTGCTGGTTCACTGGAGATAAGAGTCTCATGGACTTTCTTGCCTGGGCTGGCTTCGAACCACAATCCTCAGATTTCAGTCTCTGCAATAGTTAGGATTACAGGTGTGAGCCACTTACACTCGGCTGGTCACAATTGATTAATATACAGCCTTGCTTTATGTGGTTCTCTGGTTAAACACATTTTTTTTTTTCTTTTGTAGGTTGTGGAGCTTGAACTCAGGGCCTGGGCGAAGTCCTTGAGCCTCTTTATGCTCAAGGCTAGTCCTCTACCACTTGAGCCACAGTGTCATTTCTGGCTTTTTCTGTGTATGTGGTACTGAGGAATCGAACCCAGGGCTTCATGCATGCTGGGCAAGCACTCTACCATTAAGCCACATTCCCAGCCCACCCACTGAAACTCTTATCTCCAGTGAACCACTCTAAAGCTTATAGTGGAGCTGTGGCTTGAAATCCACAAATAAGGAGACTAGCCTGTATTAGTAACATATTGAAAGGCTTGCTTTGGCCTCTAGGTTTTAACTCCCTCAACCACTGCAGAGTGCTCTGTCTCCTGCCATCTACCCCAGGGCCTTTGCACCTGCTCTGACCCTCTCTTAGAAGTGGGTGTTCCCTTCATGAGTCCAGCCTGGCTCTGTGCTCCACCATACCAGCACTGACAAAAGGAGGCAGGTGACACAGGTCTGGACTGGTGACATCCTAAGTATGATGTGTGGTCCTGTAGTCCTTGGGATGTGCTATAGAAACTCTAGAAGTGCCTAAACCCTCATTTTTGTCCACAGTTGATCGTAGAGCCTATTACCCAGATTATAGGGTCCATCAGGCAGGGCCTTCTCTGTTGTTACCCACCTGGCCTCTCTTTTTTCTTTTCTTTTTTGGTCAGCCATGGGGCTTGAACTTGGGGCCTGGGCACTGTCCCTGAGCTCTTCAGCTCAAGGCAAGCACTCTACCACTTGGGCCTCAGAGTCACTTCTGGTTTTCTGGTGGTTAATTGGAGAGGAGAGTCTCACAGACTTTCCTACCCAGGCTGGCTTTGAACCGTGATCCTCAGATCTCAGTTACCTGAGTAGCTAGGATGACAGGCGTGAGCCATCGGCACTGGTCCCCCCCTGGCTTTTCTACCCAGTGCCCAGCTCTGAGCCCCATTCAACGGGAGATGCAAAGATGTTGGCAATGTATGAGCTCCTCACCTTTGCCTTTGAGCTTCTCCAGGGCCTGGGGCTGTTCCCCCACCAAAGCCAAGAACTCAGCCTCTACCTCCTCATCGTTAACACCGTCATCTGGTATCATGAGGCCGTCTGGGGAGAGGTCGACCAGTAGGCCCAGCTGTGGGAAAAGTGAGGAGCTACTCAGCCATGGGGATGGGCCACGTGGCCACAGGCAGCCATGATGGAACGAGGAGCCGTAAAGAAGGAACCCAGTTCTCCCAGGACACACTGCTTCCCCGGGGAGTGCCAGCGAGTTGGGCAACAGGTGTTTTGAAATGAGCAGGACGCACTTTGGTACAGAGTGAATGAGAAAAAGTGCAGGCAGACAAATGCAGCCGCCCCACACAATGAATGCAATGCCAGCCAAGGTCATGGGCAAAGCAGGTTCTACGGCCTGCCCCAGGCAAAGCCATTGCACACCTGGTCTTTCCTTCTAGAATATTTGGCAGATGGATGGGCAGGAAGGTTGGAGCATCAAAAGCAACCGGAAGCCCTGGGAGGGCGAGAGGTGTGGCTCAGTGGTGAACCTCTTTGAGTGTGGGGGGAGGATGGATGTCTTGACAGCAAATAAATCAGTTGACAACCAGGCTTCCTATTTTGGTTAATGACCAATCGTATGGATTAGGGGGTGTGGCTTCATGCCAGCCTGGCGAGCACAAGGCCTCAGTTGAAATCCCATAAGGGTAACAAGAAAAAAAGGTAAAGAAAAAAAGGTTGTAATCCTAGCTACTCAGGAGGCTGAGATCTGAGGCTCAAGGTTCAAAGCCAGCCCAGGCAGGAAAGTCCGTGAGAGTCTTATCACCAATAAAAACCACTAGAAAACCGGAAGTGGTGCTGTGGCCCAAGCGGTAGAGTGCTCGCCTTGAGCTGAAGAACGCAGGGACAGTGTTCAGGCCCAGAGTTCAAGCCCCATGACCGACAAAAAAAAAAAAAGGTAAAGGCAGGGAAGGTGGCTCGGTGGTAGAGTGCTTGCTTAGCATGCATGAGGCCCTGGGTTCCATTCCTCAGTACCACACAGACAGAAAAAGCCAGAAGTGGTGCTGTGGGTCAAGTGGTAGAATGCCAGCCTTGAGAAAGAAAAAAAAAAGTAAAAACATGATGTTGAATTTGTCCTTTCTGTTCTCCAAAATTTGGCCACATATTATCGAGTAGGCCTGGCTCTGTCTAACAGGAATGAGGGTTATGCTGATAACATGTACTTTCCACCAATTATCTCAAAGAATCTTCACAAGGGCTGGGAAGGTGGCTCAGTGGTAGAGTGCTTGCCTTGCATGCCTGAGGCCCTGGGTTCGATTCCTCAGCACCACATAAGAAAAAAGCCGGAAGTGGAGCTGTGGCTCAAGTAGTAGAGCGCTAGCCTTGAGCTGAAGAGCTGAGGGACAGTGCCCAGGCCCAGAGTTCAGGCTCCATGACCGGACCCCCAAAAAAAAAAAAATCTTCACAAGTGTCCTGTGAGGTAGCAATTTTTTTGGGGGGTGGGGGAGTCCCATTCCACAGATGAGGAAAACTGAGGCTTGTGATAATAAAGCCAAGTGTCCAGCAGGTAGGCAGAGGCCAGAGTGGATTTTCAGGGCACAAACTAATCAATATCTGAGCACCAAGCTCTGGGCTGGCTCCCTCAATCAAATGGAAGAAGAAGAAAAAATCCACGCCCCCCCCTCATACCCCCCTTCCTCCAGGTAAAAGCGGCCGGCCGCAGTCCTGTGGGCTCGTGGATACAGCTCTGATCTGGCAGTCCCCCGGGGATCTGTGACCTTGGGCAGATATCTCCCTGTGGGCCTCAGTATCCCCACCTGTACAATGGTAACACAATGTGACCAGGCCTTGTGGCTGCAAGCTCTGGCAGAGCAGGTTGGATGGCGGCCCCTCCCTGGAAGCTCCAGCAACAGGTGGCCCTGACCTGTATCCAGGGCGGGGTGCCAGGAGCTGGGGTGTCGTGGGCCCACAGGCCTCACCATAAAGCATGGGCCAAGCCTCACCTGGGGCGGGGGGCGGGGCCAGGGCTCACCTGGGGGGCGGGGATCGGGGCTCCCTGGGTGGGTGGGGCCCTCCCCTGCATGTGTAAAGGGGGTGCTGAGGGATCCCCAATATGACCCCCAGGGTGCAGACTCACCTGGCGGGCGGCGGCGGCGCCCCGGCCCGGGGGTCCCGGGGGTCCTTTTCTCTTGTGCATGGTCCAGTCTAGATGTCCGGACGCCGCGCCTGGCCTGGCCCTGCCTCCTCCCCGGTGGGCTGTCGCCGCGCACAGTCGTCCTTCCTGAGGTCTACGTCCCTCCTGGGGGGTCCGCGCCCGCCAATCCCGCGCCCTCGGCGCCCCACTTCCGCCTTGGCCTCCGAGTGCCGCCGCACCGGAGCGCGCGCGGCCACTGGGCTCGCCGGGCCCGCCGTGAAGAAACTACAACTCCCAGCAGGCACGGCGCCGAAGGCGCAGGCGCGTGTGCGGGGCCGTGGGGGCAGGGGGAAGAGACTGCGGCGGGCTGCGCCGCGAGAGGCGGAGCATGCGCAGGCGCCAGGGGCGGGCTCAGCGGCGCGCGTGGGCGGGGCCTGCAGGAGCGCGGGAAAGCCGGCGGGCCAGCCGCGGAGGTGTGAGGCGCGCGGACGCGCGGCGACGGAGCCCTCCCAGCGCCGCCGCCGCCGCCGCCGCGTCGCGCCTCGGGTTCTGGAGGTCGGGGTGTGGGTCTTCCGCTCTCCCAGGTTGTCGCTGTGGGTTGTGGGGAGCTGGGGCCTCGGGGCCCGGGCCGCCGCTCCCGGGTCTCCGGGACGGCCCATTACTGACATTTTTCTCCAAAACATGCCCCCCAAACACCCCACCCCCAAACCTGCAGTGCAATTAATTAGTTAATTAATTCAAGCGCCTTGTCCCCCACAGATCCTGGCCCACGTTGTTGCCACCAAGGACGGAGTGACCGCGACGATTTCTGGGGTCCAGGTCGGTGTTTTGGCTTGTGTGACCCCATAACCTGAAGAACTGGGTCCCTTAAACCTTCCTCCCCACCCAAGAACCCCAGGGGGTCCCCCGCGGCCCCCACAGGTCTTCCTTTTGCCTTTTGATTGGTTCTGGGGCTTGCACTCAGGGCCTCAGTGCTCTGGCTGAGGGTTTTTGTGTTTTATTTTTTTGCTCTAGGCTTCAGGGTTTTTGGGTTTTTTTTTTCTTTTTTTTTTCTTTTTGCTGGTTCATTGGAGATGAGTCTCAAAGACTTGCCTGCCTGGGCTGGCTTTGAACCCCAATCCTAAGATCTCATCTTCCTGAGCAGCTAGGAGAACAGGCCTGAGCCACGGGTGCACCTGACTTTGTTTTTTCAAATAGGGTCTCCAGATGGAGCCCGGGCTGGCCTGGAACTAGTGATCCTCCTGCTTTAGCCTCCTAAATGCTGGGGTCACAGATATAGTGGCTCCATGCCCAGCTCCCAGATAAGCTCGTGTGTGTGTGTGTGTGTGTGTGTGTGTGTGTGTGTTTCTCTGAGACTCAAACTCAGGGCCTGAGTTCAAAAATGCTCCCTGAGCATTTTTGCTCAAGATTAGAGCTCTACTACATGAGTCACTGATCCACTTCAGGCTTTTTGCTGGTTAATTGGGGATAAGAATCTCATAGGCTTGGGCTGGGAAGGTGGCTCAGTGGTAGAGCGCTTGCCTTGCATGCATGAGGCCCTGGGTTCGATTCCTCAGCACCACATAAGCAGAAAAAGCCAGAAGTGGTGCTGTGGTTCAAGTGGTAGAGCACTAGCCTTGAGCTGAAGAGCTGAGGGACAGCGCCCAGGCCCAGAGTTCAGGCCCCACGACCAACCAAAAAGAAAAAAAAAAAGAATCTCTGCTGCAGACTGCCTTCACCCTTGAAGTCACACCTTAGCAACCAGAGTAAGATTACACGCATGAGCCACTTTTGGCAGCTCCAGATAACTTGTAGGGTGCCTGATAGCAACTCAAAAGTCTTCACTGAAATCTGAGGATCGTAGTTCAAAGACAGCCCGGGGGCTCACACCTGTCATCCTAGATACTCAGGAAGCTGAGATCTGAGGATCAAGGTTTAAATTCAGCCCTGGCAGGAAAGTCCAATAAAGACTCCAGTAAACCACTCAGAAAGCTAGAAATGGTGCAAAAAAAAAGACAGCTCAGGCAAGAAAGTCTGTGAGATTCTTATCTCCAACAGACTAGTCAGGAAAAGCCCAAAGTGGTGCTGTGGCTCAAGTGGTAGAATGCTAGCCTTGAGCACAAAGAGGCTCAGGGACAGTACCCAGACCCAGAGTTCAAGACCAGGACTGCCCCCCCACCAAAAAAAAAAAGTCTTCATGTAGCCAGATGCTCGTGGCTCATACCTATAATCCTAGCTACTCAGGAGTCACAGTTGAAAATCAGCCTGGACAGGACAGGAAAGTCCCGGGAGACTCACCTCTGATTAACCACAAAAAGCTGGAAGTGGAGCTATGGCTCAAGTGGTAGAGTGCTGCTAGCCTTGGACACAAAAGCTCAGAGGCAGCACGCAGACCCTGAGTTTAAGCCCCAGGACCAGCACCGGAAGTAAAAAAAAAGAAAGAAAAAAAAGCCCATCATGCGTGTGTTCCTGACAAGGCCCCAGTCGAGAGGAGTGTTGTGTGCTTCACTCTAGAAACTGCAAGAGGGGTTGCCAGAAATTCCCATGGAGGCACCCCTGGGGCTTATATGAATCTGACCCTGAGCAGAAGATAGGCACCCCATCTCTGCCGTGTGGAGGGGCCTTGAATTCCCACCAGGCCAAGGCCCAAGGCTGTGGCCAGGTGTCCCATGAGTGGCTGGCTGGGTGGAGGAGGGGAGCCTTTATTGTCTGCTGAGGATGCTGGGGACAGAGTGAGGCACAGAAGTCCTGCTAGGGATGTGGCTTAGTGACAGAGTGCTTGCCTAGCATACATGAAGCCCAAGGTTCGATTCCTCAGTACCACAGACACAGAAAAAGGCAGAAGTGGTGGTTGGTTTGAGTGGTAGAGTGCCAGCCTTGAGCCAAAGAAGCTCAAGCCCCAGACTGGCCAAAAAAAAAAAAAAGGAGTGACTTTTGTTTATTCTTTTCAGACTTCACAAGGAAGACACAATGAATAAGAGAAAGAAGCCTCCCACATCAGGTATTTCATATATTCAGGTTGTTTTTTATTTATTTGTTGCTTGGTTGTTGTTGGTTTTTGTTTTTAGTGCTGGCAACTGGGGCTTGAACTCTAGGCTTGGGTGCTGCTCCTTAGTTGTCGTTTTTTTGTTTTGTTGTGTTGTGTTTTGTTTTGCTCCAGGCTGGTGCTCTGTCACTTGAGCCATAGCTCCACTTCCAACCTGGGCTTCTTCGAACTATGATCCACAGCTTTTAGCCTGCCAAGCAGCTAGGATTGCAGGCGTGAGTCACTGATGCCTAGCTAGCATTTTTTCCTTTAAATTGTTATTATTTTTTTCCGTGCTGGAGATGTGCTAGGCAGGCACTTTTGCCACTGAGTTAGTTACATGTATACCCAACTCGGGCCCAAGTTCCTACTTTTTCTTTTGTAGTTTGTTGTTGTTGTTGCTCTGGGCCTGGGCCCTGTCCCTCAGCTCTTCAGCTCAAGACTAACACTCTACCACTTGAGCCACAGCTTCACTTTGGTTTTCTAGTGGTTTATTGGAGGTAAGAGGCTCACGGACTTTCCTGCCTGGGCTGGCTGGCTTTGAACCATGATCCTCCGATCTCAGCCTCCTGAGTAGCTAGGATTATAGGTGTGAGCCACTGGTGCCCGGCTTCATATACTGTTTTGTAGAATGGGAACTTCTTTGTTTTGTTTTGTTTTTTGGGTCTGGTCGTGGGGCCTGAACTCTGGGCCTGGGCGCTGTCCCTCAGCTCTTCAGCTCAAGGCTAGTGCTCTACCACTTGAACCACAGCGCCACTTTTGGCTTTTTTCTTTTTGCTTATATGGTGCTGAGGAATGGAACCCAGGGCCTCATGCATGCAAGGCAAGCGCTCTACCACTGAGCCACCTTCCCAGCCCCAATGGGAACTTCTTTGTACAACTACTTAAAGATAATAATAAAAAATGTATATATATATATATGTACACATATATACATATATATGCATATATATATATATATACATATATATATGCATATATATAAAGCTAGGTTTGTGGCTGGGAAGGTGGCTTAGTGGTAGAGTGCTTGTCTAGTACCCATGAAGCCCTGGATTTGATTCCTCAGTACCACATACACACAAAAAACCAGAAGTGGTGCTGTGGCTCAAGTGATAGAATGCTAGTCTTGAATAAAAGAAGCTCAGGACAGTGCCCAGACCCTGAGTTCAAGCCCCAAGACTGACCAGAAAAAACAGAAGAACTAGAGTCTTGCTATATTGCTCAGACTGGTTCTGAACACCTGGACCCAGGCGATTCCTCCCAACTCAGCCTCCCAAGTAGATCAGGTCACAGGTCACAGGTCGCCTTTGGCCTAAGCTGGCATGGGTTGGTGCTTCTGCATTGGGGAGGAGCATGGGAGAATTTGTTGTAGAAATGTCTGCAGCTGGGCATTGGTGGCTCATGCTTGTAAATCCTAGCTACTCAGGAGGCTGAGATCTGAGGATCATGGTTCAAAGCCAGCCCAGGCAGAAAAGTCCATGAGACTCTTATCTCCAATAAACCACCAGAAAACCAGAAGTGGTGCTGTGGCTCAAGTGGTAGAGTGCTAGGCTTGAGCTGAAGAGCTGAGGGACAGTGCCCAGGCCCAGAGTTCAAGCCCCATGATCGACAAAAAAAAAAAAAGAAGAAGAAGAAGAAAATAGTTACCTAACGCAGTACTGTAAGCCAACAAATAAATAAACAATCCAGACCGGATGGAGAGGTGTGTCTAAGGAAAAGTGAGTTTTCCCATGTTTTTCCCAGTCTGGCAGTGAGCCCGTGGCTTAGCCATGTGGCTCCCAGGTTTCAGGGCAGCCATACCCAGAGATGAACCTTGCCTAGGATTTGAAGTGTTGCAAGGCTCTTGTCAGGGTGGGTAGCTGAAGGTGGCACTCTGAGTGGCCAAAAATCTGGGTTCTTAACTTTTCTTGCTCATTTGGAGATAGTACTGAGGCTGTTGCCTCAGTTTCTCCTTTGGAAAACCAAAAGTAGAAAATACAAGTTGGGTTTTTGTGGGGGGTGGGGGGTAGGGGGTTTGTGCCAGTTCTGGGCTTGAACTCAGGACATGGGTACTGTCCCTTCGCTTTTTCTGCTAAGGCTGACACTCTGCCCTTTGAACCACTGCTCCACTTCCAGATTCTGGGGGTGATTAATTGATATTAAACATCTCACAGACTTTTCTTGCCTGTGGTTTGGCTTTGAACTGCGATCCTCCTCAAATCTCAGCCTTCTGAGTAGCTAGGATTACAAGCATAAGCCACCAGTGCTCGGCAGAAACAGATTCCTTACAACTTAAGAACTATCATTTTACTTAGGGAATGATGAACTTACAATGGCACCCCCTGTTTTTTTCCAAACAGAAAAGAAACACCATCTGAACACATTCAGTGTAGAGAGGAGAGAAGCAACCGGCTGTGTGGAGAAAGGAAGGGGACAACTGGGGACAGCCAGGCCCACCCAAGATGGGTCACTTGGGACCTCTCTTGGCAGTAGATTCCCTGGTTTGCTGGACTCTGTGTATCCATAGATGGGTTGGGGCAAAGATCAGGAAGGTTCTGGAAGGTAGTGAAAGAAGCCAGTTCTCACCCTCCGTGGATGTCCTCTGGCACTGAACACAAAGCTTAGCCTTATTTTATCTGAAATTAGTCCCAGGGGGCAGATCAAAGGAAGGAAATCAAGAGTTTCTCTTCCGTTGAAGATTTCACTTTTCATTTTGGTACAAATGTCTATGGACTCAGCCAACCTTAGTGTTTGCAAATCAGTGGTCACAAACCACGCCAACAAAGCTATGTATTGTTGGATCCTTCCTGGCTGCCCAGGAGATGTGACAAATAATCATCAGAAACGTGTGTGTGTGTGTGTGTGTGTGTGTGTGTGTGTGTGTGTGTGTGTGTGTTTGTGTGTGTGTGTGTGTGTGTGTTTGTGTAGACTGGGACTTGAACTTAGGGCCTCAAGCTCTCGCTTGGCTTTTTTCCACTCAAGCCTGGCACTCTGTGACTTGAGCCACACTTCCATTTCTAGTTTTTTGCTGCTTCATTGGACATAGGAGTCTTATGGAACTGGTCACTGGTGGCTCACGCCTGTTATCCTAGCTACTCAGGAGGCTGAGAGCTGAGAAACCCATTTCAAAGCCAGCCAGGGCAGGAAAGTCTGTGAGACTCCTATTTCTAATTAACTATCAGGAAACTGGAAGTGGAGCTTTGGTTTAAAGTGGTAGAGAGCTAGCCTTGAGCAAAAAGAGCTCAGGGACAGCGCTCAGGCCCTGAGTTCAAGCCCCACAACTGACCAAAAAAAAGGTTTCATAGGTTTTCTAGCTCAGGCTGGCTTTGAACCACAATCCTCAGATCTTAGCATCCTGAGTAGCTAGGATGACAGACGTGAGCCACACTGGCGCCCAGCTCTGTAAAACTCTTCTTCTCAATTAGCCAGGAAAAAGCTAGAAGTGGAGCTGTGGCTCAAGTGGTAAACTGCTAATCTTGAGCAAAAAGTTCAAGGGCAGCCCCTAGGTCCTGAGTTTGACTGGCACAAAACAAAACCAGCGAACAACAACTAAAACACCACACCTCTGCGTCCTATGGTAGCCACACAAGCATGCCACACAAACAACCCGTTTAGAGCTTCGCCCCATACCACTCCACAGAGAGCAGAAGAGCAGGTCTGTCCTGAGCCAACTCGGGACAAGATGCCTCCTCCTGGTCTCCCCATAATTCCTTCATCTTCCTCTTCTTCCAGAAGAGGAAGGCCATCCCTCGAACCCCGCCAAGAGCCCCAGGTTGGAAAACTCCAACCAGGATACCCAGAGTAACAAGTTGGACCCTTTCTGTCATCCTGAAGAGTCAGAAGATGGCTCAGGATACTCATTCTCTGCAGAGCTTTGCCCCAGGTAGGTGACTTGGAACATTCCAGAAGGCATCCCCACTCACAGCCACAGCATAGCAGCTGGTGGGAAGGACGCAGAGGAGAAGCAGGCCAAGATGAGCCCTCCTACACCATGGCGCCTCCTGGGATGTCCGTCTGGCCTCTCCCAGCTCATCCTCCAATGCCAACACTATAACCAAACAACAGCTCACGAGTGGCTCAAGGTCACAGAGTTGTTCAAGATCACGCTCTTGGGCTGGAAAGGTGGCTCAGTGGTAGAGCACTTGCCTTGCATGCATGAGGCTCTGGGTTCGATTCCTCAGCACCACAGAAGCAGAAAAAGCCAGAAGTGGTGTTGTGGCTCAAGTGGTAGAGCACTAGCCTTGAGCTGAAGAGCTGAGAGACAGCGCCCAGAGTCCAAGCCCCATGACGGACAAAAAAGAAAAAGAAAAGGCCAAAAATTATATTTCCTAGGGGCTTGGGCTTAGCCCACACAAGGCCCTGGTTTCCATCCCAGCACTAGGAAAGAAAAATAACCATCTGCAGCCTCTCCCCATTAACCATCCTCTCTCCACCTCTGCCGTGTCTGGGGACCAAGATTCTTCCTCTGTGCAAGCCCTTTCCACAGCTCCCACGTGGGAAAGACACCATGCAGTCAGTGTTTGCTGGCTCTGCTTAACTAACCTCACACAAGACCTTCCAGTTCCCTCCACATTGCTCCCATGACAGGATTCCACCCTTTTCATGGCTGAGTAATACTCTGCCACCATCCAATGTCCATGTCTGTGGGCCCTGGCTAGGAAGCTTTGAGTGCCACCCTTCTAACCTCCTACCTCCTCCTAGCATGTGAGGTGACAGTCCTGGGAGACCTCACTTTCTCTCCATTTTGTCTTTCTCCACACAGCTCTCCAAATGTGGACACTCATGTCCTTGGGCCCCTACAGCGACCGGAAAAGGAGCCTGATCTCCCTCCTTCCCAGGTAAGCTGCACTGTGACCTTGGAAGTACAGGAGACCCTGCTGAGGCAGCACTGCCCCCGGCCACAGGGTGCGGGGGAGGAGGAAGGAGAGGAGGACTAGCAGGGAGAGGAGGAAGAAGAGGAGGAGGAAGAAAAAGGTGGAGGAAGAAGAGGAAGAGGATGGAGAGGAGTAGGGGGAGGAAGAAGAAGAGGGGGAAATGGAGGAGAAATAGGAGGAAATGGCCAGGCACCAGTGGCTCACGCCTGTCATCCTAGCTACTCAGGAGGCTGAGATCTGAGGATCATGGTTCAAAGCTAGCCCAGGAAGGAAAGTCCGAGAGACTCAGCTCCAATGAACCACCAGAAAACTGGAAGTGGCGCTGTGGCTCAAGTGGTAGGGCGCTAGCCTTGAGCTGAAGAGCTGAGGGACAGCGCCCAGGCCCAGAGTTCAAGCCCCACGACCAACAAGAAAAAACAAAAACAAAAAAGGAAATGGAGAGGGAGATGGAAGAGGAGGGGGATGGAGAAAGGAGAAGAGAAGGATCAGGGAGAGGAGGAGGAAGGGGGAGGAGGAGGGGGTTGGAGGACCAGGCAGAGGTAGCTTTTTCCAGGGCCTTCCCCTTCCTGCATCTTCATGGCTCCGGTGCTGGCTGTGTTGGCTTTCCAGGTTCCAGTGGGGAGGTTTGTCCCCCAGTTCGCCAGAGCCAGGAAGACAGTAGCCAGAAATGTGGAGGCCAGGGTGGAGGTCGCCACGAGCAAGCATAGGCCGGGCCGGCTGGTAAGAGGCTGGAGCTGGGGGCCTGGGCGGGCTGGGCACAGGCCTCTGTGTCGGGTTTTACCTCTGTCAGCCTTCGACTCTTGCTGTTCCTGCCCCTCCCCCTCCCCAGATGTGCACAGCTGGCAGCAGGCCCACAGGTCTGTGAGGCCTGCAGCCTCTTTCCTGAGTGTGCAGAAACAATCAGACTTATCCCAAGCCCTACGTCAGGTTCTCTGTCCCTTACCACTGGGAATTTGGGGGGGGTCACCATGTCTCACACAACCCTGGAAAAGGTAAGGTAGACAGTGAGGATTCACAGCAACTGTGCTAGGAACCAACCCTAGCCCCGAATACCCTAGAAAGCCTCGAGTAGCTGAAGCTGGCTGGCAGAGAGCCACAGTAAGGCAAATAAACAAGTAAACCAGAAAGATTACAAAGGTAGCATTCAGATTAATGGTGGCCAGGTGTTGGAGACAGTAGGCACCACATGGGGAGTAGGGGTGTAGCTATAAAGAGCAGCTGGAAGCAGGCAGACTCTTAACTCCAGGGAACCAGCAGAAAACCGGAAGTGGTGCTGTGGCTCACGTGGTAGAGCGCCTGCTTTGAGCTGAAGAACTGAGGGACAGCGCCCAGGCTGAGTTCAAGCCCCACAAGTGACCCCCCCTCCCCCCCCCCCCCCCGCAAAAACAAAAACAAAAACACAGCCTTTTTTTTTTCCGGTCATGGGACTTGAACTCTGGGCCTGGGCGCTGTCCCTCAGCTCTCCAACTCAAGGCAAGCACTCTACCACTTGAGCCACAGCACCACTTCTGGTTTTCTGGTGATTTATTGGAGATAAGAGTCTCATGGATTTTCCTGCCCGGGCTGGCTTTGAACTGAGATTCTCAGATCTCAGCCCCCTGAGCAGCTTGGATTACAGGTGTAAGCCACCAGCACCTGGCTTACAACCTTTTTTTGTCCATTGGTGAGGCTTGAACTCAGGGCCTGGGCGCTATCCCTGAGCTTTTTAACTAAGAATAGCACTCTACCACCTTGAGCCCCAGTTCTACATCTGATTTACACATGGTTCATTGGAGATAAGAGTCTCACTGACGTGCCTGCCAGGCTGGCTTGGAACTGTGATCCTCAGATCTCAGCCTCCTGAGGATTATAGGCGTGAGACACAGGCTCCTAGCCCCAGACTTCTTTTCCTTCCCACAGGAAACTCCGCCTGAGCCAGGTGCCCAGCCAGCTAGCACCCAGTCATTTGGGGACCCCCCAGAGCTCAACCTCCAAGAGACCGGGGTGCTGGGAGAGCAGGCCCAGGCCGATGACCCCTGCTCCCAGACGCTCACCACTGTGCCTGGCAGTGGCGATTCTCTGCCAGAGTTCTGTCCCAAAGTGGAGGAGGGGCTGTGCAGCCTGGAAACAGCCAGCTTGCACCCCGTGTCAAAACCAGGGGGCAACCATGAGCCTCCACCGCAGAGGCCTCAAGTGCCAAGTGATGGGCATCAGAGTGGGCGCCTGTCCGGCGGTGACGATGAAGAGGAGGAACCCGAATGTGGAGCCCCCCACGATGGGGCCGAAGCTGATCCGCCTGGGGTGGGGCAGGAAGCAGGAGATGGCATCCCAGGCTCTCCAGTGGGGTTCATTCCAGCCCTACACCCTGCCCAAGGCCTGAGCCCTCCCCCGATATTCACGAACACCCCATCAATGGCCCAGGGTCTCCCCGAGCCTGGGGAGCTAAGCAGCCAGGCGGGGGGAGAAGCAGATCGGAGCTGTCCCGTGGGCTGTTCCATGACAGAGACCCTTGTCATGGGGAACCTGACTCTGGAGGAGGCCGGGCCTCCGGCCTCTCCTGACAATCAGGCCCCTGAGCCAGACATCAGCGGGGCCCTGTGGGGCAGCGGAGGGGAGGCAGAGCGGGAGGAGCAGCCCCTCTGCAATGCCTCAGCTCTGGGGAATCCAGAGCCCACAGTGCATCCTGGAGATCCCGGCCTTGTAATCCTGGAAGTAGGTCCACAGGTTAATCGGACACCGGATCCCCAAGGACCAGAAGTGATGGGCGCACTGCCTTCCCTGGCACAGCCTGTGCGTGGAGAGCCAGCCGAGTTACCCAGCCAGTGCCAACAGCACCTCGGGGAGCTCCATCCATCCCCCCAAGTCTCCAGCCTGCTGAATGACCCAGACACAGCTGATGGCCCTCTGCAGGAGACCGCAGCCTGCTCGGGCGGCACAGGCACCTCCACAGACCGGCCGGGGCCACCCCAACTCTCTCTGGTTTCTGCAAGCCAGGTCTCATGGCCAGAATCGCCAGCCATGGAACTGGACTTCCTGCTGGACAGTCAGATGCAGGATGCCCTGGATGTCACCGATGTGGAACTCCCCCCTGAGCAGGTGAGCATGGCCGTGTGCCCCGAGATGTCCCGTGGTAATGGAAGGGGGGGGTTGTGGCATCCGTTTACCCAGCAGACTCCTGGGTTGGGGGTTTGTGCGTGTGCATGCGTGCGTGTGTGTGTGTGTGTGTGTGTGTGTGTGTGTGTGTGTGTGTGTGTGTGTTGCTGGGGATGGGACCCAGGGCCTGGCATTTTCTTTCTTTTTTTTTTTGGCCAGTCGTGGGGCTTGAACTCTGGGCCTGGGCGCTGTCCCTCAGCTCTTCAGTTCAAGGCTAGCATGCTACCACTTGAGCCACAGCGCCACTTCTGATTTTCTGGTGGTTCATTGGAGATAAGTTTCACAGACTTTGCTTCCCTGGGCTGGCATTGAACTGCGATCCCCAGATCTCAGTCTCCTGAGTAGCTAGGATGACAGGCGTGAGCTACTGACACCCAGCATGGGCCTGGCATTTTCTGGGCAAGCGTTGTACTGCTGAGCTGTACCCTCAGCTCAAACTGGGGGTCCTCCTCTGTCTTCTCGGAACAAAGAGCTGTCTTCTTTGATTGTATGGACCCAGGTTATGGCTCCTGAGCTGTGGCCGAGGGAAGACTAAAGGAGCTTCTGGGATGTGGGGTCAGGTGGGGTCAGGTGCACCCAGACGGAAGAGTCCAAGGAAGCAGGACCAGGGGCGTGGCTCCGTGACAGGGGCGTGGCTCCTCGGCTTCCTGTCACCAGCAAGTCAGAGCCACCCAGCTGCCAAGCAGGTTCCCATGGGCAGGACAGATGCCCCACCCCCACCCCCAGCAGGATGGCAGAGGGGAGGGGACTCCTGGGAATAAGCAGAGATAGACCCAGAAACCAGCACCAAGGCCTCCTGTTGTCCTGATGGCAGTGAGTGTCAGAGAAACCCTGGTCTCCTGCTCTGTTTAATGGTAATTATTGAGCAGTTACACATCTGGGCCCGGGCGGGGTAGCCATGCAGTAGGGTTTAGTTTTGTTAGGTGTGGCTGAGCGGGGCCTTGTGGGTCAGGGCTCCAGAGCTGAGCACTTGGCTAGCTGCAGGAGACCCTGGGTTCCATCCTCAGCACTGCAAAAGCAAGCAAACAGCCTGGTACCAGTTTCTCAAGCCTCTTAACTCTCTGAGTAGCTAGGATTACAGGCATGAACCACCAGCATCCAGCTTCTAATTACATGTTTTTTGTGCATGTGTGCCAGTCCTAGACTTGAACTCAAGGCCTGGGTACTATCCCTGAGGCTTTTTTTTTTTTTTTGCTAAGGCTACTACTGTGTCACTTGAGCCACGGCTTCACTTTCAGCTTTTGCTGGTTAATTGGCAATAAGAGTTTCACAGACTTACTTGCCTGGGTTGGCTTTGAACCGCAATCCCAATTTCTGCTTCCTGAGTAGCCAGGATTACAAATATGAGCCATGGGCACAAATTGTCCTATTTGTTTGTTGGTTTATTTAGACAGTTGTGAGGCTTGAACTCAGGACCTGGGCGCTGTCCTTGAGCTCTTCTGTCAAGGCTAACACTCTACCACTTTGAACCACAGCTCCACCTCCAGTTTTTGAGTGGTTAATTGGAGATAGAGTCTCTTTGGGAGGGGGCAGGCCCTGAGAGGGTGGTTCAGTGGTAGATAGTGCTTGCATTTTTAAGCCACAAAGTTGGCTACAGAAAAGACTCTAGCAGGGGCTGGGAAGGTGGCTCCGTGGTAGAGCGCTTGCCTTGCATGCGTGAGGCCCTGGGTTCGATTCCTCAGCACCACATAAGAAGTGGCGCTGTGGCTCAAGTGGTAGAACACTAGCCTTGAGCAAAAGAAGCTCCGGGACAGCGCCCAGGCCCAGAGTTCAAGCCCCACGACCAACAAAAAAATGAAAGAAAGGAAGGAAAGAGACAGACACTGGAGACTCAGTGAGTCTGAAGCTGGTGTGTGTCCCAGCTTCTGAAACCCTGACATCTGGGGCATAGTCATTTTGGGGGGTCTGTAAACTTGGTGAGGTGTCCCCTTGAGGCAGAGATGCTGGGTTCAGGGTGTTCCTCACCGTGCTTCTCTGAGGCTCTCCTCTCTTCAGGGGCATGGCCGGCTGCCTCCCCCTCTTCTCTTCTTGCCTCTTTGCGCGTTTTGGCCTGGTGATCGATGATGAACCGGACGCCTGAAGGAAACGACCCGGAGGGAGGAAGGGTGTAGGTGGGATCCGTGTCAGAGGCTCTGACCTGTGGTTGGGCAGCTCCACTGCTGTGGGCCTGAGATGAGATCATGGCGGGGAGCGAGTGGGGAGCTTGAGGCGTCTCTCACCATTGCAGCCAGGAAATGGAGCGCTGAGGAGGGAAAGAGGAAATGTGTTTTGGGAATAACCTGCACCATTCAAAGGCCACGCCCACTGTGACCTGCTCCCTCCAATTGGCAGAGGCCACACCCACAGAGGCCCTTCACCAGAGGCTGCCACGCCCACAGCAGGCTTCAACACAAAGGCCCCGCCCATGGTGACCTGTTTCTTCCAATCAGAAAGTACCATTGTCCCTAGCAATCTTTCCCTTACCAGCAAAAGCCCCACCCACAGTAGCTTGCTTCCTCTCACTAGGTTCTCTCCCTAAGCAGCCTACGAATGGTAAATCTGTGGATAACATCAACGCACATGATTGAATAGGGGACTGGGAAGGTGGCTCAGTGGTAGAACGCTTGCCTTGCATGCGGGAGGCCCTGGGTTTGATTCCTCAGCACCACAGAAGCCGAAGTGGCGCTGTGGCTCAAGTGGTAGAGCGCTTGCCTTGAGCTGAAGAGCTGAGGACAGCGCCCAGGCCCAGCATTCAGGTTCCACGACCAACAACAAAAAAAGCCTACAAGGTGGGGACCAAACCCCCAGCATAGGAACCCTGAGGGGGGACAGTTCATATCCAAATGACAACAGGTGAATGTCACAAAACCACACCACCATAGACACGTTGATGACACTGTTGGTAAACTGCCCCCTAGTGGGGGACTGCGGTTGCTTCAGGAAAGGCGCGAGACCCAGCTCATGAAAGAACTCGTGCCTTCCGTGTCCACTGCTCCAACATGGGTTCTTCACATACTGCGCTCTCCTCCTAGGGCTTTCCCGAAGGGACAACGCCAGGCCTCGAGTGGCCTGGCCCCAGCCCATGTGCCACCATCGGAGATGCGGATGCAGTGATGGAGGCGAAGCTGAGGTAAGCCCCTGACTGGCCAGCCCTGTGCTCTGGAGGGTAATGAGTGCTCCCCAGTTCCCCTCACCCGCTAGCTAGGGAGAGTGAGCCTCATTTTTCACACTGCCTGTGAACCCCTGGCTTGTTGAAAATGGAGACCAGCGATCAACTAAGCCAGTCTCTGTTCCCAGGAGCCCAGTGATACCAGATCTGTAGGTTCTGTGAGTCTGTGTGTATAAGAGTTTCTTGGGGCTGGGCGGTGGTAGCTCACACCTGTCATCCTAGCTACTCAGGAGGCTGAGATCTAGGATCATGGTTCAAAGCCAGCCCAGGCAGGAAAGTCCGTGAAACTCTTATCTCCAATGAACCACCAGAAAAGCGGAAGTGGGGCTGTAGCTCAAGTGGTAGAGCTCCCCTTGAGCTGAAGAGCTGAGGGACAGCGCCCAGGCCCAGAGTTCAAGCCCCATGGCCACCAAAAAAATAAATAAAAGAATTTCTTGGGAACAGGGATTGCCCATGGGCAGGGGGAAGAGACTGGGCAAGGAGCAACCATCCCGGGCTCCTCAACCCTGCCACGCATGAGACTCTCATGTTCCACCTCCTCCTTTCCTCTCCTGATCTGACAGCCCAGGCCAGCCACCATTTCCCTGATTTTCGGTCATCAGTGTGCAGCGTGTGTCTGTGTGTCCGTGTCCGTGTGTGTGTGCATGCGTATGTGTAGAACATCCCTTCCCCTGCCATCCCCGGTTTATAACTCCACTCCCAAGCTCAGCAGTAGTGGAGGACAGGTTCGTTGTGTGCGCCGTGGAGGAGGGACACTGCCCTCCCTGGTTCCCTCTCCTTTCCTTCCCCCAACCCCTCCCCCTCCCCCTCTTCCCTGGCACAGCCTAGACTGGGCTGAGGGAGGAGGCAGAGCGCTGGCCTGAGGTCCACACGGGGAAGGCCCTGACCCTTCTGCCAGCCCAGCTGCTGTGCCCACAGGTACTGGCCAGGCCCACTCCACATGGAGGTGCAGACGTACATGCACCCAGCACTAGCCCAAACCCTAACCTCACGGGAACAGCGATCCTGTCCTACCCTAACCCTAACCATGCCTTGCATGAGCCTGAACGCTGCCCCTCACCTAACAACATCCTTTTTTTTTTCCTTTTTCTTGTCAGTCGTGGGGCTTGAACTCTGGGTCTAGGCGCTGTCTCTCAGTTCCTCAGCTAAAGGCGAGTACTCTGCTCTACCAGTTGAGCCACAGCACCACATCTGGTTTTCTGGTGGTTCGTTGGAGATAAGAGTTTCTCAGAGCCGGGAGCTGGTGGCTCACGCCTGTCATCCTAGCTACTCAGGAGGCTGAGATCTGAGGATCATGGTTCAAAGCCAGCCCAGGCAGGAAAGTCTGTGAGACTCTTACCTCCAATAAACCAGTCAAAAAACCGGAAGTGGCCCTGTGGCTCAAGTGCTCGCCTTAAGCTGAAGAGCTGAGGGACAGAGCCCAGGCCCGGAGTTCAAGACCCAGGACCGACAAAAAAAAAAAAAGTCTCATGCACTTTCCTGTCCAAGCTAGCTTTGAACCATGATCCTCAGATCTCAGACTTCTGAGTAGCTAGGATTATAGGTGTGAACCACTGGTGCCCACCTGGCACAACAATCATCTTAATCCCAGCCTTAAACCTAGCTCCCCTCCCTCTAGATCCTAATTCTAAACCGAACCACCTTTGTAACCATCTCCCGAGGCCCAATGCTCCTCGGAACCCTACCCAACCCTGGCCAAACCTCCACTTAATTCCACCCCACTCCTGACCCCAGCTGTACCCCAGGCCACCCTGTCCCACCTCGTGTGGAAACTTCCTTTAAACTAGCCCTTCCCATTACCATCACCTACCTGTACCCTAATGATTAGTCTTAGCCCAACTCCAACCCTGACCGAACCATGATACCCCTTGTCACCCCAACCCTCTTCCTCTCATCCCACACAGCTCCCCTTCCTCAGCGCTGGGCTGCTGGCTCCGCACTTTCTGTGGGGTGACAGGCCCCACCCTGGGACTAGCGATGGAGCACTGGGCAGCCCCAGAGGTTCAGGGTGCTAAAGGTAGTGGAATTGACGCCCAGGACACATTGGGAAAGAACTTCCCAGAAGCCTGAAAGGGCTCCCAGATAACCAGGATTTCAGCTGGATGGAGCCGAGAGGCCCAGGCGGGAGGAGAGGCAGGGCACAACAGAAGAGCGAGGCGCTGGGTCCTGGGGAAAGAGAAGAGGCAGAGGCCAGAGGAAGGCCTCCAGCGGGGCATTGTGGGAAGCTCAGCAATAACTTCCCTCTTCCCAGGCCAGTCGGGGGAACCTGGGTCCCTGAGCCCTCCCGGATGGAGGATGCCACTGACACCGTGCGTGGCCTCATCGTGGAACTCTCCAACCTCAAGTAAGTTGGGGTGTGGCTGTGGGGGGTCCAGCAGGTAGAGTTGGGGGTAACCACCGGGACGCAAGGAGAAACTGAGGCAAGAACCACCTGTAGGCAGCAATTCTCCTGCAGGTTGCTACCGCCATCACGATCACACCAAGTTGGGCTGGAGGAGGCGGGGTTGGGGTAGCCCCTCGCTGCGCAGGTGCAGCCCACTGGAGGGGTTCTGGCTGGGCAGCGGCCTCCGTCCCTGGGGAGGGTGACTTCTGGGGGACTCCGACCATGGTGCTCCTTTTCCCACGCAGCCGACTGATAATGAGCACCCACCGGGATCTGGAAGCCTGCAAGCGCCTCAGTTCCCGCAAGGCAAAGGCACCCCATAAAGCCAAGGGGTCTGGGGGCGCCCCCCTGGGGGAGCAGGGCTGGAGGGCGCTGTAGGCTGCCCGCACAGCCTCAGTCTGGAGTTTCCAGGTAGGAGCACCCAGCTTTTGAAATCCCTCTTGCTCCCCTGGCTGACTCCTCCAGAGGGTTGGCCTGGGCACCCCCACCCCCCCAGCAGACAGGAAGTGAGTTTTCCACAGGTTTCCATCCGAGGCCCAGGGCCGGGACCCGAGCCATCCCCGTGCCCCCCACCCCCATCCCCTTAGCCGTGTATCTGGATTTGCAAATTGATGTTTGAATTTGCTCCCCTTCCGGGAGCGGCCCCTGGTCCCTTAGTTGTCTTCCTCCTGCGTGCGTTTTGGCTTCTCCTGGGACGAGGTAATAAATGTGGGTGGGCCCTCGTGACTTGCCGTCAGAGTGGAGGCATTTCCGGTCCCCCACCCTCCGCCTGCCTCTGGCTAGTACTGAGGCTTGAACTTGGCCCCGTGCTTGTCATTTGAGCTTTTACTGCTCAGGGCTGGCGCTCTACCACTTGAGCCACAGCTCCACTTCCAGCTTTTTGCTGGTTCGTTGGGCTAGAAGTCTCATGGCTTTCCTGCACGGGCTGGCTTTGAACCTGGATCCTCAGATCTCGGCCTCCTGAGTGGCTGGGACCCCAGGCTGCGACCGCCACCGGCTCTCTTCCTGGAATTTGACCTCTGCTCAACATGTGCTTCTGGGCTGGGGCCCCACGGTCACCCCGACCAGCAGTGTCTCCCTCCTTCCCTTCCCACGTCCTGTGCAGGACACCACGCCCGCGGCTGCACCTCCCCCGACCTCTCCCCACGTGCTGGGCTCCATAACTCACTAATGTGTCCTCCCGCCCCAGGGCCAGCGCCCACGGGTGCCGTGACGCCCCAGGTGTCCGCATACCAGGTCCTGTCCCTCGGTTGCTGGGAAGGGGCCCCTGGCGGTGGGGATCTCTTCTTAGTGTCCCGGCCCCCTCCCCCTCCCCGCGCGCATGGGCCTCTGGGAGAGGCGGAGGAGGACCCCAGGCCGGGTGTGGGCTCCGGAGGGCCCGGCCCCCCTCCCGCTGACCCCGGGCCAGGCCTCTGGGAGCTCGATCCACGCGTGAACTTTATTGTGCGAGGGGTGGGGCGGCCCCGCCCCCGGCCCGCGGCCGTGCCGGGCCCCGCGGCGGCGGGGCGTCCTCGGGAAGCGCTGGGCGGCGGCGGCGGCGTCCGGGCGCTCAGGAGCTGGGCGGGCAGGCGGGGGGCGACGGCCCCGCGGGCTTGCCCGCGCCTTTGGAACCTGCGGGGAAGAGGAAGGCGGGGGAGGGAGCTCGGTTACTGGGGGCCGGCGGGGGGGTTCCCCGCACCCCTCGGTCCCGAGACCCCCCCCTGCGGCGCCCCCGGCGGACCGGGCAGGGCGAGGGCGCGGCCCCGGGAAGGGCACACCCGGGGCGCAACAGGTACGAAAGCCAAGCCTCGCTGCGGACCGGGCCCCCCGCGAGCCGGCGGGCCCCCCCCCCCCCCCGCTCCCCCTCCGAGGCATTCACGTGGTCAGAATGAGTTTTCCTCCAGCAGCCCCGGGGGCCGCGGGCTCCGGCCGGCCGGGCAGAGAGAGGGAAGCGGGTGCTGGGGGCGGGGCCTGGCGGGGCGGGGCCTGGCGGGGGCGGGGGCGGGGCCCGGCGGGGGCGGGGCTTCGCACAGCCCCAGCACCAACCCAATCATCGGCCATCCAGTCCCTCAGTCAGTAAGGGAAGACCCCTGTGTGCCATTAAAAACTGCTGGGGGGGGGCGGGGCTGGGAAGGTGGCTCAGTGGTTGAGCGCTTGCCTTGCATGCCTGAGGCCCTGGGTTTGATTCCTCAGCACCACATAAGAAAAAAGCCAGAAGTGGCACTGTTGCTCAAGAGCTAGAGCACTACCCTTGAGCTGAAGAGCTGAGGGACAGCGCCCAGGCCCAGAGTTCAAGTCCCACGACTTTTTTTAAAAAGCCGGTGCCGGTGGCACACACAGGTGATCATAGCTACTCAAGGATCAAGGTTCAAAGCTAGCCTGGGCAGGAAAAGTCTGTGATGAGACTCTTGTCTCCAGTTAACCACCAAAAAGCAGGAAGTGGAGCTGTGGCTCAAGTGGTAGAACACTAAGCTTGAGCTATAAAAGCCCAGGGACAGCACCCAGGCCCAGAGTTCAGGCCCCACAACCAGACCCAAAAAAAATAAATAAATAAATAAATAAAAGCCCAGGGACAGCACCCAGGCCCTTGAGTTCAAGCTCCAGGACCACACACACACACACACACACACCTACCTCAAGAAAGCGTGACAAGAGAGTAAAACAGGCTAGGCTGGGGGCAGGTTCCAGGGAAGGGGGGAGTTGGTCTGGCTGAACTAGTTCATGTCCATATGCAAAAATAAATGAGCGGGGCACTGGTGGCTCCCGCCTGTCATCCTAGCTATTCAGGAAGCTGAGATCTGAGGATCACAGTTCGAAGCCAGCCCAGACAGCAAAGACCCTCCCATCTCCAATGAACCACCAGAAAACCAGAAGTGGCGCTGTGGCTCAAGTGGTAGAGTGCTTACCTTGAGCTGAAGAGCTCAGAGACAGCACCCAGGCCCAGAGTTCAAGCCCCACAACTGACCAAAAATCCAAAAGGAGAAGCTGGGCACTGGTGGCTCACTCTACTCAGGAGTTTGAGATCTGAGGATCGTGGTTCAAAGCCAGCCTGGGCAGGAAAGTCTATGAGACTCTTATCTCCAACGAACTACTCAGAAAATGCTGTGGTTCAAGTGGTAGAGCGCTAGCCTTGAACACAAAGATGCTCAGGGACAGTGCCCAGGCCCTGAGTTCAAGCCCCAGGATTGAGGGGGGGAGGGGAAGAAGGAAAGGGGAGAGGAGGGAGGAAGTGAGCGAGGGTTCGTCTTGGGCTGGGGTGACGTGTCTGACAAAGCCCTTCTTGCAGAAAAACATCTTTAAAAAAAAGGCAGAAAAATGTAGATAAGGACCAGACACCTGGGTCAGGATGACTCCTGTAATCCCGGCTGACACCGGAGGTGGACGCAAAGGTGAGGGCTGTGACGAGGACAGCCTGGGGCACAAACAAGCTCCTGTGAGCCAGCTCTGAAGGAGGACTGGAGTCTGAGGCCAGCCCCCAGGCAAGACATGAGACCCTGAGCTTACCTGAGAAACAGCTAAACCAACAACAGGGTGCAGGCCGAGGGTCACGGGAGGAGACCTGCCCCGGCATGTGTGCGGCCCAAGTTCAAACCCAAGTACCACAAAAGAGAAAGAAAGGCACGCAGGCCCTGGAGAGAAGACCTGATGTGGGAGACCCCACACCCTCACCCTGGGCCCTGCTGTACCCCTGATCTGGGCCCGGCAGCTGGCCTTAACTACAGCTACACTGAGCCACTTCACAGTGATGTTCAGCCCACGGTAGTGGGCAGGAAGTCTCCCCTGAACCCCACTCCTAGAACCCCCCTGGGACTGAGCCCCACTCTCCCTTCTCAGGCTTTGCCCTACTGCTCACTTTTAGAGCCGAAATCTCAACTCTCTCTCGCCCCCCCCCCCCCCATACTGGGGATAAAATGCTAGGATTCACACAGGAAGGAAAAAGAGAAAGCACTCTATAGTTCAGCTCCAATCCTAACCCCAGTCTGAACTTTTCAGAAGACCCCCCAATGACTTACAGACCCCTCTACCCCAAAATCTTTCCTCCCCCCCCCCATACAGACACACACTACCATACACACAGACAATGGACTTAAGTTCAGCCCCAAGGCCCTGGGCCACACTCCGTAGCCATTTCCAGGCTTCCAAAAATTGCCTCCTCCAGGAAGCCCTCCAGGACTCCCTCATCTCATCGGGATCAGTGCCCAGCACCCGACTTACGGAAATCACAAAAAGGCACCGTTCTGAGAGGCTGTGTAAATCCTCCCTGGTCATGCAAGCTTCTAACCACTCACTCGTGGGAAGCCGATCACACCCCCAAACCTAGATGACCTCCTAGCCACCCCAACCCCAGGCATGGAGGTAGTTCCCCCCCAGTCCACCCCCTGCCCAGCAGGCCCAGATAGGGAGAGTGACCTGTCCAAGATCACACAGCAGATCCTGACTCCAGCTCCCCACCCCTTCTACCTGGTAGTCCTAAGGCTCTTGTGAGCTTCTCCCAACAATGGGGGGAGGTATGGTGTTAGGGTTAACCCCACCTCACCGGGCACCAGAAAGCAAGCCTAGGACCGATCCCCCCTCCACACCCAATCCCCTGAACACCTGCAGCGGGTCCTCCTCCTCCTCGGCGGTGGCCGGCATCTTGAGCTTTCCCCTTGTCCGGCCGGGCCAGCTTCTTGCCCGCTGAGTTGCGGGTGGTGTAGCTGTAGACCGAGGTGTAGCCCTGGCCGGTGAGCGGGCAGAAGCGGCGGGTGTGGGCGTGGTCCTGCGTGGCACCACACTGCGGGCACACGTAGTCCCGCAGGATGGGGCACAGCACCCGGCCGGCCTCGTCCTTCAGCACGTGGGACTGGTAGATGGCCCGCGACTCGCCGTTGTGTTTGCAGAAGGAACACAGGCGATCGGCAGCCTGCGCAGGCCCGGCCGGGGGCTCCTGGCACTCGGGGCTGGAGGAGGCTGGGGCTGCCTTGGGCTGGGGGTCATCTAGCCTGACCTCCGGCTCTTCTTCTCCACGCAGACTCCCAACCAGATTGGCCAAACCCAGGTAATCGGTCCACAAGTTGAATGTCCCCATGGCTGGGCCCAAGCGTGCCAGGCCGAGGGAGGCAGACAGAGAAGGGACCTTTGCGGGACTCCAAGCTCCCTCCTTCTGCCCTTCCTCTCTCCTCCCCGAGCCTGAGATTCTGCCTGGGGGCGCTCTCCTTCCCCCGGAGGGGCCGAGCAAGAGGGGGGCGGGGCAGGCTGTGGGAGGTTGCCTATAGGAACTGGGGTTCCTCACACCTGCCCTGGCGGGGATACATGGTGTCTGTACGGGGCACCCCCACGCCAGGGCCTCCTCTCCCCGTGGGAGGTGGGGGGTGGGGGGGCCTCCACTTGGCCACAGGGCAGTGAGGGTCAGTGGGAGGACTGAGAAAAGTCTAATAGCCTGGCTTGGATCAATAATTGACTCCTTCATTTCTTCCTCCTCCTGGGACCCCTGGAGGTGATTGGGAGGGTGTGTGAGTCCCAGCTGTCTGTAGGGGTAACAAGAGCTAGACCCCGCCCTGCCCCCCCCAAGTTCTGGCCTCCCTCCGGGAGCTTCAAACGCACCAAAGTGTAACAGAGAAGCAGGACTTCGCCTGCCCCAGTTCAAAGCCTTCCTCCTCCTCTAACCTTGAGCCCAGTGGTGACTGCAGGGAGGATGGGGGGGTCCCCAGAGAGCAGGGGTCGGAGCAGGGCCAGGATCTGCCTAGGGGGGTCCAGGGGGGAATCCCTAGAACTCAGCCCTTTGATCTCCAGAACAAGACCTCAGGTTGGTTGTCTGGAGGATGGGTGGGGTCAAAAGTTCCTCAGAGGAGGTGGGGGGGGGTGAAAGACCTGGGTATCAGGAGCCAAGGTTCAGTGTCTACCAGATGTGGGTATCCATCTGTCTGTCCATCTACTCATCTATCCATCTATCCTCTCTCCACTCATCATGCATCTGTCCATTCCTCCATCCATTCTTCCATTCATTCCTCTACCCATTCACGGGTGGCAAATTAGCTGACAGATGACCCCCCCCACGCCCTAAGAGACACCCAGAAACTCTATCTCCTCCCTATGACCTCCCCTGGCGGCTCTTCCCTGGGGAGAATAGCCGTCAGACTCTGTGTAGGACTTCTTCCTAGGGGCAGAAAAATCTCCTGATCACTGTTGTTGTTGTTGTTGGTCGTGGGGCTTGAACTCTGGGCCTGGGCGCTGTCCCTCAGCTCTTCTGCTCAAGGCGAGCGCTCTACTACTTGAGCCACAGTGCCACCTCCGGTTTTCTGGTGGTTCATTGGACAGAAGAGTCTCATGGACTTTCCTGCCTGGGCTGGCTTTGAACTGCGATCCTCAGATCTCAGCCTCCTGAGTAGCTAGGATGACAGGCATGAGCCACCAGCGCACAGCTTCAGGGTCACCTCCAGCCGAGCTGAGGCACCTGCCTGGAGGAACCCCTTGAGTCCTCAGCCAGGCCTTTGCACCACAAGCCCCTACTTAAGGCTTTATACATATGCTTTGCATCTTAAGCATATCATTAAATCCACAGGATGGTGACCAGTGCAGATCTCTCCCCCAAAATCAGCTTCATTATGTGAAGTGAAATGTGAGATCTCTGCCTACAAGGGAGGGATTAAACATGATCAAATACCAAAACACAAACAAAAACCCCTACTTCTTCACAGTCCCTCATTTCCCCCCCCCTTACCACAGCCCCTCCCATACTCCCTGAGGCCTGGGAATCAGACATTTTTCCTAACTACTTAGCTCCAGCCGCACTGGACTCCTTTCTTTCTTTCCCTTCTTTCTTGGTGCCAGTCCTGGGACTTAAATTCAGATCCTGGGTGGGGTGTCCACCAACACTACTACTATCACCAAGGCGAGCATTCAACCACTCGAGCCACAGTTCCACTTCTGGTTCCTGGCTGGTTCCCTGGATAAGAGTCTAGGTGATTGGTCTGCTCTGGGTGGCCTCCTACTGTGATCCTCAGTTCTCAGCCTCCTGAGGAGCTAGGATTCTAGGTGTGAGTCACCAGGGCTCAGCTACCACTTTTGTGACTTATTTGATTAGAGACATTAAGAATCTGGTGGTCAGCTGCTGGACCACCCACCGATAACATACACACTCTGGTCCATCCGTCCTTCCATCTGTTGTATATCCATCCACCAGCCATCCATCAGCCATCCATTTACCCATCCATCCAACCTCCTCCCATCATCCACCCATCCATTCATTCAGCCACCATTCATCCATTCAGAAACTCCACAAAGCAAATTTACCGCCCCCTCCCAATGACTAACGCCAGCCCCCCAGGCAACCAGAATTGATTTCCCCCAATTCCAGTCTCAGCCCATCAAAACGCCAGAAACCAGTGCTCCTCCCCAAAGGGTGGAGTGGTTGGAGGTCAGGCTTTGAAGTGCTGGAGATCTTGGGTAGGGACAGGGGGAGGGGGTCTGGGAAGGGTCCCTTCCCGACCCCTTCTCCCTTGGGCTGGGAATGGTATTGCCACAGTGACATTCATCCTTCCATGGGTCTGGTCCCCCAGTCCTCACAACCCACCGACAATGAATGTGGATTGTGACCTTCAACGGGAGCCCATGGGGGGGGACTGTGCCTGGCTGAGGGGAGATGTCCCTAGATTCACAAGATGGCGATCAGGACCCGGCAAGATGGCAATTCCAAGTCTCCGGGTACACTCAACGGTCGGTGGTTTGTCTGAACTGCCCAAACTCACCGACAGGTTGAATGTTCCCCGAAACTCTTGGTTAAATTCTCAGTGACCTGGAATGGGAGAGGTGGGAGGCCACAGACATGGCTGGAGAGAGGAAAGGGGGGTCCCCTTTGGCTGCTTGGGGATCAGTGACAAATCCCTCAGTTCTCATTCCTGCACTGGTCCCTCCCCACCGACTCTGGGAAGGGTAGATTTCCCCCATTTGTCAACTGGCAACGGAAGGGAGGGAGGGGAGGGGGCGGACTTCCTTGGAGCCCAGGAAGTCTGGTAGCCATCCTGTTCTGGTCCCTAGATACACAGAGAGATAAACATGGATTTTAATACAATGTAATGCCTTGGAGGGTTCCACCAAGAGTGCAAAAGACATCAACAAGGCATTTTAATACAATGTGCTTTCTGTGAGTTTCACCTGTGCCCGGGCCACCAGCTTTTGAGACGCAATAAACTTAGGAGGGGGTTGGGGGGGGGGGAGGCAGAGCCCCCCCCACTTAGCCCCCATAGGCTGGGAAACCAGATCCTGTGGGTATCAGCTTCCAACTGCAAATTGGCTTCCCATATATGACAAGGGGGTGCAGGCCTCTTCATTTGTGAAAGAGCCCCCCAATTCCTCCCTCTTAAGTTCTGCACACCCCATCTGGGTGTCCCTAAAGCAAAGCCAGCAGCTTCTAGCTCACTGCCCCACCAGCAAAAGGGGTGATCGCTCCCCACCTGAGTTTTGGGACCCCCTGAAGAATGCTTCAGGTGTAAAAATTCTGATTTTTTTCTTTCTTTTCTTTTGTGCTGGTCCTGGGGCCTGGCGGCTGTCCCTGAGCTTTTGTGCTCTGGGCGCTCCTACCACTGGAGCCACAGCTCCACTTCTGGCTTTTTGATGGCTTATTGGAGATCAGAGTCTCAGGGAGTTTTCTGCCCTGGCCGACTTCGAACCAGGATCCTCAGAGCTCAGCCTCCGGAGTAGCCGGGATGCCAGGCGTGAGTCATGGACACTCGGCTCTAATTCAGGAGTCTGTGGGTAGAGTGTGCCTTCCCAGGCACAAAGCCCTGAGTCCCATCCACCTCCCCACCACCAAGTAATTTTCCTCCCTAACTCTTTTCCTCTCACTGAGGGGAGTATAGAGCCCCAGAAAGAACCTAAGGATGCAACCCCAAGTTCGCCACTCCTACACGGACCCCACAGGCTCAGGCCGCGCCCCCGGGCGCCCTTCCCCGGAACCCCGCCCCTCTCCCTAAGCGCCGCCCCCAGAAGCCCTTCTAAGCTCCGCCCCCAAACGTATTTAACGCCCCACTGCTCTCTCCAAGCCCACCTCCAGGGCGCAGGCCTAAGCCCCGCCCCCAGGGCGCAGCTCTCCAATCCCCACACCAGGAGCCCATCTCCCTAAGCTCCGCCCCCAGGGCGCAGCTCTCCAATCCCCACCCCAGGAGCCCATCTCCCCAAGCCCCGCCCCCAGGGCGCAGCTCGCTAGGCCCCGCCCCCAGGAGCCCCATTCCGGCGGGGATCTGGACTTGAGGGGCTAAGGGGTGACCCCTGCCCGGGGTGAAGGGCGAGTCTTCTGCCCCCGGAAGATGAATGCCTAATCTCAAGGGTGAACGGTGGGCTGGGACAACTGGGGCGAGGCCTTCCCTAAGCCACCCCCTTATGAGCTCGCCCATTTGCCCGCGAGTTGAGGGGAGACGGGCCTTCAGAGCGTGGCTCGGTCGGTGCGCCCCAAGTGGGTGTTTCACGGCCCCAAGCTGGGGTCCCGCACTTTCCCCTTTGGCCCCCCCCCCCCCCCCCGCGCTTGACCTTGGCCCCGCAGACTGGGCTGGGCTCGGGGCCTGGGGCGGGCGGGGCGGGGCCGGCTGACCCGTCCGGCTCTTTGTCTGCCCGCGGCGGGTGCCGCGTTCCCGCCCTCCGTCTGTCGCGGTTCCCGGTGTCTTTGTCATCCGGGGTCGCCGGTCGCTCTGACTGTCCTTCCCGGGCCAGTGTTTGTCTGGGTCTCCCGCTTCGTCTGACTGTCTGGGTCAGCCTGTTGTGTGTCTGGCTAGTTACAACCAATCACCCCCCTCGGCTCCTAAAGACAATCGGGGCCTACCCCCCCCCCCCCGTCTGCGGGGGCCTGGAGGGTGTGGGCGGCCCCGCCCCTCGTCTGTCTGGGCGCCATCCTGACCCGGGGCCCTCGCGCAGGGGCTGACTTTGAAGTTCTCTCTGGGAAGCGGAGGCGCGTGAGGCCCAGGTGCTGGGGAGGGGTGGGGCTGGGAGGGTCAAGCGGTCCCTCCTTTAGCCCCTCCGAGCCTGGGCCCGGCACCCCTGCCTCTGATCTCCAGAAAGACGGGGCAGCTGGTGAGTCTGGGGGTCAGGGTCAGGGGGTGACAGCCAGATGTCTGTGCCATCAATTGCACTGGAGAGATGGCAGGCAACTCTTCCATGAAGCTGAAGGGGGGGGCTGGAGGGAATGGGGGGTATGGAGGTAGCAGGCAGCGCCGTGGGGCTCCCTGGACCTCTGTTGGCCTGTACACCCCTCCTTGGCTGTGTGCATTCTGTCCCTGCGTGTGTGTCCGTACATTACAACCCATATGGCTTTTCACACCCCATCTTGCCATCCTGGACTGGAGGCTGCTGGAGACTCTGTGCTGGGGGGCTTGGGAGTGTCTTCCCACACGGGGCTCAGCCCACAGAGGTCCTGAACTCCCTTCCAATGCCTGCGGGATAGGGGGGAGCCTAGGGCCGCAAGAGGCCATGAGAGTCCAGCATGGGTCGGCACCTAGTGGTCGGAGGGAAATGGAGGCACTGAGACTTACTGGGGTTCAGCGTGGCGGGTGACCCCAGGTCTAGGTCAAGGTGGGGCTCTCTCTAAGGAATAGGGAAGCCTTGTCTGTGGGCTTGTTAATGGTGGAGTTCCGGCCTCCATTTCCCTGTTGGGATTTGGGGGGGATTCTATTTTGTAAGTCCAGCTGTCTCTGCCAGTGTGTTTGTGTGTGTGTGTGTGTGAATAGATGCTGTGAGCCTCTGTGTACGTGTGTGTGGATGTCAGTGTGGGTGTGTCGGGCTGTGTAATTGCAGGTGTGAGCGGGTGTGCAGGGGTGAATGGCATCTGGCAATGTCATCCTAGGTGACTGTAGTCGTGTCAGAGCCCATGAGGACACCCTCCCAGCTCGGCTCCCAGGCTGACCCAGCCCATCAGCTCTGGGACAGCAGCTGGCTTGCTCCCACTCCCCAGTGTTCAGACACCGAGGCACATAATAGCTGCTCAGTAAATGAGCATGACCCGGTGTGACGATGCATGCCTGTAGTCACAGCACACAAAAAGGCCAAGGTTTGGAGGATCAAGAGTTCCAGGCCAAGCCGGGTGCTGGTGGCTCACGCCTGTCATCCTGGCTACTCAGGAGGCTGAGATCTGAGGATCATAGTTCCAAGTCAGTGCAGGCAGGAAAGGCCATGAAACTCCTACGCCCAATAAACCACCAGAAAACTGGAAGTGGCGCTGTGGCTCAAGTGGTAGAGTGCTTGCCTTGAGCAGAAGAGCTGAGGGACAGCGCCCAGGCCCAGAGTTCAAGCCCCATGTCTGATTTAAAAAAAAAAAAAATGTTCCAGGCCAAAGCCATTGCTGCTGGCTCACACCCATAATCCTCCTGGGACTGCGATGGATTTTGAGACTCAGATCTCTAATGAACCAACCACAAGCCACAAGTGGAGGTGTGGCTCAAGTGGTTGACTTGGTGAAGAGGCCAAAGGGGAGTCCCAGGCCCTGAGTCCAAGCATCATTATTGGCACGGCGCACACGTGCGTGCACACACACACACTTTCCAAAAAAGCCAGACTTTGGTGGCTCATAACTATAATTCTAGCTACTCAGGAGGCTGAGGTCTGAGGATCATGGTTCAAAGCCAGCCTGACCAGGAAAATCCATGAGATTGTTATCTCCAGTGAACCACCAGGAAACCGGAAGTGGCGCTGTGGCTCAAGTGGTTGAGTGCTCCCCTTGAAGCACTCAGGGCACCCAGGCCCTGAGTTTAAGCCCGGGGACACATGTGCGCGCGTGCGCACGCACACGCACACACACACACACTGGTGCCCAAATCTATGGATGCGCATGCCAATTCCATCCTGCATCTCTGCACACCTGCTGCTATTCTTAGCTGGACTGACATTGACCATCAGTGGGCAGGTACCAGAGGACGGTGCCCAGCGTCAGGGTCAGTGACTAGAGATGGAGTGTTTCCAACTCTGCTGTTAACTGTAGAACTCCAGGAGGGGGGAAGATCTGCCGCCAAGCCCTCTGCCCAGCTGTTTTGGGGGGCTCTCTACTTGTAGATGCCAAGGTTCCTATGTCATTTGCCCCCCTCCCAAGGAACCAGGACTGTCACAACTGGGACCTTTGGGGTACAGTGGGAAGCCACGTGTGGCCTGGCTGGCCGGCTGTGTCTGCCCGCGAGGTGGCCCCCTCCCCGCGTGCGCACGTGGCCATGATCTTGGGGCTCACTGTGTGTGTCGGACGGTTCCTGGGGCCTGGGTCGCTGTACACTTCGTGCCTTTGGGGGGGGTGGGAACACACGATGGTGACCCTGTGGATGTGGCTCTGAGCGGTGGGGGATGGGGATGGGGGGAGAAGAGGGGGGCCGGGGTCCCCGCCCAGGCCCCGGGAAAGGCGCCCTGTCACTTTAACAGCGGCCATGCGGGGCCATGGCTTCTTTTTTCTGGGCAGTTCGGGGGGGGGGGGGGGCGCCCGGCCGCGGCGACACCCCGGGCGGCCCGGGAGGCCGCGGTGGCCCCGGCGCCCCTGAACTTGGCCGGCGGCGCCTCCCCAGCCGCGCGCGCGGCTCCCCGGGGCTCCGCCCGGCGGCGCCCCCAGGAACAAAGCTCGCCGCGCCCAGGCCGGGGCGCGGGGCTCCCCGAGGTCGGGGGGTGGGGGGTCCGGGCGCCGCGATCGCCGCACCCCGCCCCGCGCGCCCCCGCCGCGCGCCCCGGCCGCTCCCAGGACTCGGGGCGCCGGGGGGGCCCCCCTTCCCCGCCGCGGCCACAATGGAGCCCCCGACCCCGGGGCGGCCGGCAGGTGCGCGAGGGGCCCCGCCCCGATCCCCGCGATCCCCGGATCCCCGCGCTCACCTCGGTCCGCGCCGCCGCCGCCGCCGCCGCCTCTGCCCAAAACCCGCCCGGAAAAGCCCCCGGCCCGGCGCCCGCGCGGGAAGCGGCCCCGGGGCTCCGCGCGCCGGGAGGGGCGGGGGCTCGGCGGGCTCGAACCCGCGGCCGGGGCCGCGCCCTGCCGCCCGCTCCCCCGCCCCCGCCGGCCCGGCCTCGGCCGCGGGGCCCACGCGCGCCCCGAGACCCCCGGGGCAGCGCGCACACCGGGGCCCGGGAGCCGCCGCACAAAGGCCGCGGCCGGCGCGGGCTCGGCGGGCCCCGCCGCCCGCGCACGCGGGGAGCCCGGGCCCCCCGAACCCCGACTTTGCCCCAGGAAGGGGTTTCCCTGGCGCCCCGTGGCACGGCGCTGAGACGGGACAGGACCGGACACGGCCGCGGTGCGCACGCCTGGAAGCCCGGCCGCCCGGGAGGAGGCCTGGGTCGGAGGATCGCGGTTCGAAGCCAGCCCCGGCCGGCAGGAAAGCCCGTGAGCCCCTGATCTCCACGGAGCCCCCGAAACAAGCCAGGAAGCGGCGCTGCGGCCCGCGGTGGAGCCGGAGCGGCTCCGGGACAGCCAGGCCCCGAGTTCGAGCCCCAGGACTGACGCGCACACGGCGGATGTGCAGCCGGGCAGCGCGTGCCAGGGCGGCGGCCCAGCGCTGGCGGGGGGGGGGGGGGCGGGGGGGGGGCGGCCGGGCTGGGCGGCCAGACTTGGGTCTTCAAAAGAAAACACAGCAGCGGGCGGTGGCTCGCGCCTGGGATCCCAGCCACGCAGGAGGCTGAGATCTGAGGATCGCGGTTCAAAGCCAGCCCGGGCAGGAGAGACCGTGAGACTCCTATCTCCTGTGATCCACCAGAAAACCAGGAAGTGCGCTGTGGCTCAAGTGGTAGAACACCAGAGACACACACACACACACACACACACACACACACACACACAAAACTCAGAGGGGCTGGGAAGGTGGCTCAGCGGCAGAGCGCTTGCTTGCATGCATGAGACCCTGGGTTCGATGCCTCAGCACCACATAAGCAAAAAGAAAGAAAAAAGCCGGAAGTGGCGCTGTGGCTCAAGTGGTAGAGCGCTCGCCTGGAGCTGAAGAGCTGAGGGACAGCGCCCAGGCCCAGAGTTCAGGCCCACGACTGAAAACCTCAGGGAGAGACCAGGCCCTGAGTTCAAGCCCCAGTGCTGGCACGTGTGCCTACGTGCATGTGCACACTCGCGTGCACGCGCACACACACAGACCTCCTCCTCCACTGTGCCCCCTGCTGTGCTCAGCCTGGCTATCTCCTTAACTCACGTGACCCAGGCCTGCCTCAGTTTCCCCCCCACAGGTCTCCTTTCCCAACACCCTCTCCCTAACTAGTGGGGTCCAGCTCGTCCCGCCCTAGTGGGGGAGGGGCGAGGAGGGAATGAGGCGAGCGGACCCCCAGGCTCTGCTTTCTTGTTTTCCTTTGTGACCATCCTGGTTCTGTTTTGGTTGGTGGTGGGGCCTGAACTCTGGGCCTGGGCGCTGTCCCTCAGCTCAAGGCGAGCGCTTTACTGCTTGAGCCACAGCACCACTTCCGGTTTTCTAGTGGTTTTTATTGGGTAAGAGTCTTAAGGACTTTCCTGCCCAGGCTGGCTTTGAACCCCGATCCTCAGCTCTCAGTCTCCTGAGTAGCTAGGATGACAGGCGTGCCCAACGGCACCCGGCCCAACCTGTTCTTGAATGCAAGGGCCCGGGCGCTGTCTCTGCGCCTCTTTGTGCTCAAGGCGAGCGCTCTACCGCCTGAGCCGTAACACCACTTCCGGCCTTTTTCTTTCTTTTCGGTGGTGGTTCATGAGAGATCAGAGTCTCACGGACTTTCCTGCCCAGGCTGGCTTTGAACCGTGATCCTCAGCCTCAGCCTCCTGAGTAGCTGGGATTCCAGGTGTGAGCCATGGCACCCGGCTCTGGGGTCTGCTTTATTGATGCCTCTGTGCGCCCTGCCCTGTCTGAATTGGAAAACGGGGAGGGGTGGTTCTGAAATACGCTGCACTCCTCCATAGGGCCTGCAGTCATTCACTTTACCACCCATCCTATCCTGGCTTAGCCTCCTTCCCCATTCCCTCCTTTGGGGGATGAGGGAGGGAGGGCTCGCCAGGTTTATTTTGGGTTCCAGCACACCTCACATCAGCTGGTAAGGCGGTAAGAGCAGTCCTGTGTACAGATGTTTTAAAATAAAAAGGCCCCAGGCTGAGCGCCGGTGCCTCACGCTGTCATCCCAACTACTCAGGAGGCTGAGATCTGAGGATGGCGGTTCAAAGCCAGCCCAGGCAAGAAAGTCCCTGAGACTCATCTCCAATATACCACCAGAAAACCGGAAGTGGCATCGTGGCTCAAGGGGTAGAGCGCTCACCTTGAGCTGAAGAGCTGAGGGACATTGCCCAGGTCTAGAGTTCAAGCCCCATGACCAACAACTGCAACAACAAAAGGCCCCAGAGAGGGTTGGTTCTTTGCCCAGAGCAGCACAGAACCACTCAGAACCACTGCCTTTTCCCTCCTTGTCCTCAGTGTCCCCCTCCCACCAGCAGGTGGCAGCAGAGTCCAGCTCTCTCTGAGTCCAGCTCCAGGGCCAGGAGCAGCCCAGAACCCAGCCTGGAACCTCCTCCCTCCGCTGGCAGATCTGCCACGAGACTCGAGAGGGCCAAAGGAAGGAGAAACGCGCCGTGCCACCCAGTCCCTCTCCGTGTCTACTTTGAGGCTTTCTTGCTGCAGTCGCCTTAATGAGCCAGGAAACCAGCGATGGCTGAGCACAAGGCTCCTGGATGGCCAGTCCACCCCCTGACTTTAGATGTCCCCCTAAAACAGCACAGGGTGGGAGGGGCGGCAGAGGAAGCTTCAAGCTGAGATGCCTGCTGGTGGTTGTTTTATTTGGGGGGGATGGGGTGGTGTGGGAACTGTAGGCCTAGGCCCCATCCTGGGGCCTCAACGCTGTGTGAGTCACCCCGAGCCCCGGGCGGCTGATTCACCCTACCTTTCCCTGATCCTCTCCCAGGGAGATTTCCCGCCCTTTGCTATCTCCTGGCTCTTTGGGGGAATCTCCCAAGGGACCCAAAAGCCCACGGACACCCCTCAGCTCCCACCACCCAGGGTCCCCAAGGTGAGGGGCCTGGGGAATTATATCCGAAGGAAGGGGGCCTGGGGTGCTCAAGTTTGAGCGTTCCTCCTTCCTTCCATGCCCCCTCAGGCCGGGCTTCAAGCGGCTGTGCCTCAGGACCTTTGCACAGCCTGCTCCTTCCACTGGGGGGGGGGGGGCTGTCACTTTTGAGGGTCTTATATCTCACCTTTCTCATCTTCTTTTCTTTTTTTGCCAGTCCTGGGGCTTGAACTCTGGGCCTGGGCGCTGTCCCTGAGCCTCTGGCTCAAGGCTAGCACTCTAACACTTGAGCCACAGCGCCACTTCCGGCTTTTTCTGTGTCTGTGGTGCTGAGGAATCGAACCCAGAGCCTCATCATGCATGCAAGGCAAGCGCTCGACCACGGAGCCGCCTTCCCAGCCCTGATCTCCTTTTAATAATAGTATGGTGTGTGAATCTGTCTCAGTAAAGCTTGTTTTGTGCCGGGCCTGTGAAGCGGGGAGTCGATTCCAGGAAGGGGGCGGGGGCAGAAAGGACGGGCACCGCACACCCTGAGGCCTGCCATGTTCTCTGGGAGAGGCCCTTCTTCTCCAAAGCCTGATCCGAAGGCCCTGGGCCGGTCCCCACCCCACCCCCGGCCTGACTCAGTTTGCCCACTGTGGGGTGACTCTGTGCGCGTGTGCAGGGTGACTGCAGACCTGGCGGAAGCGGGCTGGCGCCGCCAGGCCCAGGCCCGGCCTGGGGGGGCTGAGGGGGGAGGCAGCCAGGGAGGCCCCGGCCCGCAGCCCACCCCAGCCGGCCTGGGGGCTGGGCAGGCCCTGCTCAAAGGGCCTTTGTGGGAGCGGGGCAGGGGGGCTGCGGGGGACCCCACCCTGCCCTGTGACTCAGCCGTGGCGGGTGACTCACGGCCCGAGCAGGTGTTGCCAGTTCCAGACCCCCCTCCGAGCGGCCGGCCCGGCCCGCTTCCCACGCGCCCACCTTCGTCCCGCCGCCCGGGCCCCGCCCGCCGCAGGCCGCGCGCCCGCACCCACGGGAGGCCGGACCCGGCGATCGCGGTTCGAAGCCAGCCCGGGCAGGAAAGCCCGTGGGCCTCTGACCCACACGGAGCACCAGGAAACCGGAAGTGGCGCCGTGGCTCCAGCGGTAGAGCGCCCGCCGGGGCCGCGCCCGCCCCAGGGCCGGCCGCTGCAGCGCAACCCCGACGGGGGGCCCGGGGGGCGCCGAGCGGAGCGCCCGCCGGCCCCCACCTCTATTTCATGGGTGGGTAAACTGAGGCAGGAGCCTGCAAACCAAACCGCAGGCTCGGAGGAGCTGGGCTGGGAGGGCGCCCGCGAGCTTGCGCTGGGGGGTGCGGGGTCCCCGCCGCCGCCGAGGCCGGGCCGGGCCGCCAGCCAGGCTGCCGGGCACCGCGCCCGCGCGCGTCACGCCGCCCTGAGTCACCGCGCCGGCCACGCCCCCTGCCAACAAACAGCGCGTTGCCTGGCAACAGCCGCCGCCGCCCGCCCTCGGCCCCGCCCCCAGCCCCGCCGGCCCCGCCCCCAGCCCCGCCGGCAGGCTCCGCCCTGCCATGCCCCGCCCAGCCGGCCGGCCCCGCCCCCAGCCTCGCCGCCCGGCTCCGCCCTGCCATGCCCCCAGCCCCGCCCCGCCGGCCGGCCCCGCCCCGCCGGCCGGCCCCGCCCCGCCGGCCCCGCCCCGCAGGCCCCGCCCCGCAGGCCCCGCCCCGCCCCGCCGGCCTGGAGTTCGAGGCTCCAGCTGGGTTGGGAACGTCCAGGGCTTCCGGGACACAGCAGCTTCCTCCTGCCTCAGAGTTCAGGGCCCTCAGACGACCACGGGCGGGGGTCCCCATCCAGGGCTGGGCCCACCCGGGGCGGGGCCTGCCACGATCAGTCTTTTTTAATTCGTGCGGCCCTGGGATTTGAACCCAGGGCCTGGGCCCTATCCGCATCCCGTAGCTGTCACTCAAGGCTGGAAGCTTCCGCTTCCGGCTTTCGATGGTGCATGGGAGAGGACACCCTCGCGGGACTTTGCTGCCCTGCCTGGCTTCGAACCAGTATCCTGGACCGCAGCCCCCTGGGTAGCGGCCAGGCAGATTTGAGCGAAACCCCCCTTCCCTGAAGCAGCCCGCATTTAATGACCCCCGAAGACTTCTTCCGATCACAGACATTCCCATTTTCTAGCTAGGGAAACTGAGTCACAGAGTGAGAGTCCCCGAGGGTGGGGTGGCAGGGGCAGAGGAGCTGCCCTCTGTGTGGTAGTAAGCATCATTTGGCGCCGACAGGATGTGCAAAAGATGGGGTGAGGGTGTAGTAGGTACCTTGGGGGGGTCTGTGGACAAGATCAAGTGACTATTCCAGAAGGGAGAGGGCTCCCCCCAAACCAGGGTCAGATGGCTTCCCAGCTTCCCGGACTTACCAGCACTCAGGTGGTGTCCAGTTGCCTTTAAGAAATGTTAGGTAGGATGCCATAGCACATGCCTGTAATCCCAGCATCTGGGAAGATGAGACAGGAGGATAGAGAATCCGAGGCCGGGAAGTGGCGCTGTGGCTCAAGAGGTAGAGGGTGGGGGAGACACACACACATAGACAGACAGACACACACATAGACAGACACACACACGGAGATGGAGGCCAGCCTGGCTGTGCAGATGTAGTGATACTTAGGTTGGGATACTCAGAAATTTCCAGGGTTGTGGGAAAGGTGGGGCCAAAGAGGCTGAGATCTGGAGGATCGTGGTTCAACGCCAGCCTGGGCAGGAAAGTCTGACATTCTTATCTCCAGTGAACCATCAAAAAGCCACAAGTGGTGCTGTGGTTCAAGTGGTCGAACGCGAGCCTGGAGCTCAAAAGCTAAGCGAGGGCGGCCCAGATTTGACAAATACAAAACAGATCACCACGCAGTTCAAGTTCGTTTTTAGAGACCCAGTGACTAATAATTTATGCATGTGACAAAAATCACCTGGGACATAGGCTAAAACGCCTCTGTGGTGTATTTAAAAATCAACTGGAAGTGGGGTTCATCTGGTAATCCCTGTTGGGGGGAGGAGGGGCAGGAAAATAAGACCATTGGGAAAATCCGTGCATTTCTTTTGCCCTACCCCCGGGTCTTTGCACATCCTGACTCTCCACCCACCCCACCAAAGCGAGTGCACTTGGAAGCGGGTGCGAGCCCAGCCTCATTTCCCCCCACCCCCCCGGAGAGGCAGGCAGAGGCCGCTGGAATGAGGCTCCGTGCTGCGGCTGCACCCCGTCTTTTGTCTTTTACAGGGCTGCCCCTGGGGCGGGTTCGCCCCCCACCCTTCCCCATGTGACTCGTTCCCCCGGACCCCAGAGCAGCCGAGGCTCGCGGCCGGCCCGGGGCGGCCTGGGGGGGGTGCGGGCTCCTCTCCCGGGCTGAGGCCGGAGGATCCGGCGTCCCCGGCGCGGAGGCCGGGGGAGGGGAGGCTATTTTTACCTCCTTCCAGGCCGCCGGGGCGACAGGAAGTGAGCGCACAGCCCGCCAGATGTGGGAGCCAGGCAGCTGGGCGCAGCCACAGCTGGCCGGGCCGGGGCGGGGCGGGGCGGGGCGGGCCCCGGGCGCGGGGTCCCCCTCTGCGCCCCTCTGCGCCCCCACCCCTTCGCTCGGCCTCGGCCTGCGCCCGCTGCCCCGGGCCGGCCGGGGGCCCCGCTCTGCCCCCCCCAGGGCCCCCCGATCCCCGCAGACCGGGGTGGGGCCCCACCGTTGTTTACACGTCGGCGGCCTCCTTGGAAACGTAACCCGCCCGCGGTCATTTTATTTGGGAACTTCGGTCGGTCGCCATAGCAACCCCAGTGACGTCAGAGGGGCTGGGGCCCGAAATCCCCGCGAAAGTGGAGGGGGGGCCATGTGGAGCAGACGGGATGAGGAAGGGAGACCCCCCCCAAATACGGGCTTCACCTTAACCCTGCGCGTGCCGGGCCCGGGGGGCGCCGAGGCCCCGCCCCGCGCCCCGCCCGCGCCCCGCGCGGGTGCACCCCCTGAGTAACTCGGGGACCCCTGAGGAACAGAAGCGGCTGGCAGTCTCTCCGTTGCTCCCCCCGCATCCCGGCTCGGGCGCGGGGGGAAGTCGGTGGCGGCGAGCCGGGCCCACGCGCCCCGCCCGCCCCGGATGTGGGCGTGGCTGCGTCTCGAGATGGAGGAGGGGCGGAGTTGGTGGATCCGCGCGCGGAGCCGGACGCAGCGGGTCCCCACGGCGACGCGAGGCCGGGCCCTGATTGGCTGGCGCCAGGAGGGGTGTGGCCCCCGAGGGGGCGTGGCCTCCTGACCGCAGTGACGTCAGCTTCCTCCGCGGGCCTGTGATGTCTCTGTGTTCCCCGTTGCCATGGTTCCCGGCAAGGCGCAGCACGGTGACCCGCGGGGCGCCCTCCCCGGCTGGCCCCGGCGGCCTGGGGTGCAGTGGGGTCCCCCCCACACCCAGCCCCCCTGCCTGGTCTGCCGATGTGTGCGCGCGCTTCTCCAAATCTGGCCCAATACACGTGTTTAGCTCCAATTCACTGGTGGAGAAACTGAGGCCCGAGAGGTGCGGTTGCTTGGGCCAGCTAGGAAGGAGGGAGGCGGCGAGGATTTGAGCTTTTCTTTCTTCCTCCTGGCTCAATGGAACGGGGCTCACGTATTCATTTATTTATGTCGGTCATGGGACTTGAACTCTGGGCCTGGCGCTGTCCCTCAGCTCTTCAGCTTGAAGCCACAGAGCCACTTCTAGCTTTTTGATGGTTCATTGGACATAAGAGTCTCGTGGACTTTCCTGCCCGGGCCGGCTTTGAACCGGGATCCTCAGATCTCAGCCTCCTGAGGAGCTAGGATGACACTGGTGCCTGGCTCATATTTTTTTAATTTTCCATTGGTCAGTCATTGGTCTTGAACTCGTGACCTGGGCGCTGTCCCTGAGCTTCTGTAGCTCAAGGTTAGCGCTCTACTTCTTGAGCCACAGCACCACTTCCGGTTTTTGTTTGTGGTGCTGAGGGATCGAACCCAAGGCTTCATGCATGCAAGGCAAGCGCTCTACCACGGAGCCACCTTCCCAGCCCCATCATCACAGTGGTTTTAAAAACATCATTGTGTATTATTGAGGAGACGTATAGAGGGGTTCGTTACCGCTTTGTAAATCAGGGGAGGAGTGTATCTCTCTTTGGACAATGTCACCCCTTCCTTTGCTTTTCCCGCTTCCTCCTTTCCTCCCTGCCTGCAAGCTGCATGGTTCATTTTCCACGGAATGTCTACTGAATAGCATGGTTGCATTTGTTCATCATCTTCCATTTCTGCACCCCCCTAAAAACAAAGAAACCACCATCACTAATCACAAAAGCAACACGTTTTCCTTATTCTTGGTCTCTCTCCTTTTTTTTTTTTTTTGTTGGTCGTGGGGCTTGAACTCTGGGCCTGGGCGCTGTCCCTCAGCTCAAGGCAAGCACTCTACCACTTGAGCTACAGCACCACTTCCAGTTTTCTGGTGGTTTATTGGAGATAGGAGTCTCACAGTCTCTCCTGCCCGGGCTGGCTTTGAACTGCGATCCTCAGATCTCAGCCTCCTGAGTAGCTAAGATTACAGGTGTGAGCCACCAGCGCCCGGCTCTCTCCTTTTTTCTTTACCTTTGTTATTTTTATTATTTGACTTCATTTTATTTTGAGGTCTGGGGGATTGAACCCCAGTCCACCCACATACCAGGCAAGTGCTCAAAGAACCTGCTTGTGTTTTGAGATGATCCTTTCGCCCAGGATTGTCTCGAACTTGAGATCCTCCTACCTTTTCCCCTCCAGCGAAGCGAGCTGGGAGAACAGGCTTGTAGAACCAATACTCACTTCCGTCCTGTTTTTCAAATACTCTACGGTCCTTGGGTGCCTCAGGACCTTTGCGCCTTTCCTCGGGAGCTCTCTTCTCTTGGATTTCTGCTTGACTTTGCCTTCAATTTCTAAAGTGTTTGTTGGAGCATTACTTTCTTTTTTTTTTTTTGTCGGTCGTGGGGCTTGAACTCTGGGCCTGGGCGCTGTCCCTCAGCTCTTCAGCTCAAGGCGAGCGCTCTACCACTTGAGCTACAGCGCCACTTCCGGTTTTCTGGTGGTTTATTGGAGATAGGAGTCTCACAGTCTCTCCTGCCCGGGCTGGCTTTGAACCGCGATCCTCAGATCTCAGCCTCCTGAGTAGCTAGGATTACAGGCGTGAGCCACCAGCGCCCGGCTGGAGCATTACTTTCTATCTTGTGCTGGTGACTCACGCCTGTCATCCCTGCTACTGAGATCTGGGGATTGAGCTTTGAAGTCAGCCGGGGCAGGAAAAGTCCGTGAGACTCTTATCTTCAATGAACCAGCCCAAAGCTGGAAGTGGAGGTGTGACTCAAGTGATAGAACTCCAACCTGGAGTGGGAAAGACCAATCCAGAGCTTGAAGCATACACCCACAAAATCGTGCCTCTTGTTGGGGGTGGGGGGCTTCCCTGATCTATCCTCCATCCTGGATTTCCCCCAATCCCATATACATGGTGTATATCATTTGTGTTCTACACTCAAGGCTGGAGCTCTACCACTTGAGTCACAGCTCCACTTCCAGCTTTGTGTACTAGTTCATGGGAGAAAAGAATTGAACTGAGAACCTGCTCCAACTATGAACCTCGATCCTCAGATCTCAGCCTCCTGAGTAGCTGGGATTACAGGTGTGAGCTGGGGCACTGGACTCACACAGAATATTTTAACCTGTCAAGGTGTCCCCTGGGTCTCTTGCCCTGCCCCCGGCCCTACTCCTTGTCACACAGGAGGAAATGAGTGGACAGGTGAGTTCTGTGAGCTCCTCATGGGGACCGACATCCAGAGACCCAGCTAGAGGGCAAGGGACCTGCGGGGTCCCTCCAAGCTTGCCCAGGGAGTGCTAAGGGACGTGTGGTGGTCTGAACCCCAAGAGGAGGGTAGGACACACTGGATCAGAGACTGGGAGAACTGCCCCACCACTGAACACTTTTACGAACGGTGTTGATGGTTGATTCTTGGGGTTCAAGGGAGAATTTTAGGGGAGCTGTGTGGACAGAAATCAGCAGGACATTTGTTATTTATACTCCCACCGTTTTTTTTTTTTTTCTTCTTTTTTCTTTTGTCGGTCGTGGGGCTTGAACTCGGCCTAGGCGCTGTCCCTCAGCTCTTCAGCTCCAGGCGAGTGCTCTACCACTTGAGCCACAGCGCCACTTCCGGTTTTCTGGTGGTTTATTGGAGATAAGAGTCTCACGGACTTTCCTGCCCAGGCTGGCTTTGAACCACCATGCTCAGATCTCAGCCTCCTGAGAAGCTGGGATGACAGGCCAGAGCCATGGGGGTCGCCGGCTCTTGTATCCTGTTCTACTGTAGGAGCTACGGGCAGGTCCACAGGGAGCCCCCCCCCGGACCCCTGGGAGAACCCCGGTCCCATTTCCACCTCAGGAGGCCATGTGCAGGCCCGGGCTCCCGCTTCCGGCCCCACCCTGGGTTGGGGAATTCTGTGCCACCCCAAATCCTCCCCCAGGGCCCCGCGGCCGGCAGCTTCGCCCCTCCTGCCCCGACTTGCCGGGTCCTGTCGGCTGGGCCGGCCTGCGTCTTGGGCCCCACTAGGAAGAAGGCCGGGGGGCCCCCAAGTCTGGGCAGGGCGGCAGGAGGTGGTTTTCTGCCTGTCCCTCCTCAATCCCCGGGCCCAAACTGGGGGAAGAGGGACTGGAAAATTCGGGAGCCCCCCGCTGTGCCCCTGCCAGGCCCTTGGCAGGATAACTGTCCAGGGGGTGAGGGCTCCCCAAACCCAGGGGACTATTTTGGAAATGTGTGAGGCTGGCGGAAAAAACCACACTGCGTCCTCCGGAGGGCTCAGGATGCCCCCCTTCCGCCATGGCGTGGCTGTGATTCTCGGGGTGTCGTGGGAGGGGTCTGGGGACCTGTGCCCCTCCTGAAGCCCGATGCGCCCCAGGGCCGGGCCCCCGCCGGCCTCGTGCGCTGGGTTTTGTTCCCCACCCCGCACCAGCCCGGGACCCCCCCCCCCGCCGGGACCCCCCCAACGGGCCCTGTCCCGGGGAACAATGTGCCCATGTTGTCCCTCCCCGCGGAGGGGAGGCCGGAGGCCCGAGGCTGAGAGCGCAGCAGAGGACAAGAGGGGTCCTGGAAAGCCGTCCTCCCCAGAGACCCTGGGGCGGGGGGGGGGGTGCCGGGGCCCCCACCGTTCCCGGGTGGACAGAGGAGGGTGGCAGGAGCTTGGTCCCGGACTCTCCCCCCCCCCCCTCCCGGGCGCACCCGGCGCGGGGTCTCCCGGGGCGGCGCGGGGTCTGGTGCGCTCGCAGGCGGGGCTTCCTGGGGGCGGGGGTTCAAGGTCAAGGGCGGCCGGGGACCCCGCGCGACCCGGCGCCCGGCGGCGGGGCGGGGCGGGGCCGGGCGGGGCGGGAGGAGCCGCGCAGGAAGGAGCAAAGTTGGGCCTAAAGTTGGAGACGGGACGCGCGCTGGGGGACGGGGCGGGGCTGGGGGCGGGGCCTCCGTCGGGCCCCGCCCCTCCTCGCCCGCCCCGCCCCGCCCGGCCCAGGGGGTGGGGGGGAGCCCGGCGGCTTTAAAAGCCATCCGGGCCCGCGGCGGGGCAGAGCGCGGGGCGGACGCGCCGGCGGCGGGGCAGCGGCGGCGGCGGCGGGCGGGGCGGGCGCCGCACCCCGGTAAGTGGGGGGCCCGGGGGGGGCGCGGGCGGCGCCGGGCCGGCGGCAGCTTCTTCCCCTCGTGGGCGGAGTAAGGGGTGCGCCACGGACAAGGGCGGGAAGGTCCCCCAGTTTCTGGTCGCCCCCCCAGTTTCTGGTCGCCCCGAGTTCCCGGGGAGGGTGAGGGGGGTCCCCGCGTCTGGGGATGGAGTCCTGGGGCGCGCAGCCGGGACCAACCTTTCCCGGACCCCTCAAAACTCCCTGGCCAGTTGCTTGGGGGGGGACGGTTAGGGGGAACGCCTTGGAGTTGGGGAGCAGGAGGGGGTGCCCGTCCCCAGGGCTGGGGAGGCGTCGGGGGAAGCGGGGTGCCAGCTGGATGTTTGGGGAGGGGGCTCCCCGAGTCCTCAGAGAAGTGGGGGGAAGCGCGGTTCCAGCCCTGGCCTTCCCGGCCCTGGCCGAGGCGGGAGACCCACCCGGCTCCCGTCCTGGCCTGAGCCGGCGTCAGGAAGGGCTGGATCAAGGTGGCCAGCAAAGGCGGAGGGGCCGCGAGGTGTGGAGGGGCTCTGAGGGCCCAGGCCCCCAGCCTTGTGAAGTCTGGGCATGCAGGGGGAAAAAAGTACCCAGACTGAACCCCAACATGCGTGTGCGTGCGCCCCAGGCTGACGTCCTGTTACAGGACTGAACTTGGCCTCGCCCCCCCGCAAGCCCCCAGCCCTGTCCGGCCTTCCGCGGGAGGGGGGGTCCGGGCCCCCCTGACCCCGTCCCCGCCCATGCCGGGGCTCGTCTCTGCACCCGTGGCTGGGGGAGGTGGGGCCGTGCCCAGCAGGTGCCCAGCCGAGGCCGGCAGGCGATGCCCTGGCCACTCGCCCCCCCCCGCGGGCACGTGCGCTCCCACGCGCGGGCCTGGGCCGCGGGCCTGCGGCCAGCTCGGGCCTGGGGGCCGGGGAGGGGCCAGCGGGGCCTGGGAGGGCGGCAGAGACCCCCGAGCGCACGGGGCCCCCTGCGCCCGGACGGGCCCCCCGATAATTGGGGGCCTGGCACGCGGGGCCGGGGCGGGCCGGGGCGCGCCCGTGGGCCGGGCCTGTCGGTGCTGGCCCGGCGGGAGCCCAGGCCGCGCCCCGGGCCGCCCGTCCCCTCCAGCCGGGGACCAGCCCCCCCTCCACCCACCCCTCCCAGGGGGGCCCCCGGCGAGGCGGTCCCCCCGAATTAGGCCGCAGCGAGTCCTCCGTGGGCTTCTTCGAAGCCCGACTTTGGGGTTCCGGGAGAGCCCCACGCCTGGCGAAGAGGCTGGCGGTGCTTCACCCGGGGCGGTTCCTTCCGCCCAGCTGAGGCCCCTGCCTCAGTTTCCCCATCTGCACCGAGGAGCCCGTAGCTCCGGGGTGCCGCTTCCTCTGTCTCGGATGTTGCTCAGTGCGTTGGGGCGCCTCCCGCCGCGGCCCGGGCGGCGTGGGTGAGACCTGCCCGGCCCGGCTGAGTCACACGCGGGCAGCGCCCGGCCCCGGGGTGATGGGCTGGCGCCACCCTGGGTGTGGCCGCCGCTCTGTGGTCCCGGCCGGGCAGCGCCCGCCTCCCTGCAGTCCGGGATGAGGGGCGTGCGTGAGGGCTTGGGGAAGGGGCTCGCGGCCAGGCCCCTGGGCTGCTCCCCCCCAACACCACGCAGGACTTGGGGAGTCCCCCACACCCCGGGACACCTGGGGAGGCGTGTGGGAAGGATTGGGGCACCCAGAGGATTCAATGCATCAAGTCTGGCGGCTCCCCCAAGGCCAAGCCGGGACTTGCAGCTGGACCTGTGGGTGCAGACGTCGGCCCCCGTGTGAGGCTCCGGCCCGGGTGTCTGGGGTGGGGAGAGCGGCCAGGGGGCCCGGGCGCCTGGGCCCCGGCTTTGGTGGTTCCCTATTTATAACGAATGACTCAAGCCTGCAGCCAGTCATGTCTTCCAGCCCGGGGCTCCCCCCTACCAGGATGTGGTGGGGGGCTGCGGGAGGGGGGGGAGGCGGGGGCACCCCGGTGTCTGTGCGGTATTCTCCCCAAAGCGAGGCTGCGGTGACCATCGTGGGGCTGCCCCCCCCCCCTCGTGGCCTTTTCCCATCCCAGCCCCCACACACTGGGTAGGACTTGGGGGGGCTGGGAATGGGGGGCACCTAAGGGGGCGGCGGCGTGGCCACTGGGCCGCGTTCTGCGTATCTTCAGCTGGAGATTTCACGCGCCCACCCTGTCCCGTCCGGATCCCAGGAAAGGGGGGCCAGGCTCCCCTCCAGGGGACCCCCCCCAGCGGGTGGTGCGGGCTGGGGAGGGCCTTGGCCCAGCCTGGGCTCTGGGCGGGGGAAACCCCACAGGAAGCCGGCCTGGCCAAATGGCCGCCCTTCCCGTCCCAGTCCCTGGGACACAAATGTGCTATCTCACTTCCGGGGGTGGCTGGTGGCCCGGCTGCCCGCTGGGGCCCGGCGCTCCCCCGTGGGCGCCCCCCAGACCCTGAGGGGGACAGGGCTGGGCCGGGGCGGGACGGGAAGGACAGGGACCCATGAATTCTCTCTTCATTTTTTTCCCCTTTATGCCAGTCCTGGGGTTTGAACTCAGGGCCTGGGCGCTGTTCCTGAGTTGCTTTTGCTCGAGGCTGGAGCTCGACCACTTGCACCACGGCCCCACTTCCGGCTTTTGGGTGGTTCTTTGGAGATGGGAGTCGCATAGACTTTCTTACCCTGCCTGGGATTACAGGTGTGAGCGCCAGCGCCCAGCTCTGTTTCCCAGTGAAGTGGATGCTGGGGCCCTCCCGGCGTGGGGGGGACCCGTCTCCACGGTCCTGCCCGGTGTCTGCGCAGCGGGTGCAGTGCTCTAGTCATTCTCGGTGGCGCTGGCAGGACTGTGCCACCGGCTACTTACCAACAGAGTCAGGGAAACTGAGGCACGGCAAGGTTGAGTAGCGGCTTGGCCGGCGTCACCCAGCAAAGAAGCGGCTGAGCTGCCCCGGGAGGTGCTCTCAAAGGGGAACAAATTGATTCCAGAACTGGGGTGTCCTAAGCGGAGCACCCTAGTGACCGGATCCGCCAGAGAGTAGCCTGTGTGGTTTCCTGTGGCCTCCCCCCCCCCCCCAAACTTGGCTCAGAGGACTGGAACTCAGATCATGTCTGCCGCCGGCATGCAAAAATGAGCATTATTATCTGGCGATGTTGGGGAAGAACACAGCCCAGCGCACGCAGGGCAAGCAGTTTCTTTTTCTTCTTTTCGGTCGGGTCATGGGGCTTGAACTCATGGCCTGGGCGCTGGCCCTCAGCTCTTCAGCTCAACCACTGGAGCCACGGCGCCACTTCTGGTTTTTGAGTGGTTCATTGCAGATTAAAGTCTCACTTTAATCTGGACTTTCCTGCCCGGGCTGGCTTTGAACCGGGATCCTCAGATCTCAGCCTCCTGAGTAGTTGGGATGACAGGCGGGAGCCCTTGGCGCCGGGTTCGACCTCTGAGCTCCATCTGCAACCCGTGAAACGCTCTTTTATTTGTATTCAATCAAAGGGTAGTGCAGGCTGAGCCTCAAATTTACAATTCCCTGCTCCAGCTGCTGCTGCTTTTAGCCAGTCCTGGGGCTTGAACTCAGGGCCTGAGCTCGGTCCCAGAGCTGCTTTTGCTCAAGGCTAGCACTCTATCACTTGAGCCACAGCGCCACTTCTGGCTTTTTCTGTGTCTGTGGTACTGAGGCATCGAACCCAGGGCTTCATTCATCCAAGGCAAGTATTCTACCACTGAGCCACCTTCAGAGCCTGCGCTCAGTGCTGGGATTGTAGGCTTGAGTCTACCATTGTAGGCCTCTAGTACTGGGGCTTGAACTCATAACATTGTGCTGTCCCTGGGCCTCTTCATGCTCCAGGCTGGCTCACTACCACCTGGCTTTTTCTGAGTAGTTCATTGGATGGAGATGAGAGTGTTATGGATGTTCCTGCCCCGGCTGGCTTTGAACCGGGATCCTCAGATCTCAGCCTCCTGAGTATCTGGGATGACAGGCGTGAGCCACCTGCACCCAGCTTTTTATTTATTTTACTGGTATAAGTGTGACACAGAGGGGGTTACAGTTACATTGGTCAGATAAACAGTAGAATTCTTTTCTTTTTGTCGGTCATGGGGCTTGAACTCTGGGCCTGGGCGCTGTCCCTCAGTTCTTCAGCTCAAGATGAGCACTCTACCACTTGAGCCACAGCGCCACTTCTGGTTTTCTGGTGGTTTATTAGAGATCAGAGTCTGACGCACTTTCCTGCCCGGGCTGGCCTTGAGCCGTGATCCTCAGATCTCAGCCTCTTGTAGCTGGGATGACGGGCGGGAGCCACCGGCACCAGGCACACGTCTGTTTCTTGTTGGACAGTGTCACCCCTTCCCTGGTGCGCTCGCAGTTTTTTCCCTCCCGTCCCCACGCACAAGTTGCAGAGTTCATTTTCCAGTGTCTAGTGAGTACCACTGCTGCATTTGTTCACTCTACATCCCTCCATTTCTGTACCCCCTTCTTAGCCTCCCCCCTCCAAAAAAAGAGATAAATCAAACTGGCTATTTGCTGCTAGTTAATCAGAGTTAAGACTCTCATGGACTTTTCTGCCTGGGCCGGCATGGTCCCTCAATCCTCACATCTCAGCTTCCTGAGTAGCTAGGATTACAGGCGTGAGCCGTGATGCTGGGCTGCGCTTGATGTGTTTTGCAGATGGGGTGCCTATAGAGCAGACACTTGAACTTCACCCAGCCTTGGAGGAGGAGAGGCGAGGCCGGAGGAGGTCCTGGTGATTTCCTCCTGCCCTTCAGGCTTTTAGGAAGTGGGGCCAGCTGGGGTGATATCACTTCCTTCCCCGCCCGCCCCCCCCCCCTTGGCTTCCTCTCCCTGTAGTCCCAGTTGGTCTGCCCAGGGCGCAGGGCTGGGCAAGGGGGGGCGGGGAGGGAGGGGATGGGGGTGGAGGATGGGAGGGAGGATGAGATGGCTGGAAAGTGGATTTAGGAACGCCCGTGGGGGTGCTGGGGATGGGAGCCAGGGCCTTGCCCATGCTAAGCGAGTGCTCTGCTACACAGTCCTGTCCCTGTCTATTTTGGTGGGGGCAGAGCACCTCTGCGCCTCTGGGGTGAGGCTGCGGCTCTCTCTGGGGTTCAGGGACCCAGATCTTCCTCCTTCCTTTCTTTCTTTCTTTTTTTTTTTTTTTGTCGGTCGTGGGACTTGAACTCTGGGCCTGGGCGCTGTCCCTCAGCTCTTCAGCTCAAGGCGAGCGCTCTACCACTTGAGCCACAGCCCCACTTCCGGTTTTCTGGTGGTTCATGGGAGATCAGAGTCTCCTGGACTTTCCTGCCCGGGCTGGCTTTGAACCGCGGTCCTCAGATCTCAGCCTCCCGAGTATCTGGGATGGCAGGCGGGAGCCACTGGCGCCGGCTCTTGCTTTTTTTTGATGCTGGTCTTGGGACTTGACCTGGTGCGCCTGCGTGCTGCACCCGGTGCTGATTGGCTCAAGGCTGGTGCTCTGCCCCTTGAGCCACAGCTCTTCTCTCAGCGTTCTGGGGGTTTATGGGAGATACATGTCTGGACTTTCCGGCCCAGGCTGGCTTTGCACCACGATCCTCAGATCTCAGCCTCCCTGCGGAGCCGGGATGCCAGGCGCGAGTCACGCAGGATGACCGGCTTTGAGTCAGCTTTCCTGGCTGACGTCTGAAGGCGGCGTGGGGGGGCGGCGGGGGGGGGGGCGGCGGGGGGGGGGGCGGCGGGAGGGGGTGTCAGGGGGGCGTGGGGGGGCGGCGGGAGGGGGTGTCAGGGCGCTCGAACTCCTCACGTCTCGTCACCTTTGTCCTCCCCTCTCCAGGTGGCGCGTGCGGTGCTCCCGGGGTCTGCGGTGCTCCCGGCCCCCCCTCCGTGCCTCGGCCAGCTGGGGTTCCTGGGGATGGGATTTGCAGCTAAATCACAAATCACATTGCCAGGGATTTCCAACTGACCCTGAGCTTCGCCTCCGGGGCCATCGCTGTGGCGGAGATGACCTGCACCCCGGCCCGGACGGCGGGAGCCCCCAGAAGCCCCCCCCCCCAGCCTGTGCTCTGTGGCTGGAGGAGCAGGGCTTAGCCTCTTGTGAGCAGGGTTTCTACCGCGATGTTCACAGTGGCTAAGTTCCGCCCCCCCGGGCCACCTCCTCCAGTGCCTGTCCGCGGCCCCGCCGCAGGCCAGCCTCCTCCCGCTGGGCCTCCGGGGCTCAGCCTCCCCGGGCTTTGCCTCCCGTGCCTACTGAGCTGAAACACAGTTGGTTTGATCGCACTGGCTCAGTTCAGCAGGAACAGGGGTCCAGCCCCCTCGGAGCCTGCAGCCCCGCCCTGCATGGGAGGAGGGGTGCCCAGAGCTGAGGCCAGGAGCCCCTCCCGCTGGAGCCCCGCCCCGCACCCGGCAGGTCTGCACCCAGGAATCCACCCGGGCTGGGCTGCGCCCTCCGGTGGACTGGTGGATTTGGGGTCTGAGGGTGTGCATTTTCCTAACATTGAAACACAAGCCAGGGCTGGGAAGGTGGCTCAGTGGTAGAGCGCTTTCCTCGCATGCCTGAGGCCCTGGGTTCCATTCCTCAGCACCCCATATGCGGAGAAAGCCGGAAGTGGCGCTGTGGCTCAAGTGGTAGAGCGCTGGCCTTGAGCTGAAGAGCTGAGGGACAGCGCCCAGACCCGGAGTTCAAGACCCAGGACTGACAAAAACAAAAGACAAGCCAGCCAGGCACCAGCGGCTCATACCTGTCATCCCAGCTATTCTGGAGGCTGAAATCTGAGAGAGGATCAGGGTTCAAGGCCAACCTGGGCAGGAAAGTGTGTCTCTTTATCTCCAATGAACCGGCAAAAGTCGGAGGTGGCGCTGTGGCTCAAGGGGTAGAGCAGCAGCCTGGCGTGAAGAGCTCGGGAGCGGCCGGGCCCTGCGCTCATTAAACACTCAATCCATTAACCAGCCTGCTGCATTTTCTGTAGGGAACTGAAGCCCTGTCCCAGGCACCCCCTTTTCGCAGCGGGGAGGGGGCAGGGGGGAGTCGGCCCCCACCCCTGCGCCTTCTCGGCAGCCAGTTACTCAAGAGGAAGCCGGCTCAGGCCCCTGGCCGTTAAGTGCTAACTTCCACCTTCCGGAAGCCAGCGGCCTCCGCCCCCCAGCGCCCCGCGCGGGCAGCAGCGGGGACCCCAACCCACCGATGCCCCCCGTCTGGGGGGACCCTTTTATGGGCACGGACTTGGGGCCCAAGGACAGCTGAGTTTTTCCCTGGGCGGTTTTGGGGGCCTGGAAGGGTTCGAGGCCTGCCCACCCCCGCCCGGCGCCCGCACCGCTGCGGGCTGAGCTCCGAGTCAGCCCAGCGCCCGCAGCCCAAAGCTGGCGGCGGAGGCGCGGCTCGAGCGGTGGAGCAAAAAATAAGTAAAGCCAGCTTGTGGGCAGCCGCGCCCGGCGGTCATCCCAGCTCCTCTGGAGGCTGAGATCCGAGGATCGAGGTTCGAAGCCAGCCTGGGCAGCAGAGGCCGGGAGACTGGCTCCAATAAAACCACTAGAAAACCGGGAGTGGCGCCGGCTCCCAGGGCTAGGGCGCTGGCCTTGAGAAAAGAACTCGGGACAGCGCCCAGGCCCTGAGTTCAAGTCCTGTGAGCGACAGAAGAAAACCCCAAGTGTGAGCCCGGCGTCCTGACTCCGCCTCCGGGGCCGCTGACAGAGCCCCGCGCCTGCGCAGGCCGGGCGGCCGCGTGCACACCCCTGCCCGTGCCTCCGCACCCCTGCCCGCTCCCGCGTCCGCACCCCTGCCCGGGCCCCTGTCCGCACCCCTGCCCGTGCCTCCGCACCCCTGCCCGGGCCGGTGTCCGCACCCCTGCCCGGGCCCGCGTCCGCACCCCTGCCCGGGCCCGCGTCCGCACCCCTGCCCCGCGCCCGTGTCCGCACCCCTGCCCGGGCCCCTGTCCGCACCCCTACCCCAGGCCCCTGTCCGCACCCCTGCCCCGCGCCCGTGTCCGCACCCCCGCCCGGCCCCGTGTCCGCACCCCCGTCCAGGCCCGTGTCCGCACCCCTGCCCGCTCCCGCGTCCGCACCCCTGCCCCGCGCCCGCACCCCTGCCCCGCGCCCGTGTCCGCACCCCCGCCCGGGCCGCCGCACCCCTGCCCGGGCCCGTGTCCGCGCCCCCGCCCGCGCCCGCGTCCGCACCCCCGCCCGGGCCCGTGTCCGCACCCCCGCCCGGGCCCGTGTCCGCACCCCCGCCCGGGCCCGTGTCCGCACCCCCGCCCGTCCGCACCCCCGCCCGGGCCGGGCGCCCGGCTGCGCGCGCTGCTCACACCTGTTCCGTGAAATGCACACGGGCCCGGTTTCCTGCCGCGCAGCCGCGCTGGGCTCCTGGCCCCCCCACGTCCCCCCCCAGGCCCCATCCGCTCCCTGGGAGGTGGAAATGGGTTCCCCAGGACAGAGGCTTCGAAGCGCGACCGTCAGGGTGTCCCGGGGGTGGCAGGGTGACCCCATGTGGGGGCTGGGACCTAGCGGATTACCCAGATTGGAGGGGAGGGCAGAGCTACTTGGGTGCCCGGTATCTGTTTCGGTGGAACTTGGGGACCCCCAGGTCCGAGGCTGGCATTTTGGAGACAGCAAGGGCCGCGGCGGGCGCAGCAGCAGCTGTGGCCGCCAGGGGGCGCGGCGGACACGCAGCCGCCCCGGGATCCGCCCGCGCAGACTCGCAAGGCGGGGCCGCTAGCCAATCACCAGGCCCGCGCTGGTCGAAGCTCCGCCCCTTGTTGCGCGCGCAGTCGAGGCTCCCACCAGCTGCTCCGCCTCCCCTCCTGGCCGACTGTCCTCGGTTGCCCCGGAGGAGGGGGGGAGCGGGACACGGTCAGATTCGAAAGGCTGGAACGGAGCTGCTTTTCGGGGAGCCACCGAAGGAAGACTGCCAGCGACTTCCTTGACGCCCCCAGACGTGGCGATCTATTGGAGTCTGGGGAGCCTCATTTGCCTAAAAGCTCAGACACCTCCTGACCACGCCCACAACATGTAAGCAAACCGACCACACCCACCAATGGGGAGGAGGAAAACACTCTAAGCCACGCCCCGCGGGGCGGGGCCTAACCTCAGCTCAGGATTCCCCTGTGGATAAGTGACCCGGGATGGCGAGCGCGCGCGGCCGGGGCGCCCCCTGGCGGCCGCTCCCGGCGGCGCCGGGGCTGCGGATGCGGCCGGCGATGAATGAGGATGGCTGCTTCTCCAGCCCCCATCGAGCGCCCCAAGGGAGCTGCAGACTTTTTTTCTTTTTTGCAGAAGGACCGCTCGGTGGCCCTGGCCCGGTGGTGGCGTGGGGGCGCTGAGGCCTCACCCAGGGGCGCAAGGTCGCAACGAGGCTGCGTGCCCATCTTCGAAAAAAATAAAGACAGGATCAAAGGCAGTACAATGTCTGGTTCAATAAATAGAAAAAGGAAGTTACAAAATGACGCCAACTTTTTCCTTAATGTACAACCAAGGAGAAGCCAGAGCGCTGGGTCGGGGCAGGGCACCCTGTCCCCTCTCTGGGGAGAGGGGGACATTGGGGTGAAGCTGGCAGGAGATGGACAGTCAGAATACACCAAGCTGCCCCTAGTTCCGGATGGGGTCGAGGGGGGTTGGCGGGGTTCGCTGGCTCTCGTGTCTGTATCCCCAGCACCTAGCTGGGGAGTAGCCAGGCTGAGGTTACTTCCTGAGTTATGCATCCAGTGACTGAGGTGGGGTGGCGATCGCCCCACTGGTGCCTAAGGGAAGGGGGGTGCTGGCTGGACAGAGGCCTAGGGGTGGGGTGAGGTATGTAACGCAGGCCTACGATCGGTCTCTTGAAATCCTTCCTGGTTCTGGCTGGGGGCGCAGGGCTGCTAGGATGGGCCCCTGAGCAGTGGGGAGTGGGTAGGAAAAATGGAAAAGGGGTTCAGACAAGCTAATATAAGTTCCGGGGTGGCCCTGGGTGGGCAGGGGGTCTGCCATGTTGTGGGGGGGGCAGCTTCTGGCCAGCCCTGCCTCGCAGCTCCTCAGGTGGGGGGAGGGGACTCGGCCAGGCCCGGGACTTGGAGAGTGGGGAGCTTGCCTATTGCTAATGTGGGGGGGGGGACCCGATACACCGCCCCCCCTCCGGGCCTCTGGGGTGGTGGTGGTATGGCTTTTGCTCCTGAGTCTCTGGCACACGAATGGCACACGGCTAGGCACAGACGGGGCGGGACCCTCCCCTCGGGACTCTTTCCCTGACTTAATACTGACCCAGGTGCCAGGAGATCGGGGTGTGTGTGTAGGGGGGGTCCCCCCTGGCCACCCGCGAACCCCCTCACCCGAATCGCTCCCGCACCAAGAGCATGAGCTTCTTCTTGCCCTTGTAGGTGTGCTTGAGGCTGTCCAGGAACTGCGCGAACTGCACGTGGCCGTCGGCCGCCAGCAGGAAGGTGCGTCGGGCCTTGTCCAGGAACTCGATGAAGTCGGCGTAGTGGCGCGGGCTGATGTGGGTGAGGCGCGAGTGGCTGGTGGCGATGTAGGCGGCCACGGCGGCGTCCAGGAGCTGGCACAGCGGGGCCCGGTCGGCGCCCAGCGGCGGCTTGGCGGCGCGCCGGGGGCCCCCGAGGGGCCCGAGCCCGGGCGCGGGCAGCGTCCAGCGGTGCAGGATGTCGGAGAGCGTCGGCGCGCAGTGCACGCTGCGGATGATGAGCGGCACGATGGCCGACAGCTCGCGGCGGCCGAGCGCGTGGCTGAGCGAGCAGGCCCACAGCACGTCGTTCACGGCGGGGTGGCTGTCCTGGTTGAAGGCGATGCTGAGCTGCGCCAGCGCCAGCGTGGCCAGCTTGTAGGCGCGCAGGGGGAGGCCGCGGTGCTCCATGTACCGCGCCAGCGTGAAGAGGTGCGCGTGGCCCAGGCCCCCGGCCGCCGCGTCCAGCACGATCTGGTAGGTGGCCTCGAAGGCGGCCTGGTGGCCCTCGCACAGCGTGAGCGCGGGCAGCGCGCAGTTCTGCGGGTCCCGCAGCGCGCACTGCAGCGCCAACGCGCGCGCGCATGCGCACAGCTCCTCGCGCCGCGCCGCGTCCAGCTGCAGCCGCAGCAGCGTGGCGTGCGTGGTGGCCGTCACCGCCACCAGGGTGGCCGCCTCCACCGGCGTGAACAGCGAGGACCAGCTCTTCATGACCTTCATCAGGGCGGGAGCGCCTGGGGGGAGGGGCGAGGCTCAGAGACACCCCCTCCCCGCAGGACCCGCGTGCGCCCCGCACCCACACCCACGGGGGGGGGAGGCGATCGCGCTGGACAGCCAGGCCCGGTGGCCATGGCCCAACCACTCGTTCACCGTGCTGGACCGAGCCTTTCTCTCTCCGATACTGGGGTGGAATTAGGGGCTTGGATTGACTAGATGGGTGCTCTACCACCTGAGCCGCAACTCCACCCTAGACGTTGGCTGTGGGTGTGGTAGACTGGGGTTTGAACTCAGGCCCCAGAGCTGGGGGCTGAACTCAGGGCTTTGCTTTGACTGAGCTAAATCCCCAACCCCAGGCCCTCTCACTTGGCTTGGCTTTTTCGCTCAAGGCTGGCACTCTACCACTTGAGCCACAGCTCTGCTTCACCTTTTTTTTGGGGGGGGGGGAGTAGCTAGTTGGAGATAAGAAGGCCTGTCATCCTGGCTACTCAGGAGGCTGAGATCTGAGGATCATGGTTCAAAGCGAGCCTGGGCAGGGAAGTCCATGAAGACTCTCATCTCCAATGAACCACCAGAAAACTGGAAGCTGCGCTGTGGCTCAAGTGGTAGAGCATTGCCTTGAGTGGAAAGGCTCAGGGGCCGCGCCCAGGCCCTGAGTTCAAGCCCCACAACCGAAAGAAAAAAAAAAACCTCTGGGACTTTTTTACCCAGGCTAGGTTGGAACCACAATTCTCAGGTCTGTCTTCTGAGTAGCTGGGATTACAGGCGTAAGCCACCTGTCCCCAGTGCAGCCCAGCTTGAGATCCTCCTGCTCTAGCTTGCCTCCCGAGTGCTGGGATTACAGGTGTGCGTTACCATACTAGATGTGGACAGAAACTCAGTAGCTTTCCGATGGAGCAGGGGGAAAGTGTACTGGGCTGGAACCGCAGGTGTGGAAGGCTAGGATTTGAGACCTCTTTCTGCTTGTGCCTGGCCGTTCCATCCTCTCTCTTTCTCTCCACTCCCAGCACAGTCTGCATCCCCAGAAAAGTCTCCACTCAGTTCCCCCAGAGATATCTAGAACCAGAACTGGGAGGCGACACGTCCCTCCCCGGCTCTCACCCATCTCCGTGGCACAGCTGACCATCCAGCGCACCATCTCCCGCCGGCGCCACGTCATGGTGTTCAGGGTCATCCGCATCACCTACAGCGTGGTGCAGGGAAGAGAAGGGAGCTCTTAAAGAGTCTCCAGGCGGACTGGGGAGCTACCGTGGAGGGAGGGGGGGAAGGGGAGAGTCCCCTTGAGGGGCCCAAGGAAATCTGAACCGAGATCTTCAGCCTCCTGAATAGCTAAGATTACAGGCGTGAGCCACTGGCGCCAGGCTACCGTAACATTCTGAACTCCAGTGAACCACCAGGAAAAAGGAAGTGGCGCTGTGGCTCAAGTGGTAAAGCGCTCGCCTTGAGCTGAAGAGCTGAGGGGTAGCGCCCAGGCCGAGTTCAAGCCCCGCCCCCAAGGGTGCTCCTTATTGGCTGACTTTGTGGCATCCTTCCTTTCAGCCCCGCCCACACTCATGGTCCCTAACCAGTAGCAGCAGGGAGCAGACCCAGGCTCCGCCCCTGCCCTCCCCCGAGCTGGAGGAGGCTGGAATGCCAAGTAAGGGTTCTGCCACGTGGCCCCGCCCCTGCCGCATAGCCCCGCCCCCAGGCTTGCTGCGCTCCTGCAGCGTGGCCTCCATCTTCACCACAGGGGCACACCCCTATGCCTAGACAGGCCGTCGGCCCCGCCCACGGGGCGTGGCCATGCGAAGGCACGCCCCATCGAAGGCGTGGTGATCTCTCAGGCCCCAGCTCTTCTTCCCTCCACCTGGGCGTCACCTGCAGCCCCAGCTCCAGCGCGATGCCCAGCAGCGTGGTGTCCGGCGGCGCGCTGGCCGGGGTGGCCGTCTTGCAGGCGTCCTGCGCCAGCTTGAAGAGCAAGGCCGGAGAGTGGATGTTTTGTTGGATGGAGCCCAGCACCGCGTGCAGCCACTTGGGGTCTCCTGGGTGGAAGGAGGGACGAGGACGTGGCTGAATCCCTTTCTCCCCAACCCGGCACTTTGCGCTGCAGCCGGAGGCCCTGCCCACAGGGCTTCCACTACCGGGGGCATGCGCATGCGTCTACAGCCAGTCCAGGCAGTTCTGCAAAGATCCACACCCTAATCATTCTCCTCCTCCATGCCTGTGGTCTACTCTGCGCTCCCTTTCCCGCGCCACCAGCATCGGGTCATCACCAAAGGCATCAACTCTGGACACAGAATGCTAGGATTTGAATCCCCATCGTGCCACTCATGCGCTGTGTGGTTTTCAGCAACCCACTTGCCCACTCTGGGTCTTTGCTGAGCCATCTGTAAAATGCATTACACCAAAGCAACGTAGGTACCTGCCTCCCAGTCCCTGAGAACCTGCAATACATGAATGTTAGCTGTTTGTTTTCTTTCCTGGGCTTGCTCTGGCATCGTTAGAGCTCAGCCTCCTGAGTAGCTGGGATGACAGGTATGAGTCACCCCTCTTAGCTGATTTTTTCCCCAATACCCTACAAAGTAAAGGATGTGGCTCAGTAGTTGAAGGGAGACTCTGCAGCAGGGGTGTGGTTTGTGGTGGCTGTAGCTCACTGGCTGAGGGAATGGTTAGATTGCAGGGGCATGGTTTAGTGTGCTCAGCAGTGAAGGTCTGGATCGTAGTGGAGGCATGGTTCTGTGGGGTAGAGCACTAGATCCGAATGCAAAAAGGCCCTGGATTGAGCTGGGAAGGTGGCTCAGTGGTAGAGTGCTTGCCTAGCATGTACGAAGCCCTGGGTTCCATTCCTCAGTACCACAGACACAGAAAAAGCTGGAGGTGATGCTCTGGCTCAAGTGGTAGAGTGCTAGCCTTCAGCAAACATGCTCAGGGACAGCTGCCCAGGCCCTGAGTTCAAGCCTCAGGACTGGTAAAAAAAAAAAAAAGGGCGTGGTGACACCTGTAATCCTAGCTACTCAGCAGGCTGAGATCTGAGGATCGCAGTTCAAAGCCAGCCTGCCAAGAAACTCTATGAGACTCCTATCTCCAACTAATCACTCAAAAAGCTGGAAGTGGAGCTGTGACTCAAGGGGTAGAGCACCAGTCTTGACCCTGAAAGCCCAGAAACAGCACGTAGGTCCTGAACGGCGGAAAGAAAGAAGAGGCTGGAAGAGGAGGAGGCTGAGGAAGCGAGGCCAGAGCAGAGATCCTCACCCTTGGCGGCGGTCAGCATGGTGGAGGCCAGCTCACACTGGCGGGTCTCCAGGTGCCCAAGAATGAACCAGCGGGGGACGCGGGTGCCCATGGTGGAGCCCGGCGGGCTGGGATGAGTTTCTCCGGCCCGGAACCCAGTCTCCAGCACCGGCAGTCTGGGCAGGAAACCAACAAGGCTGCTGTGAGACAAAGCTGTGATCTTTGGATGAAGAGCCCCATAGACCCCTAGCCTCAGTTTCCCCTCTTTGGCCAGCAGAATCCTGGGCACCCAGGAAGAAGGGAAAGCATGTAAGCAAGATGCCCATTGTGCTGTTGTTTATAAGAGAGGGTGAGCCAAGTGTAATGGAGTATGCCTGTAATCCCAGCACTCAGGAGACTAAGGTGGGAAGATCTGGAGGTTGGGGCAGGAAGATGGCCACATGGTGAGTTCAAGGCCAAGCTGGCCTGCACAGCCAGTCTCAACACAAGAAAGAGAAAAGAGAAACACCTGCTGGTGAGTATGTGAGAGGAAAAAGCCTGCCTTGGGTAGGATGTAAATAAGTGCAGCTGGTATGGAAATCTGCATTACACACACACACACACACACACAAACCTACTGTAGACCGTGCACCTGTCTCTCCTCCAGCACTCATCACTGCAGGCAAGATATAAAGTCAACCCTGGGTCCAGCAATAGAGGACACTGTGTGTCTATATGCACAATGGAATACTATTCAGCCATAAAAAAGCAGGAAGTCCTGCCACTCACAGCCACATGGACAGATCTGAAGGACAACCATTTAAATTGGCCAAACATCAATTCTCCCACATAAGGAGGCTAAAACAGCACTGGGGATGGGAGCCTGCGGGTAGGGAGAGGGGGGATCCGAGGCTGCGATCTGAGGATTTTGGTTCAAAGTCAGCCACTGCAGCAAAGCCCATGAGACTCTCAGCTCCAATGAACCATCAAAAAAGCCCACAGTGAAGCCATGGCTCAAGGGGTAGAGCGCCAGCTCTACACCATACATTTAACCATGCAAAGGCCAGGGTGGCACCGGATGCCAAGGTTGAGACTGAAGAAGCAGGCCCTGTGAGTGCAAGCCCGAGGGCTGCAGGCCCCCCCCGGGACGCCCGGGGGCCCGCGCTCACCTCATGGCTCGCAGTGCCAGGCGGTAGGCCAGGTCGGGGTCGTGGGGCAGCAGCGCGGAGAACAGGTAGCGCGCGCACGTGTGCATGGGCACGCTCTCCCGGAAGAGCACCTCCCCGAAGCCGCTGAAGGGGCCGCCTGCAGGGACAGCCTGAGCTCAGCCAGCCCCCGCTCCCGGGTCCCCCAGATGCCAGGTGGAGGATGGGAGGAGCTCTGGGCAGAGACCCAGACAAGCACTGGAAAGTGCGAGAAGAGTCCCAGAGTGCAGCCTGGTGGGGGCAGGACTCCTAAGCTGAGTGGGGCTGGAGGTCCAAGAGGCCGGTCTGCCACTGGGGTGCAGCCTCGGACCCAAGACCAGCAAGGCTGACCCAACCACGTTGGAGGATCTGCAGAGGACAGCGGTGATTGGCTTCTGCTGCAATATGGGGCGGAGTCTCAGCTAACAAGCCAATAAAAACACGCCAGGGGCGGGGCCAAAGAGGCCCAGGAGGTGGAGCATATGGTACTCCCGGGGGTGGGCCTGCCTCCCATTCCAGTATCAAGGATGAGGCCTCCCAACAAGCAAGGGGCAGGGCCACACCCTTCATTGGCTGCCAGAAACCGGTGGAGGCGGGACCGCGAGCTGATCTGACCACTAGGAGCTGCCCTGGGGGGCATGAGTGACTGGAAGGCCCGGGAGGCGGGGCCAGGGGCGGGGCCTCACCTTCCAGCAGCAGCCCCGCCTGCTTGCGCAGCACCTGCACCAGCCGGTCGTCCAGCTCCACCTCCTCCAGCATGGCCAGCAGCTGCTCCTCGTGGCGCACCACCTTATCCTGGGCGTACAGGCCCTCGGGCAGGGCCCGCTGCTGGCCCAGCCCCAGCAAGGCCACCTCCAGCGCCAGCGCCAGGTAGGACTCGCCAGGACTCCCGGGCACCGGCACGTGTTGGTAGGACACCTTCCTCTTCTCGGAGCCTGAGTCTGGGGGAGACGAGGCCAGGGCTAAGGAGGGCAGAGCCCCTCCTTGGGGACCCCTGAGGCCGGGGTAGGATGGGGTGCTTTTTTTGGGGGGGGAGGCCACCCCAAACTTCCCAACATTCGCCAATGGGCGGGATCTGCGTTTCAAGCAAGAATGAGGCCTATGGTGACCTCACCCTCCAGAGAGGTGAAAGCTTATTGGCTCCTGGCACAACCCCGAGGCGTGGCCAAGAGTTAAGGTGACAGGGGCATGGAGGACAGTGGGGGCTGCCCCGCCCCCGCCATGGGTCCCCCAAGTGGGTACCTGGGTACAGAGAGAGCGACTCTTCCTCCAGGCGACAGGCCTCCAGCAGCGCCCTGCAGAGGCAGCCGATGGGGTCCAGGGGGTGGCCCACCCAGCCTTCCACGTGCACCACGCTGCTCACCCCCTTCTCCAACAGATCTGCAGGGGGAGCGAGGCAGCTCAGTTCCCGCCATCCACCCAGACCCCTGAGGGGGGCTTCCGCCTCCTCATCGCCCCCTCCCAATTCCTAGTCTTGACACTTGAGTCCAAACAGCTTGAGTCCTGCCTGACTGGAGGCGCTGCACCAAGCCCCTCCTCCAAGCCCTGGGCTCTACTGCGCTCCTGCCCCGTTACCACTAACCTCCCGCCTCCTCTGGAGGACCTGGGGGGGGGGGTGGCCAGGGCTCTGAACAAGTATGCCCCCCCCCCCTCGGCCCTTCCATCACTGTCATCCTGTTTGACTTCCGGGTCATGGCTTCTTCACCCCCACCTCCTGGAGAAATGTCGTGGAAGCCTCCCTGTCCCCTGTCTCTTTGCTTCTTTTCCTTTCTACTGAAACTGTGGCTTGAACTCGGGCCTTGTGCTCTCTTACTTGGCGTTTTTCCACTCAAGGCTAGTGCTCTACCAGCTGAGCCACAGTCCCACTTCTGGCTTTTTTTTTTTTGGTGGCTACTTGAAGATTAATCGTCTGGCCTGGCTTCAAACCGTGGCCTTCAGCTCTCAGCCTCCCGGGCAGTTGGATGGACAGGGGCGCGCCACCGGCACCCGGCTCACGATTCTTTCTTTGGCTTCCGGGTCTTTGGTTTATGTGAAACACAAAGTCAAAAGCATTCCACATCCACAACTCCCCGTCTTCCAAGCCTCTCAGGAGGCCGGCGCCTCCCTGCAGCACCACGCCACATTTCCCAGACTCCTTTGCACCAGATGCTGATGGCCAGGAAATGAGACCAGGATTTCTGTCACTGCCTGGGCCATCTTCAATACCCTGTATTAAGCTCCTTCCTGCTCGGGACACCTGGAGGGCTGGTGGGCGCGTCCAGCTCGCTGCTGCCCCCGTGTGGTTGGCACTGGGGTGTGCAGGCCCCCATTCCCCCCCAGGACAGCATCTGTACCCACCTTTTTTCCTCTGCTTGTAGCTCTCCAGCTGGTGGCGTCTCTGCAGCCGGAGCGTGTTGATGATGGCACTGGCCAGCCGCAGGGCCTGGCGGGGATAGCCGTGGGCCCGCAGGGTGTCCACACGGGCGCAGGCAATGGGGAGAGGTTCGCCCAGCCACAGAGGGCGGCCCTGAGGGTCAAAGTTCGTCTTGTCCGGGCCGATGCTGCCCAGGAGGTGGGGGCCGTGGGAGTCGCTGGACAGGATGCTCTGCAGGTGTGTGTTTCCCCAGTGGAGCTGCCCCGCCTGCAGGGCACGGCCAAAGATGGTGTGGCGGGCACTGGCGGCGGTCCCCTCCTCCTCCTCCGAGCCTGCGGAACAGAGGCCAATGGGGTCCTGTCAGGGGATGTACACAGATGGCCGGGAAGCTTCCTCCACCGGGCACCAACCTGGGGCTAGACCAGCTTTCCTGAGGTGAAGACAGGATCAATCCTGTGTCTGTCTGTTGCCCCAATCTCCTCCACTCTCTTCTCTCTGCATCTCTGCATCTCTTCCTCTCCTTACTCCTCCCCCACCTGTCTTCTCTCTCTCTCCATCCTCCGTTGCTTGGAGCCAGGAGACCAGCCTAGGGCTGCAGACGCCTTCCAAGCCACCATTGCTCCTGCCCTCAATACTTCCTCCCTCTGGCTGGGAGGACACTAAATGGTTAGCATTCCCCTTTCCCTTCCTCACACTCCGTCTGTCTCCTGAGACACAGAGTCATGACGGAGGTATTGATGCGGTTTTTTTTCTGGGCACAGCTCTTACCTTGGCTGGGAGACGCTGTGGGCTGCAGGTTTGGGCCGTGGAAGGTATACTGGCCCTCCTCCAAGGGGCACGCGTCCAGCTTGTCCCACGTGGCGAGCAGCTGCAGCCAGCCCGCACGCTCCTCTGGCTTGCAATGGGGGCTCAGGATGATGCAGACCCACAAGGCCCCTGGGAAGGCATGGGGTGGGGGTCCGGCACGAGCCACAGGGGCAGCGCCCTGCTGAAGACTGTCCCGCTTAATAGTGTGTGTGTGTGTGTGTGTGTGTGTGTGTGTGCGCGCGCGCGTGCGCAACTGGAGCTTGAACTCAGGACTTTGAACTTCTGCTTGTCTTGTCCACTCAAGTCTTGTGCTGTACTACTTGTGCCATGCCTCTACTTCTAGCTTCTTGCAGACTCCTTGAGATTCTACTTCTAGAGTAACTACCAGGCTGGCTTCGAACCTCAATCCTTAGGTTTCAGCTTCCTGAGTAGCCATGAGCCACCATGGGCAGCTTTTTGGGTTGCTTTTGTTTATATTTTTTAAGGTTGCTTTTGTTTATATTTTTTATTTTTTGTTGGTCGTGGGGCTTGAACTCTGGACCTGGGCGCTGTCCCTCAGCTCTTCAGCTCAAGGCTAGCGCTCTACCACTGGAGCCACAGCGCCACTTCCGGCTTTTTCTGTGTATGTGGTTCTGAAGAATCGAACCGAGGGCTTCATGCATGCTAGGCCAGTGCTCCACCACTGAGCCACATACTTTCTCCCAAAGCTGGGAGAAAGTATTTTAAAAAATAAAAATATCGCCAGGTGCTGGTGGTTCCTTCCTGTAATCCTAGCTACTCAGGAGGCTGAGATCTGAGGATCTTGGCTGAAAGTCAGCCCAGACAGTAAAGTCTCTTATTACCAATGAACCACCAAAAAGCTGGAATGTAGCTGTAACTCAAGTGGTAGAGTGCTAGCCTTGAGTACAAAGAGGCTCAGGGACAGGTCCTGAGTTCAAGCCCCAGGACTGGCAAAACAACAAAAAACAAGTTTTACTAGAACACTGCCATGCCCACTTGGTAACTCCCCCCACCCCCCTTTCATGTATTTGATTTGCTGAGGATGGAGCCTAGAGCCTTACGCATCCTAATCAAGAGGTCACCAGCCCCGCCTACATTTAACAAGCCCCGCCCACAACAGAAGACCACGCCCCGTCGCTAAGCCCCGCCCAGCCGCCCCCTAGTATTTAAGCCGGCTTGCTGGCAGCCGCAGGGGCTGGAGGACTGCAGGTACCCGATGGGCGTCGCCCACCCAGGCCCGGGCCTTACCCAGCTCGTCCCACAGCTGCCGGCATCGGTCCGTCATGCCCGCGCCCTGCTGCCGCCACAGGCCCAGGCGCGGGTCCTGCAGGAACTGCTCGGTCATGAGGATGAGCATGCGCGCCCCGTTCGAGTCCCGCATGCGCAGCATCTCCCGCACCTGGGTGGCACGGGAGGGGCGGGGGTGAGGAAGGGGTGGCGGGGTCCCCCCCTCCCGTGCCCGCGCCTCCCGCGCCCCCCCTCCCCCAGCACCTTGCCGAACATGGAGCGCAGCTGCTGGCTGGCCCCGTAGTAGGCGCCGTTGGAGAGCAGCTGCTTCACCTGCTCCTGGATCTGCCCCTCGTCCAGGTGCCAGCAGTTGGCATCCTCGATGCCCGCGCCCGCCGTGGGGTCCGGGGCGCCTGCGGGGACAGGGAGGGGACCGCGGAAAGCTGAGGTGGGACCGGGATGGGTGTGGAAAGAGGATGTCTGTCCACTTCCCCAAGTCCCTAGATGTGTCCAAAAGTTCCAGCCACCCCACAAGAAACACATCTGTCCATCCATCTATCCATCCATCCACTCATCCACCCACCCACCCACTCACCAACCCATCCATCCATCCATCATCCATCCATCCATCCATCCATCGATCCACTCACCCATCCATCCATCCATCCATCCATCCATCCATCCATCCATCCATCCATCCATCCACCCACCCATCCATCCATCCACCCATCCATCCATCCACCCACCCACCCACCCACCCATCCATCCACCCACCCACCCATCCATCTATCCACCCATCCACCCACCCACCCACCCACCCACCCATCCATCCATCCATCCATCCATCCACCCACCCATCCATCCACCCACCCATCCATCCACCCACTCACCAACCCATCCATCCATCCATCCATCCATCCATCCACCCATCCACCCATCCATCCATCCATCCACCCATCCATCCACCCACTCACCCACCCATCCATCCATCCACCCACCCATCCATCCATCCATCCACCCACCCATCCACCCATCCACTCATCCACCCACCCATCCACTCATCCACCCACTCACCCACCCACCCATCCATCCATCCATCCACCCATCCATCTATCCACCCACCCACCCATCCATCCATCCATCCACCCACTCACCCACCCATCCATCCATCCATCTATCCACCCATCCCTCCATCCACCACCCATCCATCTATCCACCCACCCACCCATCCATCCATCCATCCACCCACCCACCCACCCATCCATCCATCCATCTATCCACCCATCCCTCCATCCACCACCCACCCATGCATCCACTCATCCACCTACCCATCCATCTACCCACTTACCTATCCATCCATCCACACATCCACTCATCCATTCATTCATCTACTCCTCTATCCATCCATCCATCCATCAACCCATCCATTCATTCATCCACCTATCTATCCACCCATCCATCCATCCATCCATTCATCCATCCATCCATCCATCCATTCACCCATATACCCATCCATCTGTCCATTCACCCACCCACCCATCCATCCATCCATCTACCCACCCACCTATCCATCCATCCATCCACCCACCCATCCATCCACCCATCCACCCATCCATCCATCCATCCTTCTACCCACCCACCTATCCATCCATCTATTCATCCACCTACCCACCTATCAACTCATGGATCCAACCAACCAATCCCTTGATTGATCTGCACATCTCCAATCCACTCATTTCTTAAAACTCTTGCGCAGGTCTGCATATCCATCTACAAGTGCATTAATTACTCCTCCCACCCAAGTCACCATCCATTGCTTCCACTTACTCACCCAACCATCTCACAAAATTGCCACCACATGCCCCACCCCTGCTCTGTCCATTCCCCCATCCCCCATCCTTGTGCCTCTTGGGGCTCCCTGAGCCTATCAACAACCATGGCACATGCAGCCCCTCTCCCTGCCACCTGCCACGGTCAGTCCACAGATCTGAAAGTTCCCTGAGCCTGCCCACCTATCCCCTTGTGGGTCACTTATTGGTTCTCCTATTCTCCCACCCCTCCATCATCCAATCACAGCCTCCTGTCCAGCCCCACCTTCAATGACGTCCCTGTTGGACTTGATCACTTATTACTCACCCCACCATCAGTTCACCCCAATAAGCCCACACCTACCCAGTGCCACGCCTAATTCTTCCCCCAAGGCTACCACCCAATTCTCATGCATCTGTAGTCTTCCCGACAGGACTGGGGAAGCACAGGATTCTCCCAGTCCTTCCGACCTCCTGCCATATTGGTTCCACTCATCGCTCACCTGACAACACCTCTCCCCACCCCTCCCAGCCTGCTCCTCGGACTCACAGGGGGCAGTGGTGTGTGACTCACCTCTTCTCCCCTCACCCCTGCCCCTCACCAGGTTTTCCTTTCTTTTTTTTTTTTTGGTTGGTCGTGGGGCTTGAACTTGGGGCCTGAGCACTGCCTCTGAGCCTCTTTGTGCTCAAGGCTACTGCTCTACCACTTGAGCCACAGTGCCACTTCCGGTTTTCTGTTGGTTTATTAGAAAGAAGAGCCTCACAGACAGAGGTGGCGCTGTGGCTCAGGCGGTGCAGCGCTAGCCTTGAGCACAAAGAGGCTCAGAGGCAGCGCCCACACCCTGAGTTCAAGCCCCACAGCCAAGAGAGCCTCACAGACCTTCCTGCCTGGGCTGGCTTTGAGCCATGATGCTCAGATCTCAGCCTCCTTAGTCACTAGGATGACAGGCGTGAGCCACCAGCTCCAGGCTACCAGCTTCTTTCTTGTTTTTGAGGCAGTGTCTTTCTTTGAGCCCTGAACGGGAGCCTTCCTGCCTCAGCCTCCCTAGTGCTGGGATTACAGGCAGGTACAGCCATGCCAGGCCCCAGGGGACCCAGGACAGCGTGACAGAGGCACACAGTGGCCCTGGCTGTCTGTCCCTCCCCCACACCCGGGCCTCACCGTGTACCAGGTTGATCTCGGAGCCCAGCAGTAGAATCTCATCGGCCAGGCGCTGGGCTGTGGGCAGCACCTCCGTGTGGTGGGCGCTGATGAGGTACTGCACGAACTTCTGCAGCTGGTCGCGGTTCATCTGGGACAGCGTCTCGGAGATGGGCAGGCGCAGCTCCACGCGGCGCGCGTGGCGGATGCGGTACAGCGACAGGGCCACCACGTGCGCGCAGTAGAAGAGGCCCCGGTTGTGGCAGCCGCAGCTCACCGACGTGATCTTGCAGCGGTCGAAGCTGATGGAGACCGGGTACAGGCGCTCCGGCTCCCCGGGGCTCCCCTCTTCCCGGATGTTCCCGCTCAGGTGGAACCCTGAGAACAAAGGCAAGCCAGGCCATGACACCCCAGAATCCCATCAGCGGGGTGCAAGCAATGTACACAGCCAAGCTGAGAAACCTAGCGTTCCACGCTTGCTCTGGCCGCGCCTCATTCCCCTCCCCCCCAACCCCCCAATCATCATGGCCTGGCGCTGGTGGCTCACGCCTGTAATCCTGGAGACAGAGGAGGCTGAGATCTGAGGATCAAAGTTCAAAACCAGTCTAGGCAGGAAAGTCCACAAGAATTTTTATCTTCCAGTTAACCACCCAAAAGCCAGAAGCGATGGCAAAGACAAACAAACGAACAAAACCCTCAGGCCCTGAGTTCAAGCCCCACTCCCAGCACACATACCCAAAGAAAAGCAACCTAACACAAAAAGCCAACGTGGTTGTAATAAACAAGTGAATGCGTGACAGGTGTTCAGAGCACTGCATGAAGTTTCAAGTCCTAGACATATTCTTATTCTTGTCCTGTTTATGTGTGCCTGTACTGGGACTTGAACTCAAGGCCTTGTAGTCTCCATTCATAGCTGGTGCTCTAGCATGTAAGCCACGCCCCTTCTGCCTTATTCTAATGAGGAGTGCTTCACAGAGCCAGGCGCTAAAGCCCCCTCTGGTTACCATGGATACAGCTAGGGCTGGCTTTAGAAGCCTAGGACTTCCCAGGAAGATTCCCAGGGCTCTATCACTTGAGGGTGTGGGGTACTGGGGCAGGCCCAGGCCAGATCACCCCTCTCCCCCCTCCCTGGCTTCTGGGCAGCCTGGATGTCACGTGGGGCTCATCTAACAGGTTGGGCAGCCAGGGCACAACTTGTGTCATGCGGTGCCTGGGGCTTCCTCATACCAGAGGTGGTCAGGGGCCTGCGCTGGCTGGACTGTGTCCAGACATAGGGCTGACAGGGCCAGCTGGCACGGAGGCTTGAACTCAGGGCCTGAGGACTGTCCCTGAGCTTTTCCACTCAAGGCTAGCCCTCTACTGCTTGAGCCACAGCACCACTTCTGGCACTTTGGTGGTTCGTGGGAGGTAAGTGTCTCAGATGTTCCTGCTCGAACTGGCTTTGAACCGTCATCCTCACATCCCAGCGCCCTGAGCAGCCGGTTCCAGTGTTTCACGTCTTCATTTTATGTTTCAATGGACATCCTCATTGTGCGTATTTCTGGGCTCCAGTGGGGTTAATTCCACCCCTGTCCACCTGTGTGGCTCCCAGATCCTGGTAATTGGCTTTTCCTGCTTTATAAATGTTTTATCATTTCTTCCTGTTTGAAGGCCTCCTGCTTCTGCCTTTTAGTTCTTTATAAAAATAACATAATAAATGTTTGGGGACAGCAGTCATCTCCTGTATGTGAGCCTTTGATCACCAGGGCCGAGAGCCTCTCACCCGAGTGCCCGGCTTTCACACGAACCCACACCTGAAGTCAGTTTCAATCCAGGGGCCTTGAGCTTTGGGACAAAGGCTGATGCTCTACCCTGGAGCCATGTCCCCACCTCTTCTGAGTTTTACTTTCCTTTTTGTTGTTGTAGGTCCTGGGGCTTGAACTCTGGGCCTGGGTGCCGTCCCTCAGCTCTTCAGATCAAGGCAAGCACTCTACCACTTGAGCCACAGCGCCACTTCTGGTTTTCTGGTGGTTTATTGGTGATAAGAGTCTCATGGACTTTCCTGCCGGGGCTGGTTTTGAACCACGATCCTCAGATCTCAGCCTCCTGAGTAGCTAGGATGACAGGCGAGAGCCACTGGTGCCCTGCTTACTTTATTTCTGAGACAAAGAGTCTTGAGAACGTTGCTCAGGGCCAGCACCTCTGCTCCCCAGCTTTCTGGCGGATCCTCTCCCCTTCCCACCTGTTTTCTCCATCTGGGCTCCCAGCTGGAGCGCAGGGCTGGCTTTGCTTTAGTGCCATTGTGGTACCTGGGCCTCTGCGCCAGGCCTGCCCCGCCCACTCCAAAGCTCCTGGGCAGGGGCAGGGCCAACACTCACCCACTTGCAGCACCCGGTCTACAGCCCCGCTCTGTAGCAGATGGAGCCCGCGTGTGAAGGGCACCCGGGCGTCCTGCTCGCCCTCCGGGGGCTGGTACCCCAGGGATGAGTACATACATATCTCCCGCTCACTTCGTGGAAAAGACCAGAACACGATGCGTTTCTGGACAGGCTCAGGTACCCGAGAGAACCGCTCTTCCACCTGCAGGAGAGGCAGAGGGTTAGAAATCTGGACTAATATTCCTGGTGTTGGGATTTCCAAGCTGGGTGGCCTTGCACGAGTCACTTGACCTCTGAAGCCTAGTTCAGGCATGCATGCATGCCATACTATGGCTTGACCTCAGGGCCCTGGTGCTGTCCCTTAGCTTTTTTTGTTCAAAGCTAGTGCTCTACCACTCAAGCCACAGCTCTACTTCTGGCTTTTTGCTGGTTAAATGGAAATAAGAGTCTCAAGGACCTTCCTACTTTGGCTGGCTTTGATCCTTAGAGCTCAGCTTCCTGAGTTTTAGGGTTACAGGCTTGAGCCATGGTGTGGGCTGAGATCTTTATCTATGTGATTCCCCCTAATTCTCAAGGAGCTCCATTAAGAACAGCTGGGGTCTAAGGCTCAGAGGTGGGGTGAATTCATGTGTTCAGAATCCACGGCCTGGGTGGTGCCATTCCTTAGGCAGGGCCCCCAAAAGGGAGGGGCGTCCTGGCCACCCCTGTGGGCTCCAGGCAATGAAACCAGCTGGTCGAGCCCCGGTTCCAATCCTGGTTTGCTGTTCACTGGCTGGGTGGCCTTAGGCAAGTTTCTCAACCTCTCTGTGCCCCAGTTTCTCCCGAGTGAGGACAAGTCTCAAAGGGTTACAGAAGATTCCAGGGGCTTCTCTCGCAGCAGCCAGGGCCAGGCCCAAGAACTTCGAGGGTGGTTTTAGGAGATCTTCACTATGCACTCTAAGCAGGGGCAGCGGCCCTCCTCAGCTCCCCTCCCACCCAGGCTCCCGGGAAGCGGGGAGCCGGCGGCCGGGTGAGTGACAGTTGGCTGGTGACTAAGGAGGGATTTTTCCCGTCCATGAATCAGAACCAGCTCCATCGCAACTCGACCAAACCCACCAGTCCTAAGTTGAGAAAGGCTGGCAACAAACACCCTGAAAAGTCCAAGAGGACAGAGGTGGGGGGGGCTGCTAGCACCCTCAGGCCCTGGGGAGCCCCCGTGAGGCGGTGGGGGGCGCCGTCCAGGGCGCTCGGAGCTCCCCAAGCAATGGCGCCGCTTCCCGGTGCACCTGCCAGGTTCCCGCCTGCCCTCGGGAAGGCCTGGATGCGCGGGGGGGGGGGGGGGGGGCAGAATCTGAACCCCGGTAATCCCTATCTCTAACTAGGGGGGCTAGGTCTGGAGGTGCAGGGGCCCAGTGGAGGGGGGGGTCGGAAGAGGTGTCCTGAGCTGGGATGCGGCAGTGGGGGTGGTGTCTTCTAATCAGGGGAATCCGGTCCGGATCTGGGGGGGCAGGGGAAGGGAGCGTGGGGGTCAGAGGCCTAGGGACATGGGGTGTCCTCCAGGAAAGCCTGGGGGAGATAGTGTCCCCAAGTAGGGGCGGCGTGTAGGGCTCAGAGGCCCCTGTCGGTAGGAGAACCCCGGGGGTCGGCCCTGGGGTTGGGGGGGAGGGGGCGGAAATGTCCCACGTGGGATCTGGGGTGCTGGGGCGGGGCGCGGTGGGTCACGGGGTTGAAGGGCGCCGGGAGGGGTGAGGGGGGTCTCGGGCCCGGGTCGCGCTCGGGGCCCCCCCGTCACCTGCTCGAAGGCCCAGCTCTCCGCCACTCGCTTGGCGCTGAGGTCCAGCAGCGCTTCGGGCCGGCCCCGGCCCCGCGCAGCCCCGGCCCCGGCCTCGCGCTCCTCGGGTCCCCCGGGGCAGCCCCGGCTCCGCTTGGCCGCGGGGGGCTCCATCCGGCCGGGCCGGGGCCGGGGCCGCGGCGGGGTCTGCTGCGGGGTCGGTCCGGGGTCGGCTCTGCTTTGCCGGCTCCGGTCCGCCTTGTTTGTCTTCGCGTCCTTTCTCCGCGCACCGCCGTCTCGGGGCCCCCGTCGCACCGTCCCCCCACCAACCCAGCCCCAAGCCGGGCCGGCCGGGTGACGCGGCCCCTTTAAGACGGTTCACAACAATAAAGCCGCCTGGCCGCCGCTTTATCCTCCGCGGTGGTCCCGCCCCCTGCGCCTGTCCCCATTGGAACTCCCCTCGGCCTCCGCGGCTCTCTCTCCGCATTGGCTGCGCCTGCAGACCTGTCTACGGACCGCCGTTGCCCATTGGATCGCTGAGATGTTAGTCCTTTCCGGCTCACCCAATCATAAGGTGCAGCGAGTGGGACTGTCAATCACAAGGCGTCAGGAGCCAATCGGAACGAGAGAACCCCAGCGGGGGCGGGCCTTCTGCAGAGTTTCGGGGCGGGCCCTGCGTTCATTCACAACATTCTTCCCCCGCCCCCTCCGGCTGGACGGCGAGCCCCGGGCAGCTGGGGCTGCGCCCACACACGGCTTTGTTTACCGAGGGTCGCTTCCGGGTGCCAGGCGGGGCCGGTCATCAAGGCCCAGCCGCCAGGGACACAGGACGGCGGGTCTCCCGCCCGCGGGGCTGTGTGGCCCGGAGGAACCCGCTCAGCCTCTCGGGGTTCAGGGTCAAGCGCAGACAGAGGCTGGGAGAGGGGGCGGCGGCCCCAGCCTTCCTGGAGGAGCTAGGGGAGGGTGCAGAAACGGAGCTCGGTTTGGGGGTTCCACGAAGCACCCCTTGAGCCTCCATCCGGGACTTGCCCCACATCCTGCCTAGGCTCCACAGATTTCCTACTGTTTGAATGCGCGCGGCCCTCTGACCGCCTGTGGCTGCGAGCTGGCCTCCCTCCCCCGCCCTGCTCACCTCCTTGTTCGTGGGGTATCCCCGTGGGGGGCTGTGTAAGTTTTCCTCGGACTGCGAGCGCTCAAGGCCCGAGCTGGGCAGAGTCCTTCAGGACCTGGAACAGCGCCTCGCATGCAGTAGGTGCTCAAGCCATGACCTCCGGAAGGGGGCCGCTTCTGTGCTGCCCTTTTGTCTTCTTCAGATGCTCTGCAGAGGGGGAGGGGCAGGCATGCTGGACCCTAAGAAGCCAGATTGTCCCCCACCCCGCACCCCCAGTCCAGGCCTCTGTCAGGCCGCCCCAGCCCTTCCTTCCCCACCTGCAAGTCCTGGGTGTCACCAAGTGGCCTTCCAGGCTGGCACACCTGCGCTTCCACAGTAAACACACACTGCAGCCCCGAGATGTCCCAGGGAAAGCCATGGTGACATAGTTCCCTAAGGATTTGTAGAGATTGGAACAGCTCACAGGTAGGCTGCTGGCCTAGTTTACACCCAGGGCCCTGGGTTCCGTCCCCAACACCACACACACACACAAACTTAACACTGATTATGTGCTGAAATGACATTTTAGAAAAGATGTAGCTTAAATAAAATGTGGTATTAAAACGGGTCCCAAGCTGGGTGGCTCACGCCTGTCATCCTAGCTACTCAGGAGGCTGAGATCTGAGGATCACAGTTTAGAGCCAACAGGGGCAGGGAAGTCCCTGAGACTCTTATCTCCAAATAACCACCAGAAAACCAGAAGTGGCGCCGTGGCTCAAGTGGTAGAGCGCTCGCCTTGAGCTGAAGAGCTGAAGGACAGCGCCCAGGCCCAGAGTTCAAGGCCCGCGACCGACAACAAGAAAAAAAAAAAAAAGCCGAGTGCTCCACAGCAATAATAGCAATAATAATAATAATACTTATTAATAATGGTGATGCATGTGTAGCAGGTAGGCCCTGCTCTGACACAAGAGCCAGTGTTAACCTCCCCATATTGCTGCAAATGAGAGGAAACTGAAGCTCGGAGAGGAAGCTGCTGGCCTTGAGGTCACCTGGCAGGAAGAGCCAGCCTGGCGGAAGTCAGGGGAGGGTCGGAGGGAGGCCATTGGAACCCTGGGCCTGGCACAGGGGACCTGCCCGCGGAGCCACGCCCCTCCGACAACTTTGAAGCCATGACGTAGCTAGTGCACCACAGAGCCACGCCCCCAAGCAACCGCACAAGTGCCTGCCAAGCCACGCCCACAGAGGAAAACACGCCCACCAAAATACCCTATCAGAGCCCCTCCCCTGCTCCGCCACGCCCCCAGCCTGGGCCTTCTCTTACAGAGGTATTGGGGATGACTTGGACGAAATTATGGGGCAGGAGTCACTGGGGCGCAGGAGGGATCTAGGGCGCTTCAATACAAACAGGACCCCTCTCTGTCGTACCTCTGAGCTCCTGTCAAGGTGGGATCCCAGCCTTAAGCTGGGTCCTGAACCAGTGCAGGGGGTGGGGGCTGAGGGAACAGAAAATGGGGCCTCTCAGGGCTGGACACATTCGTATGTGATGAGGTCTGAACACGGACAGCACCCCCTTTCGCAGCTGGGAAGGGCAACCTGGTGCTCCTAGCCGCACCTTACAAGTGAGGAAAGAGAGGTTCAGAGAGGGTGAGCAGGCTGACCTAGGCCACACAGCCCTGGGATGGGGGGGGTGCATGCACTGCGGGTCAGAAGGGCCAGGGGGGCCACCGGGAGGTGAAGTGGCCTGGCTCCTCTCAAGCCTGTCCCTTGCTAAAAATACTGTTAGGAGAGGGAGGCGGTGGCGTGGGCTCCAGCCAGGCAGCTCACCCCCTCTGGGGACGCCAGCGAGCCCTGGCTTGGGAAACTGCGGCGGCCACATTTCTTCCTCCTGCTGGCAGGGGTAGGGGTGAGCTCACTGTCTGGGCATGCAAAACTCCTGACCCCAAACCCGTGTGTCCCCCCCATCCTCCCTGCCTTCTGGAAGAAATAGGGCTTCCCTGGAGGCTCAGGTAGGGAGAGGACACAGGCTTCATCTCCATGCAGTGCAGATGGGGGTGGGGGGCTGGGGGGGTCAGGGGGTGCCTGGCACCCCGCGGGCTGGCCAGAAGCCAGCCTGGGCGGCGTGGCTGGCTTCCAGTCCCTTGCTGGCCCAGCGTCTTCCTTTTGGAAACTCCTATTCATAGGCAAAGTGTCACCCACTGCCCTGCAGGCGGGGGAGAGGAGGGCAGCGAGAACAATGGAGTCTGGAGAGCCAAGATGGGGTGGTGGAAAGGGGATGTCCAGACAGAAGCTGCCAAGGGAGCAGCACAAATGACCCCCCCCAGCTCCCCACTCTGAGGGGTGGGAGGGAGGTACTGGGGCTCAGAGATGGCAAGTGACGTGGGCACCAAGGTCATACTGCCAAGGGTGGGGTGGGCAGAACCTGATGTGGAAGGTGGGGTGGGGTTCCCCAGAAGCAGGGAGCCTAAGAAGAGCAGGTGGCTTGACATTCCACCATCAGAGGAGTTCCGCTGGGGGGCTGGTGACTCATGCCTGTAATCCTAGATCCTCAAGAGACTGAGGTTCAAAACCAGGCAGGGCAGGAAAGTCTGTGAGGTGCTGATCTCCAATGAACCACCAAAAAGGCCTGAAATGGAGCTGTGGCTCAAGTGGTAGAGTGCTAGCCTTGAGTGTAAAAGCTCAAGCTTTGCATTCAAGTCCTGGGACACACACACACAGCTGGAAATGTGGCTTAGTGGTAGTGTGTGTGCCTAGTTCCTGGGTTCGATCCCTCAGTACCACATAAACAGAAACTGCTGTGGCTCAGTGACAGTGCCCAGGCCCTGAGTTCAAGCCCCAGGAATGGCAAAAATAAAGAAAAACAAAACGAAGTTCCTAGGCTAGCCTGGGTGCCGCGCTCCCGGGCAGGGCGCCCCCTTGTGGCAGAGCCAGGCGACGGCCGCCAGCAGGTGCCAGTGGCTCATGCCAGCTATTTAGGAGGCTGCCAGCTCTGGCAGGAAAGTCTGAGACGGTAATCCCCAATGAACCACCAAATGGCCAGAAGTGGAGCTGTGGCTCAACAGGTAGAGCGCTAGCCTAGAATGGACAAAGGCCCTGGGGTGCACAAAACCGAGGCCCGGCCCTGGCAGAGCAGGATCCCAAGCTTCAGAGGATGGCGGTGAGATGTTGGCTGGGCTGGGGCAGCTCCGTGGGGAGCCTTTGCCTGGACCTCGGTTCTCCAACCCAGCTGGCGGGGAGGAGCACCGAAGGCCGGGGGTGGAGGAGGGATGTGGACAGGCACTGTCTGGGACAAACTGCCATCAAGAGACACACCGCAATCCCAGCTACTCCGGAGACTGAGATCTGAGAATCCCGGCTCAAAGCCCAGCTGGGGCAGGCAAGTCCTTGACAGTATTTTTTGGTTGTATCTCTCCAGGCCACTTTCACTTTTTGGTGGTTCACTGGAGAGAGTCTCACGGACGTTCCTGCCCAGGCTGGCTTTGAACCCTGATCCTCAGCTCTCAGCCTCCTGAGTATCAGCTGGGATGACAGACGTGAGCCACCAGCACCTGGCTTCCTTGAGACTCATCTCCAATTAACTACCAGAAAACTGGTAGTTAGTGGCTGGGGCACCACTGTGATGCATGAGGAAAGTTCTGTGGGCTGGTGAGTAAGAGGTTTCTGGCTCAAGACCCAGTAGCCCCCTTCCCGTGGGGCTGAGGTGTAGGCGCTAGATGACGACTCTGCACACATCAGAACAGCTGTTTTTTTGTTCTTGTCGGTCGTGGGGCCTGAACTCTGGGCCTGGGCGCTGTCCCTCAGCTCTTCAACTCAAGGCCAGAGCTCTACCACTTGAGCCACAGCGCCACTTCCGGCCTTTTCTGCTTATATGGTGCTGAGGAATCCAACCCAGGGCCTCATGCATGCAAGGCAAGCGCTCTACCACTGAGCCACCTTCCTGAACAGCTGTTTTAAGGGAATGTTTTGCCGTAGAGCCCAGGTAGACCTCTAAGTCCTGATCTTCCTGCCTCAGCCTCCTGAGACTAGTGGCACAGGTCTATAATCCTAGCTCCTTGGGAGGCTGAGAAAAGGAGGATTGCAGTTTAATGCCCAGCCTGGTTAAAACTCTCCAAGACTCCACCTACACAATAACAAGTTGGGAGAAGTGGCATATTTTTGAAGGGGGATGGGGAGAAGGGAAGCCTGCAGTTGGTGGCCCAGGGCAGGAAGGGCCCACTTATCCTAAAAATAAATAGAAGAGGGCTGGGAAGGTGGCTCAGTGGTAGAGCGCTTGCCTTGCATGCATGAGGCCCTGGGCTCGATTCCTCAGCACCACATAAGCAAAAAGAAAAAAGCCGGAAGTGGCGCTGTGACTCAAGTGGCAGAGCGCTCGCCTTGAGCTGAAGAGCTGAGGGACAGCGCCCAGGCCCAGAGTTCAGGCCCCACAACCGGATCCCCCCCCAAAAAAAGAACAAACAGGACTAGAGGCGTGGCTTTGTAATATCAGCAGCCCAAACCAAATCCTCCAGCACTACCAAAAATAAATGAATACATAGAACACCTGGCATCCAAGAAAGAATATTTTCCCACCATTATTATTATTGCTATCATTATTACCCTAGGAGACCAAGTCCACATGCTCGGGTGAAGCGTGGTGGTGCATACCTGTAATCCCAGCTGCTTGGGAGGCAGAGGCAGCAGGACTATGGGTTTTTGGCCAAGTTAGGGAGACCTTGTCCCAGACACATTAAAACCGTGGCAGGCAGGCGCGTGCCCGCAGGTGCCAGGGTCCATCCCAGCACCACAGAATCAGAACACACCAAAGCAAGCACTTGGGGTGGAAGTGGCTCAAGTGGTAAAAGTCGCCACCCAAGGCCCCGAGTTCAAATCACAACCCAAGTACCACAAAACATCAAAACAAGGCTGTGTCAGTGTTACCTGCTCCGGTGCTGGCTGAGGAAGACAAGTCACAGCACCGCACACAGCGCGGGGCGGCAGCAGCCATGCGGAGCCGGGCGAGGCCTGGCACGTCCAGGCACGGACGGGGGAGCCGCTGAGCATGGACACCACTGAGGGGCACAGGAAGCTGCCAGCTGGGCTTCCATGCTGGCTCTGCGTCCCTGGGTGCGGGTGACACGTGGAAGGTTCTAGGACGGCCTGGCTCACAGTAACCCTTATGGAAGCAGCACCAAGACCTTAGGAGAGGCAGGAAGATCGACGCCACCGACCGTGGAGCGCGTGCAGGAGATGGAGGCGCTGAAGTCTGCAGCCCTGGGCTGGCGGCGGCCTGGAGCGCACACACCCAGGTCTGACAGGAGGGCAGAGACGGCAGGAGGGACAGGACGGGTTTATTGCTGGGTTAAGATAGGGCAGACACAGGGGACGCCAGTGGCATAGAAGTCCTTGCTGCCAAATTGTACACCTGGTGGTCAGCTCCCACGCGGGGCGAGGGGGGGCGGTCCCTGGAGGTCGCCCAATGGGAAGAAAGCAGTGGGGGGGGGTGGCCTTCAGGACGGCGCGGGGCTGGAGGTGGCCCCCTTTTTCTTGCCAGGCTCCCGCAGCAGTGCCAGCTTCTTGGGCAGGCTGGAGCTGGCCTTCATCACCACGTCGTGCTCGATCTTCTTCCGGATCCCCACCTCCAGGTCCTGAGGGGCGAGGGGGTTACATCGACATGTGTGTGTGTGTGTGTGGGGGGGGGGGGTGTCCTGGGCCTCGAACTCAGGGCCTGAGCGCTATCCCTATGCTTGTTCGCTCAAGGCTGCTGCGCTCTACCGCTGGAGCCACAGCTCCACCTCTGGCTTTCTGCTGCTAAATGACAGACTCAGCGTCTTGCGGCCTTTCTTGCCCCGGGCTGGTTTCGAACCCAGAGCCTCTCAGATCTCCGCCTCCTGATTCGCCGGGGTTCCGGGCGTGGGCACCGGCGCCCGGCTCCAGGTCAACACCCGCGGGCGCTCGCGACACGGGGGGAAACTGAGGCCCGGGCGCCCCCCTCCCCCCTCTCACCTTCTTCAGCTTCCGCTGCTGCACGATGCGCGCCTTCTTGGGGGCGATAACCCGAGCTGCGGAGAGACAAGCCCGCGTGAGGCTGGGGCCGCGTCCCCCCTCGCCAGGCCCGCCCGCGCCGCCCCCCCGCTCCCCCCCCCGTTCTCCCCCGCGCCCGGCCCGCTCCCCCCCCCCCCCCCGCTCCCCCCCGCGCCCGGCCCGCCCCCCCCCCCCCCGCGCCCGGCCCGCTCCACCCCCCCCCGCGCCCTCCGCTCCCCCCCCGCGCCCGGCCCGCTCCCCCCCCCGCGCCCGGCCCGCTCCCCCCCCCCCCCCGCTCCCCCCCCGCTCCCCCCCCGCTCCCCCCGCGCCCCCCGGCTCCCCCCGCGCCCCCCGCTCCCCCCCGCGCCCCCCGCCCCCCGCTCCCCCCCGCGCCCCCCGCTCCCCCGCGCCCCCCCGCGCCCCGCGCCCCCCCGCTCCCCCCGCGCCCCCCCGCCTCCCCCCCGCGCTCCCCCCCGCGCCCCCCCGCTCCCCCGCGCCCCCCCGCTCCCCCCCGCGCCCCCCCGCTCCCCCCGCGCCCCCCGCTCCCCCCCGCGCCCGGCCCGCTCCCCCCCCCCCCGCTCCCCCCCGCGCCCCCCGCTCCCCCCGGGCTCCCCCCCGCGCCCGGCCCGCTCCCCCCGCTCCCCCGCGCCCCCCGCCCCCCCCGCTCCCCCCCGCTCCCCCCCCGCGCCCCCCGCTCCCCCGCGCCCCCCGCTCCCCCGCGCCCCCCCCCGCTCCCCCCGCTCCCCCCCGCGCCCCCCGCTCCCCCCCGCGCCCCCCCCGCTCCCCCCGCTCCCCCCCCGCGCCCCCCGCTCCCCCCGCGCCCCCCGCTCCCCCCGCGCCCCCCGCTCCCCCCCCGCTCCCCCCCGCGCCCCCCCGCTCCCCCCCGCGCTGCCCCCGCGCCCCCCCCGCGCCCCCCCCGCGCCCCCCCGCTCCCCCCCCCCCGCGCCCCCCGCTCCCCCCGCTCCCCCCCCCCGCGCCCCCCCGCTCCCCCCCCCCGCGCCCCCCCGCTCCCCCCCCGCTCCCCCCCCGCGCCCCCCCGCTCCCCCCCGCGCTGCCCCCGCGCCCCCCGCGCCCCCCGCGCCCCCCGCTCCCCCCCCCCCCGCGCCCCCCGCTCCCCCCCCGCGCTCCCCCCCGCGCCCCCCGCGCCCCCCCTCCTCACCGCCTTTCTTCGGGGCCGCGGCTGCGCCCGGCCGCCGCCGCCCCGGCCGCCGCCTTCCTGCTTTTCCCGGGCTTCGGCGCCTGAACTTGCGCTGCCCCTGCGCCATGGCCCGGACCGCGCCGGAAGGGGAGGGCCTACGCGCTTCCGGAAGGGGCGGGGTAAAGGGCAGGCGGAAACCGCCGGGTACCATGGGATACAGCAGGGCGGGCGCGAGGCCTCACGGGTAGCAGCGGGGCGAGCCGGCGAGCGCGGGGGCTCACGGGACGCAGTTAAAGGGACAGCGCTGGGCTCGCGGAGGGAAAATGTGTCAGCGCGGTGACAGTTAACAGGGAGTCAATGCTTCATAAAACTTCATGTTCCTAAAGCGCACCGGCGGCTTCAGGCCGACGATGAGGGAGTTCACATCGTTAGTAGAGACCTTAACGGGGTTACCAAAACCTCAGCAATGGTGATTTGAGTATTATTATTATCATCATTGGTGCTGCATGGATGAACTCAGGGCTAACCCATGGTAGGCTTGAAGCTATGTGTCCCTAGCCCTGTTTCTTTAAATATTAAATTTAAAAGTCTACACTCTGTGTGTGTGTGCTCATCCTGGGGGCTTGAACTCAGGGCTTGGGCGTTGTCCTTGAACTTGAGCTACAGCTCCACTGTGGGCTATTTGGTGTTTAATCTGGAAGTAAGAGTCTCACGGACTTTTCTGCTCAGGCTGGCTTCGTACCAACGATCCTCCCTCCATATCTCAGCCTCCTGAATAGTGAGGATAACAGGCGTGAACTCTAGAAGGATTTGTGGGCAGGGAGGAAGATCGGCTTGGGATGAATCTGTTCAAGACATTTATTATAAAACCTGAGGAATGGGGCAGGGCTGGGGGAGCTGGGTCCCCTAGGGTCCTCCCCCAGAGGGGACGGTGGCACTAAGGGCTGCCCGGAGCTCCTCCGGGGTAAAGACTCCCCGTTCTGTGATGATCCCTCCAGTGATGAGCTCATGGGGTGTGACGTCAAAGGCCGGGTTCCAAACCCCAATTCCTGTAGGTGAGAGGAGATAAGGGGCTGAGAACCGAGTCTGAAAATTCCCAGCCTGGTCACTGGTCTCCACCACAAAAGTTCTTACAGCCTGGAGAACCCTTGAAGAATCCTGGGAGTCCTCATCCCCAAATTGCAAGGCATGAACAGTAAACCCAGAGATAAAAGTTACACGCCCCTGCCAGCCCTGATCTCTTCAACATACCTAACTATTGCCTAAAGATCTCTGCATTGACCTCAGGGTCTTTGCACGAGCTCAGAAAAAAATAAAAATGTATGTAAAAGCAGGTGACGTGCTGTTCTAGCTCTAGCTTTTTTTTTTTTTTTGTTATAGTTTTAGTCCTTTGTTTTTATTTTATTTTTTTGTTGGTCGTGGCTTGAACTCTGGGCCTGCGCGCTGTCCCTCAGCTCTTCAGCTCCAGGCTAGCGCTCTACCACTTGAGCCACAGCGCCACTTCTGGCTTTGTCTGCTTATGTGGTGCTGAGGAATGGAACCCCAGGCCTCATGCATGCAAGGCAAGCGTTGGTTTTAAGCTTGTCCGTGGGTCTGGCTAATGTTGCCAGGGCTGGCCTCTAAGGAGAGGGCTGATCCTCCTACTGCTGCCTCCCGGGAGTCGCTGGGATTATAGTGCTGCCCTCCCATGCCCGGCTATCCTTGCTCCTTGTGTAATTGGGTAGCTGTAAGTTCAGACCGTGATTGATCCTGGGCCATGGTTGTGGATGCCCCGTACCCCACTCCTGGCTCCTGTGACCCCTCTCGTGTCCAACAGCTTACCGGGAGCGGCTATCCTGACCCCATTGATCTCGGTCAACTCGTGGCCTGGGCGCTCCTCGATCACAATGTCCCTGCCAGTCTGCAGCCCGAGGTCGCACGAGGAGCTGGGGGCCGCCACGTAGAAGGGGACGCCATGGTGTTTGGCCACGATGGCCAGCTGGTAGGTGCCCACTTTATTGGCTGTGTCGCCATTGGCGACCACGCGGTCGGCGCCCACGATGACGGCTGTGCGTGGGGAGAAGTTGGGGTGTCACACACAGGTCCCCGGGGGCCTGCAGCCCAGCCCGGGCCCGGCCTGCTCACCTGACACGCCCTTGTGGGCCATGGCGGCCGCCGCCATGCTGTCGGCGATGAGGGTGGCGGGGATCTGCTCGAATACCAGCTCGAAGGCCGTCAGCCGGGCGCCCTGGTTGTAGGGCCGCGTCTCGGTGCAGAAGGCGTGCTCCAGGCGGTTCAGCTTGTGCAGGGAGCGAATCACGCCTGCCAGGAGGAGCAGGAGGATGGGGGGCAGGGACAGGGTGCACAAGGTGAGGGCTGCAGCTCCCAGGCTCCCCCCAGGCACAAGCCTGCCTCCCATCCTCAGCCCCAGACCTGTCAATCCTCCGCGGGGCCACGCCCCTCTCCTGGCCTCTACCTGATCTGAACTTAGTCATGCCTGCCCCATCCCGGCCACGCCCCCTCTCCTGGGCTCAGCTACCTTGATGTTAATTTTGGGAAGTCACTCTTCCCAAGGAGCCCACCATCTGCCTACTCTTTAGGACTTTCGCTCAAGCCAGGCCCATCAAAATGATCATGTGAGACAGGCAAGGTGTCATCATCTGACTTCTGGGCACCCTCAGCTACTTTCCTTATCACCTGAACTCCAGGGGTCCCCCAACCTGTGAATGGAGGGCAGAACTGAAGGATGGGACAGAGGGGTTCTGATGTCCATTTATTGGGCTCCTGGATACAGCCATACCTGAAGCCAACCCCCTTAGTTTCTGTAGAAAGATCTAGCTAGCTGTCTGTCTGTCTGTCTGTCTACACAGTGTATGTTTGTTGTTATTTTTATGTGTTTCTTCTCAACACTCTCTCCCTCCCTCTTCATTCCTCCTCCTTTCTGAAACAGGGTCTCATGCTTTAGGCCAGGCTTTCCCCCGACTCCCAGCCTCCAGTACCAGGGATGACTCCAGGTGGTGAAGGACAGGGACTCACCCAGGGCTGTGCCGTAGCCAGCGGTGGCCAGTGCGCCAGTGTTACAGTGTGTCAGCACCGTCACTTTGCCCCCCCCAGGGGCTGCCCGCTCCAGCAGGTGGCGGGCTCCGAGGTCCCCGATGTGCTGGTTGTCTCTAAGGTCTTGGTCCAGCATGTCCTCGGCGTGGCAGATCACTCTGTGGCAGACAAGGGGCCTTCAGTATCAGTCAGGGGCTTCAGAGTCCACCTTGGCTTTCCTTTCTGCCCAATTTGGTTCAGCCTGGGCCCAATACTAAATTGCTGAAAGGTGTGCGGGCTGGTGGGCAGAGGAACAGATAATAAAAGGAAAAAAAAGTGGCAAAGTCAGACAGCAAAGAGCAGGAGACTTGGGTACTGCAACAGCACGTGCAAAGGCCCTGAGGCAGCTGAAGGCAGGTAACATGGAGGGGAATGGAAGAACTCAGGAAAAGACACAAACATTCCTCAAGAGCACCCACGAAAGCCGGCCCCGGTGGCTCCCGCCTGTCATTCCAGCTGCTCAGGAGGCTGAGATCTGAGGATCACAATCCAAAGCCAATCCAGGCAAGAAAGTCCAGGAGACTCTTATCTCCAATGAACCAGCAAAAAGCCAGAAGTGGCGCTGTGGCTCAAGTGGTAGAGCGCCAGCCTTGAGTAGAAAGAAAAAACTCAGGGACGGCGCCCAGGCCCCCAGTTCAAGCCCCAGGCCAAGAGAACACGGTGGAAAGGGGTCCCCACGGGCGGAGGAAGGCTGGGCGGCTCCCAGGGTGACCTCAGTGAAAGGGTTGTGCAAGGGGCTGCGGATTCGCGCCGTGCCTCAGTGTCCCCTCGGCGCAAGTCCTCCTGACCTTTCCCGGACCGCCGCTTCCGTGGCGCCCTCCTCCTCCGCCGCGCGGGCCGCGGCGTCGGCCAGGGCGCGGGCGGCGCGGGCCATGTTGACGGCGGTGGGCCGCGCGGACACGAGCACGCTCAGCTTGTCTCGCACGAAGGCCACGAGGGCGGCCGGCCCCGGGCCCCCGGCGCCGGCCTGCAGCTCCACGGCGAGGCTCAGGCAGCCCACCAGGGCGATGGCCGGGGCGCCCCGCACCTGCACGGGGGTGGGGTGGGGATCCGGGTGTCAGTGCCGCTGCGCCCGGCCCCGCCCCGGGCCCCCAGTCCCGGCCCCGGCCTCACCTTCATGGCGCGGATCGCCTCCCAGGCCTGCTGCACCGAGCCCACGGCCTCGTAGCGGCTCTGCTGGGGCAGCAGCAGCTGGTCGAGGATCTGCAGCGACCCTCGGGAGTACCGGATGGCTTCCAGCGCCATGGCGCGGCCGCCGCGTCCGCTCGCCGCAGCACCGCAGCGCCAGCTCGCGTGGGCGGGGCTGGACGCGCGGAGGGGCGTGGCCGAGGCCGGAGGGAGGGGCCTCCCTAGGAAAGGGCGCACGCGCATGCGCACACACCCGCTCGCGCACCCAGGGGAGAACGGCTGCGCGAGGGGCGGGTCCGTACCTTGGATGGTGGCGCATGCGCAGCAGCCACTTCGGCGCGCAGGGATGAAATGGCCACGCCCAGGGGCGGAGCCACGGATCAGGGGCGTGGCAGACGGCGCGGAGGGGCGGGGCCCGGGGCCGGAAGCTGGCGCAGCTCGAGGCACCTGCTCAAGCCAGGCCCGCAGATCCTCTGCACACCCGGGGACCAGGCCCGTCACGGGCGCTCTGGGAAGCACAAAGCGACATCATTTATGGAGTACCTGCTGGGTACTAGGTCGTGTGCCCTGCCCAAGCCTGGCTGGCCAAGAAGGCCGAGTGTTTGCTCGCAGGATCCCGGAAGGCAGGGAAAGGAGATCGTCCTTCCTCCATCCACTCCTGCCCGCCCCTTGCGCAGCCCGGTGCTCCCCTCGACTTCCTTCAGAAGCTGCGAAGGCTGCCCTCCGCCCCCACCCCTCCCTGGCCGCCCCTGCCTCGCCCCACCGCCTCCCCCGAAGCCCGCCTGGACCCCCAGCCCCGCCCAGCCGCCATCTTCAGACCCGGAGCGGACGAACGCATCCTGCCACCCACCCGAGCACTAACCCGCGGCGGGGGACAACGAACAGGGCTTTAATGTGGGGTAGCCGGTCAACAAGACCAAATAAATAACTCCATCTTTGAGGAGGCGAGGTCTGGGGAGGGCTGCAGTCCGTGTCGGGGTCTCCGGGGTCCCGGCCGCCCTCACTCGCTCTCGGAGCCTGAGTAGTCGGCCACTAGCGAGGGGTTGGGGCCGTCGGGGTGCGGCGCGTCTGGGGGGCCTCGAGGTCTGTGGGGTGCGGGGGCTGGGGCAGGCAGGGCTGTGTCCTGTGCATCCGTCTGCGGCCTGCTGGGGTTGGGGGTGTCCTGATGGCTGTCCTGCGGGGGTGCCGGAGGGTCCTGTGCGGCTCCCTGCGTCTCCCCGGCCGCGGGGCTCTCGGGGTGTGGCGGGGTCTCCAGGCCATCCCGGGAGGAGCGGCGCCGCACGATGCCCAGGTCCCCCACCGTGAAGGGCGAGCTGGCCGGTGCGATGGCCCTGCGAGCTTGGGACAGCTTCTTCAGGACACCGCTGGCTTTGCTGCCCGTGGCCCCGGGTCCGGGGGCCGCAGGGAACCAGGAGCGGCTGATGACCTCTGAGCGCTTCTGCTTCTGCTTGTCCTCATAGGCTGCAGAGGAGATTGGACAGGGCGCTGAAGGACCGCCCAGGGGCTGGGGGTTGTGTGACTGCGGGCGGAGCATGCGCAAAGCTCTGGTCCATCACCTGCACAGGCTAGACCACCCGCCTTCACAGCCCTCACTCACAGTCCAGGGTGTGGAACTTGAGCAGCGCCGCCAGCCTGCGGTCGTCCTCGGTCTCAGGCACTAGCGGGATGGCCAGGCTGGCTTTGGCCTGCAAGGCCTGGTCCCTCTCCTCCTCCTCTCGCATGGCTTTCTTCTTTTCCTGAGGGTCGGGGGACGCCGGGAAGGGGCAGCTGTCAGAGAAGGGGTCTCAGAGCATCCGCTCTGCCTCACTCTGTGTGTGTGTGTGTGTGTGTGTGTGTGTGTGTGTGTGGTGTTGGTACTGGGACTTGAACGCAGGGCTTTGTGTTTGCTAGGCAGGCGCTCTACCACTTGAGCCACATTCCCTGTCCACTGTGTTGAATCTGAATCCTCCATTTAACCTCATAGGAAATAAAAATGGAAGGGGGTGGTGGTCTGCATGCTTGTCGGGGCAGTAAGGGAGGTCTTATCTCCATCTCTGAAAAGGGGCTGGGGAGCGGGGTGCAGGTGGCTCACTCCTGTAATCCTAGCTCCTCAGGAGGATGGGATTTGAGGATTGACATTTGATACCAGCCTGGGCAGACACATGCATGAGATTCTTAGCAAGAAGCTAGAAGTAGAGGTGTGGCTCAGTGGTACAGTGCCAGCCTTGGGCAGAAAAAGCCAAGTGAGACTGCAAGGAAGGGAGGTGAAGCCCTAATGTAACACACACACGCACACACATGCACATGCACACACATGCACACACTCACACGCACGCGCACGCGCGGCTGGGGGCGTGGTTCAGCTATCTAGCACCTGCCCCACGGGCGGGGGAGGGAGAGAGGAGGGGTGTCCTCATGAGTGACATTCTGCCCTATCCTGGAGGCTGGTGGGAACCTGTCCGTCCCTTCTACCGTGAAGAAACAGCTAGAAGGTACGAAGGCGAAAGGGGACATGTTTGGACACCGAATCTGCTGAGGCCCCGCATCATGGTCGTCCTCTCCAGCCTGAGTGACTGACTTGTTACAGTAGCTGCACAGACACTGGACAGGCGGGGTGCCACCCCTGCGAATAGCTGCAGAGGAACTGGGCAAGCCAGGCTGCCTATCTTGGATTGGAGCCACGCCCCCAACCACACCCACACCAGGCTCCTCCTACTCTGTGAACCACCCCTCCCATTGGCCCCTCCTCCCCCAGCTCCTCCCACCCCATGTCCCCGCCCCTCCCCAGGTCCCTCCTCTCCAAGCTCCTCCCACCCCATGTCCCCGCCCTTCCCCAGGCCCCTCCTCTCCAAGCTCCTCCCACCCCATGTCCCGGCCCTTCCCCAGGCCCCTCCTCTCCAAGCTCCTCCCACCCATGTCCCCGCTCCTCCCCAGGCCCCTCCTCTCCAAGCTCCTCCCACCCATGTCCCCGCCCTTCCCCAGGCCCCCCCTCTCCAAGCTCCTCCCACCCCATGTCCCCGCCCTTCCCCAGGCCCCTCCCCTCCCAGCTCCTCCCACCCACGTCCCCGCCCTTCCCCCGGCCCCTCCCCTCCCAGCTCCTCCCACCCCATGTCCCGGCCCTTCCCCAGGCCCCTCCTCTCCAAGCTCCTCCCACCCATGTCCCCGCTCCTCCCCAGGCCCCTCCTCTCCAAGCTCCTCCCACCCATGTCCCCGCTCCTCCCCAGGCCCCCCCTCTCCAAGCTCCTCCCACCCCATGTCCCCGCCCTTCCCCAGGCCCCTCCCCTCCCAGCTCCTCCCACCCACGTCCCCGCCCTTCCCCAGGGCCCTCCTCTCCAAGCTCCTCCCACCCACGTCCCCGCCCTTCCCCAGGCCCCTCCCCTCCTAGCTCCTCCCACCTGCGTCCCTGCTCCTCCCAAGCCCAGCTCCCGGAACCCAGCTCACCCGGAACCTCCGGCGCAGCATGCTATTGAGGGCAAAGTCGTCCTTCCAGGCGCTCTGGGCCTCCTGGATGAGGCTGAGGCTGGGCAGGGCCTTCTTGAGCGTGCTGCGGTCCGCCTCGCCGTGCTCCAGGCGGAACATGGCATCCGTTTCCAGCTTCTCTTTCTTCTCGTGCTCTGTGAGGCCCAGAACAGCGTGGTTGGGTGAGAAGGGGGTCCTGGCCTGGGGGCCCCCTCGGAGTGGCCGGGGCCGCAGCTCACCTGTGGTCAGCACCTGCGCATTGTCCTCCATGTCCCAGCGCTCCTCCTTGCGCTGGGCACCGCTCACGATCACGTAGTCGCAGTTGGCGGGGTCTGTCTGCATCTCGATGTAATTGACACACAGGTGGCATTTCATCCGGAACCTGGGGGACAGTGCGCTCACACGATGCCCTGGGGCCCAGGCCCAGCAAGCAGACAGACAGACAGACAGACACAGACACACACACACACACCTTCTCCTCGAGAGTGACACTGGAGCCGCAAGCTGGTGGTACATGCCTGTAATCCCAGCTACTCAAGAAGCTGAGAACTGAGGATTACAATTTGAAGCCAGCCAGGGCAGGAAAGTGTGAAAATCTGATCTCCAGTGAACTACCAAACAGCAAGAAGTGGCGCTGTGGCTCAAGTGGTAGAGCACTATCCTTGAGCAAAAGAGGTCAGGGACCGCGCTCAGGCCCTGAGTTCAAGACCCAGGACTGTCTCATTGTCTCTCTCTCTGTCATCTCTCTCTCAGACAGACAGACAGACAGACACACACACACACACACACACACACACACACACACACACTTGGCTTCTTCACCCTTGTGTTCGTCCATCCATCCATTCGCTCCTCTATTGTTCAACAAACCTACCCAAGGCCCACTCTGCCAGGCTTGTGCCTGCTAGGGGCACTGTGGGCAGTAGAGGGAGCTGTCCAGCCCTGGAGAAGAGCACAACCACACGGTGTCTGGGGCCTCTGCTTTCAAAAAGTCCCCTTTGTAAGGGTTCACCTGTCACCCCAGCTTCTGAGGAGGCAGAAATTGGGAAGGTCTTGGTCCAGGCTGGCCCTGGACCCTATGTGAAAAACCACTGAGGCAAAAAGTGCAGGAGGCGTGGCGCAAAGCAGTGAGCATGTCTAGCAAAATCCATCATGGGAAGGAAGCTGTATAGCAACTGGGGGGGGGGGGTAAAGACACGGAGGGGCTGGCAGTGCCTGGGCTGGGCTGGAGGGGGCTGGCAGTGCCTGGGCTGGGCTGGAGGGGGCTGGCAGTGCCTGGGCTGGGCTGGAGGGGGCTGGCAGTGCCTGGGCTGGGCTGGAGCAGGTGCGAGTCACAGAGGGTCCCAATCAAAAGATGATGCCCAGATGCACACGGGATGTCTTTGTGGGCACCTTTTATCTGCTGTCCCCCCACTGCCCCACCCCCAGATGCTGCCTGACACCCCTACCTGTAGATTGGGGTGGTGTAGTAATTTCCAACCTTCTTCTTCTCTGCGTTATACCGAACGCCTGGAGGGGAAAGGGGGACAGGAAGAGGTTGGTGACACCAGTGCGCTGCAGGTGCTAAAGCCAAGGTGAGGGCCGGAGCCAGAGGCCCGGGTTCGACTCTGGCACTTCCTGCCAGCTGGTGCCCCTCAGGCTAGGCACCTCACCCTGGGGATCTTGGTTTCTGGTCTATTCAACAGTAATGACCACATGACCATCTCGGACCCTTGTCAAGCCTCCTGGACAAGGGATCCATTTGGAACAAGGCCAGGCTCTCATTAGTTCTTTCCAGAATGCTCACAGTTTTTCATCTTCCTTTCTTTATTTCTTTTTGAGACAGAGCCCCTGCTCATTTTGATCTCATGGTCCTTCTACCTTAGCCTCCCAAGTGCTGAGATTACAGGTGTGTACCACCACACCTGGCCTTTTCCTTTTTTTCTTCTTCTTTTTTGTCTGACACCCATTTTACAGACCGGTAAACTGACCCACAGCAGGACACCCGGCTGGGAGGTGGCAGAGATGGGATCAGAACCACGGGGCCTGCATGCCAGATTCCCAATTCCTCACAGGGCCTGGCTCTTGTGGGGGTCGCCCTGTGCAGGACTGAGTTGGGGGGCACGGAGGGGAAGGCTCACCCATGCCAATGTGATTTTTGCAGCCATCACACCAGATATTATACGGCATCTCGAATCTGCGGAAACGCAAGGCATCTTTATTGGCGCTCGTCTGGAGTCACGCCTCGCTATGCAGCCCACGCTGGCCTCCAGTTCCTGGGTGTCAGCCATCCTCCCACCTCAGCCTCCCCTGTGAAGCTGAGAGCGCAGGTCTGTGCCATGGTGCCTCGTCCAGCCTGCGTGCTTTCCCCTCCTTCCTCTACCTCCTTTCCAGTATCGCTCTGCAGCTCTTTAGTCCAGGAGGAGCGTGGCCTGTGCCTCTGGACCATGACCATGTCCCAGGTCCTACTGGGACAGTGCACAGGTCCCGGCCTTGGCCTCAAGAGCTGTTTCTGTTCACTCTGATTTGAAACCCTGACCCAGGCTAGCTCGCTGCAAGATGAAAAGCACCATGGAACAGGGCCAAGGTCCTGCTGGACCAGCCAGTCCCTGGCTAGCCACCCCAATGACATCGAGACAGCCAGGCCCAGCCCAGTAGAAGCTTCCAGACTTGTTAGTAATCACCAATGTTGTGGTTTTGTTATGCGGCTATAGCTGATGGATACAGCCAGTGTGAAAGTTTTCTGCTTTGGGGGTATGGCCCCGTAGTGCTTGCCAGGAAGGGGAACACATAAGGCGGGAACCCTCAGGGAAGGCCAGAGTCTTACCGGATGATGAGGATTCCTTGTGACAGCTTCCGAGCACGCTCCCGAAGGGGGTGGCTATTGTGGTATCGGTTGAGAGAGCCATGCTGGGCAGAGGGAAGATAGTAGGTCAGCATCGCTGATTTCGGGGAATGAAGGTTTCCCTAGCCTTCCAGCAATGCAGGAGGCTCAGAGACCTTGCTGAAGCAGAGGACTGGCATCAGGAATTTGGCCCTCCCTTGGTAACTGTGGAGGACGGAATCCAAGATGCCTTGGGCACCAAAATTGTGGGACACTATGAGTCCACACAGAAAATCCCCATAGACTCTCTGTCTGCAGGTGACATGCTGCCAGAGCTATGTACACTCACTAGCCGGGAGGAAGAAGTTTGCTGGTTCTGAAGTTCTGCCTCATTTGAATTTGGGGCCTTTTACTTGGGAGGCAACTGTTCCACCACTTGAGCCACACCTCCTGGACCATATAAGCCACGCCCCCAATGCCTGAGCCAACCCCTCAGCCCCGTTATTTCTGATCTGTAGTTGGCCGCCTTCACCACGCCCCCAGCCCAGTTTTGTTCAGTGGTTGGTTGCATCCACCACGTGAGCCACGCCCCTTACACCGGAGCTGCGCCCCCAGCGGGGTTCTGACCATTTCTGATCTGTGGTTGGCTGCATCCATACATACAAAGAGCCGGTGAGATATAGTGTGTGTGTTTGTAGCTTCTCCACCGTGGCGATGAGCTTAAGAAAGGTGTGATCTAAGCCGGGCGCTGGTGGCTCACGCCTGTAATCCTAGCTACTCAGGAGGCTGAGATCTGAGGATCGCGGTTCAAAGCCAGCCCGGGCAGGAGAGACCATGAGACTCCTATCTCCAATAAACCACCAGAAAACCGGAAGTGGCGCTGTAGCTCAAGTGGTAGAGTGCTCGCCTTGAGCTGAAGAGCTGAAGGACAGCGCCCAGGCCCAGAGTTCAAGCCCCACGGCCGACCAAAAAAAAAATAAAATAAAAAAAAAAGAAAGGTGTGATCTTGCATGGAGGTGGGGGAGGGGAGAGAGGGTGTTGGTAATCCCAGTTTGTCTTCCTGAACCTCAGCTTCCTGAGTTTATCTGACGACTGGGGACAATGATTGGTCCCTCATCACTTCCTGAGCCTCGCAGGTCCTTAATCCCCCAAAGGTCTGGTGAAGCCCGGGTACTGGCTCCCTCACTGCTCTGATACACGGGGAAAGTTCCCCATAGAGAAAGCGCAGCCTGTGCTCAGGATAACGTGTCTGGGACGCACAGCCCCGAGCGCTTGGGACGTGGGGACCTGGTGCCTGGTGGAGTGGAGGGGACTGGGGGCTGGGGGAGCCCTTACCTTCTCGGGGTTGAAGTCCGGAGGGTAGTACTTGTTCACGCCTTTCCTTTCACCCTGCAGAACAGCACAGAGGGGTGTCAGCGGAGTGTATACAGTCATGCCGGGGGGGGGGGGGGGGCACAGGGAGATGGGGGGGTACCCTCAATAATCCACTGCTTCATCAGCCAGTGGCCACCAGAGTTTGGAAAAATTACATAAGGTTCACACTTCCCTCCAGTAGTGTCTTTCAGGTTTTTTTTTGGGGGGGGGGGGGCAGGAACTGTGATATAACGGACAGTAAAAATACAGACACATGAGTGCAGTGATGCATGCCTGCAATCCCAGCCCTCAGGGAGGCAGAGGCAGGGAGATCGTGGGTGTGAGGCTGGCTCGGGCCACATAGTGAGAACGCACTTACCCCATCCATCTCAAATCCCCTCCAAATTAATTTTTTAAAAAAGAAGAGAACAAATTCCCTGGGTGATTATGGTATCCAGCAAACTGAAATAAATATCTCAGAGCTCTGGGAGGGAGAGGAACTGGGGCTACTTCTGGAACCCCACAGACTTCAATCCTGGGGTACAGGGCTAGCTACTCACCATCTTGGCAGCTGTCTGGAGCCCTGGCCTGCAGGGCGGTCAGCGTGAGGCGGACGCTGCTTGGACCTGCCCGCCTGGCAAAGAGCTTGGCAAAGAGGCTACAGCTTCCCTGCAAAGATGGGGGGGGGCAAGGGGTGGCGCTGGCACAGAGGAGGCTCCTGGCAGATGTAGGCGGCCCCCAAGAGCAGCGTCTGTTCCATGAGAGGGGGGGGGGGGAAGGCAGTCAGTCCTGCCCGTCCCATGGCCAGTGCGATTTTACAATGGAGCCTGTTCCTCCATGACCCCAACTCCACCCAGCTTTAGCCATGTTCCACCTGGACTGCTGTAGCTTGATGTCCTGGCTTTGATTGCCTTCCCCACCCCCAAAGCAGCCTGGGGGATCTCTTAAAATATTCCTGTCCCCCTACTTTCCTCTGGCAATCCCTCTCCTCCCCGACCCTCCTCCCTCTCACCCCCCTATTACTCCTCTTCCCCCTTAATCTTGTTTGCCAGTCCTGGGGATTGAATTTAGGGCCTCCTGCTTGCGAAGGAGGCAGGAAGACCGAGTCTAAGGTTCGCCCCTGGGCTATCCAGGGAGACTCTGTCTCAAACAACAACAGCAGCATCCCTAATTGGCTACTTGGTTTTCTACCACCCTAAGCAGCCCGTGGCAAGCTGGCACGGGGAGGGTGCTCTGAGCGCCCCCCTGAAACTGATGGGGTGCAAAGCTCCTCCCCCCACCAGTTTTCCTCTCCCATCTCCATGGGGGGGGGGGAGAGGACACCCTCGGATGAACGGGAGGGGTCGGGGCCTGCGTGTTCCCCGGGTGGGGGCCGGGCTGTGATGGACACAGGGAAAAGAGATCGCCATCATGCTGATCCCTAGCCTCGCGGGCTGTCCCGGGGCCTCAGTTTCCCCATCTCTAAAATGGGATTTTGATCAAAGTATCCACCCGCTCCGATTGCTGTCAGGACTGGGGGGTGCGGGTGAGGGTGGGGGGACGGAAGGTTCTCGATCAGTTGGGTGTTGGCGGTTCTGCCTCACGCATCAAATGACAAAAATCCAACCACGACTCGCCACCGTCGGGCGCCTCTGTTTTGTCCCGCGGGTGAAGCGATGACGGGGACTCGGGCCACGGCTCACCCGCCGGGCGCAGGGTGGGCTCCAGGCATTGGGCTCCCGTCCGCAGGGCCCCGAGACCCCGTGCACGGCCGGTCCCGGCGCCGCGCACCGCCCGCACTCACCGGACCTCTTCCAGCTCCAGCGCCGCGACCGTCCCGGAAGTGCGCCCTGGCCTGCGGGACGGCGTCGCGTCCTCCCGGCCGGCGCGGGGGCGGGGCTAGGCAAGACGCTGCGCTGATTGGCTGGGTGTCCCAAGACGCCGCGGGGCCCTCTACCGCGCGAGTGGACTAATCCGGGATCGCCCCGCCCAGCCGTGCGTAAATCACCTAGCCACGCCCACACCGTCATTCCCGGAGGACCAATCCGAGACCCGCTTCCTGACACGGCCCACGAGCTGCTCAAACCCTGGGATTAGCTGAGCAGGTGATGATCGTCCAAGTAACAGTTCTTATATTAAGTGTTTGGGAGCAGGAAAGAATATATCATTTGTAAGTGACAAGTGAGATTTCAGTGTCCATAAATAAAATAGTGTGTGTGTGTGTGTGTGTGTGTGTGTGCTTGAACTCAAGGCCTGTCTACCATTTTGAGCCACAGCTCCACTTCCACATTGTTGCTTGTTAGTTGGAGATAAGAGGCTGCCTAGGCTGGCTTCGAACTGCGATCCTCAGATCCTAGCCACCTGAGTAGCTAGGATTTCAGGCGTGACCCACCGGTGTCCAGCCAGAATCTGATTCATTCAATGGCTATTAGCTGCCTTAGTGAGTACTATGCCCCTGGGATTGGGTCAAAGAGGACCACTAGTGCCAAACGGCGATTTGTCATAGGCACTGTGAAAAGTGGGGAAAAGAGTCCATCCATACTGCTAAATTGTTTGGAGCTGGCGCTGTGTGGCTCACACCTGTAATCCTAGCTACTCAGGAGACTGAGATCTGAGGATCGTGGTTCTAAGCCAGCCTGAGTAACAAAGTCGGTGAGACTCTTATCTCCAGTTAACCACCAGAAAACTAGGAATGAGGCTGTAGATCCAAGTAGAATGCTAGCCTTGAGCAAAAAAGCCCAAGGACAGCCCAGGCCCTGAGTTCAAGTCCGTGGATGACAAACAATTTTTAAAAATTAGAGGGCTGGGAAGGTGGCTCAGTGGTAGAGTGCTTGCCTCCCATGCATGAGGCCCTGGGTTCGATTCCTCAGCACCACATAAACAGAAAAGGCCGGAACTGGTGCTGTGGCTCAAGTGGTAGAGCGCTCGCCTTGAGCTGAAGATCTGAGGGACAGCACCCAGGCCCAGAGTTCAGGTCCCACAACTGACCCAAAACAAACAAATAAACAAATAAATAAATTGAGCTGGGTGCTGGTGGCTCACACCTGTCATCTTAGCTACTCAGGAGACTTAGATCTGAGAATTGCTCTTCAAAGCCAGCCCCAACAGGAAAGGCCGGGAGATTTCACTCCAATAAATCACCTGAAAACCAGAAGTGGTACTGTGGTTCAAGTGGTAGAGTGCTCGCCTTGAGCTGAAGAGCTGAGGGACAGCACCCAGGCCCAGAGTTCAAGCCCCACAACTGATCTCCCCCACCCCCACACCAAAAAAATGTTTGGAGCCCAGATTTTTTTTTTTTTGCCAGTCCTGGGATCTGAACTCAGGGCCCGGGCACTGTCCCTGAGCTTCTTTTGCTCAAGGCTAGTACTCTACCACTTGAGCCACAGAGCCACTTCTGGCTTTTTCTGTTTCTATGGTACTGAGGAATCAAACCCAGGGCTTCATGCATGCTAGGCAAGCACTCTACCCCAAAGCCACATTTCCAGCCACTGGAGCCCAGATTGTTATCCCTGGGCTCAGAAGTCCTCAGAAGCAAGTTCTCAGGCGCTCTTGTCATTAGAGTAACACAAACATGTAGTCCACACAGCTCGAGGTGGGACTTAGCTCTTTCTGCTCATGCCAGACCTTGTGTTCACAGCATCTGAACTTTACTGTTGCCTTGTATGTGTTCAACATGGGAATGCAGAGAAAAAATTTTAATGAGGTTTTCTTAATTAGGCTAAATTGGTTGTACCAAGGATGTTTCATTGTGACATTCCCATACATGTGCACAATGTATTGGGCAAACTCACCCCCTCTAGAACTCTCCCTTATGCTCCACTTCACCCTTATTAAAACAATTTCCATGGGCCCAGTAGGGCAGCTCAAGCCTGTAATCCCAGCTATAGGAGAGGGGGAGATATTGGGACTACAGAGATAGTTGCAGGCCGGCTCAGGCATAGAAGTTTGAGAGACACCATCTCACTCAATGGTTGGGTGCAATGGTGCCTCCTGGCCATCACGAATGACACAGAGAAGGACAATTAGGCAGACAGTGAGACGCCAATTTGAAAATAACAAATGCAAAAACTAAAATAGGATTGGAGAAGGTGGAGGGCGTGACTGGTCAAATTGTATTATACACCTATACAGACATAATTCGTTGCACCCCCTTTGGACAACTATTTGAAGAAAACAATAAAAATAAATAAGTAAGGAGGGCTGGAGGCATGGGCTTGGGGTCAAGTGGTAGCAAGCTTGAGGCCCTGAGTTCAAATTCCAGTACTGGCAGGAGAAAAAACAAAACAACCCTAACCAACACCAATTTCAATAAGATCATTATTCTGAGTTATTGTTTGGTGTGAACTCCTGGGCTACAAGTAGAGAAACTGATGGAGACTGTCCAGAAATACGTGTGTGTGTGTGTGTGTGTGTGTGTGTGTGTGTGTGTGTGTGTGTGTCTTGCTCACCCCCAAGTGGAAGCCCAGACGAACTTCCCATCCCTCGCGGCTTCTTTGGAACCCTAATTCTCCGGGACAGAGAATTCCGGTCTTGTGCCAGGGTTACTCACTCCGCGTCTGCTTGGGGCGCATGCGCGCGCTGGGGGCGGGGCTCCTGCGGGCCGCCCAGACGCCAGCTCGGTTGTCATGACAACCAGGGCGGAGCCTCCCCAACCCTCGCCCCCCCCCCCCACTCCCTTTTAATCCTGAACTGAGGTTTTTGCTTTAACTAGGTCAAGTTCGGGTGAGATGTTTTTCGTTATCCAATCGGACAAACACTGACATTCTACAGATCTCTCTGTCTCTGTCTCTGAATTTGTGGTGGTTCTGGGGTTTGAACTCAGGGCCTGGGCGCTGTCCCTGAGCTTTTTCATCCAAGGCTGGAGCTTTACCGCTTGAGCCACAGCGCCACTTCCGTTCGTTTTTGCTGGTTCATTGGCGATGAGCGTCTCATGGACTTTTCTGGCCCGGCTGGCTTCCAGCTGCAATGCTCATATCATCTCAGCCTCCAGAGTAGCAGAGATGACAGGTGTGAGCTACTGGTGACTGGCTCTTTAAGAGCATTTTCAATCAAATGACAGCCCCTGGGGCGGAGAGGGCTGGGGTGAGGCTTAGCAACGCGCCAGTTCCACTCCCCTTTTCCTCTTTTTCCTTTGAGCGCTCTATAATTTATTCACCGCATCTATTTATAATTTACCTGACTTCGCCAAGCCAACGTCTTTTTGATGCAATGAAGCAACGCTCAGTTTGGAAGAAATGACTCAGTGGTGACTAATTATTCTTTACCGAAGGGGTCACAGCAGGATTTCTTTAAATAGAACATTTTTCTCAGTGAGCCAAGAATGATTTATGCGCAATGCATTTAGATTCCCAGATCCCCTCTCCTCCCTTCCCTCCACCCTCCCCCCCCCCAAAAAAAAAAATCAAGGCCACTTTGTGCAGCTGAGCTGTTGCGAGTCATGTCCTGGAGCATCGCCTGCCTGGCTGAGAACATCCAAGGGGTTCAAATCCCTAGGCTGTGTTTTCCAAGTAAAGTAGACTTCTCTGTGCTCGATTCCTGTCTTTCGGTTCTTTTGTTTGATTGATTGGTTGATACGGGTGCTACGGATGGAAGCCAGGGCCGCCCTCCTTCCCCCCCTTCCCCCTTCCCTCCCTCTCCCCCCTTTAGCTATTAACTGAGAGCAGGTGGATCACGAACATGGTTGGTTCGCTCCAGTTGGCCAGACGACCCTTCTGCCGATTTTCCAGCCCTTCGCTGGGGCTCACAGCTGGGTCTGTTCTCCACACTGCCGCCAGAGGGAGCCTTTGGTTTGCATTTGAGCTATAACACTGTTCCATCTTCATCAAACTTGAAGTGCCGGCCTAGTGCGGTGGCTCCAGTCTGTAATCCTACCCAGGAGGTGGCGATCTGGAGGATCTCACAGTTCAGCTCAACAGCGGCCGACAGCTGTGTACAGTGGCGTATACCTGTCCTCCAGCTCGGGTAGGAGGCTGGAAGGCCAGGCTGGCCTGGGTGTGAAGTGAGATGCTCCGTGGCTCAGCGGCAGTGGGCGTGGCTCCACTATAGGGGCGTGGCCCCTTATCAGAGGCGTGGTTCCACGACGGTGGGCGGGCCGCGGCGGCGGGGGCGTGGCTCCAGGAGAGGGGGCGTGGCTTGAGTTCCATCCCAGTACGGCACTTTTTTCCCCCATTTTGAAAATAAAACTGAAATTCTTGGAAAATAAGCCCACTGGGAAGGAAGCATGCACGGCCTTGTCGATCCTCACTTCTATCAAGTTCTGGAATCTTTTCATCCTGGAAGGGAAGTGGGGTGGGGGTCAGTCAAACCTGGAATTCGGGGATCCCTGCCTCTCCCTCTCCCTCACCTCTCTTTGTGTGAGCTGGGTACACAGTGAGTTAGAAGCAGGGGAGACTAGGGGAAAATGAGGCCTGGTGAGCTTCCAGCAAGTGCAGGGCATGTTCATCCTGCTACTTCCCTTAAGACCAAGGGACCAAAGCCGTTTGGGGGAAAATGAGGCAGAAAAACTTGAGAGAAATGAGGACTGGTGAAGGCCACTCACAGACATGGTATTTGGAGACAGAGAAGAGCCATCTTTGCTTCAAAGAGAGACTACAGGATGCATTCCTTTCTAAGGGATATATTCCTCACCCCAAGAATGAACACTTGTTGGACAGGATGTACGCCTTCCTGAGAAAAATGCTTCCCCAAACTCTTTTTTTTGTTGTTGTTGTTGGTCGTGGGACTTGAACTCTGGGCCTGGGCGCTGTCCCTCAGCTCTTCAGCTCAAGGCTAGTGCTCTACCACTTGAGCCACAGCGCCACTTCCAGTTTTCTGGTGGTTCATTGGAAACCAGAGTCTCACGGGTTTTCCTGCCCGAGCTGGCTTTGAACCACGATCTTCAGATCTCAGCCTCCTCAGTAGGTAGGGTGGCAGGCGTGAGCCACCGGCAACCCCCAAATTTAAGCCACCTCCTGCCCCCAAATGCAGATAGCCAGGCGCCTTCCTTATCTCAAGGATAAGGATCTGTTTTATGGCAGGATGGATTCTCACCTGGAAATAGTGTCCAAAATATCCAGAAACTCAGAAAATAGCACCAAGCACCAGGAGTGATTATAGCAAAGATTATTATAGCACTTAGCTTAGCATAACTTTGAAGCCAGACCCCCTGCCTTTACCCTATAAATCCCCTCATCAGCCAAGGAGCTCCCTGCGTCTCTCTTTCTCTCCTCTCTCTAGAGCACCCACCCTTTATTAGAGTGTGCCCCTGCTCTTCTGTCTGTCTGTCTGCTTGTCTGCATGCTTACTTAATAAAGCTCTGCCAAGTTTTCTTACCAACGTGACTTGTCCAGAAGTTCTTATTCTGTGATCAAAAGTCAAGGCCCCTAAGCGAACCCCTAAGGTCCCTACTTTTAAAGGAAAACTCCACTCACCCTCGCCTGCATCTGCTCACCCATTGATTTGTTCCTGGACCGCCCTTCTGTCGGGCTTTGGAGCAGATGGCCCTGCTGCACCTTGTGTCAAGGTCGTTGACATCCAGCCGAGTGCGGTGGCTCAGGTCTGAAATCCCAGAACGACCCAGGAAGTGGAGATCAGAAAATCACAGGTGGAGGTCATCATGGTTAAGGAAGTTCACAAGACCCCATCTCAATATGTAATCAGGGCTTGGTAGTATCTTCTGTGAACCTAGCCTTGAGGGATGTATGAGGTGGAAGACTCAGGCTCCTGAGCAAAAATGTGAGACTCTACCTGAAAAACAATACATAAAGGGCCCAGTGGTGTGTGTGTGTGTGTGTGTGTGTGTGTGTGTGTGTGTGTGTGTAAGGGCTTGCTACCTTTCCGGTGCTGTGAACCTTCAAGTAGGGGGGATCCTTATGTGTCTTTGAAAGAAATTGCCTCTCCTCTCCCTTGGTCTTCTCTTTCTTGGCTCTGACCTGCCATTCGCTCCCAGCCCTAGTGGGTGTGGCTTTCGCATCCACTGCCGGTCCCATGGGCGTGGCTCTCTCCTCTCCCTGCCCTCGTGGGCGTGGCCTTCTCCATCATCTCCCTGCCCTGGTGGGCGTGGCTCTCTCCTCTCCCTGCCCTCGTGGGCGTGGCCTTCTCCATCATCTCCCTGCCCTGGTGGGCGTGGCTCTCTCCTCTCCCTGCCCTCGTGGGCGTGGCCTTCTCCATCATCTCCCTGCCCTCGTGGGCGTGGCCTTCTCCATCATCTCCCTGCCCTGGTGGGCGTGGCCTTCTCCATCTTCTCCCTGCCTAGATGCTTTACCTTTCTCATGCCCAAAGGTACAGCAGATTCTCGGCCCTGGACTGAGAGCCTGAGTTGAATCCCAAATAACAAAACCAAAAGCCAAAAACCAAAAAAAAACAAAAAAACAAAAAAACAAAAAAAAAATCCTTAAGAAATGAAGTCATATTTGCATATAACCTACAAACATCCTGGAGTTCAAATCGCCTCTAAATTATTTATAATATCAAATACAATGTAAATGATATGTAAATCGTTATTCTGTATTGGTTAGGGAATAAGGACAAGAAAAATGTCTGTTACAGATGCATTTTGCTTTTGCTAGTCCTGGGTAGCACTCTCCCGATTCAACCACAGCTCCAGTTCCAGCTTTATGGTAGTGAGTTGGAGATAAAAGTCTCATAGGGCTGAGCGCTGGTGGCTCATGCTTGTAACCCTAGCTACTCAGGAGGCTGAGATTTGAGGATCAAGGCTCAAAGCCAGCCTGGGCAGGAAAGTCTGTGAAACTCTTATCTCCAATGAACCACCAGAAAACTGCAATAGGCGCTGTGGCTCAAAGTGGTAGAGCGCTTGCCTTGAGCGAAAAGAGCTCAAGGACAGCACGGAGGTCAAGTTCAAACCCCATAACTGACAAAAAAAAAAAGTCTTGGAGACTTTCCTGCCTGGGATGGCTTTGAACCCAAATCATCAGATCTCAGCCGCCTGAGTAGCTAGGATTACAGGCATTTCTTATCTTTTTCTTTTTAGTATGTGATTTTGGTCACGTGTCTTTTTTTTTTTTTTTTTTGCCAGTCATGGGACCTGAGCTCTGGGCCTGGGCGCTGTCCCTCAGCTCTTCAGCTCAAGGCTAGCACTCTACCGCTTGAGCCACAGTGCCACTTCTGGCTTTTTCTGCTTATGTAGTGCTGAGGAATCGAACCCAGGGCCTCATGCATGCAAGGCAAAGCACTCTACCACTGAGCCACCTTCCCAGCCCTGGTCACATGTCTTGAGAGAGCAGTTGAGCAGGTGTGCTAAAAGCTCTGCCCACACTCCTCAATTAACAGGTCTTTCTAATTACCTGGCCTGGAGGGAATGAGAACCAAATAGGCCAGGAAAGACCCCGGGGCTGTGTACAGAGGTGTCTTTAGATCCATTTCCCCAAATGTGATTAGCTACATGTGTTAAGTACCTCATAAGTACCATTAGCTTTTAATGATTATAATTCCCAAAGTAACTCAGCAACAACAAAAAATAATTTGTGCATTTCCCACCCACCCCCTCCCACCCAGACTCCCAAGGGATGGAGCTGGCTCTCAACATCCACAACCTAGGGAGCAGAAAAGAACTTTCTCTGGATTATGGAGGTTTCTAGTCAAGCGACTTAGTAATAAAACTGGTTTTTAACCAGAAGATTAAACTCTGAGATGGAAACAGCTCTAAACAATATTTGCAGATTAGGACAATGCCACCCTTTCTATTTGTACCCCAACATAGGGGAGAAAAGGAAGAGAACCAGCCATAGGGCTAGGTGAGGTAGCTCATGCCTCTAATCCCAGCAACTCGAGGGGTAGCGATCAGGAGAATCATAGTTCAAGGTCAGCTCTGATAGAAAGTTAGGTGAGGCCAGGCCCTGTAATCCTAGCTATTCCAGAGGCCGAGAGCTGAGGATCAGAGTTCAAAGCCAGCCCAGGCAGGAAAGTCAATGAGTCTCTTAGCTCCCGTTAACTAGCAAAATCCCAAAAGTGGAGCTGTGGCTCAAGTGGTAAAGGGACATTCTTTTTTTTTTTTTTTGTCGGTTGTGGGGCTTGAACTCTGGGCCTGGGCGCTGTCCCTCAGCTCTTCAGCTCAAGGCGAGCGCTCTACCACTTGAGCTACAGCACCACTTCCGGTTTTCTGGTGGTTTATTGGAGATAGGAGTCTCACGGTCTCTCCAGCCCAGGCTGGCTTTGAACCGCGATCCTCAGATCTCAGCCTCCTGAGCGGCTAGGATGACAGGCGTGAGCCACCAGCACCCGGCCAAAGCGTCATTCTTGAGCAGAAAAGCTAAGCAAGAACGAGAGGTCCTGAGTTGAAGCTTCAATGAGGTGACTGGGGGCGTGGCCTGGGGGCGTGACCTGGGGCGTGGTCTGGGGGCGTGGCCTGGGGGCGTGGCTGCTACTCTCTTGAGAGGAAGTGATGTCATCTGGGTTTGGACTCCTCAGAGGAAATGAGGTCATTAGGGGTGTGGCCCTGGCTCTCCTTGTGGGAAGTGGTGCCAGTGGAGGTGTGATTCTCTAGACTCCATCTTGTCCTGAGCCTTTTTTTCCCCTCGCTTCCTGGACACCATGAGGTGAGCAGGTGTATTCCCCTATCTCTCTTCCCCTTCAGGCTTCAGGGTGTCAAATGACCATGAACCCCAACCTCTGAACCTGTCAGCCAAAATAAGCCTTTCCTTTTTTTGGGGGGGGGGCGCCCTGGTCCTGTGGCTTGAACTCAGGGCCTGGGCGCTGTCCCTGAGCTTTTTCACTCAAGGCTGACCCTCTACCACTTGAGCCATGGCCCCACTTCCAGATTTTTGGCAGTTAATTGGAGATAAGAGTCTCACAGAGCTGGGCGCCCGTGGCTCACACCTGTCATCCTGGCTACTCAGGAGGCTGAGGTCTGAGGATCACGGTTCAAAGCCAGCCCAGGCAGGAAAGTCCGTGAGACTCTCATCTCCAATTAAACACCAAAAATACCAAAGTGGCACTGTGACTCAAAGTGGTAGAATGCTAGTCTTGAGCAAAAGAGCTCGGGGACAGGGCCCAGGCCCTGAGTTCAAGTTCCAGGACCAATAAAATATCCCACAGACTTTCCTGCCTGCCTGGCTTTGAACCTTAATCTTGAGAGTAATTAATTACTCTGGATTAATTTCAGCCTCCTGAGTGGCTAGGATGACAGGCATGAGCCACGGGCATGCCAGCTAAGCCTTTCCTTCTTTTTACATAGATCCATCTCAGGCCATTTTATCACAGTAATGGTGAGTATCACACTGGCATTTCCTGTTCCATTTTTTTCAGATCTGGGTAGATGGGAGATAAGAAACAACAGAAGGTGAATTCTGGCATAAGGACTTGCCATGGACTATTGTTATTATTATTATTTATCATTATTATTTTGGCAAGTCCTGGGTCTTGAATTCAGGATCTGGGCACTCTCCCTGAGCTTTTTTTTTTTTTTTTTGTCTCAAGGCTAGCACTCTACCACTTGAGCCACAGTGCCACTTCTGGAATTTTCTGTGTCATGCATGCTAGGCAAGCTCTCTACCACTGAGCCACCTTCCCAGCCTGAGCCTTTTTCTTTTTTCTTTTTTTTTCAATGTCTTCACAGCCGTATCTGTAACCTCCTCTCAACCATCAAGTCTTAAATTTATGTTTTTATCCCCAATTAGGAGACGATCGTGCACCGCCCACACCTGTTCTCCCTTGCCAAGAGCAAAACAATTTGATGAGGGAAAAAAAAGAAAAGGAATTTCATCTGAAAACTTGGGAGCTGGTGAGTCTGTCGGCCGGGCTGTGGCTTTTCTCTCTCGATGCATACATGACTTTAATGTCTGTTCATTGAACAATTACAGGCCGAAAATGTGCGTGATGAAAATGAATGTTATTATCCAGGTTGGGGTTTGCCAAACAGCCCACAATAAATGAAATTGCTAATAACCAGTTCACCCTACACTAACTGATCATCAGCTACGCAGAACACAGCCACAGGGAAGACAGAAATTTCCTATGGGAAATGTGTGTCCCCTGTCACCTGCTCAGCTTGTCAGCCACGACACCTCTGTGTTCCCTGTGTGGCTCAGACGTCTGGAGTTTGGACATGTCTGAGGACTTGTCCTCTTGTCACCTCTCCCAAGGGACACTCATGGTTTCCTACCATGAGCCATCGATCCTCCTGATTCCATTTTCAAGTAGTTGGGATTACAGGAGTGAGCTGCTGGGCCTGCCCTCATGCCTCTCTTCTTGATGAACCCATGCCTGTCTTTGGGCGCACTATGCCTGTTTGGGAAGGGTAGATTTGCCGTTTGGAAAGCTGCCCAAGACCTAGAGAGATGAGAACTTCACAGCTCTGGTCGATTGGCTTTTTCAATGGAGAGCAGATGTTGGCTTTGGGGGTTTTTAAGAGGAGCCATATGTCCCGGTGCTGAAGGGTGGTGTTTCAGGAGGGTGTTTCTGCTTCTCTTGCTTACAATGTGTGTGATTCTGAAATCCCATGGTCCTTTGCTGCTGGACAGATTCACGCTGTGATTCTGCCGAGCTGCCACCACTTGGGGACAACCAGACCCATGGTTAGTGACACGATGTCCTGCTTGTCTTGATCCAGTTGGGAGGCAGCTAGGAGTTCTTGAAGGAATGTAACATTCAGGCTTGAACTCAGGGTCTGGCAGCTGTCCTGAGCTTTGTCGCTTAAGGCTGGCGCTCTACCACCTGAGCCACAGTTCCACTTTGAGTTTTTTTTTCGTGGTTCATTGGAGATCAGAGTCTCACAGGCTTTCCTGCCGGAGTTGGTTTCCAATCTCAATTCTCTGATCTCAGCCTCCTGGGGAGCTGGAATTACAGGCATAAGCCATCATGCCCAACTAAAAAAGTTCTTTCAGTAGGTTTGGGGCCCGTAATTCAGGAGCAGCCCTTGCCTAGCATGGGAGAAGGCCTGGGCTCAATTTCCAGCACCAGGATTAAAAAAAAAAAAATCCAAGGCCTCAGAGTTGTCTGATTCCTGGTGGATGTCTAAGTCTTCCAAAATTCAGATCTTCTCTTGAAAGCTCAAATTTAATCATTGTCCATAAATACTGCCGGTTGTTTTCTTTCCCTAGCAGCAGATTCCCTTCATTTCTGAGAAGATTTCTGCCAAACACTCAACTCTAAATCATCATAATTAGCCTGTCAGTTCTTTCAAATCAACTTGGTGTTGCCGGAAAAGCAACAGTGACTTCAACTGTCAACTCCAGATCTCCACCCATGTCCTACATAACACATGCAGTTAAAAAAAAAAAAAAAACCTGGGCTACAGGGTCGTTTTATGAAGATTTTTTTTTTTTTACTGCTGAGTTGAGGGCATTACTTGTCTTTTTCTTCTTTTTTTGTATTTTTTTTTCTTTTTCTTATTTTTGAATTCGTATACACCAATAATACAAGGGGAGCTGGATACCAGTGGCTCATGCCTGTCATCCTAGCTTCTTAGAAGGCTGAGATCTGGAGGATTACAGTCCAAAGCTAGACCAGGCAGGAAAGCCAGCCAGCAAAAAAGCCAGGCTGGAGGCATGGCTCAAGCGGTAGAGCACCACCACCACCACCAAAAGTAAAAAAGAGGTCTTATTGGATAATGGTATAGATATGCAGTGTGCTTTATGCCCTTTGTCATAGTCCCATAGCTCCTCTCCCTTCTTACACTCTTCTTCAAACTTTGGTGGGTTTCATGATGGTGTCTTCACATCTACATGTAAGTATGCACACATACATATGTGCCGTACTTGTCTTCTTCACCTCCATATCCTTTCCCTCTCCCTCCTCTCATGGCTTCCCGAGGACGTTCTCCTTCTGTTCCAGGCTGACCTAGAACTTGTGATCCTCCTGCCTCAGCCTCCTGAATGCTGAGATTACAAGCGTACACCTCTATACCCGGCAATGCCTGAAAATCTTTTTTTTTTTTTTGGGTCCAGTCGTGGGGCCTGAACTCTGGGCCTGGGCGCTGTCCCTCAGCTCTTCAGCTCAAGGCGAGCGCTCTACCACTTGAGCCACAGCGCCACTTCTGGCTTTTTTCTTTTTGCTTATGTGGTGCTGAGGAATCGAACCCAGAGCCTCAGGCATGCAAGGCAAGCGCTCTACCACTGAGCCACCTTCCCAGCCCCAATGCCTGAAAATCTTTTTTTTTTTTTTTGCCGGTCATGGGGCCTGAACTCTGGGCCTGGGCGCTGTCCCTCAGCTCTTCAGCTCAAGGCTAGTGCTCTACCACTGGAGCCACAGCGCCACTTCCGGCTTTTTCTGTTTATGTGGTGCTGAGGAATCGAAGCCAGGGCCTCATGCTTGCAAGGCATGCGCTCTACCGCTGAGCTACCTTCCCAGACCCTGCCTGAAAATCTTAACAACTCGCCTCCTCCAGATAATAGAACTCCCGAGTGCTGGATCAGCATCTTGAGGATGGGGGGGGCACCCCATGGGGCTGGTGAGAACTCTAATGAGCACGGGTTGGAGCAGGTGTGTGACAAGATTCTGGAGTGAGATCTGAGGGACCTCCATCTGCCTTCATCAGGAACCAAGCCAGGGGAGTCACCCAAACTTGGGCTGGACCCTCCAAATTGTCAACGACACCACCTTTGTTTCTTTGGAAATGATTGCTCCGGGCATTTGGAGAAGTTCAGGCAAAGCTGAGAGATGCGGGCATGGCTCCCAGCTGGGACTCAGGGCTATGGATGAGGTTAACTACCCCAACCCTAACCCTAACCCCTCACTTCTCCATGTCTCCAAAATATTTTCTTGTGTAGTTCTGGGCTAGAGGTGGCTACAAGAACAATCGGTGTCCAGACTGTGGAAGTTGTCTGTCTTTCTCCCTCCCCCCCTTTTTTTGCAGTGCAGGGGCTTCATATATTAGCTAGAGAAGAGCTAGCTGTATGTGGAGCCACGCCCAACCACGTAGCTCCGCCCCTCCGTGGAGCCACGCCCTCCCCAGTGAGCCACGCCCCAACCAATTTGTCAGGTCTCAAGTGTAAGACACACTCCCATTGGAGAGCCCGGCGTGATTGCGGAGCCACGCCCCCTCAGCGGAGCCCCACCCACAGGAGCCAACTCCCATCTGTGAGCCTCACCTCAGGAAAGCTGAGCCCGGGCTTTACTGTGAAGCCACGCCCCCTCGCTGGAGCCACGCCCCCGAATCCGAGCCACGCCCCCTCAGTGGAGCCCTGTCCCCGCCATGGGCTTTGCCTTTTATAAGCCAGAATGCCAGGGCCAGACATGGGGCGCGGGCCAGGGGAGACAGACAAACGACAGCATGCCAGCACCCTTGAAGTGTTCAACGCTTGATGAACACATCCAAGAATAAACCTGAAGACTGTGCAGACTATAAATAATTGGAGCGGTGAGTGACAGCCCATTGGAGGACATGGAGATGATGAGCAAGGTCTCGAGAGGCTTCAGGAAGAGCTATAAAAGTCTGTAGTGTTTACAGCTCCGTGGAGAGGTGCAAATGAAGGGAGGGAGCTGGTGGTCCATGGTGTCTCCACCTGCGCTCAGGGCGCTGCCCTGCCCCCTGCCTGGGTCAGCTTTCTGTGGCTGTGAGGAAATGCCTGACAGTCGACTTAAAGGCAGAAAGGTAGTGGGTGGAGTTTTCGGAGGTTCGGGTCCATGGATGCCCCTCAAGGACCCCGCCCCTCCGCTAGGCCTGCTTCTTACCCTCCCCGGCCCATCAAGTGCAGAGTCTATGAATGGACAGATCCACTGCTGACGTCAGAGGCCTCCTGGTCCAATCAGAACCTATGAATGGGTAGACCCACTGCTGACGTCAGACGTGTTCTGGTCCAGTCACTTCTCCCCTCTGAGTGCTGCTGCAGCAGCTGCTCGTCTGGGGAGCCTCTGACTGCTTCCCAGATTCAGGCCATCGCGGTGGGGGTGATCGTGGCTGACATTGGAGGCAGCAGACAGGACACGCGTGCTGTATCCGCCTCTCAGGTTGGACATGGCCCTCGAATCTTCTCTGGCTAAATAAGGCTCGCAAATGTGCAGGATGTGAGACATGCATCTCTTTTGCTATCGCCATTGTGAATGCCTCCAGCTATCTGGGCTTCTTCTAGCTCAGTCAAGTTGGCTCTTGTCAGGACCCTCGGCGGGTCGTTCGCAGCTCGTCTAGAACACAGAGGCGGTTAGTCTGTGTCTCCCCCATCGGCCAGGGTCATGTCGGTTGGCTGATCTGTGTGGGGCTCCTCCTCTGGGACAGCTGTGAGAGCAGACGTGGGAGAGGGCCCGGGTAGGGGAATCCACGTGACTTCTGGAGCCCCAAGCCTGGGATGTGGAGTCACGTGGTCACATCCAAAGCCCGGGGGTGGGGGAGGACCCAGACCAGCCAGCGCCTTAGGGCGGTGGACACCAATGGTTCCAGCCTAGCCTGACACCTTCCCGTTCTTGGGCGGAGAGGGTTGACTTATGATGGACTTATTTACATAAAGGAAAAAGCAGGACATTTGATTTTTTGGTTTGTTTTTGTTTTTGCAGGTCCTGGGGCTGGACCTCTGAGCCTGGGCGCTGTCCCTGAGCTCCTTTTTGCTCAAGGCTAGCGCTCAACTACTTAGCCACAGCACCACTGCTGGCTTTTTCTGTGGTTAACTGGAGATAAGAGTCTCATGGACTTTCTTGTCCAGGCTGGCTTCGAACTATGATCTTTATATCTCAGCCCCCTGAGTAGCTAGGATTACAGGCATGAGCCACTGGTGCCCAGCATTCTACTTTATTTTTATTTATTAATTTTTGTTGCCAGTCCTGGGTCTGGAACTCAGGACCTGGGCGCTGTCCTTGTACTTTCTCGCTCAAAGTTGGCACTCTACCACTTGAGCCACAGTGCCCATTCCGGCTTTTTCTGTGTCTGTGGTACTGAGGAATTGAACCCAGGGCTTCATGCATGCTAGGCAAGCACTCTACCACTAAACCACATTTTCAGCCTACATGTGTGTGTATATTAATAACATCTTATATTACAGAACATTTTACAGCTCACCATACTTTCTTATGACCATGTCTTATTTTATAGTTAATGCAGTCTTTTTGTGTGTCTGTATGTGAGCCAGTCCTGGGACTTGAACTCAAGGCCTGGGAGCTGTCCCTGAGCTTTTTCACTCAAGGCTGGAGCTCTACCACTTGAGCCACAGCACCACTTCCACATTTTCTGGTGGCTCATTGGAGATAAGAGTGTCATGGCTGGGCGCTGGTGGCTCACGCCTGTCCTAGCTACTCAGGAGGCTGAGATCTGAGGATCCCAGTTCAAAGCCAGCCCTGGCAGGAAAGTCCAAGGTGTCTCTTGTCTCCAATGAACCACAGAAAACTGGAAGTGGCGCTGTGTGTGGCTCAAGTGGTAGAGCGCTGCCTTGAGCTGAAGAGCTGAGGGACAGCGCCCAGGCCCAGAGTTCAGGCCCCATGACTGACAAAAAAAGAGTCTCATGGACTTTCCTGCTGGTGCTGACTTTGAGCGGTGACACTCAGATCTCAGCTCCTTGTGAGTAGGCTGGGGTTACAGGTGTGAGCCACTGGTGCTTGGCTTGTTATATTTTCCTTCCTTCCTTCCTTCCTTCCTTCCTTCCTTCCTTCCTTCCTTCCTTCCTTCCTTCCTTCCTTCCTACCTTCCTTCCTTCCTTCCTTCCTTCCTTCCTTCCTTCCTACCTTCCTTCCTTCCTTCCTTCTCTCTTGATGTGATTAGGGCTGGGGCTGGAGCTCATTGGAGAGGACTTGCCTAGTATCAGACAGAGACACAGAGACAGACAGACAGACAGACAGACAGACAGGCAGACAAACAGGCAGACAGAGGTGAGGCATTTGGAGGACATATCAAATGCCAACCATCTCACGGTCCAAGGCTTTTGTGTGTCAGGGTGACGCAACCCTGCCTCTCAGTTCTTTCTCCATCTAAAAGCACCCCCACCCCTCACCCCTACTCTGATGATGGAAGTTGGGGGTGGGGAGGGGGAAGCTTTTTCTAGATGGAAAGGAGCCTGGATTAGCAGCTGCCCCTAATTTGCCAAAAGCCCGAATTCTTTCTCTGGCACAAGAAGCGAGGAGGGGGGACGGTCAGCCAGGCCCCCCCCCCCCCCCGCGGCCGCCCCTCCCCACGCTCCTCTCCTCAGCCCCCTGCGCCTTGGCCAAGCCAGTCTCCGTAAAGGAGACCTCTCTTCTGAGCTGTGAGTCACCCCAAGATTTGGGAAGGGGGAGAAATCCCTCCCGGCCCCGCGCCCCCCCCCAGCCCCCAGGAGTCGTTGGGAGCTGACTCTGGGCCCCTGACTGGGTCAGGGTGAACAAACATTGGGCTGTAAATGAGGGGTGTCCCCCCCCCTCCCTCTCCTCCCCTCCTGCCTCCCGCTCGCGCTTCTCCCTCTCCTCCCCCTCTCCCCTCAGCCCTCCTCCTCCTCCTCCTCCCTCGCCCTCCTCTCCCCCTCTGCTTTTCTTCCCGTCCCCCCTCCCTCCCGGCCGCCCGCGCCTGCCTCTGTGGGCGCTCTGCTCCTGCGCACCCCCTCTTCTCTGCCCCCTCTCCCGCCCGCGGGGTGTGTGTGGGGGGGATGGACCCCGGCACTTGGTGCGGCCGGGACCCCCGGGGGTCGCCCAGGCCGGGGGCGCGCTGGTAGCCGTGCGGGTCAGCCGATGCAGGTGAGAAGTGGGGTGCGGGGTGCGCCCAGAGTTGGGGGGCCGTTGGAGCGCGTCTCCGGAGGGGTGGGGTGCTTCCCGGGCTTGGTGTTTCAGCGTTCACATGTCTTGTCCCAGGAGTTTTTTTGGGAGAAAGGGAGAGAGCAAGATGTCTAGTATCTGTTGCTTTTTAAATTCTCTGTCTGTCTGTCTGTCTGTCTGTCTGTCTTTTTTGGTTCCAGTCTTGGGGTTTGAACTCAGGGCCTGGGCGCTGTCCCTGAGCTTTTTACGCTCTAGGCTGGCGCGTTCCCACTTGAGCCACAGCTCCATTTCCGGCCTTTTGCTGGTCTATTGGACATAAAGAGTCTCACGGACTTTCTTGCCACCCCCCCGGGCCTTGAACCTCGATCCTCAGCTCTCAGCCTCCTCAGTAGCTGGATGACAGGCCTGAGCCCCCGTGCCCGGCTTTATTTCTTCCAAGTCAAATTCTCTGGCCCCCACTCACCCACCCCTCGCCCG